>NC_140533.1:25244008-25892341 GCF_057382185.1 Mchenga conophoros | reverse complement strand
CTGACTACTAATCAGTGGTACATTTCTTGTGGCAATCCCTTCGGTAGCCACTGACAGCGTGGCTGTCGAAGTGGCATTAACTTTGGACCCATCTGCTTTTATGGTACAGTGTGGGTCCAACATTTTTTGTTAGCAAAAAGGTTAAGCTAAAGCGGGGTACCCAATCTCAGTCCACGAGGGCCGGTGTCCTGCAGGTTTTAAATCTCACCCTGGGTCAACACACCTGAATCACATGATTAGTTTATTACCAGGCCTCTGGAGAACTTCAAGACATGTTGAGAAGGTAATTTATCCATTTAAATCAGCTGTGATGGATCAAGGACACATCTAAAACCTGCAGGGACACCGGCCCTCGTGGATTGGGATTGGGGACCCCTGAGCTAAAGGTTCAACAGGTTTATTGAAACACAAGGTGAGTATTGCATGGATTAGTACTTACAGAGCGTTTTTCTACTCCGACTGCTTTCTCACTACAAGCCTCATCTACACACACTTGTTCACCAATTCATACATGCTTTTTTCTATGCCGGAGCACTTTTAACCCAACGTTCACACACTCAAACAGATGCACCCCAGTGTTCAGTATATTGGCTTTCAACATGCAAGTTGGAGGAGCCAGGGATTGAGCCATGGACCTCCCAATTAGTCTACCGCGCACTCTACAGGAGGTAGACCGGCTGTGGCTCATAATTACAGAGGTTCGTAAAAGTTTGCAATCTTCATTTTTTCCAGTCTTGAATACAATGAACTAAGGTCCCCAGAGGCTTCAAGGCTTAGATTAACCAGTTATTCTTTATTTTTGGAGCTGTGTTTCATCCAGTAGGTGAACAACAAATGGCACATACATGCTGGTGAGGCAGAACAAGGGAGGTTTAGCTATGTTTATATCTTTAGAAAAGGTAACAAGATACAAAACAGTCTGAGCAACTCTAATGAGACTGGTGAGCCGGAGTTAAATGCTGAGGATAAATGATAATGAGACACAGGTGTGCTAACCTGAGCCTGAAGAAGCCACGCCTATTTGGGGAGGAGCTGAACACAGATGACAAGTATTTAAAACTAAACAATGAGCTGAAAAAACCCAAATATCAGTACAAGGCTTAACTGTATACCTCCCATGTTGTAGCCTTGGAACAGTAAATAATGATTCAGCCACTACTGTGTAAATGTACAGACATTTCTCCACATGATAATGATAATGAATACAGAGCATGTATTAATTTGTATATTTTTATATCATATCTGTTCAACCTTTTAAATATTGCCTCGCAAAAAAAAAAAAAAAAATTCGTCGCTTCTCGTTTGTACCTTTTCTTATCATATTTATTCAGTCACACAACAAGCCCAGAGCAAAGAGAACAGTTGCCAGGTTCCCACAATGCAACGTGTTGCCCTTTGTTTGTTGACATGGCAAATAAATGGTGCAATTATTTCGTGATAGTTACTTTGCCTCTGTGAGAATGCAGCTGGCATTAGATTTACTGAGACTCTTTACTGTACCGTGTAATAACGATAGTGAGGAGCAGTTAGACAATGTTAGTGTTGGACATAAATGGAAGATTGTGTCTCCAGTTTTCTTTTTACAGCTGCTTTCTTCCTTGTAGCTTTCTCTCTCTCGCTCTCTAATGTTTTGCTGCTCATCTGGAGAGCATTAGCAAAATTGTCTGTAATGGCAGTGAAGCTGTTTAATTTTGTGATCATGCAAGGAGACAAAGTGTAGGAGATGTCACATAAGATTTTTAAGATGCTCAGATTAGCTGAGGCCCTTGGAAGGGGCCTAGATAAAGACAGTCTGTCCTGTGAAAGCAGATAGTATAGCATCCAAAAGAAAGTACTTATATAGACAGGCGGTTCAATCGAACAGACTGACCCACCTAAAAGTCCTCAAGGTCGAAAAAGAGTTAATACAAGAAAGAAAGTGGAAATAATTACATGATAGTGGAAAAGGGTATAGCTATTGAATAATAACATGAAAAATAAAGTTTTTAAAACATTTTTAGAGCCTTAAAGTTGTAGAAATCTTGTAAATCTTCCAAAAAAACAAAAGTCTTAATGATAAGATTGAATAATGAAAAGTGAATCAGCACAGCGCTTTGTTTGTTTCTCCATCCAATTTCAGCATTGGTGCTGAATAAAGGCAGCACTTTATTGGAAACAGATGTAAGCCAACATGCACTGCTCTCCGTTGTAATCCACAATTATCCTCTAAGCAAAGCCCAACTGATTAAGATTGCTTAAGACTGATACACGTAGCGATGTTTGGTCATTTCAAAATCCATCATTTTCTTTATCTGCTGATATTTTTTTCTTTCAGACACATGAAACTTAAACAGATTTCCCTGAAATTTGTTCAGTTATTTGTTTACTCATTTATGCCGACTGGTTGAAGGGTGTTTCTACTGTCTCTTTTTTATTGTTTTGTTGTTATAGATGCAGTTATGGCTCCATCTCCATGTAGCTAATAATCACCCATATAATAATATCAGTCTGTTAATAAATCATTCTGGCTCTACCTTCAACTCATTTACATTTAATGCATCATTTACATAAGTTAGACATAAGAAATCATCTAAAAAAAACTTGAATTTGCTGGACACTATAATCAGATTCAACTACACATTAACACAAATATCTAATCAGCCAGCAACTCAGTGCATTTAGGCGTGCAGACATGTCAAGAGGACCTGCTGAAGGTCAACCTGAGCAGCAAAATGGGGACAAAAGTTAATGAAAATGGCCTGGCATTTCATTTCTGATCTACTGACATTTTCCCTCATGCAAATATGTCTGTTTTTCTTTTTATTATTATTAAATTAAATGGTAAATGGCCTGTATTTATATAGCGCTTTACTAGTCCCTAAGGACCCCAAAGCGCTTTACATATCCAGTCATCCACCCATTCACACACACACACACACACTGGTGATGGCAAGCTACATTGTAGCCACAGCCACCCTGGGGCGCACTGACAGAGGCGATTATAAAATTAAATAATTGAAGATATGCTCTTTTAAAGATGATTTTACAATATTTAATGTTAAATATTTTCAATAGAATCAATATTTTTTGGTATTTAATCTCTTGTTTTCAGGAATCTAAGGAATTATCCAAGTGACCTTTACATGCAGAATTTCAGAGTCAGTAGGTGGACATAAATGATGCACTACATGAGTATAGATCAGCAGTCTAATCAATGCACACATGAGCACACTAAGCGACTGGATTTCATTAATTTTCATGTGATATTCATAAGAAACAAACAAATTAAATTTAAAAAACTATGTCTACAAACTATAAGGGAACAGAAAGGATACATGCTCCTGGTGTCATGAGTAGATACAGTTTACATGTAATATAAAATAAGCAGTTAATGTTATAACTGTGATATAATCCTTCCATATCGCATAGAAGATGCGACTTTTGTTTCTACCTCAGTAAGCTGTTATAGATAAAATCTTTTTGATGTTTATTTTATTTTTTTTTCTTCACAAGATGTTAATTCATGTAAATGAGTCACTAAGCCATGTCTCAGTGGTTTACTTCTCCTTTACTTATTCCCTTTTTTATTTCTTTTTTAGGAAAGACCTAGGTACACTGTGTTCCCAGCAATATTCACCCATCCGGACCATTGAGCTCAAGAGTTCCAGTCACTTCCATAATCACAGGTTATGTATAAAACTCAGCACTGGGCATGGAGACTGCTTCTACAGACATGAATGCGTCTCTCTCTGGAGCTCGGTGAACTCCAGCAAGGTATTGTGATAGGACGCCACCTATGCAACAAGTTCAGTCGTGAAATTACTACCAACTGTTCCACAGTCAATAGTTAGTGGTATTATAACAAAGTGGAAGTAATTGGGAATGATAGCAACTCAGTCATGAAATAGTAGCCCACATTAAAATTATGTATAATGTCCAACTTCCTCTAGTGCCAGTCACCACAGACCTTAGAACTTCATGTGGACTGCAAAGTGTCAAAGGTGCGTAAAGCACACCATGGCTGGACTTTAGAGCAGACTTCTCTGTCTGGAAATGGGCCAACATTCCCAGAAATTCTCCCAGATCATCTGTTAGATTTCACTATACAGGATCCAGCTTACAGTATATGCACACTCTGAGAATATGGACTTATCAGCTGTGATAACACTAAAGTTGGGTAACTTTAAGACTGTTGGCATTTCTCTTTGAGCACATTTGAGGACCATGATGAGCTAAAAATAGAAGCAGCACCGAAAGTGCTCCAGAGCTGTGCAAGAACATAGCAATGAGCGGTGCACTGGCTAATTTAATAATAGTTATGGCTTTTGGCCCAGAAATTTACAGCTTACCTTTTTTGTTTGTTTTTTTAAAAATAGGTTTAGATACCAGGGGTGGAGAGCTTTTAGATCTTTCATAGTGGATTGATGGACTCTATCAGTGTAAAACTGGAACTGAGCTTTCGTCTGTTCCTGTAATTTGGCCACATTTTTTGCCTTCAGTTGACAATAATATAGATGGATGTTTAATATTTAATAAGTAGAAGGGGGAATTATAGCCACTGGCCCCTGGAGCCAGACCTCCTTCCTGTACTTTTGCTGATTTGGCAGGATGTACTCAGCCACTTAGCCTCTCAATTACCACTAAACACTAAACAGCTACTGAGATCCTTCCCCCCCCCCAAAAGGACACGCACCAGCACAGTGGTGAAGTTCACATACATTACTTACATGCCACTGGTACAAAATGGACAGATGGGAATAAAGACGCTTGTAGTTTCTTGAGCTTACACCAGATGTTTGCTCTTAAGTGACATAAATCCAAATCGGCCTTTTATGGTGAGAACAGTTAATGGGCCGATGGTCACCAATGCAAAGTACATGGGAGTTGTTGCCACTTAAAGCCTGGACACATATGAAGATGCTTTGCTGAATTATAGGAAAATAAGATGAGAGAATCTTTGCAATGACCTCGTCGTTTTCCAGAGCCGGACATCATGTAAGGTGACATTTATAGCAGACATTATAGCACCTCCATGATACGACCTCAGGAGCCACAAGTGTTCAGGCTTAGAAAGGAAAAAAAATGATTGTGGGTGATTTCACATTCATCAGACTCTGCAGGTATGTGCTGCATTTTTAAAAATGTTAGTTTTTAAAGTCCATTTTGTTGCTGAAGAGTGACAGCTTAAGAATACAATGCAGGCACCATATAATGCCTTATATCAATTAGCTTTCTTTGTGTCCCATTTTAACGTACTTTGGTCTCTGATTGTACTCATTCACCACAGCATGGTTCACAGGTCGCATGTAGAGCTGTCTGCCATAAAAGACTGACAGACAAAACCAGATTTTTCACAATCAGAGCTGAAAGCCAGCCTGCAGGCATATATTTTTTATACACTGGTCCACTCTGAGATATACTGTAGAGCTATTTTACAAAGCTTCACTTCAAATGTAAAAAGCAAAGGAAAAGGTTTATATTATAAGAGAATGCTTGCATATGTTTTAAGTATTCAAAGACCATGATGATATCTGACTTTGAATACAAAGCCAAAAAAATCAATGGTTGCCTGGTAATTGCATTGAATTTTTTTTCGCTGGTAGAAATCAATTGCAAGCAGTAGAGGAAACCAACAAGTAGTCCACAGGTTGACCAGCTGGTTGCTGCTTTTCTGTCCTTTGTCCTCTGACAACGTTTGCATGTAGCATCTGCTCTTGAGCCAAAGTAAACTGGCTGGAGTTTGGGTCTTATAAAATATTTTCTCACTTCAAATTTTATTCTAATATGATTAAAAGTTAGGTTGCTTTTCTTTCTTTCTTTCTTTTTTTTACATGCAAAGAAGCAGTTTCATATCAGGATATACTTTCGTAGCATGCCTTCTTTCAGATTAGTCATATGAAAATGTCCAAGAAACCCATTTACAATTGTATTTTAATAATAATAATGTATACTTTATTGATCCCTGTGGGGAAATTCTTCTCTGCATTTAACCCATTCACTCAGTGAAGCAGTGGGCAGCCATTGGGCACCCGGGGAGCAGTGTGTAGGGACAGTACCTTGCTCAGAGAGGCTGTTCAGTGGATTCGAACACCTGACCTCCAATTATGGGGCCACCACTCTACCTACTGAGCTATCTCTGTCCCCTTTTATCACACTGGGGGGATTATTGCACATTATCACCTCATTTTTATGTTAGGGATGTGTGTAGGGACATTACCTGCTCTTACTTTAAATTTATAACCTGAACTATTCATTTTTAGTAAAAATGTATGGGGTTTTGATAGATACTGCACAAAACATGAAATGTCCAGAAAACATCAACAAAAAATAATTCCTTGAATATATGGTGTCAACTGGAGAAGTTTGGTTATGATGTCAACTGATCTCGTCTTTGTTGCCATGTAAAATATGCCCATTTTTTTCCCCTTTTTTCCTAAACTGTCTTCCAGTTTTTCTGTGATTCCTCCTCTCTGCTTTTATTCACATAAAAGTGTGTGCAATGGAGGAACATTAGTAGTCAAAAGCAGACAATGATGTCTGACACGTCTCACTTTGTGATATGCAATAAAAACACAAGGTTTCTGTGTGGGACTGCAGGTCAGTGAAGCTTTGAAGAATCATCCATAAACCTCATAGTGCCAAGAAAACTAATATAAGCCAGCTGCAAATACCAGTGTGGGTTTTGTTCAAGAAACAACAGTTATTGAAGGTGAAGGATGAAGAGTGTGATGCTGTTTTTAATTAATGGGGAGCACCAGCACCATAGAAATATAATTTTGGACCAGCTGATATTAGCTTTGTCTGTCTCAGTTTTGATAAACAACAAAAACTAAAAAAAAAAAGAAAGAAAACTCATAACGTCAACATTTTATTATGATATCCTTACACTAGGAAAATAGTGGTTGGAGACCTCAGCACAACAAAAATTACTGTGACCATTTGCAATGAACCTGCAGTCTTGTTGCCTTTGAAATTGCTGCTTTAAAAATAGGGACCAACCATCTTCAAAGTCTTCAAGAATCAGTCTGCTATCGGTTTGTGATTGACTGGGGTCCACTTGGCAATTACATGAAATCTAATTGCGATAATATGGTGATTGTTACTTTTGTGAAAATTGCTAATCTGTTTCTACACACAGAAATTCATAGTAAACACTACTCACTTACAGAATCCAGGCAGAACCTCATTGATATATTGATACTCATAATAGTGACATAGTTAGTTACTGTACGACATAGCAGATCAGAATATACATTTAGCAAAAAAAGGTGAGTAGAGGTGGATTAGAGATGATTTACAGTTCTTGGTGCAGACTGACTGCTGAGTGTTGGCAATCTTTATGCATTCATAAATTAGATTGCAATTATTAACTGTGATCCCAGTCAGTTCTATTGCAGTTGTTTGGGAGCTGGTTGCTTCCCACTATGCAACCCAGCTGCCCAGAGGTTGAGGGTGCAACACTCACAACCTCTGGATGAGCAGCTGGTTACTGCTACTGCTTGCAATTGATTTCGACCAGCAATAAATTCAAATTCAAATTCAAATTTTATTTGTCACACACACACAACCATACACAGTATGACATGGGGGTGAAATGCTTGTAGCTGTACAATGCCCGACCATTAATTCAATAGAATTACCAGGCAACCATTGATTTTTTTTTTTGATTTTTTTTTTGCAAGGGGGTTTCCATCCTTTGTTTTTTACTCTGGTGTGACAGAGACACAACGCTTTTATCCTTTGGGCTGTCAGTAACTACCTTTTTTGACATTAACTAATTAGTCATTTGTTCTATAAAACATACAAATACTGTGCCAACATAGATCTCCTGTAGACCAAAACATGTTTTATCTGATTAGCAGTCCAAAACTGACAAAAATATCCAGTTAACTATGATGTAATAAAATGAATTATCTCACATTTCTACTAACACCCCATCCTCCAGTTTTGGTGCAATAAATTAATTTCATTTAGTCAATATCTGCAATTCTTTAAGCTTTAGTCCTACAGATAAGACGTATTTGAAGTCTAATGGATCACCATTTGATTGTTACAAGCTTATCATTTGCTATTTAGCATTTTATTTATCAGTAGCATTGTTCTTGCTGAATGAAAACTGCGGCGCCACAAGTCTCTGAACCCTACTTCAATACTTGATACTTTTTCCACACTAATCTACAGTAGATAACTCTTTGTGACTGCTTCTACCATAACCACACGCTTTTATCCTTTTGTCTTTGTTTGACCCTCTCTCCTCCTTGTTTGTTTCTCTCTCTCACTATCTGTCTCTTCAAGATAATTTACAGTTGGACATTAGCCATCCTAGTACTCTCACTCACTCCCCTAATCACTTACTGGACCTGCTCCAGTGCATCAGTGCTAGCCTTCAAAATTGTCTGCATTGCAGGGGAGAGCTGCTGACAGAGAGGAATGGAAAGATGTGAGGGAGGTTAATTTACAGTATGTGCTAGGGGAGAATAAGGCTTGTTTTTGCCTTTGGCTGACTGACTTTTCATTGGAGGTGTAGATGCAGTGGGATGCTGTAGGGTTACGTCTTAGAATAGAAGCTGTGCCAGGCGCCGGCGTCTGAGATATCAGAAGCGTTTACGTCACACTGTATGTGCAGGTTTATCTATAATGGAAACACAGAGTTGGAAAATCTTGTTTAGGACTACTTAAATTATTTACACTTTCCTTTTTATTGTATTTTAAATCAGTGCATGTTTTTCAGTCATTAGACTTACTGGATTACCAAAAAACAGACAAACCCAGGGTTTGCCCAGCCTGTCTTTGATAGACATTACACAGGATCTCAAGGTGTCTACTTTGGTGAACCTCATAGCGTCCCCCAAAAGTGTTCTTCTAAAAGAATAACCACTGAACACTGCTATATTACCCTCCAGCCATGTATATTTTGGCATACATCATAATACAGAGTATCATCCCAGTGAGTATGCTTCTGTGTTGCAGAGTTCTAGTATGTGGCTTGTTTTATGCCCCCCAAATCTCAAGGCATAGCCAGGGGAGGAAGGTGTTGGTTTTGGCACTCTCAGAGTTGCGTCTAATTTGTGCAGATAATGTGGTTCTGTTGGCTTCATTAAATGACATGACCTTTAATTCACACAGGGGCAGTTTGCAGTGTGAGACTGTAAAGAGTCAGCACCTCAAAGTCTGAGGCCTTTGTTTTCTACCGGATTGCTGACACTGGGTTTACAGGAAAATGTAACCATCTTTGTCCACAAGGAATGGGAGTGATCGTGAGATTGATTTGACCTCAGAGCGTTGTACTGACTTTGCTGTTGAAGGGAAAGCTGAACTGAAAGGCAAAACCTTTGACTTACCTGTCATTTTCCATTCCAGCCCTCACCTATGATCATGAAATGGGCAGTGACCAAAAGAATGAGGTCACAGAGATAGCCCGTCACTTAGCAGAAGGTGGCTTGGCCAAACTTTGGAAGGAGCTTGAGTATAGTAGCTGCTTCATGGCTAAAGGTTCATGATGTGTCTTGATGCATGCTCAATCATCCAGGTAAGTAAATCCCAAAAGGTTGATTCTGTTCATATGGACGCAGCGTTATCAGTGGGAGAAACGTTTTGTCACTCATCCAAGGGTCTTCTTCAGCATTTTATAAGGCTGGGGAAACCTGCAGTCAGGTGAGACTGAAGAAGTCCCTTGGATGAGTGACGAAACGTTTCTCCCACTAAAAAAGCTGCGTCCAGATGGACAGAATCAACCTTTTGGGGGTTCATGGTGTGGTTTGAGCATTGGATTAGGATGCCTCCTGGATTTCTCCATTGAGGTCATCCTGGCACAACCAGTTGGAGGAAAACGCAGAGTAGAATCTCAGTTCACTGGGGAGATTATATAGCTCATCCGCTGCCACCAGATTTTGTGGCAAAATGGACAAATGCTTTTGTTTTTCATTATTCATTTAAAGTTTCAATTACACTATATCCTTAGTGTTCGCATTCTTAAAATTCAGTCTATTTTCCCAACCATATTTTATTATTTCTGAAGTTTTTTGTTGTCATTCTACTATAATTCAATCAGAAATATTGTATTTTATTCTATATCGATTTACAGTAGAACACAATTTATCTTTTTGGAAAAAAAAAACTTTTTAGTCCAAGAAAAGGTGAAAAAGACGACGGCATGGAGTAAGAAAAGAAAAAAAAAGGCAAACGCATGAGCGAGCAAAAGAAGATTAGATGTGCACAACGGGCCTGACTGCATCATACTGTGCACAGGCATGACCTGCTGGCACTCTGGGCTCCCTGTCTGCTTTGACTCTCTGATCTTTTTTTATTTTCCTGGCAGTCTGCGGAGGCCAAATTGTCATGTCAGTAAAGCCTGTATGTTCTCTACGCTGCTTTTATTTTCTTGTGGTTTTGAATGTGAATTACGGCCTGCACAGGCATGCAAGCAAACAAGGATTTCATGGGTGCAGCACTTTGATTAGTCCAGTCACTCTGGTTTGTTAATAACCGATGCAAATGAGAATCGTGTAAAAAATATGGACACAATCAGATTAGAAGCTGATCGCCCTCCGACTGTGCTGTAGAATTCTTTTATTTGGCATTCGCCCTGCTGTATGTTCCCCCTACCCCAAAGTGTGAATGGTGTATCTGATGGTAATAAATTAGGTCTCAGCTGGAACCACTGAGACCTAAACAAAGGAACATATCCCAACAAAAAAGAAATTTTGATTTGGCAGCAACACGCCTCAGAAATTAAAGCTCACATTTTACCTCTACAGTGTTTCCACCACTGCTTTTCGAGTCTTGTTTTCTCAAGCTTGAGTGCAATCAGAGGCATCTGTAGAGAAATGGGTGCACAGTAAACTTAATGATGGAGCAGAACAGCCTGTGTTTGTTTTGGCTTCAGGTCGTAGATGGGCTGCATGGCATCTGTGATTCAAAGTACGCAGCATGACAAGAAATCTAATAGCTTTAAGTTTGAATTTGTAACATAGTACATGGTTTGTGTCTTTCTATAATAACATAATAATTTAATAATAATAATAATAATAATAATCTTAAAATGCGTAAAAATCCCAATAGTAAGTAAAGTAAGTAAAATTGTATTTATATAGCACCTTTCAAGATAAAATCACAAAGTGCTTTACAGAGGCAGAAAACAGACATTAAAATCTAAAACAAAACAAAATCAACCAAAAGTGAGTTTAAACAGAGGTTTTTAACTGCTTTTTAAAAGACATGACTGAGTCCACAGATCTCAAACTCAAAGGGAGCGAGTTCCAGAGTCTGGGAGCCACTGATACAAATGCTCTGTCACCTTTTGTTTTTAACCTTGTATGCGGGACAACCAGCAACCCCTGGTCACAAGACCTCAGGGACCTGCTGGGGTGATAAGGAAGAAGAAGATCACTTAAGTAAGTTGGAGCTACATGCAGCTGAATCAGCAGGGGAGTGGCATGAGAGTATTTGTGATGCTTTGTCAGAAGCCTAGCAGCAGCATTCTCAACGCCCTGCAGTTGTTCCAGGGAGGGATTACTTAAGCAAGTAAACAAATGGTAAATGGCCTGTATTTATATAGCACTTTACTAGTCCCTAAGGACCCCAAAGCGCTTTACATATCCAGTCATCCACCCATTCACACACACATTGGTGATGGCAGCTACATTGTAGCCACAGCCACCCTGGGGCGCACTGACAGAGGCGAGGCTGCCGGACACTGGCGTCACCTCTGACCACCACCAGTAGGCAACAGGTGAAGTGTCTTGCCCAAGGACACAACGACCGAGACTGTCCCAGCCAGGGCTCA
Organism: Mchenga conophoros; assembly: GCF_057382185.1. Taxonomy (NCBI): domain Eukaryota; kingdom Metazoa; phylum Chordata; class Actinopteri; order Cichliformes; family Cichlidae; genus Mchenga; species Mchenga conophoros. The sequence goes on along the minus strand of NC_140533.1, from coordinate 25,880,577 downwards.
AACCGGCAACCTTCCGATTACAAGGCGAACTCCCAACTCTTGAGCCACGATCGCCCCACAAGGAATTACAATAGTCTAAGTGAGATGAAACAAAAGCATGAATAATCATTTCCAATTCAGAACGTGACACAATGGGACTCAGCTTAGCAATATTTCTTAAATGGTAAAAACAAGAGTGAACCAAAGATTTAACGTGTGTGTCCAGCGTCAGAGCTGGATCAAATGTAACACCAAGGTTCCTAATGGAGGATTTAATATAAGAAGCAAGAGGGCCTAGATTTTTAACCACGAGGGGAACACATTTCTCAGGAGCAAAGACAATGACTTCCGTTTTATCAGCATTTACACACCCCTCGTCCAAAGGCAGCCGGTCACAACGCGCTCCATCCGGAGATGGACCCCAGAAAAGGAGGATGCTCTGAGGGACTGTTATGACACCACAGACTGGGATGTGCTCCTGAGCCCACATGGTGAGGACATAGAGGGGGCGACACACTGTCTTACAGACTACCTCAACTTTTGTGTGGACACAGTCGCCCCTGCTAAGACGGTACGGTGTTATCCTAATAACAAACCGTGGGTAACACAGGAAGTCAAAGCTGTCCTCAACATGAAGAAGAAGGCTTTCAGGAGCAAAGTGAAGGAGGAGATGAAAGCAGCACAGCGGGAGGTGAAACGCTGCCTGAGGGAAGCAAAGGACACCTACAGGAGGAAGGTGGAGCAGAAGTTGGAGAGGAACAATATGAGGGAGGTCTGGAATGGTGTGAAAACCATCACAGGCCACAACACCAAGAAAAGCACAGTGGGGGGGACTGTGGAGAAGGCAAACGAACTCAACAACTTCTTCAACAGGTTTGACCAGCCCACAACCCCCCCACCCTCACCCTCACCTTCACTACAGAGTCCAATCCCCACTCTCCTACCTCCCTCGCTTCCCCCCCTTCCTGACACCATGACACCCCCCTCCTCCAATCCCTCTCTCAGCAGCAAGACATCTCCCCCCCTCCCCTCCTCCCAAACATCTCCCAGTGTCACAGTGGATCAGGTCAGGAGACAACTGAGGAAGCTTCGCCCCAGAAAGGCAGCAGGCCCAGACAAGGTGTGTCCTAGGATGCTAAAGGCGTGTGCTGCTGAACTTGGGGAGCCGCTACAACGAGTCTTCAACCTCAGTCTGCGACTGGGGAGAGTGCCCGCCCTATGGAAGACATCCTGCATCGTCCCGGTCCCCAAAAAGAACCGGCCCAATGAGCTGAATGACTTCCGACCGGTGGCACTGACGTCACATCTTATGAAGACTCTAGAGCGGCTCTTCCTCAACCTCCTCCGACCACAGGTACAACATGCCCAGGACCCACTACAGTTTGCATACAAGGCGGGTGTCGGAGTGGAGGATGCCATCCTGTACCTCCTACACAGAGCCCACTCACACCTGGATGGGGGAAAAGGCACGGTCAGGATCCTGTTTCTTGACTTTTCCAGTGCCTTTAATACCATCCGACCCTGTATGCTTCAGGAAAAACTGAACAGGATGGAGGTGGACCCCTGCCTGGTCGCTTGGATCTCCGACTACCTCACCGACAGACCACAGTACGTCAGGCTGAAGGACATCACGTCTGACACAGTGGTCAGCAGCACAGGAGCACCACAGGGAACTGTGCTGTCCCCTCTTCTCTTCACCCTGTACACCTCTGACTTCGGCTACAACTCTGAATTATGCCACATTCAGAAGTTTGCAGACGACACAGCCATCATGGGGTGTATCTGGGATGATCAGGAAGAGGAGTACAGAAGTCTGGTGAGGAACTTTGTCGCATGGAGTCACACAAACCACCTGCAACTCAACACCTCAAAGACTAAGGAACTGGTTGTGGACTTCGGGAGGTCTAGAGCAGGTCCACTGCCGGTTCAGATAGAGGGGGAGGAGGTGGAGGTGGTCAACAAGTACAAGTACCTCGGGCTGTGGGTGGACAATAAACTGGACTGGTCATGCAACACAGAGCACCTGTATAAAAAAGCCCAAAGCCGACTGTACTTCCTCAGGAGGCTGAGGTCTTTTAACATCTGCAGGAAGCTCCTGAGGATGTTTTACCAGTCGGTGGTTGCTGGAGTACTTTTCTATGCTGTGGTGTGCTGGGGGAGCAGCACAGCAAAGAAGGACTCATGCAGGCTGGAGAAACTGATCAGGAGGGCTAGCTCTGTGGTCGGCATGAAGCTGGACACTCTGGTGACAGTGGCAGAGAAAAGGACATTAAAGAAACTGCTGGACATTATGGACAATGCTGGGCATCCTCTGCACACGGCCATAAACAATCAGAAGAGTCTGTTCAGTGACAGGTTGCTTCTCCCAAAGACAAGAACTAACAGACTTAAAAACTCCTTTGTCGCACACGCCATCAGACTGTTTAACTCCTCTCTGGAGGGGAGAGGGAGGGGAAACAGGAGGACAAAGGAGGGGGGAACAACTAAGCTGTAGTGCCTCTTCACCTCACTGTGCAATACCTTTTGTGCAATACTTTTGTAAATAGTCAACGGTGCAATAGACTCAATACTTGAAATGTGCAATTCACTTGTATTTTTATTTTTTATTCCTATTTATTCTATTTATCCCCTTCGTATATTTTATTTATATTGTCTCTGTATTTATGTGTGTGTGTGTGTGTGTGTGTGTGTATATATATAATATTCTGTAACTCTGTAACTCTGTAACTTCTGTCGGTGCTGTGCTTTTTTGGAAATCGAATTTCCCAGAGGAACCCACCCGAGGGATTAATAAAGTTCTATCTTATCTCTTATCTCTTATCTTATTTAGTTGAAGGTAATTACCAGCCAGCCAATCTCTAACGGAATCTAAGCAGGACTGCAAGATTTGGAGCTTAGAAACATCAGGTGGCCTAAAAGAGATATATAGCTGAATATCATCTGCATAACAACGATATGAAATATCAGAGTAAGAGCTAAGAAGTTGCAGAAGAGGGAGTAAATACAACAAAAACAGTAATGGTCCCAAGACAGAGCCCTGAGGCACCCCATAGGCAAGAGAGCTAACGGAGGATCTAAACTTAGAGGTAGCCACAGAGAAAGATCGATTTGACAAATAGGATTTAAACCATTCCAATGCGGTACCCGATACACCCACCCAGTGGTTTAATCTATCTAACAAAATAAGATGATCAACAGTGTCAAAAGCAGAGGTCAGATCCAGCAACATCTCCATCCATTCCCATATATTTTATAACTTATATACTGTTTTGTTTAAAATAAATTAGCATGCTAGTAAAATGAATGGCAAAATGTTTCAACTCTCCTTTACATAAAAGATGGAAGCCTTTTATTCTAAAGCGCTCGTGTTTTTTGTGAAATAAATGGATTTTATGTGGAAATCAGTGCTGTTTGATTGGGTCTCAAAAATCTGAAACCAGAGAGTAGCTGGAAAAACTCTGAGGCACAAAACCTAAACTGAGACTGCTTTTGTTGAGTAGTTTGTAATTATACGTTAACTTAATATAAAGTCGAGTTAAAAGAACAACATTAAATCAAGTCTGTGTTTGGTCTGGCATCCCTCTGCCATTTCAATTTTTTTGGCATGATTTTATTATCTTGGGGCTCTTCCCAAAGTTGTTCTGAGGTTTAAATCAGTTTTATTGTTTTATATCTCTACATGTAATCCTTCACTGATGCCAGAAAGTTGTTTACATTTGTGTGACAGATTCTTAAAACATGTGTGCAAAATTTTATCTCACTGGCTCCAAATTTTGGCTGTATCTGTATTTTTATTCCTGGAAAGAAAATGTATTGGCCCAAAAAATTCAGCACGGGCCAGGTTCTGATTTGATCCTCTTCAGTGATTCACAGATTGAAGGACTGATACATGCATTATACTTTTTTTACCTAATGAGGAACAGAACTTTCAGCACCAGAAAGATACTTTTAGATCCAATAAAGTCCACTTTAACATAAGCTCGTCTCACTCAGGGCTCATATGTTGAAGTCCTAGGCCTTAGACACTCATCGAGCCAGTAGCAGCCCTCAGCCTGGGGGCTGTGAGATAGTAACAGCTTCATTGTTACTTACAGAAATCCACTTATGTTGCAGCATTCTTGCTGTGCTGGTTACTTGTGTTCTTGTGAAGAGAGAGTTTTAAAAGAAGTTTAATTTGATGCTGAGACGACACAACAGATGTTTTTGCAAAATCTCCTTCCACTTCTCAAAGGTTGAAGTATTTAAAATGATGGTAAGGAAAACACTAGAGGGTTTTGTCATGCTAGCACAAATGAAAATTGGTTTGGTGATGAACAGTGTTGGGAAGGTTACTTTTAAAATGTATTCCATTACAGATTACAGAATACATGCCCCAAAATGTATTCTGTAACGTATTTCGTTACGTTACTCAATGACAGTAACGTATTCTGAATACTTTGGATTACTTAATATATTATCATGCTTTTTACAACAACGTGAATGTACTATTGCTGTGTGATTTATTACTATTACTGAAGGTCCGCAGCTCCGAACAGTAGTAAAGGGACCTCTGGCTAATACGGCGGGGTCCGTGTCGGAAAAATAGCTTTACTTTGTTGTGCTTTGCTTGCGAGAGACAGAGAGAGGCGTCAAAAGGCTGCTCCAACCGAACTTAATGTTTTCGGAGGAAAACACGAACACAGTGTACAGTCGAGTCTTAATAGCTTACTTACAACTGGGCTCGTCAGGCACTCTTCTTGGCTGCAGTGGTTATTATTATATTTACATGCTTCCAGCTCCCGTTTTTGCTCGATGACTGCTCGTACTTTTCCACTAACCCTCCCAGAGTGAGCAAGGGAACTTTTCTCTACTGAAACGACTGCTAACAGTCAGCTTCAATGCGATGTGTGATGAGCATATTCCTGTGTGGTATATGAACAGTGAACTTCCGGTCACTGGGAAAAATGTGTCTTCCCCAGCTGGTTTCTGGGTGCTGCTGGATGAAATCGGAGAGGTGTCCCATCAAAAACTTCTTTGTGATTTCTTTGGTCCCCTGCAGGGGGATGTTGTCATCCATAGTTTGCATGGAAACCACTGATTTGTCTGCAAATAGACATTGGCTGTAGTGAAATTTGACATTTGTTTTTTTTAAAGGAAAGTTATAGGAATTTAACATATTTTTCAAAATAGTCTGTTATATTTCAGGAATATCTAAAGGCTTTTATATTCACTTTAGTTACCACATTTCTTACCACAAGCACAGTTTTACTGCATTCCTTTTTAAGGTCATTTAAAATTCATTATGCTAAGCTTGTAACCATTATTTAACATGTTTTGGGGTTTTTTGTTTTTCGTATTGGTTCGTCAAGTTCTTGGCTATCCTCAGAAAAAAAAAAAGTACTTTGCATAATGAGATTTGTGTTTGTGAGGTGAGCGGACTGACCTGTAGTGCATAAACATGAGCACCAGGCCAGCTTAGGACTAAAATGGGAGGATTTTTTATGATTAATTTCCAGGCTGCTGTGAACATGGATGCAGGAAGTCTTCTTTGGAGGACATGTACTCATTTTGTTCATTTTGCACTATGAATATCAGGGAGGACTTATCGGTCTTGTCTCTGTGGTAAATCCTCTGCACCTGCAGTGCCTTCCTCAAAGAGACGCTGATGGAGCAGCACTTTGATCCTCTGCTGTCAAATCCGAGCAGCCGGCAACCCTGTGTAAGGGAGTGTTAGTGTGAATAACGAGTGACGTAGACTGTGTGTATGTCTGTGCTACCGTGTGTGCTATGAATACATAAACGCACCACAGGGAGTTTAAGACGTGCACTTATTATTCTGTTCTAGCTGCCATAGACATCGCCTGTCAAGAACCGAAGTTCAACACACAAGCTGGACCCAGGAGCAGAACACACACACAGCGGTACGAGAGAAAAAATAAACTTTATTATAACTGAGAGTGTCCCGGGAGAGTAGAAGGGAGAAAACGCACGGAACCAGAGAAACCGAGGGACCGGGAGAAGAATCGCGCAGGAAACGCCGAGAGCGGGACCGTGGGAGGGATGATAGCGGGGCCAAGGGAACCGGAGGGAGGGGTGAGGGTCCGTGGGGAGAAGCTCCAGAAAGGTCGAGGCGGCTGGGGTTGATCGTGATCCAAATTCTGGACAGGCAGGTGGACAGGCTGGTGACTCAAAACACGCCGAGCAGTGATCGCTGAAGGACGATTACGGACTGGCGTGGAGCAGCAGGCTGGGCAGGATTAAATGGTCCACCTGGTGATCGCCTGGGATGGGATGCAGGTGTGGAGTCAGCGGCCACGCCCACGGGAGTGGGCATCCCATCAGCACCTCAGACGCCGGGCCGCGGACCATGACAATCGCCTTTACACAGCCATTTGTTTCTGTATTATCAGGAAGTCACAAAATGTTGTGTTATGCTGTGAAGTCATGGCATTTTGTTTAGCTTGTGCTACGATTGCAGTTATTCCGATTATAAAATCTCATGTCCAACATGATTGGACTTGTGAGCTTGTTGGTAATATTTCTATATAAAACCAAAGCTGCTGAGCACCTGTGCCATTTTGCAGCTAGATCGTCATCGTGCTGAAGCTACGTCACTATTTGTGGGGGGATTTTCTGTGTAAGATCTGTGAGTGCTTTGGCTGAGCACTGTAAATGTAGAAGGCAACAAATCTGAGATTTGTGCCAAGTTACTACATTCAGTCATCACATTCTCACAAACAGATTGCATCTAATTGCCAGCTTGAAGGGCGTGGTCTGCGGTGCTGCTACAGGGGAGGCGGACGCACCTGAGCGGCATCCGCAATCATACCTCAACGGCATAAAGAGTCTGCCCTAGGTCCTGTCGGTTGTTGTTGGAGTGTTTGGCTGAGCTGAAAAGCTGCAGCTGTGTGATTGTGCACAGCAACCGTGAGTGTTAAGAAAGATTATGCTGCAAAGCATGTAAATATCATCGGGTTTGCCGTGGGTCATTTACACTATTCAATTTCAGCAACCATTGAAAAAGCAACAAGATCACAATTCATTGCACATGGCCACTGTAATTTTGGTTGTGCTCCGGCCTCCACCCACAGCTTTCTCCAGTGTGACTGTAGCATTGCTGACACAGTGTCTCAGCCTGTAGGTTGGTCACCATCTTTAGTCTGGACTGAAGTATCTCAACAAAAATTAGATTGCCGTAGAGTTTGGGCAAACATTTTTGGTCCTCAGAAGTGGTCACCCCATCCCCTCTCAGAAGTGTTTGAGCAAATCTACTGTTCCCACCAGAATTATTGTGGTTTCCATTAACTCTAATCATTGAACGCTGGGTTGTTATTCACTGGTGAACATCTAAACATAACTTTTAAATATCACTATTTTAGCATGGCTGCACATGTTGATATGATTTTTTTTTTATAGAACAAATGCATAAACCAGTACTTAACATTAAAGCCAAAATCCCTAATATTGTTTTTATGTCTCGTTGTGATGCCAAAACAGCTCTTAGTAGCTGGGACATGGAGAGGAGCTCTCTGGCAGTGTCCAGGGCAGTGTGATGTTGGCAGAGGATCCTTTGGGTGCGTGCTTTGGGCTGGGATTTCCCTGTATTGGATTGTCCCTGGCACAACAAACACATGCTGGATTGGATTTAGACTTGCTAGTTTGAAGGCTGGCTCAGTGCTTTGGGATCTGATGCCGTGAGCAGGTTGTTCTACTATGGGAAACTGCTGCCATTGGGGGAGCTTTGTTGAAAAATAATGTTTAGGCTTGTTCTAAGTGTATAAGTATAATACAAAGCAATAGTGCACAAAACTCCAAATGTATTTTCATAATTGTCATAATTACACTTGAGTAAATACCAACAAACAAGGTTTCCCAGCTGAACAATGCGCTGCGCAATATAATGACCTGCCAGTGGTTTTAATGCTGAGGCTACCGCACCACCTTCTAGCAGAGAAGACATCTGTTTGTGTTCCACGGCACAGATCTGTATATACATATATACTCATCACAGCTACAAAGTAAAGGGATTTGCCAATAGTACACAATAACCCTCTCTGTCTCTCTTTAACACAAACACACACGCGCTTGCATGGGCAAAAGTATTGGGAATTAGATTGTTGCCAGCTCCCAGGCACAGGGCTGCCATGTGTTTGAGGCACAGTTTTGCAGAACATACAAGCCTTGTAAGTGCTGCCAGGAGCCGGGCTTGCATGTGGGTTCCTGACGCATTGCAGAGGCAAACAAGTATTGAACATGTCTCTGTGCTCACACACAAACATACACACAGACACACACATGGTGTAGATATACAGAAATTACACAAACATCCATACTCATGATTGTGTGTTATCATACTTTCTTCCCACTTGTCAGTCACATGCTCATGCACTGAGACCATGCATTATACGACACTCGGGTTGGCAGAAGAAGGAAGGTGATGATAGAGGAATTGCTGAGGCTTTATGTTTCTTCAAGTAGGAACATTAGAATGCAGAAGACTGCAAGAACAAAAGCTTCTATAGCAGCTTGAAAAAATGTGAAGTTAAAAGTGGTAGGATGCAACCCAAAATGTTCTCTGGGTTTCAAGGACTGTTTGGTTGATGTGATATTTGTTGATTTCACTGTCGCACGCTTATGTTTTAAATTATTTTCTATGTATTTATTGTTTTTGATGATCAGAGATGTCTGCATCTGACAATAGAGGTGGAGACAGTTTTATTTCTCAAAATGAGGCTAAAAACAATAAAATCTCATATTAAGGGTAGAATAGAAAACATAAGGTAAAAGGAAATGGAAATGCCATAATCAATACTAAATCAACAGATGGCTAAATTAGTACTTAGGGTTTGATGAAGAATAAAATGCATTTCTAATACAGTATTTGTATTACTATTATTGTAAATTGCCTTTTGACTGGAGTGGTACTGCAATAATTACATTCTTGTTTACATTAAAATGTGTATATTAAGACTTTCCCTTGTTACTCACAATAAAGGAATGAGGTGATCAATTAAAGGTATATGATATATAAAGCTTTACGATGGTATGAGATTTATTGCTAAGAAGTAATGTTACAACAAAGAAAGTTTATATTCTTTCAATCACAGAGATACACTAAATAGATTCCCCAAATGTTTCTCTGACCATGGTGACCACTTCATGACGTGCCATGATGGCACTTGGCAAATAATCAAGGTAAAGTGCAAAGGTGGGGTGAAAAAAAAAAAGAAACGCGCAAGAAGAAAATGAGGAAGTTAAATTACCTGAAACGACACGGTGAAATAAGGACAAGCTGCTAAAGTTATTTGTATGTGTAGCTTCACATGGCTGCATCACAAAAGCAAAAAGCAAACTGTGCCGCGTATAATATAAACATCCCAAACAAACAGTGCTGCTGGCGTCGACATCAGGCTTTGAAATCTTTGTTCCTGCTTCTGATTCACAGCATCGCTTTTTGTCTGTCTGGGGTTTTGATTACAGAGAGATGCTGACTGAAATATCGTCTCCAAAGCTGTTGCTACTTACTGTTAAACCAACAATCCTAATGGAAACAAGGGCAATATTGGACCAAATATCAATATTGCATCATTTCCTCTTGCAATAACAGCATCAATACCCGGGCGCCAAATATTGATATTTTCTTAAAGCAGGCAGGTGCCCTAATCCGATTCCCGGGCATTTTATCCTAGCAGAGTGACTCCTTTATGACTCCTCATGGTTGTAGTAATCAAGTAAATGCTTAGGAAGATTAAATTGAAGTTGTTGTGAAAAAGAAGGAATTGACAATGAGAAATACTGGATCGGCGGGGAACAAAAACTACTACTTTACTGAAATCAGTAATGAGTAATATTACACACAGACACCAATACTGCAGAGCTGTTAATACATAATTCCTTCTTTTTGCCTATTTTACAGTCGCACAGATATTGTGCAACTGTGCAGTTGTGCAATTGTACATCAGAGATGATTGGCTTGCAGGATATTGTAATAGCATCATAATGGGACTGTACTGCATTGAGTTACTCTTTGATTCTCAGCCCTACTGTGGACAATCCAGTGTAACCAAGACAACGTATAAAAATGTATTAACAGTATTAACAGCAGTGCAAATCAAATACATTCATCTCCACTGAACTAGCGGGGATCTGTCCTCATGTCTTCTATTATTGCTATGGATAAATGTTCTTCCTCCTTTTGAATTGCAGTGCTAATACAGCTGATAACTATTGCGTAAAGCCAAGGCTAAACATTACTGCTGTAATAGGTGCACATTAATTCACACTGGTGCAGTGAGTCATAGCGAAGAGGCAATTTGTTGATGCTTCAGAAGTCTGATAAAAAAAATGGCTCAATTTAAATTCAGTGCAATTTTGTGCCCTCATACCCTCAGCACAATAACACAGCCCGCAGCGTTTGATTGTCTCTTGCTCTGTTTGCCATGAACTGTGTCGCATGGAGACATAAGCACACATTTACTGACATACTCTATGGATGCCACCCCCTGTAGGCCATAACTCCCAGTTACATACAGAGTGTCTGATTACAGCAGGGCTGAAATGTGCAACACGGGGCATCGAACAGCACCGAGCGCTGTTGGATCACTTGGTCTTATGATTAAAAACCCCACGCTGCACGGCGGTGCAAGACCCCAAGAATTTTAAACTGTTTAAAGCTTTGCTAAAAATGTTTAGTTTAATGGAAATATTAGAACATTTATTTTTGGATGAATTGTTGCGCTTGGATCAAACATTCCTTTGATTTGCTTAGAAAAGGGAAGAAATCATGTTGGCTTCAACGGTGACAATATATCAAAATAACCCAGCTGTCACAGACGGTGTGAACTCATCCATCAACTTTCAAAAACATTTACCAAAGTGATCTCTCTGTTCTACAAATCTGTAAATATCTCCTTGCTTCTGCTGCTTATTTCCAAGTTTTTTTTGTTGTTGTTTTGTTTTTTTGCCAAGAGGGATTCAGACCTTTTCATAGGTTATGCCTCAACTTCCTTAAAAACTTTATAAAGAAAATGCTAAAAGAAAAAAGTGATTGATCTGAAGTGTTTACTGTACTCTCCAGAGCTCCAGCTGGTGCTTTAGACCTTTTCCCTGAAGCGTGCCGTCATGTTTACATCTTGCTGAGTTGCAGGTATTATCAAGTGATTGATTTTCCAAGAAAATTTGTGCTTTAAAGTGTTGTTTGTGCGTTCTGACTCGCTCTTCAGCAGGATCGGGATCATTACTGAGTAGCCATGAATGTCTTTATTTGTTTGTGTAGCTTCACGTGTGTGCATCACAAGCTGTGCTGTACAATATGAAAATCACAAACAAACTGTACTGCTGGCTTCTCTATTGTCAGTCTCTGAAATGTTTGTTCCTGCTGTCGATTCAAAGTATCAATTTTTCTCTCAGATGGCGATCTTGATTATAGACAGATGCTGACTGAAATATTATCTCCGGAGCTGCAGTTCTTTACTGCTTTGCAGTTCTGTGCCAACACATGAATGACTGTAATTGCACTCCAAGACGTCATAGCGCCATGCTAAAAGAAATGTGAAACATACATGTCCCTGTACTCAACGTACTTGCTCGTCTTGCATTAGAGGTCAGGTTTCTGATTATGAAGCCCAGTTAATGCACTTTTGTTTTAAAATGTGCTGTGAAACTCATGAAAGAGCTGTTAGTTCAAATGTGCGTCACAGACATCAGTCCCTTTAATGAATACAAACAGAAAACTGTACTTAAAACGTAGTTGTAGACACTGTTTTGGCACCCCTGTGTTTGTGAACTCACATTTTGTGTCATGTTTTTCTTTTGTTTTGTTGTAATCACTGGTTCTAGTTTTACTTTGGTAATTTTCACTAATTGTCACCTTCCTGATCAATAGAATCGTCTTTCACATCTGTTTCCTAGTCGTGGTTATGCTCCTGTGTTCAGTCAGTTAATCACCAACTAGCATGTTTCATTCTCCAGTTCTTTGTCAGATTGTCTTGTTTTTAATAGTCAATCATTTCAGCATTTCTTGATTTCCTGGTGTTCCTCTTGGTTTTTTTCCTTGAGTTATTGATTAAACTGTGTGTGACGTTTGGACTGTTCTCGGGTTTTCCCCTTTTTCCTGTGTCTTACTAGTTTGGATTGAAGATTAAGGTTAAGATTAAAAACTTTGAACTTTTTAATCTTGTTAGTTTTTGTTTTCATTGTTCTTCTGTTTTGTTGTGCTTTGTTTTTTAATTACCATATTGCAAAAGTCATATTTTCCATGGACACATCTAAGAAGGTAAAATATTTATTACAGCATAAAAACAAAACAGCGATGAAGACATCCCAAATCCACGAAAGCTTTGAGAAACTGGTTTGATCCTAAATTTGACCAGATTGACAAAGATTAAAAACACTTGCTGCAATTTTTTTTTAATTTTAGCTTTATCTTTTGATCATACAATATCATGTGCCTTTTTTCAGTGATCTTTTACGGCCTAGTTTGAGTTTTTAGTTTAGTTTTGGTTTGTTACGTTAACCTTGAATGGGACCATGCTTTACAAAATGGTCATATTGCTTGTATGAAATTTGGAACCGGTAACTGAGACCATGAGCTCATTAGAAAAGTGTTTACTGAGGTCATAAATCAAGACGTAAGCAGATTTTGTGTTCCTGTACAAGTCCATACAACCCGACTTACTCAATACATGAAAAATTAATTATCTTGCAGCTGGTTTAAAACCACGTTTTCTTATCATCACAGCAGATACTTTATTGGTTTCATGTTTCTGTAGTTTATATATAATCATTACAGGTTTGTGCTGCCAGAAGTGATTAGACTGAAGTGATGGTGCATGTCTGTAACTCTCATTTAAACTCATTTTTAAAAATCAGGAATTTTCAGTTTTTACAGAATTTTCCTAAAAAAACATTTAAAAGCTGCAAAAAAACATGTAAACATTGTAAAAGCAGGAAAATGACATCATTCAAACACTTCATTTCAAAAGCTAAAGCTGTTGTAGTGCGTAACAATATTTTGCTTTGTAACTAAATGCCATTGTGGGGTTAATAATCAGCTGGTTTGGGGTCTGTACACACAGCAGCACACTGAATGAAAAACCATGCAAACAAATGTATCCTTCCCTCAAAGGATCTCTTATTGTCAACACAAGCAAAGCTCGTCACTGTTTAGGAATATCAACTGACTGCACAGACACACACTCCTTTAGTGCTTAAAAAAAGAAAAAAGATTGTTTTTGAAAGTCTAGCAGAGAATCTTCTCAGCATGCTTTCCGTCTTTTCATTCTTTCGCTCTTGATTGTTTTCCCAAAAGCCTTCTCGACTCTGTTTAGACACGTTTCCTTTTGTCTCTTTTGTTTCTCCCCTGTATCTTCTTTTACATCCTCCTCTGCATTTAAAGTTGTTTTCTTGTGCGCGAGATATGTGAAGACTTATCGAAGTGTCTGAAATGTAACATTCCAACTTCCCCCTTAGTGTGTTTGTTGGGCAGCTTAGATAATGTCACTTCAGAAAAGAATATAGCCCATATGATCTTCACTGCCCTATGCATAGCCAAGAAAACAGTCCTCATGAACTGGAAAAATAAAAATAATCTTAATTCTAACCAATATAGAAATTATCTATTAGATTACATTAGTCTTGATACAGCCTCTGCCACCACATCAGATCAATTGCTCTGGGCTCCTTTGATCAGCTCCATCACCTAGTGGGGGTGGGGGGTCATAGTTTGGTCCCGCCTTCACTGTTGTGATTGGTGTGGGGGTAGGGACAGGCTTAGGGCGTCGGGGGGTTCCCCGGAGGCATCTTCCTTGGGGGGCTCAACCTGGGGTAGCGGTCACGTCCGGTTGAGGGCTCTGTTGGCTCTCAGGTGACTGTTTCCTCGCGGCTGCGTGCAGCGGGGCTAGGGGAGGGTCTGGGCTGACGGACGTGGGTTACTGACCTGGTAGCCTGGCTGCCCCTGGGTGGGTCCGGGATGGGCGTGAGGTTCTGGGGGCGCTCCGTCTCTGGGCTGGGACCCGGACCGGGCCTCGGGGGCTTGGGTCCTGGTTGGTGTGTTGCCGGGGTTGTGGGCGGGTGGGTGCATGGGGGCCCAGCCCTGGAGCAGGGTGCCGCCGGTGCGTCGAGCCACCTGGGGGGCTCTTCAACTGGTGGGGGAGATTGTCACATCTTGCAGGAGCTTTCCTCTCCTCAGGAGCTCCCTCTGCAGGAGGGGGAGATACAGGAGAGGTGGAGGAAGATCTCAGCCTGGGTGTTTATTGTCTTATGTAGTCTGGAAGATGAGTGGATGGTGGGGTGGGTGCAGTTTTCTCTGTGGTGGGGTTGGGTGGACTGTCCCGGGCTCTGTGGGGCCGGGCGGCGCTGCTGCACTGGGCCCGGTCTGGATGGGCCTGGGCCCCCTTTCCCTGGCGGGTCGCGGAGTATGGGGGTGCCTACTGGGGTCAGCGGGGGAGCTGGCCCCAGGGAGGGGTCACTTGCCCCTCCCTTCCTTCCCTCCCCATCTCCAGCTGCCTCCCTCTTCCCGCTCCACCACAACCACCCACACATGCAGGGCCTTGGAGTGGGGGTATGTCACCAGGGTGCAGAGGAGGCTACCCCCCCCCCCCCCCCCCCCCTCTGTCTTCTTCTGGCTGCCTCTGCCTCAATTTTATCCCACAACTTAGACATTCACATTACTCACACTCTCATTACACATACATATAGGATCTTGGGGGTGGGCACGATACACGGAGTCCAAAGTACCATCAGGGTGTACACCCCACCCCTGGCATCGTTGCCCACCTCTCAATTTTAAATACACGTAGACATTGAGGGCTAGCAGGAGGGACCATGCGCTTACCTGCTGCTCTCTGGCAGGTAGCTCCAAGCCCTCCTGGGTTTTAAATGCACCTTAGAACACACATGCATCAACACTACAATGAGCGGGTGGAGGGAGGTTTGGAGTCTTCTCTCACCCCCATTCTCTGCGACCTGCTGGAGCAGGGGGGCTAGGACTAGGAGGAGGAGTTGGCCGTCCGACTGCGGTCTGGAGTGTGGAGCCTTCCTGCTGCTGCGGAGTCGGGGCGGTCTGCCTCCCCCCACCGCAGGGAAAAGGGAAACACCACCTGGGTCTGGGTGCAGTTCCCCCCTCCAGGGGCGGGGGCACCTAGACCCGGTTTGTAGAGTACGCTTGGGGAGTGTGATTGTGTGTACAACGTCTCTTTATGTCTGTCTCCACGTTGGTTGAGTGTGGAGTAAGTGCATATGAGAGCATGAGGGTGGGATGGATGTTTGTATCTGTGTGTGCCTGTATGTCTGTGTCTATATGTCAGGTTGGGTGTCAGGCGCCACCTCTCTGGGGACATCTCAGGCCCTCCAAGATTTGGAGGCCTATCTCCCCCTACCACCACTTCCCCTGCCAGTGGCGGACTCCCTCAGACATCGGTGCGTTGGTGGTTCTTTGTGTCCGGGGATGGGCGTCCAGGTACACACCGGCTCACTCCTTGGCGGCCGCTTATCGGGGCCTGGAGCCTGGGGCTCGCTCGGGCCACTTCGGAGGTGGGGTGCCCCCGGCCTCTCGGCCTGGGGCTCGGTCACTCAGGCGCAGCTGGCTGCCGGCGGAGCTCACGGGCGCGTCACTGCAACTCCCCCTGGCTTCTGCTCCGCGGCTGCTGAGTGAGCCCTCATCTGGGACTCTCCTCAGCTCTTTCCGGGACAGTGGCGCAGCTGCCCCTCTGTTGGTCTTCCTTGGTCTCTTGTGTTCTGGGGGCCTCTGGATGTCTGGAGTTTTGATCTCCTCCATACCTGCTTCATGCCCTGGAGGACGGGGCTGTGGCCCCCCCACACCCTCTAGCAGATTATTACATGAAGGAACCTTTTAAAAAACAAAAAACAAGCGCGTCCATGCTCACAGGTGTACACACGGGTGATCACACCCACAAACTACACCCTTTTTGGCTCCTACCTCAAAGCACACTGTGTTCTGTTGATCTTATGTGCTGCACAATAATGTTTAACATTTAGTATTTACTGTCATATTCCCATATATCATTGTGATGTTGTTTATTCTATTACTCTTGTTCTCTTCTGCTTGCTTTCTTTTTTCTTTCTCAGCAGGTGATCCAGGTGATTGATATATGCATTTTTTTTCTCTGCCCGTTCTGTTGGTTTTTGTCTTTTGCCCTTCTCCCCCGTCCCTCTTCTCAGCTGTTTCTCTTTCCCTCTTTCTTTCTCCCCTTCTTTCCCCCAGTCAAGTCTGTCCCGTATTCAGTAAGTGAAAATAAAATAAACAATAAAAGGTGAATCAAATGGACCATTACGGCAAGGCTGGGATGGTCAGTTTGGTAAAGTAAATCCGTTGGGCATCTTTCTTTGCCTTCAGACAACAATTCTGATGGCAAAAGAGCCAAACGGGACAGGCCAAAAAAAAAAAAAAAAAAAAAGTTTTCTTGTCGGTGTTTTCAAAGTCAGCGTAATTATACAACCTCGGTACGTATGCTTGCTGAAAACCACCGCAGAGCCTTCTTGCAAATAATCCTGTCAAAACAAGGAAGATCAATTTCCCTGTGGTTGTACTGAGACCAGGAACTACTGACTGTGTATTTGTTTACTGTGCCACAGACAGAAAAGGGATGTGTGACGCAAACACACACTTATTTTCCATGTTTGTGGAAAATGCACACAGAGTGAGAACACAGGAATTGATATTCTGACAGGAGAGGTTTCAGAGAGCAGCGGGGAAATGTGTATAAGAATTCTATTATTTTGCAGCCATTAGAGCTCGACTGCACTCTTTTTCTTTTTTTTTTTAAACATCAACCCTGACCTCCGCGGAGTCCTCATCATTAAAACGGCAGCTCTGAATAAATGTTTGTTGTCCCTATTTTAGATCTCGGGACAAGCTGCGTGACTGCATCACCATATCTTGCAGCTGAGGCGCACTCTCCATGTTTACGCATCCTTACACTGCCTGATGTTCATGCATGGTGGATATACTTGGTAACAGGACAATAAACCCAGTGTGTATCTGTAAAATTACAGTGTGTCTCCACACTCGTTCATTGTTTTAAATTTGACACATTCTGTGTAACTTTATTTCACTATAATCGATATAAATAGAATAAATATACCAGTTATTCTAAGGATATCTCTTACTATAATGATGTGTATGTATATATGCACCCTCTCCTCCTTAACGAGCAGGCCAATCTGAATGAAACCTTGCACAAACATTGCTACACACACAGCAGTTATTCAAATATATATGTTTTTAAAAAGCTTTTAATATAAATCCCAATTCTTTTGATTTTCCTGTATATCATTCAGGTCATCTCCAATTTGCATAAAAGTTTATGGCTCCAAGTTTAATTGACCTCAATTTCAGGTATTTAGCGGTTAGACCCCGACAGCCCAGGGGAGCAAAACTGAATCCCAGCGGTGACAGCGATTAGGACAGGACTCCCCGAAGTCTAGATGCTGGTGGTGGAGATGAAGGTGGAGGCTTGGGAGGAGGTGGGTTGCACAAAGGCGACTGCAAGGAAAAATGACAGGTGCACAGTGAGATTTAAAGCATGCGGACTGAAAGCTACATGGCCAGAAAAAGGCCGGCAGAAAGCTGATCAGACTAGACCCATGATGTCACAATCAGCTGGACAGCGTGGGAAAGTGGAAGCGATGTAAAACTTAGATTAGCCAAAACCTGGAAAGCAGACAGGTGAGTGACAACAGATCTTCATCACTGAACTTACGCATAAATTTCATAATGAAACCTTTGAAGCTATAATGAAAAACCTGTTCACAAAGCTGCCAAAATCAACATTTAAATCCAGTAATATGCTTATTGGGGGTTTTCCCTTTCCTCCAGTTTATGGAGTAGCTTTAGTGTTCAGAGTGCACACTGAAGGAAGTTACTCATGGAAAGTACTTACCACAATCGAGCTGAATTCCCTGTTGCCAGTCCAAGCTTTTCACCTGTTTCTTATTTCTATCATATTTGCATAAATAACACCTCACATCTAGTGTGGCTCCTCCTTAAACGAATAACAAAGAGCTGCCTCTCAGTCTGCAGCTTCCTCACTAGAGCGGCTTATGGTAACTAAAATGTCTCAGCCAGGAAAAAAGTTATATCTGTGGTTATTCCAGAGTCCTGATATGTTTGAATTTCAGTAGAGTTGGACTTGTTTTAGATTTCTTGTATTAACCTTGTACTTTGAATTGTTCCAAGCCCCTCAGTGCTCCTTATGTCATGTTCAGTGTGTGTGGTTCTTGGCTCTCAGTCAAAAATCCAAAACAACTGAAGTGAAACCCTTAAAGGGTTACTGTGCTTTCAAATCACCCATTATCTATTTTGCTGCCTAAAAAAAGCAGCTTAATGCTACTCTCACAAAAGGGAAGTGTCTGGGCACGGCAGGATTACAAAGTAATGACCTTGCGGGCTTGTTGGCTTTGAAATGGTTGCTTTGAAGATTTGGATCAACCACTGACAGACCTGGTCTTCAGAATGCCTTTAGTGCGTCAAGACAATGCTAACACTTCAAAAAGATGGAATTACTCAATCACATTGCAATTGCATGGAGTCAAGTTGGCAATTACCTGCAATTTGTTTGCAATAGATGGTGATTAACTGTTATATAATAGTGAAAATTACCAACCTGTTGCTTTGTGCATGCACAGAAATTTGCATTAACTACTTTAATGTCCAGCCAGAAACCCACAGATTTGACACGCAAATTTAGAAAAATTAGCAATTTAACAGAAAAATGACATGGACAGTCATGACCTTGCTTTTATATTAGAAAATAACCAGTTGGCAACCAGCTGAGTGGAGTCCCCTATTGCAAAGAGATGTTTTAGATGAGTTGTGCTTACTCAGAGTGATTGCAGGCTATCAGCATCACCTTTCTATCCATCCAAAGTTAGAAAAAGTTGATCATTTGGGTTAAATAACAGCCCTTTTTTCCAGGTTAACATTTACTGGAGATTTACTTTATGGTGTATCTACAAGTTCTAATAATTGCAGTGCATTGCGTGAGAAAATTAAGTATTTTTTAACATTCAAATGATGCCATAATTCTAAACCTCACAACAAAACTGAAAATGAGATTAACATGGGGACTTTAAGTTGGTATGAAAAGGGAACTAGTGTGACCTCATTGTCAGAAAAAAAAACTATTACATTAAAGAAGCATCAACAAAACTCACCTTTAATAGTAACTCTTAATATCTGTGCCCTCAGAAACATAGTTCATTCATAAAAACTAGATTGTCCTGTCATATATAGTACACTATCTATCCACTGCCGTCATCTCACAAATGTTCCAATGCAGGTTTTTTTGTTTTTAAATCATCAGTTTTGATCTTTACTAACAACACCTGAATGATTTCTGTGTCTCTCACTGGCTCAGAAAAGTCGAAAATACTCCTAACATCCTGTAAAGAAGCTGGTTTTAGAGCTAGTGTGACTTTGGATAGTTTGTTTCAATTTTGAATTATGTATAAAAAATATCCTCTTTATTAAATTAATGTTCACATTTCTAGATCACATCAACACATTTTCCCTGTCAACACGGTGCAGCAGAAACATAATGCTGAAAGATTACCACCCGTTGTTATGGTGAACTTCTTATGAAGCTGTAGCCTGTTTTCATGTGTCTGACTGCACGTTTCGTCCTACTGATTATAACGTCTACATTCACGTGCCACACTGGGCGTTTTTCTAATCACCGCTAACACCTCCACGATGGAATGACACGCTCGCTGCTGTGCGTTTCAAAGAGTTTCCCTCGTGACTGACCATATCCATTTGGATTTTACTCCACACGGCTTTTGCCTCCCTCATTTTCTCCATGCTACTGCAGAACCAGAGGAAGTCAGTCTTCGCCTTTGCTGAGGCCCAGACGTAATAAGATTTGAGGGACATCAAAGTGCCTCTCCTTTGAGGAGGAAAAATAGATCGGATGAAAAATAGGCCTGAAATGCAAATGTCCCACTGCGCTGATGAACATGAGTCAGCTTCCTCAGGAGTGCTGCACAAAGACACGAAGACAAGCTTGGACAGTTCAGAAGTTTTGGAAAATGAGTTCATGGATACATTTCAAAGAAAAGCTGTTTGTGTTTAAAACAAGATATGAATCATGTTGTGATGAAAGGCTGCAGTTGGAAAATTGACACTCGGAGGTAATGATGTGAAGCTGTTGAAAAACAAGACAGAGATGAATGCACACAAAAGCAAATACACTAAAGTGAGTCAACAAGGGAGGCACAATGGCATCTCAAGAAGTGTCATTCCTTCTTTTGAGGAGCGTGAATGGAGTTGGCTCGTGCTTTGAATACTGATCACTGACCTCGCTGCAACGTGAAGCAGGATTAGAGGCTGTTTGCGTGCACAAACTTTGAGGTTAGGACCGACTTTTCCGTCTCATTGACAAGTTAGATCTAAGCTCTGTCTCCGTGCTATTTAATTACCTGACACCGTAATAAGAGCGCGGTAGTGTAGCAAGCATATGAAAAACAAGAGTTTTCAAGATAACACAGTTTCATATCAGCCTGCGTTTCCTGTCTCTGTGCTTTGTTTGTTTGCCTTTAACTATTTATTGACAATGCAACCAAGTGGAAGCTCGATTCGGCATTGATCCCCTCCCTACAGCTACAGATACTGTCAGGGGTTGGTTGAGTCATAGTTTCCTGTAAACATTAGGGCCCTGCGAATTTAAACAAATGCGTGGATTTGTGTATGCACAGCGATGTCACGTGTGTAGAATTCTTCTTTTTTATGAAAGCTTGAGTGTTGCAGGAGATGTGCGCAAGTTTCATTTCAACTTGTAAAGAAGAAGTGCAAGTCTATAATTATGAATTGATTTGTTGACTTGGCGAACTGAAAATAACTTTCCACTGATGTGGACAATGAAGGTATTCTTTTCTTTTCTAGTCTAGTCTAGTCTGCACACACAACCATTGCACACATTTGTGTTATTGGTTTTTGTTTTAGTCAGTTATCCTTGTTACAAAATGCCACTCTCATCTGTCTCTGGGCTTTTGGACATGATGTAGCTTGTTGCAGCGTTAGTCTTTCTCAAAAACCCAAGCATCAGATACCATCACTGTCAAACAATTCCTGGACTCCACAGTAAAAAATACCCAACTTTACAGCAGAGAGATTTCAGTTTCAGTATTCAGATGAGTTTTTATGGACCAATTTGTAACGTTTCTGCATCAGTACTTGGTGAAATTGGCTCTGTTTGTTCAAAGGCAGCACAGAAATTAGGTGCCAAATAAGGATTCACCACATACTGGAGTATTATGCAGTGAGCCTGTTTAATTATTCTCAGTTCTCATCTTCTGGCAACCAGCGTTCATCATCATAATTTTTTGGTGCTGTCATTAGATTTGTGTAAATAGTATCATGCAAACCACTTGCAAAAAAACTGCGTTTTTTACAAATTTTCTACTAAATTTAACCAGATCTCAGTTTGTATTAAAGTTACATTATCATCTTATTTCTGCTGCTGTTTGCTTTATTGCTCTCACTTAATATGTTTCGCCTGTGCACACATTTACATTTCAGTAATGCAAATAACAGTGTGGAAGTTTGCGTCCCTGTGTGTGGGTAATGGGACATTTTTCCCATAGTGATTTGGATGACGCTTGATTGTTTTTGCTTTTTATTACAAATGGAGCATTTAGAGGAGCATTACGAGAGCATTTGGGCCGTAAGTGCTGCTGGAAATGGACAGTTTAAATGCAGCCTTATGCTTTTTTTATTCATATATTTCGATTTACGCTCCATTAGGAATTGTCACATAAATTAATATGAAAGTATAGTAGAGAAAAAGACATAAGATGAATGTTTAGAGAGCATCATAGAGAGCGAGGAAATAATGCCTGGAGGCTCCAGGTGGATATAGAGAAATGATCAGGGTTAAATCATCTGGCATCCTTGGCCTACTGGGCGTCTGGACTTCTTTTCTTTTCTCTGGATGATCATCCTTTTGTGAAGAAATGCTGGTAGGAATTTTTTGTAATGAAAGTCTCGAGGGGCTAGTAAAAGCAATGGTAATAACAAACAGTAATACAGCACAGCTAAATGAATTTCCCTTTTGCTTATTTCATCGCCACACAGCAAGGATAACTGCAGGGATGACAATGAAGTTAACAAATGAAACAAGTGAGTTTTGTCAAAGGCGGGGAAAAACATTACAGTTTGTCATGTTCACTTAAATACAAAAGAAGTATCCTAGAATCTTCAATCACTGCTTTTACTAAGGAGTGTGATGTAGTAATATTCATGCGGATGGCTTTAATATGTATAAATGTTATTGCTTTAGTTTTGCTGATTTGTTTTTTTCAGCTCCAGGGTCCTTAGATCCCTGCTTCTTTGTGGGGATTTCGTTTCTTTCCTTTTGGGATGTAAGCCCTCTTAATCTGGTTTTTCGTAGCTTTAATTGTTGGTTTACCTCATTTGTTTATGAAGGGAAGTCCCCAGTTTGTGGCTTGCACATACTCCTTCCACTTTTTTTGCATTATTTTTTTCTTTACAGCAAGAACATTGGTTTATTTTCTGTTTTCTGGAGGTTTTGGTGCAGCACCTGCTTTGCATCTGACTTGAGGCAGGAATGGCAAACAACCAAAAAAAGTGTTTTTGGGGAATACACAAGTTTGGCTGACCGCTCTTTAGGCCTGAGTGACTGAAGCATTATCAGTGAGATATGTTGAGGCTGTTTTTCCTGGTTGTGGCTCTTGCACAGTGAAAGCATTGCAGTTAACATCATCACCTCACAGCAAGAATGCTCTGGCCTCAGATCTGTTGCTTCCATAGGTGTGAATGTGAATGGTTGTCAGTCCGGTGATTAACTGCATGTGGTGCAAAACACATATCAGCAGTTGATTCTGCACACGCCTCAGGTAGTTTTCTTCCCACAGCGATAGGAGTTGGTAATCTTGCTGCAGAGTTAAAGACGTAAAGCCTGTCAGCTCGCCTGCTCCCTCTTACCCCATTACTCCCTGCAGTATTTGAAACTGAGATGCACATTGGATGAAAAACGTCAGCATTAACCTGCTTTTCTGCCACTGTTCCACAGTGAGTCTGTGGTCTTTTGCCGAGCAGAGACATGGTTGCAAATGTGACAAAGTTAAAAGTATCTTTACATGTATGTAGCATGTGTTGAATTAAAGTGCATTTAGTCAATTATTCTGCATTTTTACCTTAACTAATAAATTAATCGTAGTGCTTAGGAGCACCACACAACAAAAATCGAATTCTTCAGTTGACTCTGTTTTAACATAAGTGTGAGAAGCCATCATCTTTCCCCCACTTTGAATTCCCAACTCAAAATAATATGTGCTGATCTATGAATCCTCGCTGATTTCAGCTTCTATTTAACCTCCGTCATTTTGCCCTTTACGTAATCGATACTTTTAACCTCAGTAGTTTGTGTGATTTTGCCAGACAGATTAAAGACAAATTAAAATTTCAGACAACCTTCTGTCCCATATTATTGCTTGCAAAACACACTCTTTACACCACATTTAGTCTGTTGGGATCTGGTCACCCTGAAGCCAAAATTATGCTCGCTTGCAGATGTGGACAAGGACAGCTGCAAACATCACAGTTGAGTAGTTATTCCTATTATCCTTTTTTTCTAGTCCACTTGGATTCCGCCTCAAGGACAAATGCATAGATGCTGCGTCATAGTACACATTGCAAAAACTGAAGACCATCCATTTGCATTTGCTCTTTGATTATGAAATGTCAGGAATTCGCTGCATCCATAGTGTCACAGCTTCATTAATTTAACAAAATAGTAAATAAAACACAACCTGTGTTCCTTACTGTGTAACAATAATGAAACAAAGACATGTTATTTGTGACTAATTACAGCCAGCAACCTCCTGCAACCACTCTCCAATCAGCAAATACACATTTTTCCCTAGCGACCGGTGGATACCAGAGGAACACTCACTGATTTCCAAGCATATGTTTAACAATAAATTTCACAACAACTATCAGCAGCATGCAGCAACCAATCAGGGTGTACTAATTTTTCCCTTGGTCAGTGGTTGCCAGGGGTCCCCAATTGGTCTGTAGGCCTGTGTGACTCGAGCCTTAGAAATGAACATTTGAAGTAGATCACACACAAATTATACTAGATGAAAAAAGTTGCTTTTATAATCATCTTATTTATAAATGTATTTATTTTTATTTGCTTTAATCATTTATTTATGAATAAAAGTATAAGTAACCATGGTTGCTTGATCTCACATATTCTTAAAAAATTAAGACGAATGTCTGAGAATGTATTGAAATAATAAAGGACCCTCTTCAATTGTTTCCCCAACACAAGAAGTGAAACGTTTTAAAACCCAGCAGTTGATTGTATTGTACTGGCACATAACCTTGAGCACAGCAGGGCCTGTATTAAGCAAAGGACAATATGTTAACTTCAGTCAACAGAGATTGCTATCTTTACGGGCTTGATTAGGTACTTGTGCAATTAAGGCAGAGTACAAGCTGCATGGAGCGATCCATTATTCAGAGCAGAGCATCTCTAGTATCGGGCTCTGACAGCCATTTGTTAGATTAACTCTCACTCCCGTGCACCGGACAATTCATGTTGAAAAATGTATACTTTAATTGGAAAGTGTTGCTCCTTTACCTAAACACACTAAGCTTGTTTAAAGAGTTTGACAGAATGGTGGATGCTGCTGGGGTTCTGTAGTCATATTCAAAAAGGATTTGACTGCTCATTTGCAGTTGCAGAGGATCACCTTGCAAATGTCACAGGTGCAGCTTTCCATTAAAGTGGGGTTTTGTTGTTATACCAACAAAGGAACACACAATCAGCGATAGGGTCAAAAATACAAGTGCAAAAGGCAAGAAGGAAATGAGGTTAAATCGAGGGCATGGGCATGAATAATGCTCACTCTAAACCACTTGTTTTTATTCCTTTGTCCTCTCAAGTGTGAAATATTGTGGTCTGAATAAGGGATTCAAGATGCAGCTACCTTTCGTTCATTTGATTTCAGTGGTCTAGCCGGCATAAATATATTTATTGTATTTTCAGATGAGTTCCTCATGTGGAAATTGCATTTTATGCATCGACTTTCTGGTGCTCAAAAACAAAGATTACCAAAGAGAAGCACTCCCAGTTAGATTGCTTAATAATTGAAAAATCATTTATACAGCTGGTTCTGACATTTGGCATCAGAGTCATATTTACATTGTTCTTCTCATTTTGACTGATAAGCATTTTTTTTTTATAACAAGCTTTTTAAATCCTACACATTGTACCAATAACAATATGTAAAAATTAATTTATGAGCAGGGCGGGCAATCAGTGCTTCCATAGGATTAACACTGGAAGAAAATGGGGATTTAATTCAGTCTGTGACCTACGCAGACAGTTTTTATTGCTTTTTTAAATCTCCAAAATCTCTTCAGCGTTGTAGCGTCAAGTGCAGAGAGACAATAAAATACTGGGTTTAGTGTTAAAGCTCTAAATGCCATTTTTGCCCTTACTGTATGGAAATACGCCAAGGCTGCTTTGGCAACATTTAGATATGGGCTTGAACTGAAAAAGTTGAAGGCTGTCGCTCGTGTGCTCTGTCATTTTGGCATAATTTTACTTATTATATGTACAGCCAGGTGAGATCATTAACAGCTCAAGCAGTAAAGCAAATCTTTATTTAAATAACACATTTCATTGCATGGGGAATACAGTGTGTTTCACAGAAAGCCAACGATCATTAGAAGAATATGCATATGCATGGGCACAGGTTTCACTCGCACACTGGTGGGAAAGAGGACATATTAAGTGTGCAGCCTGGCGGTTTCCAATTAGAATTTTTTTAGTGTCAGAAAATGAATTTCCTCCGTGGATTGTGGTGAATTTTTAAGCATCAACATGTGTCCTTTCTGCATCAAATAAAGCTGGACTTTATTTCTGTAAAGGAAACATAAAAACCTTTTCTTTTCTAAATAAAAGGTTCTGTTTTGTTTGGTTTTTAATTTTACTGAGAGGGAGGAAAGCGTAGGGGGAAAACATATAATTTTCCACATATGTGTATGCTGTATAGATTGCTAAATGCAAAATCACAGTGACAAATTGCACAAAGCCCAAGTGAAGCACTGCAAGTTATTTGTCTTTTTAACCGCAATAAGTGTCTCAAATACAATCCTGAGCTTTCCATCAATTTCTAGAAAGAAAAAAAGACTTTGCAGACATATTTGACTGTGCCATTTGGCATTTTTTTGGTTTCGTGGCTTCGGTAATGTTGATAAATGGTGAATCCAAATCCAAGTCTCGAATTTCCCAGATGCTCTCTATGCATTTCTCCACAGTCTGTGGTGGGAATAGATTCATATAGAAAGGCTATTATCCATCCAGCTGTCCATCTTCACCCTCATTCACGTGTTCATCCATCCATTCTCCAGACCAGATGTCCTCATGGCATCTTCCCCCAGCTCCTTTACAGCCAAATCTCTGCATAGTGCATGTAATGCGCTCCTAGTGGATTCTGTAGTGGTTTTATGCCAGTGCAGGAAGAAGGGCTGACATTTGAAAAGCATGTCGCCAAAGGTTAAGTTTAGGTAGTGCAGTGTGTAATTAAAGTGCTTGATTGGACACTTGGAGAATTTAATATTCATCCTTGAAATTGATCTTGTTGTAAAGTAGTTGCTCATGAATAAACCCAGCACTGCATTTGTGTGTCAGTAGGTGGTTGTACTACTGGATGGATTGGCAAAAACTAAAACTGCTCTAAAGTTCACAGTTGATGCATTTCTCCACCATGCTGATCCCCCAGCTTCATTTCCACCAGCAGGTTGATTTTTGATCCAGAGTGAACGTGTCCTGCATCAACTGGCTGGAGCGTCATGCAATTTGGCACACGGTTGCTGTCCCTCAGTAATTGGCGTCCTTCGGCGTTATCACAGCAGCAGCTGAAACTGATGACATCTGAACTAAAAACTCCAGATGCAAGCCTGTAAATCACGCGCCTATTCGACACCCTCTTTAAAGCAGAACAGAGAGGAATACATCATCATTATTATTAACTAGTGTCTTTCTGTGAGCAGCCGGTGGTTATTTGGTTGTTGGCGCTTTATTTTACAGAACAGGCTCTTCCTGAAAATAGAAGAGGAAATGAAACAAAGCAGCAAATGACACTAGCGCGACGCCAAACAGAAAGTCTCATATTAGGGTTCACATTTTAAAGCCCTGTGTGGGAATGCAGACACACAAAAATCGTTCATGTGTGTGCTGCAGTGGCATTTGAACTTGAAATAAACCTTTATTCTTTACACATTTCCACTTCTGCAAACCCATGAAATGTAAATGCCACACATTCTGGGTGTTCAGTGTCAACAGAGTGTGTCACTCTCGGAGCTGACGACTGCCTGCATATTTGCGAGCAAGATTAGCTGGACAGAAATATCCGTATGGCTTTCAGGGGCTGTACATTCACCAAACACAGGATGTCTCTCAAGACTGGAGAGAGGAAGGAGAAAGCTTTTGAATCCCTGAAGCTTCACTTCATAAGATCTTCCGGCGCCATGCTCTTTTTAAGAAAAAAAAAGTTGGACTTTATTCTAAAAAAGATGTGATGGTATTATTTATATATTTTTTTTGAAAAAAGAAAGCTTTTGCACTTTACCATTTGATGATAGAATCCTTGATGCCTTCGGGATCTCAGCGGGACGGCTTATTTGAAGCAATTGTGTTAATTTTGCTGCAAGAAAGAAGATTATGTTTTTCCAGCTGTTATTTTGATCAAAATAAGTGGTGTCTATTATCTCTCAAGTTTAATATTATATTTGATGATAACAAAGAATATTATCCGCTCTGTATCCACAGTTGTTGTTAGCTATTAAATAAGTGGAATGATGCACAAGAAAGCGAGAATGAGATTGTAGTGAGAAGAAAACACGTTTTATTAAATATGATGCGTAATCTAGGGGTGACAAACATACGGCTCGCAGACCAGAAATGGCACGGCAAGGGGTGCAGTCTTGCTGGTTGCCTTTCTAACATCCAGTGAGTTAAAAATAAGGAATATATAAGATGCACCATATATTAGAGCCAAATGTTAAAAAAACAACAGCATTTAGAGCGGTCTGAAGCCTGCTCTTTGTCTGATGTAGGTTTCTATCTGCGCCGCAGTGCTGCGTCTCCTTTGTTATATTTTTCACTTCCAGCGGGGCAAAGGCCTGAACTGCATGCAGGTCGCTTCAGCATCCCGACTCCTCTGCTATGAAGCCATGCTGCTCTAATAGCCACAGTAAGCTGTTTAGCATCATCATCATCCTACTGAAATATATAAGCTTCCGTGAACAGGACATCATCTGGATGGAAGCATGTGTTCTTCTAAAACCTTTAATACCTTTATAGCACTGATGGTCCCTTTCCATATGTGAAAGCTGACAATTCCATAGGCACTAACGCATCCCCATACCATCAGAGACAGCAGGTTTCTGAACTTAACTCTGATTAGCCAGACAGTCGCCCTCCTTAAATTCAATTTAATTCAATTTTACTTATATAGCGTCAAATCACAACAGTCGCCTACAATAATACAACAGAGAAAAACCCAACAACCCCCTATGAGCAAGCACTTTGGCGACAGTGGGAAGGAAAAACTCCCCTTTAACAGGAAGAAACCTCCTGCAGAACCAGGCTCAGGGAGGGGCGGCCTTCTGCTGTGATTGGTTGGGGTGAGAGAAGGAAGACTGGACAAAAGACATGCTGTGGAAGAGAGACAGAGATTAATAACAAGTATGACTGAATGCAGAGAGGTCAAAATGAGCTTTGATCCAGAGAAGACGGCGGCGTTTTAGAATTATGTTGACATATGGCTTCTTCTTTGCATGATGGAGCTTTAACCTGAATTTGTTAATGGCACGGTGAACTTTCACACACAATGACTTCTGAAGTGTTCCTGAGCCCATACTGTGATTTCCATGACAGAATGATGCCTGTCTTTAATGCAGTGCCGCCTGAGGACCTAAACATCACATGCATCCAGTATTGATTTTCAGCTTTGTCCCTTGTGTACAGAGATTTCTCCAGATTCTTGGAATCATTTCATGGTGTTACGTACTGTAGATGATGAGACATTCAAAGTCTTTGCAATTTTACATTAAAGAAAATTATTCTGAGATTGTTGTAATGCGCATTTTTGCATATTGATGAACTAATTCCTAGCTTTACTCATGAAAAACTTCGCCTACTTAAGATGCACATTTTATGCTCACCTAAATAGTTGCAAAATGTTTCTCCAGCATTTTTTAGGACCATTTTTCGAGACCCTTTTTGCCCCTGTCCCTAATTTCCACATTTTTTGCTGGTGCTATCAAATTAAAAACAAGACAATATTTT
The DNA here is from genome assembly GCF_057382185.1 of Mchenga conophoros. Taxonomy (NCBI): domain Eukaryota; kingdom Metazoa; phylum Chordata; class Actinopteri; order Cichliformes; family Cichlidae; genus Mchenga; species Mchenga conophoros. Next base: position 25,851,277 of record NC_140533.1, on the reverse strand, counting down.
CTTAGAATTGTAGATAATTTTATTTTATTTAGAAAAAGATTTTATTGGAGTAGGTTTGGACATATATGTTTAAAAGATATGATAATTGATTAGGCTAACAGATGAATCAATAAAATCGAGTGCTTTATTGAATAAAAATATTTCACTATCCACCTTTCTTTAAAAATCAACTGTAAAGGGATATTAATCAAACAAGACAATAAACTCGGAAGGATTATTAATTATTTTGGTGATTATTTCTAATCACTTCATGTGTAAAATGTCTGAAAAGCATGGGCATACTCCCATATAGTCAGTTTACGTTTGATTTTTTCTAAAGAATTATTCAATAAATTGCTCAATTTTATTGATTCTTCAATAGACCTAATCAATTATATTAAAAAAATGCACGTCCAAACCGATTCCAATCAAAATATAGCTATTTGTGGAATCCTATTAATAAAATGTATCTGTATATATCTATATTAGTTATTTTATTATTAATATATATTATTATATTTCCCCGGCTCTTACATTGTTTCCTATTACAGTGTTTCACGCCTCTGTTACGTCCATTCATGACATCTGAATGTTCATTGAGGTGAATGACTCCCAGATTCTCAGGGGGAGGGAGGGAAGGATGAGGAGGAAACGGGGATGGAGGGGGTCTCCGAGGGGGTGATGATGAAGTCAATAAATAAGGGCAAGTGAGGCGAGTCAAAGAAGAGGATTGCGCCGCATTTCACGCGACACGAACGTCCCGACATGTGTCCGTGTGTACAGTGCGTGCTTTACAGTGGAATTCCTGTAGAGAGCAGTAGATAGTTTTAATAAGTGCTTACACCGCCGAGCGCTGCCCTTACTGTACCGGGCATAAGCGGAGGGAGGAGCGAGCGTGTAGTATTTCTTTTTCGCTTCTTTCCCCCGATGTCGTTGCAGCCCATCCAAACGCTACTGGAAGGCAGCAAAAAGAGGAAACAAACGGCTTCAATCCGCGCTGAAGCTTTGCAGGAAGGAGCACTGGGGGTTGTTGTCCGAGCGGGGAGATAATTTGACGGTACGAGGAGCAGCAGCTTGGCCGAGGAATGGGCTCGGAGTGAGGGGACGGGGGAGCCATCCAGCGCTTCTCTACTGCTACACTTGTGCATGAACCCGGGGACTTTCTCACGCTTTATTTCCGCCTCGTATCCCAGCGGGAAGTTGTGTCCAAACCGCGTGGGGAGTAACTGAAGGTGAAGGTGAGTGTCGCGATCATGCCGAAACACGACGTTCACAGCGTGGTGGGCAGGCAGTTGTTTGGCGGCGCTAGCCTCAGTAGCCCGGGCTGGTTTGACAGATCGGATCAGCAGCGAAGGGTAACGCACGGAGTGGAGTCCAGCAGGGGCTGGGTAATCCTGCTCGTCACTCCGGCACCACCGTATCACTCCGGCTAGCAGTTGTCAGCATACCCAAAGTGATCGTCAGGGTACTGACAGCCTTTTTTTTTTGTTTGCTTTTGTTGCGGTTAATTGTGGTGTGTGCAGCTTGGCATTTACGCCTGCTGCACACTGACGCGCACGGTCAAATCACGCATGCACACGTGCACACACGCATAGGGGCTGATAGCCTAACTGATAAAGATCAGTAGCTATGACAGGCTACACCTACAGTCCTAAAGGGAACCTCAAGCGGCGGTTACCTGACCCTAATTTGGTTTCCAACTTTTTCTTCCCTCGGATGTTGCAGAAGTTACAGTGCTGTCTGTAATCTAGTATCAGTAAGAGCACTGCAGATCAATACTTATTATTACTATGACTTACGGCTCTAATAAATTAACTTTTATGTCAGGGGCGTTTCCAGGATTTTCTTTTTCTTTTTTTACAGTGGGGTGGTGAAGGGGAGGTCCACAGGAAGTCAGAATATTTGATCAGAAAGAGGGGAAAAAACTTTATTGTATTTTCAGGCTCCTGTGCAGCCCTGTGCACTAATGCAAGCAATATTAAATGAAAAGTAGTGTTGCACAAGAGTTTAAGCATCATTTTGTAGAGGGTGGGATTTAGACTCTTGAAGTAAAAGCTATGGCCATAATTTAGTAATAGTACTAAAGCTTATCATCAACACAAGTGTCTACAGTGAAAATAGTTATTATACAGATTGCACTTATTGAGTCATTAATGTGATTCACTGCAATCGTGCTGAGGCATATGATTCCACTTTCAATTCTGCTTTATCAATATCAATCTGCAAAAATAGCAACTGACTGTGCAAAGCTATAATGTATATGGTGGTTGAGCAAATCTACTGACTATATGCAACCGCTGGTTTTATCCATGCTCTCATTCATTGGTGGGAGGCCAGTAATGTGTCACTGATGGGGGGTTGTGTCACTCTGTTTCCCTCTCATGGACACCACAGCCCTGCTCAGGTGATGCAGAAGTAAGATTTTAAAGCACTGGAAATGATCTTGCATTGCAAACAGTCCTATAGATCAAAACGAGTATGCACTTTTAAGTTTGCAAGATCCTATGTTTGCATGTATTTTGTGCATTTGTGTAAATATAGCTGGTTACATAATAGTCCCTGTAATCCTTACAGGCTAGCATTTAGGACCTTTTCTCTTCCTGCTTCTGTCTATGCACAAGTACACCAGTACAGCTCTGGTGATCGCTGTCGGATCTGATCACTTTATATTGCACATATCAGAGCATTGTTCCAGTTGATCAGCACATTAAAGCAATTGCAGCTGTTAAATGCGCTGTTATGCTGTGCATCCACTAATACAGTTTGTTTTAGATAAACAGCTGCAGAATAGAGTACAGTTCAATACAGCAGGGTGGTTAAAGCCAGCTTTGGCATGAATGCCAAACCAAATGCAAAGTGTTGCCAACTGAACTGCTTAATGATGCCAAGAAAAACCTTAATAATGCTTGTTAATATGCAGCAGCTTTGACTGACAGATGACAAGCAACACTGACACCTTCATCATCCCCACGAGGCATGTGAGAATCCCTGCTGAAAACAACCACTGTGCACAATTGCAGATCGTTAGTAAATGCAACTGGGATTGTTCCCTGTGCGCACTCGCAGCTGTTTGCGTGCAAAAGCAGTCATCACCACATTACAGCACTATAATAATGAAATCACTTAATGTAACCACTCTGCTTAACGCCTTTCCTGGGTCTGGATTCTTAGCGGCTTGTGCTGTGCTGATAGAAGGTGACAGTCTAAAAGCTGTAGGCTCTTGCAGTCGAATCCATCAAGCTTGCAACAGAAACACTTTCTCTGGCTCAGTGAAGCATTTATCAGTTAGCAGGCTATAAGGTTTTAAACATGCTAACCAGCTGCAAATCTTAACATGGAGAGTTTTTACATTTGGAAGCGCTTCAGAGATAGAGAGCAATTTGCACATCAAAAGGACCTGAAACCTAAAAGTGTATTAGTCATATTTTTGGACGAGGCTCTAAATGACCGTACAGTCTTGGGGTTTAATACAAAAGCAGTCTAAAAGTGTTACTTTATGTCAGATGAGGTGATATGACCCCAGATGGCTGCGATTCATTAATCATTAGCTATCAGTTTAAATCTCAGGGTTCTGTCCCTGGGTTGATTATTAGCCTTGGACAAATCCACCATTCGAGTGCAGCTGTGTTCTTTAGAGGTCCGTTTAGAGGCTGTGACTGTAAATGGACTGAAAATGAGGTGTGAGACAAATTTAAGTGATGTTTTTTACACTCAAACTTTTATTAGTGTAAATGTATTTATTTTTTCTATGCAAAGAAGAAAAGCAAATAAGAAATCCTGGCTCTGCTTGTTGACTGAGTGTGTGATGTAACAGGGTTGCCTGAAAGATCACAAGGATGGTGGATCTGATCTTCTCTTCTCTTCTCTTCTCTGGGGCTCCTTAAGGGGGCCAAGGGTGACCTTCAGTTTCTCCCGGCAGCAAGCACCCCAGCGGGCCTCTCTTTTTCAGACGCTCTTTCTTTTCGTCTTTCTTCCTGGCCTCCTTGCTCTTTTTCCTTTTCCTTATTCCTCCCCCCCATCATCTACTCCCATCCCCTCCCTTTTCCCCATGGTGGGGCAGCAGAGCTGAATGCTAAGAAACATAGAGAGTTCACTTATATAACCTCGACTGTGCAGCTGATGTCCTGGTCTGTATCTGCTGTATAATGATGTCAGAGCTGTCTAGAGAGGCAGAGGGCATGCTGGGTAGGCCAATATGTCAAGAGCTATTCCTGAACCTAGTATGGTGAATGGGTTCAGTCCAAGTTTTCCTTCCTTTTTAACCTCCTAGAGTCCATTTGGACCTAAATTCCAGGTACTGAATATAGAATTGACAGTCTTGGTAAAGGGTCATAGATTTTATTGGATCATGGATTTTATTAGCACAGGTTGTCACAGTACTCATGCACTCTTTTCCCCATAAATGTACATTCTTGATTACCATAGGACATGTCAGTTATTCACTGGTCTTCACTGTCTCTTTGACTTTAGTTGCCCAACATCTGTGAGTTGACCCACAGAGTTTTTGCCTTCCACTAATTAAACCATGAATCTAAATCGTGAATGGATTTCATAGATGTTTTGAGCTTTATTCTGATGGGTTTTATCAGTAAAAACATCCTGTACAAGTGCTCATGATGTTTGATTCAGTTTGTATTTATTCAAGCGAAGAAATTGGCCTCTTTATGCACAAAGAGAGTGCTCAGATGACTAACCAAACATCCAGCATCTTTGACTGAGTGTGCCTATACATGATTATGCATACTAATTAATGAGTCCAAGCATGCAAGCAAACAAGAAATGATGTTAACCTGCATATTTAGATGGACTTTAGGGCTATTGGAGAGTTTGCCGGCCCTGTATAATGCTTGCAAATGTACAGGTTTGACGGTAGCTTGGAATAACATACAGAAAACTAGGGATTGCTCTTTCTTTGTGACAGTGCTGCAAAAATTCTATTATGGCACCAAAATACAGAATTCTACTTATTTCTGTCACTTATAATGAATTAGATTAATTAGATACCTAAACAAAACCTGTGCATTTACAATAAATGCTGTGAACCTGTTACCCTTTTACGAGCACTATCTCCCATTTATTTCTGTATAAAGGCAGTCTCTGCACCCCAAAAAGTAGCGTCATTGTTAAAACCTTTGTTTTTTAGGGCTTGATTTGCTAAAGCTGAATGGACATATTTATTTATCAGATTGTTAGAAATACAGTAAATTCACTTATTTACTGAACACACCCAGACTCGCTGCCTTTAATATAAGCGAACCAATTGTTCTTACATTCGTAGTCACTCCCAAAGGCTGTTGGCTCCTAAGCCCTCAAATGAGTGTAGATTTGGTCTCATTTTGTTTAGGGACACAGAAACCACAGTTTCCCTCCCTTTTACTGACTCAACATGTGACACAATTTTGATACACAGAACTATCAGTGTAGGATTGGTGTCCTCCTCAGTTACACTGTGTGCACATCTAGCTCACAGCCCAACACATTAGTGAGAAATGGCAACGCTAATACTAATATTAGTGATAGGTGAAAGTTATGCACCAAATACAAAAATGCATATGATGTTAGTATCAAATATGAAATTGCCAGAACAGTGGTAACATCCTTACTATTAATTACACGCATGTCCTTATAGTTTGGTAATTTCATTAGACTTAAACCCCCAAATAACAAAATGTGTTGAAAAATCGAATAATCCACTGTGAAGAAGAGTAACGCACAGAGTTTGTGTTCCAGAAATCAGTAAAGACCTGGATATTTTAATTACTGAATAATTGATTATTTTTAAATTGCTTGAATAACGCCAGACAAACCAGTTTAGTTCAGTTTACCAGTTTCTAAGCCCCAATATCTTTGTGTCATGTGGTTAAGTTCTTGCTGTACAACGCAGAAAAGTGCAAATATATTAGTTTTGACATTTTTGTCCTGATGTTTATCAAAAATGTATTCATATTATTTATTTCAATTACCAGACTGTTGGTTCGGCTGCAGTTTAATAGCAGGCCATCCTGCTGTAATGTTTTGGGGACACAGTAATGGTTCTAATGGAAAGTGGCAATTCAGACCTCATTAGCAGAGAAGAATGAGTCTAACCCTCCAGTGTGATGTCGTAGCTGGTTTGCGTGTTGCATTCAGAGGCCCGTGACGCTCCACCGCTGATAAGCATGCTGTGTTGGTGAGCAGGACAAGAGATTATCACTCTGCTCTGCACCAGTCTTCACACAAACCTCTGGGGGTCCTGCTGTCTTTTAGATACTGCAGCGTCTCATCCCTCTAGCACACAAACACACTAGTAGATGTATTACATCAGATGTCAGCCAGCAGCGGGTACCGAGTTTGTGGTTTTCTTTTTTTTTCCCCCTTTTTCATAGTGTAGTATGTTTGGGACCCTCCTTTTTGTCTTCTCTTTGTAGGTTAGGTTTCGTTTTAATGCGTAGTTGGGGTTTTTTTTTCAGTTGTTTCTGTTAAGCAGTGGTTTCAATGCAGATGGTTACCAGAGGCTCCCCTGCTTTATCTTTTGTATTTCTCATTCCCATTGAACCGTCGCTGCTCTCTGCTGCCGCTCCTCTTTGCCAGCTTTTGCTTCACCACCTTCCAAATCACCGGGGAAAATAATAACTTGTAAAATGGCCTTTATTGGCCAGAAAGAGCTGCAAGAGTGTTTTACACAGCCGCCCTTCTTTCTTATTAACGCCAGTCAGCTTGGCTCTGCCGGGGTACGACTGGGGCCACTCACAACTAGCTTTTCATCAACGGGAATACTTTGCACCAAGGGCTGTGAGGTTTATTTCTGCCAGGGTGAAGCGTAGCACTTTACGAGGTGGAGTCCATCCGACGTTTGATGGCACTGCTTCCTCTCTCTCTTGTCTCTCTGTGAGAGCCACCTAAGTTTATGCAGATTTGTTGACATGTTGAACAAGCAGTTCCCGTGACGCTAAAGTGGCTACTTACAAAAAAAAAGTTATAAAGATTCAGAGCTTAATCCAGACAGATTCCCTACATGGGCATCCAGGATTAAATGGGCAATAATGCTTTCATTATCTTCGCCCCTGGGGCAGAAGCTAATCGGCTCATAATCAGAGGTCCTTTGAGAACTCCTTGTGTGATTATAAGTTTGTATGTGAGTACAACAGCGGAGGACGCTGAAAATAAAAGTAATCAAAGATAACTGTAAGTTTACTCTAATAATACTCTTGATTAAACTTTTTCCTGCACAGAAATATTTGTGGTAGCTACTAAAGAGCTTTTAGCCAGAGCTTCAAGAACATCATCAGCACTGTAATTATGATCTGCTTTGATTAAGTAACACAGATTTGTTGCTTTTAGTGTGAGAGGAGCAGCTGGTACCTCAGACCTCAGGCACACAAGCCTGGAGACCAGTTGGCAAACCCCCTGGCAACCTCTGGTCGCTGGGATAAAAATGTGTACTCCGTAGCTGGTTGGTTGGTGAGTGGTTGCAGGCAACCAAAGCAGTTGCACAGAGGTTTTCTGTGCAGAGCATGCCTTTCGGTGACAAATTTTACCAAGCGACAGCATGCAAACTTCATCAAGCTGTGACCTGTTACCAGTGTGCTGTGCATCAGTCTCTTACATGTGTAGGAAAAAACCCCAACTGCTCATTTTAACCCCGGAAAAACCCTGCTGATAGCTGTTTTAAATGCTGTCTTAGATTATTTCTAATGTCCTGGATGTATCCCTGTACTAAGGATGTGCCAGTTGTCAGTTTCTTTATAAATACTAATTTTCAAAATGTCGATTTACTGATAGGCAGCATCAAAACTGATGTTTTTTGTTTTTTAAATGTAAATATTTATTTTTACTTTGGTTTCTGTTTTTGCCAGTGAACCAGAGAAAGCTTCCTTAGGAAAAAAAAAAAAAGTCCTTTGGCTCTTCGTCACACTATTTTTGCATGATTTGCTAGTGCATAATTGATATGACACAACAAATTAGTCACAGGCATCAGTCAATGTATTTATTTACCATCAGGCAAACAGCAGCCGCACCATCGTGACCAATATCAATATTAGGCCAGTGTATCGGTTAATCCCTAAACTGTGCATATGACACGTGTAAAATATCAGAAAATAGTTCAAAATGCCTGTCAAAAATGAAACATTGCACCTTTGAAAAAGCTGTTGTGTAAAAAGAATGAAGATCACAATCACAGCTAAATACCTCGCAGCATATGGGAGCAGAGCGCAGCTGACAGGGCTACAAAGCAGTGGAGCCAAACGAACAAAATCTGCTGGAGTAATGAATAACGCTGAGCAAAGAGATGCTTATAACAAAAATCCACAATTACAATTTTGGCTCAGACCCAAGCCTTGATATGGATACTCTGTCCTGCCAGCATTTACTGTACATCACTCAGCATTTCATTAGCGCAGAAAAGAAAAAGCCATGAGTACAGGACAGTTTGACCTCCTTTATCCTATCAGTGTGTGTTTAACGTGTTTGCCTTGCTGCTGCTGCGCTGTATTGTTGAATAGAACTTAACCAGGATTACTTCTTTTGGGAAACCAGGATTTAATTTCTCTATGAAGCCAGTGCAGCTCGAATTCCGCTAAAACCCCCGGATTTAGGAGCTGAATGAATGGTCGGCCGTAGAAGCAGGAGTTTTATTGCTCCCTCTTTTTCCTAATCTGTCACGCTTGAGGAAATTTAGATGGACTCGTTCCAACACCTGATGGTTTGGCAAGATCTGAAACGCCACCTCTTAATCTTTGTAATTTTATTTATTTATTTTGTTTTGGAAGTGAGGATAAGGCCATTACTTATTCCGTGCAGTGCTGCAAAGTAGCTGCACTTACAGTTGGCCTTCGGGAGAATAGCATGCAGCTTTTCATTAGGGCCAAGGCTTTTCACTTTAGATGGTGTGGAAATAGAAGTGTAGTAATGAGGCCGTGCTTTGCTTGCTCTACAGCACCAGCCTTGCTCGTCGGGTGCTCGTACAGTCTCTACTAAAGTACCCATTTCAGTGTGACCACTAGCCATCTTCTAGATGTTTTCAACTGATTTTATTTTAGTGGGATATCACTCAACAATAAGAGTGTAAATTGTGCTTGCACAGAGGATGTTACAATTGCATTTTCAGTGCTTACATTTGCAGCTGTACTTGCAGAAATGGAATAGAATACCCTTATCTGTCATTGTATGGGTATAAGGCGAAATTTGGAAGTGGAAGCTATAAACAATCGTCGTTAATTTCTGCAAATTTGAATATTAATTTAACAATGCTGAAAGTTCAACTGTTTAGCTCTATGCACACATCCTCCTTGCACGTTGCTTTAAAGTTGAAGGTTGGTTGACCCAAGACCTTTCAAGCTCTAGTTAGTTAACCCTTTTATATATATTTTTGTCATATATAATTCAGTGGTACCTATACATTATCTGCCACTAGCAGCCACTTCAAGGTTGAGATGACTTGCCCACTTTGTGCTGCTAAAAGTTATTTCGCTGACTTTTATTGTCACTTCTTGGTATCTGGCCACCACATCGCTGCTAATCCTCTCCTTTGTGGACTTCAGTTTGTCTCATAATGCTTCTGTGGTAGCTGCTTATCTGCTACTTCTGTCAAACTGTTTCAGCTTTACGTCACTGTTTTGGGTAGCTGTAACATCTTTGGTACCTGCTAACTAGTTTATATGCTCTGCCTCTTTGTGTCTGAGTTGCTGTGGTCCCTAAATACTTCCACTTTGCAATGATACCACTGGTAGTTGATCAAGAAATATCTAGGAGGGTCAAAAATTCACCAAATCACGTGTTGCAATAGTGACATCCTATTACGGTGCCATACTCTCATTCGGTGAACTCTATAGAATGAAATAAGGCAGACTTTATGACTAGGTGCTTAAAGATGAAGAAACTTTGTGGCCCACGGCACAAGTACCACTTTGTACCACTAATCCATCTACTACTGTTAGTTACTGTTAACTAAAAGTCCAATCAGTTGTTGAAATTGTTATTTCTATTTTTCTGAATGAACCACTGATTCTGTATACACTCTGGTATCCCTGGTTGGGAATCAGTGTTGTGCAAACACTTCGAAGTAACATTTGCTAAGTATTTGTGAGATATTATTACGTATTTAAAAAAGGTTTAGGACTCTGTTTTTAAGACTTATCAAGATTTGAATCAGCTTAGTTATGGCAGGTTGCTCTCGTTTCACTACTTTTTAAAGCAACTGCTTCTTAAGCCAGAGAGTGACCTCTAGTTTGTCCATATGTGGGGTTTTCACAGTAGCAGTCCCAACTCCTGTCTGACTGATGCAAATATGAATGTGCATGCAAGATATTCCCCCGGGCTAAGGAACTAGACGTTGGTTTATGTTATGACTGTCTGTGAGGTTAAAAGATCACTTCAGAGTTTAGTTGAGCTCCTTTGAAGTGTGACCAACAGTTACCCACACTAGGCTCTCTGTTATTGCGTGCCGTGCACTTTTCTGTTTGAGGAAACTTTTTTTTTTTCTGACATCACATTTCCAAACATTTCTGAAGACGTCATTTGTCCCCCCCCCCCTCCCCCCGATGGCCTTTTTCCCTCCTCCCGTCACGGCGAAGGCACCGCGTTTGACAGAAAGTGAAGCCGGCCACCGGCTGAGCGAGGTCAGCTCGAGCCCGAGTGTTTCTGTGAACATCGGTTTGTCAGCTGGCCTGTGATCGAATGATGATTGTGGAAATGGTCTGTCATTAAACACAGCTGCAGGTAGGCACACTGTGGCTTGTGGAGAGGCTTACTGTTAACAGGAAATGTCAATCACCTTTACAGAAATTTGTTGGTGGGTGCTATATCGGGAGCGGGGTTATTAGTCATCTCCTGTTGATTAATATCTCTCCTGCACGTTGGCACATTAGCACAGTTGTTTTTCACGCTTGCGTTTTCTGCTTTTTCAAGGAACAATAATAATAATGAGGGAGGATTATTGTAATTAGCTTGCACATTTTAAGAATGTGTTTCAAAACATTTGAATTTGTTATAAATACATATTCATATGAAGGCAATGGTTGTGAAAAACAGTGTGAGATCTGCCACTCGGTCCTGAAGGCTTAAAGTATTTTTCAGATGAGCACTTTAGAGGCTTGCTTCATGCTCGGAATATTTCTAAAACGAGGCGATGTGACCTTTGTGACCTTTTTTTTTTTTTTCCTTCATCCAAAGCAACCCTACAGGCTTCATTTGCTGATGCTCGCTGTCTGTATGGATTTAACCTTTTAAAGCTGTTATAGAAAACTCACGCTGTGCAGCCAAGCTGAGCAAAAAACCCCACATGCCGACTTTGATGCTCTTCTTTATAACGCAGGATTGTAAACTCGATATCCGAAGGTAACGTTTTACAGATAACCAATAAATAAAGCTAATAACGGCATTTTAATCAGCAAAGAAAATCTAGTAATTAGTTACAGGCCTATCTTTCCTGTCAGACACTGTGAAATGAGATGATTTTTAGAGCATGTAATTAAAAAAAGAATATAATTAATTTGTTTTTATATCAGGAATCAGGTTTGCCCATCAGTCTATGTTTTGAATGAGTCAAAGGTGTAAACTGAAATGCTCAAAGGGAAATTTGTTCTACTCCACGTGTGAAAATTGCAAATAATAAAGTGAAAGATAGAAGAGCCGGTCTTGTGCTTCCAGTCTTTCCTCAAAACTAAAAATCAATCCAGCGTATAGGAATGGTTGTTTTCGAGAAGGCTGCACTGCAAGGTCTTTCGGCCGATTAGGAGTATCCTGTAATTAAATTCGGGAAAATTTCTTCAAGAATTACAGAAATTTGGAAGCAGTTTTAGATTTGAAAAACCCACCGAGGTCCCTCAGTCTACACACAGCCTTGCTAGCTTTGCTCAGTTGGAATTTGTGATTAATCCAGGGATCCGCGCAGCATTTTAACTAAGTCTATGCTTCAGGTTTTTTTAAATACCTCCAAGGATGGTTTAATCCACTAAAATATAGATGACAAAAGAGCCCAGCTGATACTGGCTTTCTGGGGTGGATGTCATTACTCATTGATTGCTGCAGTGGTGTTTTTGCTGACAGCACTCTCTCTCTGCTGTGCTTCACTGGGTGTGCGAACAGTGAGACTCGAGAAAGTCACAGAGAGCAGTGGCAGATAGTGTGAATGAAACTCACTCCTCTCACCCACGGCAGTCGTGGCAGATGGCTGCCCCTTTCTGAGCCTGGTTCTGCTGGAGGGAGCTTCCTGTTAAAAGGGAGTTTTTCCTTCCCACTGTCATCTAAGTGCTTGGTCATAAGGCGTCGTCTGATTGTTGGGGTTTCCCTGTATCATGGTAGGTTCTTTATCTTACAGCATTAAGCGCCTTGAGGCGATCATTTTACCTGTTTTCAAAGCCAGCCTTTGTTAGTTTTTTGGGTTGTTTTAGATGTGCACTCCTTCTGAGCTTATTGTGCACAAAACATTTGTGTATGTTGTACAGTCTGGTCATCCATGATGCTATTTTGCTACAGGTGCTGCAGAAAATGAAGGACTGTAAACAGTGGAGTCTGAATGTTGCCGAATAAACAATTTCACAAAATCATTTGCATTTTGGTCAACGTATACGTCTATATCAGTATATGTAGGCCAGTATTGGCTAGTGGTCTGTCTCTGCATGACAGGATTCGCACGAGAGTCAAGGAGTGCTTTTCATCTCTACCTGTTAATTTTGCTAGCCAAGCAGGGATGGAGAGCTACACACTGGGAGGTCCAGAGTGCAAAGTTAATGCCAAGCACCCTGAGGCAGTGCATGTGCATGTGTGTATGCGTTTGTACAAGAACCAAGAGACTTTTGGATCTGGCAGCCTCGTGCATTCCTCATCTGAATTGTTTCAACTACAGCCAATCAACAAACGCTGGCACATAGCAGAGATCTGTGTAGTCCAAGTTCATTCAGTTTCTCACTTGTACTGAAAGTAACAGAATTTATGTGTGGGCATGTAGTGAGAGCTGTGTTATATGTTAATGCGTGTACTCGGATGGTGCTAATAGTATGCGTGGGAATATGTGTGTGCTTGTGTAATTCTGATTCTTAGAGCACGGTGTTTCTGCACCGTCTCCATGTGTTTGATGCCGACGACAGGCTCATGTTTCCCTCAACATAACTGGCCTTGCTAGAAGGAAACTTAATAGGCAAAGTGTGAGGCAACCACTCTGTGATTAGTTTGCACTACCGCTTTGAAGTAGCCTTTGCCTGGCAGCGCTGGACACAGAAATTCTGGCAAGCTGCACGCAAGCATTGCACACTTGCACAGCTTCTCAGACAAACGATACGCATGCATGTACGTGCATGCTTTCAAACCAGCATGTAAAACCCGCACATGCATGTTCACAAACATGCAGACAGCTGTTCTTAGTTACGACGTCGTCAGCTTCAAATTTTATAAATCACTGCCCTTTAATGAACACATGTTCACATTCATTTGCCTTTACTACTGACGCTGGCCCTTTTTTATGTCTCATTTTTTTTTTATTATGGGTTAGCAATTCACCTCATTGATCAGTTCGTGTTTTAAACACTTGCATTTCATAATCGGCGCGTCGCTAGTTTGCACAGATTTGTGTATATACACAAAGGTGCATCCTTTTCATTTTTCCGCTGGCCGACCAGCTGCCTGTTTGTACAGCTCTGTCCAAACTGTCTCCAGTGAGCGGCTACTTCTGTGCCCAACAACAACTGTTCGGCTTTGTTTATTGCAAGATGACACTGGATGGCAAAAGCAGCTGCCAATAGCCCTGTATGACAGAAACAGCTTCTTGTTTAGGATTACTTTGACATGGGTACACTGTACCACTGCAAAATTCTCAAGCTGTGAATACTGTCCAGTCCTGAGCATGCATAAAACACATAAAACGCACCAGAGAAACATCAACAAGAGCAAACTGAAAGTACACTTGTAGCCCCATGCAGCACATGGATTTTAAGTAAAGCTGTTTTCAGGACTAAACTGATGATTGAAACAACGGATGAGGTGTGAAAGTGAACTGTGAAAATAATCAAATGAGTCCACCGATGATTTATAGATTTGTTTTTAAGGTGGTCCAGGGTGACTGAAGAAGGTGACAAGCCGGCAGGCCCCTGAGAAGAAGCTCCGATTGCTGCTTGTGTTCTCTCACTCGTGTCCCTGACCCTTGTCCAGGTTGGACGGGCTCCAGCTGGTCCTCAGAGCGAGCGAGCTCTCCGTGCTTTCACATCTGTAGCCCTGTTTTTGTGCCAAGGCAGGCAGCGCTAACCCCTCTGACCTTCCATTCGGGTTTGTGTGTGAGAGGGAGCGAGAACTATAAACAGATGACATTACAGTGAGGAACTGGCATAAAGGGAGAAATGGTGCCAAGACCGTGTTTGTATTATGAGTTTGTTTATTCTCTCCGTGTTCATATCAGGTGTCACGTGAAAAAACATGGTTAACAGTCTATTGCTTCCCCTTGTTATTGGTTGTGCGCGCGTGTGTGTGTATGAGTGTGTCAGACCTTATCTGACACGAAGGATTAGCAGACTGAAGCCAGCCTCTGGTGTTCTTTACCCTCCCTGCCTGCAGAGGTCCATCTGATTCTTGTTGCCTTGCTGTTTTGGGTTTATTACCAAAAACGACACGATTGTCTGGTATTCCTTTTGAAGTAATCAGCATCTGAGACATGATATCCCCCACTGTATCAGTAACTATAAACTTGAATTTCGTTATGGAATTAAGGACAAAGTCAAAGGGAGCCAAATTTGGCGTGTAGGGCGGCCAACATTTACGTGCATCCAGCTGCCTTTGTGCTATAATTATAATTTTGAGCGTTCTCCTTCAGATGCTGAAGAACGTCAGCATCTGAATGAAAGTCTTGCTGTTGCAGTCTGACCCTGGAGGGTGGATTTAAGCTGCACCACCCTGTTAATGTCAAAGAAAATGTTGTGTATTTTTTGGGCTCGTGCCCCTGATAGTCTTCTTCAGTCCTTTAGACTGCAGCCTCTTCTACTGCAAACTTTGCATCCTGTTTTCATCACCGGTGATGATCCTCAAGGCAGGTTTGCTGTCAAAGAGCCCTGCAGAGAAGGTTATTAGACAGGATACTGACTACCAAAGTTACTGCTAGCACCTGTTGTGTGGTTGTGCATTTCTCCTTCTCACCGGGCGTTTTTGATTTGCAAGCATCATTTTAAATGTGCAGTTTTTAAATAGCAGCCAAATTCCTAAACAAAAAGATCAGGCTACGCACTTTTATTTTATTTAGCCTCTTTTGTCATTAGCGGAAGAATCTGTTTTGCCTGCACAGGATTCAGATTAACTTCACGTAAACAAGGGGTTCACAGGAAATGATGCAGCATGCAGCCCATCCTTTGTTAGTGTTTGCGATCTTATCTTGATCAAGACAGTCTCACTCTGCTCTTACCGTCTATCAGACTTCAGCCACAAACAATGGATGGTTAATGAAATGTAGTAACTGTAACCTCTGATAAATGTAGAGCTGGGCGATAGAACGATAACGATATGTATCGCGATATAACTTTTACTCGATAGAGAAATTAAGCTATCGCGATAGACCTCGCCGCTCTTGTTCTCTTAAAAAAAAAAAAAAAAAAAAAAAAAAAAAGGTCAGCCGATCCAAATTAAGTAGCGCAGAGCCGAACCAATCACAGCCGCAGCGTCACGTCGCGTGACTTGTTACGTACAGAACAAGTGCCAAGCCGCACGTGTGTTTGTTTGGGAGGGTAATGGAGCCAGCGCATAATGGAGGAAATGTGTGTGTCGACTAGAAAAATCAACCGAGCGTGACCGAAGAGAAAACAGATGATGGTTCCAACGCCGGAGAGATTGTTGAACGGAAGAGCCATAGAAGTTCCGTAGTTTGAAGGTATTTCGGCTATTTCAAGTCTGACAAAAAACAGAGTAGCGTGCACTGTAAATTGTGCCGAAAGCAAGTCTGGAAATACAATAAACTGGTGCATGCGTCACACTGTGCGCCACGTTATTGTTTCGGTGAAATGATTTTCTACAATACTGTCACTGTTAATTCTACTCTCTGCAGTGTTTAAATGCTTACATATACACACAGTTACTGTCCCTCCACACATACGACTCGGTTCTGCTTCTATGCCCCAGCTTTGTTTACTTTTTCCCACCGAGGCTTCTAGACTTCTGATTGGCCAACATTTCTGCACGGTTAGGAATCTAGCGCCACCTGCTGCTTTGGCATGTTCATAGCAGCGTTTTCCTTCATTTCTGCCTTTATGTGTGGACGGGATTATTTTTTAAAACGAAAACGGAAAATCTCCGTTTTCAAAAATACCCGTGTACGTGTGGACATAGCCTCAGTCTCTGACTGGAAGCGCTAATTCGTCATTCGGCTTTTGTCAGACTAAAGTAACTGTTAAAACTGTTTGAAAAGCTCAGCTATACAACAAGGAGAGATTGAGAATTTCCTTTTAGTTCTCAGTTTATTTGATATTGACAAAAGTTAGTCAGTTTTGTCTGTTCTTCTGTAAAACAAACTAAGATTTATTTTTAGAATTAATATTTTGTTTCTAAGTGGAATTGACAATTTAGTCTGTTTCGTTTGTCCTATTTTGAAACTTAAACGCTTTAGCGGCTGTCTTTTGTGTAGTTTGCAATATTTGCCTTTATTTATCTGAAAAAGTCTCATGTTCCATAAGTACATCTACCCTGTTGAACTTATTATGGGAAATAAATATTTAAAAACAAGCTGCTGATTATTTCACATTTTACTTGTGAGCAATGGCACATTTAAATCTTACAAATATAGTTATTTGGCTTATATCGTGATAGATATCGTTATCGCCTGAAATGAAAAAAACATATCGTGATATGAAAAAATCTCATATCGCCCAGCTCTAGATAAATGTTACTTTAAAAAAAAATAACATCTCTCCCACCTATCCTTTTATTTTTTACTAATTTGGGGAAACTGTACCTTTAAAACTAACTCGAAGCAACTGCGAAATATGCAGAAAAAGTTATGTAGTAAGCGTAGTGCACTCGAAAAACTGAAATACAGAAAACACTATATAATGTGAAAGTAATATGCATTAAAACAACTGGTGGGAGGGCGCCATTATGTCTTATCACTCTATTTAATGCCATACTGTATGTTCATCGTTTTGGCCTAATGTGAGTCGATTGTGTGCTTCAGAAATGCAATAAATATGTATTTTGTTTTTGCATCCAACTGTTGTGCCAACAGATTTTATTATTAGAAATGAGCACCAGTGTATTTCCAGCGAGTGAATAATTGATTATTGAACCGTTTCTTTGGGAACAAAGGCCTCTCGCCATGCATACTGATGAGCTCATACAGTACATGCGCCTGCCGTGCATAGGGTACACACATCCCCATAAAAGGCCACTCAAAGGATATAAAACTGTCAGCAGTTGAAGCAGAGCATGGTCTGGTGCTATACTCTAGATCACGTATACGTGTTTGTCTGTGCTGGCTTTGGTCCTGCGGCACACTGCTGCTTCAGTGAATCAGAGTCCCAGAGCTTCTTTACTCTAGATTAGAGAAAGGAAGGAAATTAGAGAGAAAGAGAGAGCAAAAGCTGAAAATAGGTCAGACATCTAAGAGCCAGGCATTTCTTTTTCTAAGATGGGTGTCAAGACTTTATCCAATTGCTTCTCTTTCCTTCTTTATCTTACTTTGTCTCGCATGCACCCCCCCCAACTCTCCCACTATTCCAGCCAAAGAAAAGTGCAAAGGGAGGAGAAAGTTATTATGCCTGGCATGGCTGCAGAGGACTGCCTTTAATTTGGACGCAACCCAGCTGATCAATCTCCTCATTGGCTCTGTTACAGCACTGTGTGTTTGTGAGTGAGAGTGCGTGTTCAAGCCCATATGTAACAGCTAAGCTTTTAAACTACGCAAACCAACAGAGTGTTCCAAAAGTAAAGCACACTGGATTAATTCCATGTGGAATTGACTTAACTCTGTAGACAGAGCCGCGGAGGAACAATGAATCGGATTAGAGCTGGAATGAGCGTTAGCGGAATAAATATTGCAACAAAGTCAAAATAAAGGACCATCAGATGCATGTGTGGAGTTCTATAGATGCTGATGTTAGACCGGGTCAACGGGTTTGGAAAGAGGGGCTCTTGAATGCACACACACACACACAGATGGAGGCATGCATTCACTCTAATTTACATTTAAGTAACTCTGCGTGATTTGCATACTGTGCAAACATATGGACGTGATTCAGCGGGTGGTTTGGCAAAGAGGGAGAGCCTGCAACATTTCCTTTTGAGGCTATTCTCTGGCATTGACAGCATTTAGCCGACTTCTTTTAGGAAGCATTAGTTATAAATGCATGACAGCAGCTTTCCAAAACAGCAGCCTGGGTCCCCTCAGAATTCATTTTAACAGGAAATCCCCGAAAGGAAACAATAACGTTTATTCATATGTGTGCTGTAAGGAGCACAGGGTCAGTTATTTTCTCTTTATTCTAGTTAATTATTTTGCCAATAAAATGCAATAAAATGTTTGCAGTTTTTTTTAAAAAACTGAAAATAACTGTTTGTTAAAACAGCAAAAAGTGACCAATAGCCGCTTATCAGTACCAGCACCTCACAATGAGGCCTGCTCCCACAGGAAACAACACGGATAATGTTGTAATTCCAAAGCACTTACGTGACGTCACAATTGTGGAGCAAAAAAGCCAAACAACCTGCTCAGTTTGGCCACAATATACAGGTTACACTGTTTATAGACTGTACTTTGTATTACCTTCACTGCTGTTTGCTTGCTTTCTTCATACTCAGCATACAGCAGTGTGCAGCACTTCATGCATTTGCATTAAATGTCTTTATTATAGCTGTTTGTTTTTGTTTTTTTTACTTTAAAAAAAAAAGGGCTACCAGCTTGTAGGCAAAGCAGCCTCCATATTGTGCATTTACATTGACATGCAATGTGTGAGTGTGGTTGATTTTGATTGGCTATTTACTGTTTCCATGGTTACAAATTGATCATTGGGAACAGTAGTCTTCCCTTCAGTGCGCCGTCCTGTTCTATTTTCATGTGGAAGAACTTGATGCATTTTAAAATGTCAAGCTTTGGATAAATGGCTCGGTACTAAAGCTGAGATTTATCTAAAAGGATTAACAGTCCTCACAGAAGCTGTCATCTTCTTTTATTATTGTGAAGATAAGCATCACACTGTGCTTGCAAAATATTGGTTTGCAGGACCGGCATACTGATTTTTTTTTTTTATTTTAAACTCGAAGACTGAAAAGCTCATGACGAGAAAATGGAACGATACTTAAAGCTGAAACAGCTTTGCAAGAAAACGTAACAGCCTGTTAGTAAATATCCTTTTATGCGGTCTCAGAATGATTGCAGAGCAAACAAACAGACTCGTACTCGCTCCCTTTTCCATCACCTGCTTTTCTGATGGACTTCTGATTGAAGAGCAGAAAGTAATGGCATTTTATTTTTCAGTCAGGGCAAAAGTGAATCGAGTTTTCTTGATGTTGTGTGACACTTTTTTTTTTTTAAATTTTTTTTTTTAACATGAGCCATTTTGCTTTTCTTCTGGAAAATAAAATAAAATAAAAATTCTAACAATAATCAGGGTCAGAGCTTCCTAGTTGTTACTGTATATATCACTGGGTTTATCCAAGGTTTTAAAGATTCTTTGTCATTATTCAGTCACATAATGAAATTCTGTGAGGTAGTTATCATCTTTAAACAGCTGATATTGAACACACAGACAGAAACCCATTAAATAAATAAACCCAATAGGGAAACATAAACAGTAGGTAGCATTGCAGTTACATGTTGTAAAGTGCATGTCCCTGTCTTTGTAGGCATGAGGTGTGAGCTCTGGGGAAGAAGATGGCCCTCAGTCTGATTCTTGTTTTTTTTTGGTCCTAGACTGTCTTCGAGAAGGCAGAGGGACAAACAGCTTATTACCTGGGTGGGTGGAGCCATCATCTGGACACAGCCAGCATACATTGTCATAGAACTGGGAGAGGAATTCCTACAATCCCCATTACTGTTCTGAGTACTTACCTTTGCATACACTCATTGGGAACTTCATTAGTGACATCTGTTCATCTCCTTGTTAACACAAATTTCTTATGAGCCAGTCACTTGGCAGCAACTCAACGCATTCAGGCATGTAGACATGGTCAAGATGACCTGCTGAATCTTAAACAGAAGTTCTTAGAATTGGGAGTAAAAATTAATTATGTGACTTTGAATGTTGCATGGTTGCCAGATGGACTGATCTTAGTATTTCTGAAACTGCTGATTTACTGCAGTTTCAAAAGAGAAAATATGCAGTAAATTGAAGTTTTCTGGATGAAACTGCCTTGTTGATATCAGCGGTTAGTGGAAAATGGTCAGACTGCTTCATGCTGACAGGCAACAGCAGCTCAAATATGCTCTTCTGCAACCGAAGCGAACCGAGCATCCTGAATACCCGACATGTTGTCCATACCAGGTGCTACTTCTAACAGCTAAGAGTAAGAGACTGAGGCTACAGGAGATATTATGCTGAAAATATTATATCATTATGTGACTCAAGGTGCACCTAATAAAGTGGCTAAGTGTAGACAGAAATGCCACCAAATCTCTCACATTTGCAGATTCAACAAAAACATCCTAGCATAGTATCACTGGGTTTACTCATCCTAAAAGCATCAGTTGTAGTCACTGCTAAAATATGGAAACTCTGCCCCAAATCCAGTTATATTTGCTATATCATCTTCCAAACATCTTCCAAACAAGCATCTGGGATGAAGGGGGCTTGTGTTGTATTCATTATGTGGTGAGACTCAAGAAAGAAGGGAAAAAAAAAAAAAAAAAAAAGAAAGAAAGAAGGGAAAAAGCCTCAAGGAACAGCTGATATTATTTAATGCTTTTAAAACTGCCGCATACGTAATCTGTTGTGAACATCTGCTGAACCTTTAAATCAGACATTGACCTCTCGGTGTGGCTGTGTGTCGCTGTGCACCAAAGCATGTCACAAGAATGAAGCTCATGTGAAGACATGTTATGCTGTTGAGGAAACAAGTCAGTCTCTCTCAGGCTGACAAGTTAGAAAAAGAGCATTTTTACTCCTCTTTGTATCACCTGTTCTTTTTGTGCATCACGATCGGAGGCAGGAATATTAATGAGAAGCTCATATACTGCCATTTGTAATCTCTGCTCCCTGCTTATCTTTTATTTGCTCAGACAAATTACTCAAGTAATGATGTTTGGCTCGGGTGATATTTTTATGCCCGTGTTTAAACACCACAACAATAGTAGTGCAATAAAGGTGCAACTGCTAAAGCCGGTTGTTGGCTATCAAAATAGATTAATCAATGCTGATAAAGAAATGAGCTGTCTAATACTCCAGTGCAATAAAGCCTTCCTAGTATGCGTTACTCCATGTAAGTCCTTTGTTTTGTTTAGCACTTAGGCGTTATCCAATGAGCTTCAAGCTCTGTGGATTTTCTTTCCGAATAGCATCTTCTTTTTGTGTTCCAACTCTTTCAGAATAAAGCACCGGGTTTTCATATAGCAAAACAAAAATCTGGAGAGGTGCTGTCTCCTTACATGTAGCAAGAGAACTTGTAAGGGAACGAGACTCACAGAGTGAGATCTTGGTTGGATGAGCCTACAAGTGCGTGAATAACGTTTACATTTTGATTTACATCAAGCTATAGCTTAGCAGGGTGCTGGTGTAGCTCACCTGGTTCAGCAGTTGACTATATGGTAAAGGTTACAGTGTGTGTGCCCCCTACCCTCTCCCTGATTTCCAGTCTACACTCTAATAAAAACTCTAAAAATAGCTGTTAATTCTCTAATATGTTTAACATGTTGATCCTGAACGCAGCTCATTGCTTTAAGTCTGTTTTGGAGTCTGATTGATCCTTTATGATTTTTGGTGAGCTCAGCACGGTGCATTATGGAAAATGTCGCATGGGGAGGAAAGCGCCGCTGAAGAGTTTGCTGCAATGACTGCTAACGTTGTTAATAAGTTAAAGCTTGGTACGTCTGGACCCTTCTTGCATACCAGCACTAGTGTACGGCACAAAATAAAGTATCATTAACTACAAACACCAACTTATTTCTCTTTTAAATAGATTTTATAATGTAGGTTTCCTGTCAGGTTTACCTCTTCTCTCTGCCACCTGTGAGGATGCATATTTATCCCTCCCCAAGTCCTAAGAGCTGGGTTAGCATATGGGTTAACTGAACAATCAAATGCATGGCTGCCAAACTCGATCACTCTTATCAAATGAAGAGTATTGGTTGCAGAAACGTACATTTCTTCAACTTAGAGCTAATTTATCGAAGAGATCCGGTGTGAAGTTGTGCGTGATTGGATGATGGTACAATCCTTTTTTTTCTTCGTTTGATCAGTCCATGAGTAGTAAGGCTTGGCCTCTCTGGTTCATTCTGTTAAAAATTAAAGGCCTTTTAATAGACCTCCCTGCTTTACAAGCATTAGGTAGCACTAACAAACTGCTTCTGAAATTAGTTCACTGAGATTAGGTGTGGTGAGGTCTTGTGTAAGTTTTTAGGTCCATTATTTTATTGGCTACCACTGGAAGGAGACACTAATGCTGTTCCCAAGCCCTGATAGATTGGGGGTGGGTTGCATCACAAACCTGGACAATAAGGAAAACACCCAGATCCATCTGCTGTAGCGACCCTTTGGGGGAAAAAAGTGTAGCCAAAAGTACCTTTTAAGTTATTAGCTGTCACCGTGTTCCCAGCATAAAATGAAAATGAGAATAATCAATCCACGTAGCCTCTGCATATCTTTATATTTTAATTTGTGAAGCAGCAACAGCTGTGAGACAACATCTAACACCCAAAGGCCACCATTTCTGTTTCTCATTCCCGTTGATTGTGCCGCCAACAAGCTGTCTTTTAATGAATAACTTCATCATTATCTTTTCAGTGCAAGATATGATTTTATGTGTGCTGCCTGTCAGGTCAAGAGGAAAAGTGTCAGCGGTGATGTGCGTCTGCGACTGAAAGTCATCAGATAATGATACAAGCTATGGAAATATATCTAGTATGCCAAACAGAAGATTATGATGTAAAGATACCAAGTGTGTTCAGTTGTGTGTGGATATCTCAGTCAGAGCTTTGAACGTATTTCTTTACATGTCACATTGTTAACTACGCTCGGGAGGCATCTGTTTTCTGGACTTTGTTATTCTCTTGACATATAAGCATGTGAACGTATTTGTGTGTACGTAACAGTAGCGTCCTTAAAAAGGATCCTGATGTTTTGCACTGTTGACATTAGCTGTATTCAGATTATTGTTACTACTATTATACTTACTTATTTTTAACTTTTTGCTGTGATCAATGATGATTCTGAGGCCTCATTTACCTTGGAAGTCAAAGGAGAATCGCAGTGGGCAAGGCAACGACGAACTCATTGGATAAGGTCTTCAAATCTAAGGACATTTCTTAGCCGATGAAAACATTGATTTTCACTTTTTTTTTCTCCATGGGGACCTATAGTTGGGGAAAGTTTTCCTGGGGAAAACAGGACAGTCGACAAATTGTACGTGGTGCTGTAGAAGGATTTTATTAAAACCATAGACAGCCACCAGAAGGACCAACAAATCAATCTTGGAAGAAATCAAGCCATCAACGTCACTGGAAAGACAAAAGATATGACACGCCAACTTTGAACATGTCATCAGAACAGAATAGTCATTAAAAAAGGACATCGTTATTGGAAGAACAGTAGGAAAAAGGCAATGCGTTGGTTCGGCGCCATTAAAACAATGACAAGAAGACTTCAAACTCACACAGGATCAATGTTGCTGTACAATCCACCAGATTTAGATTTCTGAGGTGAATCTTTGCAGAGCCTATAACATATCCTGCATCCTTGTAAAAAGAGGATGACTGATATTTTCTGGCTGGAAATCAAACAAGAGGAACTGACAGTACCGGACAGCTCATTGACAATAGTAGCGGGCTGTGTCGACCCTACATGTAGTTGTGCATAAATCCCCAGGAAGGCCCAACCTTTTGCCTTCTTGTAGGAGTTGTGAAACTTGCCATGTCATTGGCATATTTTCTGACTACATTCTGGTTGAACTATTGTCTTCAATTTCAGAAACTCACATGCATTCATCTTAGCCTGTAGCCCCGCTCATGTGATGCTGTAAAACAGACTTTTTTTGTGCTTGTTTCTATTTTCACACAGTACACATTAATGTGGGCACCAACCTCTGCACCCCCCACCTCCCACAGGGTGTGAGATACAGCATCTTATGAACATGGGCATGTGTTAAACATTTTTGCAGTTTATATACAATTAAATGCTAATAGAGTGGGAGGCTGGAGAGTTGGAGGGAGTTAAATAGCTGAAAGCATGAAGTCATGCAGAGCGAGGATACAGAGGTCAGCACAGTTGTACGCATCGCCTATGGGGAGAGGTAGGCCATGGCTATACATGATTAGAGCGTGCGTGAAACTATTGTGAGCATAAATTTACTGGCATGCCTAGCTGAGCTATTGCGAGGCTCAATTATCTGTGGTTGTTCGTCCCATACTCTTGCATTCACTGCCTGTATGTATTAATTAATCATTTCAATCCCCCTTTTTCACGATCAAAAAATAAGCTAAATAAAATCGAGCCATTTTGAGTTGGCATTTTTATCAGACTGAGTTAGTGTTGTCCGAAACACAAACACACACAAAACATTATTTAATTTGCTTCTACCAGATCACTTCAGTTGATCTGATATAAAGGGCCTGTTCAGAATAAAACAACTCAATGTTAAATATAATTTACTTTAGTGGTCATATATAAAGACCAGCTCTATTATGCTTATAGCCTTTAGAAAAAGTGCAGGTATGCCTAGCGTGAATGCTCTCTCTCAGCTTGCTTTTTACTTGGCGTTCATCAGCATCGCCATGAGTGTGCAAGTACCTTGATAGTATGTGTTGAAGCATGAGTGGTAATTATTCAGTTTTTCTAATGCAACTGATTAAAATATTTAACTTGGCCGAGATGTCTGTTAATATTGCCTGGGGTCTTTCGTTTATGTACAGTAATAGGTGTTAATATTGAAAGGTCTTTTTGTACAAAGTGTAATGAAGCCAAGCAGACAGTAAAGCGAATATCTGCATAGTGTACTGGAGAGCTGTATACTCCATATACCTGCCCCTTTGAAAGTTCGGCAACATTCATGCTATAACGGCGTTTTGATGCCTTTGACCAAAGCCTCGAATTAGACAATTCATTTGGTTGAAGGATTAGACTGCTAAGGTTTTTAGTGGTAAGCTGGTCACATGAAGATCTAAAATTGGTTTTGATAGACAAGAAAACCTTGCGCCTCCTTTGGGGATTTTCCTCTCTTGAACTCCCAGACTCCTCCCATGTCATCCCTGACTTAGCAGTACATGCATGCTTCAGTGGCCATGTGGATTTGCTTGTGCTTGAGTTGTGGCTATCTGTAGGATTTGGCTCACAGGATTCCTCTGAAAGCCTTTTCACTCCCTGGAACTTTTGGCCTGGTGAATGTTTTGCTTTTGTTGGCAAAGACACGAAGAATCACAGATTGTCTCTTCTGATTGCAGAGTCTGCGAAGACCTGTGTTGGGATAAAAGCTGTATTCAAATCTAAAGAAAGGGCACTGAAGTGAAGGCAGCTGACAACCAAGGTAAGAAAAAGTTTGCATGGCTTTGTGTACAACGCTGGCGGCTTGTATTAACTGTCAGACTTCGTCAATGGGATCTGTTAGTGTGATGGTACTGTGATATATTGACAGTGAAAAGCCTGGTTGGTGGTTGGTGTTACTTTTCCACTGGAACACAGTGTCTCATTTCCACAGGTACAGAGTTGATGGGGTTTTTTTATGGTTGTTTTACGGGAGACTTCTGTATATATAGTACATATGAACTGTACACTTATTGACTGGCACTGACATGTTTGTCAGGTTCCCATGGTTTCCACCTGTCAAGAATGTCCAGAACATTGGAAAACGATCAAAAATAATCTATCCAGAGCGTTTCCTCATCTTTCCAGACGAGCTATGTTAGCAAACCTGATTCTATTTGCCACCTAAGCACCTCAAGGGTCACATGTGTTGTATGAACAAGCTCCAGACTTCATTTACAAAGGAAATCGCATGCTAGATAGTTTTGCATTTTGCATGTGCTTAATGATTCTTACATATGCTGTTTCCTGTGTATGCAGCTTTTTCAGTGTGGCAAATGAAGGAAACTACACTTTGAGAACAATAACAGTGTGTTTGGGCAGTGCATTATGCGTGCTATGCAAACACATTCTCAACTGGTGCAACATCCCTGTAGGGTTGTGGAGAGTTGAGGAATCACTCAGTCTTGACAAGACAGTAAATGTGGACATGGTGGAATTAACCTTGTTCTGCAACACATTTTCTGGGCCAGCTTTTCTTTTTTGTCTGCTGGCAGCGGGTCAGCGTATCGTCTGACAGTTTACATTCCTGAAATTGCAACAGTCAACGATTTTCCCCAAGAGTGGTGTCTTGCACCGTGTTGGATTTTTGCCTTTTATCATAACTGCTACATGTTAACATGCTGTGCCTCATTGACGAGTCGTGTCTTTGATTCAAAGCGGCGTTCCTGATGACTGATGATCTCTTTCTTGCTTTATGCATGTTCTCACTGTCTAACACCACCCTGGTTGATGGAGTAATTGGAAGAAGTCTGCTGAATCCTAATCAGGTTTTGAGTCTGATACAGAAGAAGTAAAAGTGAAAGATTCATATGTAATGACTTCTGTTGGCTGAGGAGTAGGAAACAATCAAGCTTTGAGCTGCAACCTAATAAATGTTAAACAGCCTGTGTCTACAATCGGAAAGTGAGAGTAACCGCATATCTAACGTTGATTAAATAAATGCATTAGAATGAGAGCTGGAGGCTGCTGACATTTCCAAGCTTTTATTTCTTTAGCTAATTCTCCAAATGCAGGTGGTCCCAGGTCAGAACTTGAAGTTGACAAGCTTGAATTACAGATTTGATATAAATCAGAGATTAACATAGAGACTCTGACATGTGGAACCGATATGGTGTTATTAGGTCCATTGTTTTTCTGAGGATTTATAACTCAGTCGGTCACAATCGGAGGGCGGCTTTGGGCACTGACGCATGGATCTATATCTTTACTTACTTTGGCTGATTACTGTCATCACTTTGCAGAGCCAAATTTCATTTTGACATTTGGGATAATGGCAGGAACATGCTCCTCTGCACTGTATAAAAGCATTCATACTGTAGATAAAGGGTAGATATGAAGCAGAGAAATTCAGGGTCCAATCATCTACAGCAGCTGAACGCATTGAATTAAAATTGTTAAAAAATGCTGAATGAAATTTTAAATAAGGTAGGGAAAAGTAGGAGAAGTTTGAATATTTTTGGAGATTGTACTATCTATATAGCTGAATCATCCAGGTTTGACTGTATGATGGTGGGTGCCACAGATGGATGTGCTTCTCTTTTGAAACCTAACTGCACATTGCTACGATGCCACGTTGTTGATTGTTTAGTGTGGGAGCACTCCTACACACTTACATTGATCTGAACACTTTTGTTTCCTTTGTACCCAAAAAATGTAAAAGTTGTGTGATAGCATCTGGCTACGTCAAAGAGCTAACTAGCATCATAATTATTAGAAAGTTGTCAACTGCTGCTTCCCCATTTCTATAGTTCTCTAATTCTGTGTGTATTGTTAGTTGCTTTGAAGTTCTTCCTCTTTTTGATATCACATTGTTTGAATTTACTACATACAGTGGGAAAGTTACCCCACCTCCTACTAGTTTTTAAAGGTATAGTTACATAGTGAATAGGACATAAAATGGTCATTTTCGGTTGGATTTTATTGTACTCAAAGCTGAGTCCATTAGCCTGCATCACACTTTAAAATTTGTTTTAGTGACAGAAATAGTAGTTTTTGTAACAATCAATCCATCCATCCATTCATCCAACTATCCATGATCTGCCGTCATCTGTTTTATAAGGGGCAATAGTCCAGGCAGAGATACCCAGTAGCAGAAACGCCTAAAATACCTCACCTAGAAGACACCTGGTTAGGTGCCTGAACCACCTTCAAATAGTGGCTCTCTGAGGCCCTCTTGAATGACTAAGCTCTTTCCTCTGTCTCTCAGGCAGAGCCTAGACACCCTTTAGGTACAGACTAATAGAATGAGATCACAGCAGAAATGAGCTTTCTCAAGAGTAGGTGAGGATAGGAACGCAGATCATCTGGTAAATCTGCAGCTTTGCCTTCCTGCTCTTCACCGCAACAGACTGATACACAGTCTGCGTTATTGTTGTGTCGTGTCAATCTACTGCTCAAGTCTTGCCTCACTTGTGAGCAAGATCCAGAGATGCTCAAACTCCTCTACTTGGAAGAAATGGTTAGAAATCTTTCTAATAGCTTAAAATGTGTCAAATATAGGGCGTTATTACTTCTGCGTCATTACTTCTGACTAAAAAGGGTGGAACTGATATTTAGGTGTGGTACTGAGATTATGTATTTCAATTGCATTTTGATTAGAAACAGAATGATGACGTGACTCACATTATAGTAGGTATCAGTGCAAACATATCAAGTGCATTTTAGATACATAAAAAAACCCTTTCTAAAATGGGCCTGCCTTCTGACATAAACTTGAATAAAAGTTCTTGACTCAAATGGTCAGGTTTGCTGGCTGTGTGAGAACACAGATTACCCATAACACACAGATAAACTCTGTAACAGCAAGATAAATATCTGTAGTTGACAGAGCCTACCGCAGTTTATGAATTGTAGTACTGACTAAAAATGAAACGCTTGGCGTCTGAGTGTTTTGTAGTTTGCTAATTGCTATTAAACCAGAAACCACAATATAATCCTTTTCTAATTATAGTCAATTGACTTTTCTGTTGTGCTGCGCCGAGCGACTAAATCAAAACAAAGCAATCTCTGTCAGCGGATTGAGCGTCGGGCATCGCCTCTGTATACCCTCGTGGCTCTCAGGTGGCAGAGAGAACGAGCAGATCCACTCCCTCCCCATCTGTCGTGCCCGTCAGGGGAATCACCTTCTCGCTCTGGCACACACTTGCAAACAGACGCACACACACATCCACCTGGGAATGCATTCACAGCTACAATCATAAACAAGAGCAAGCATAATCAAATGAGCATCCACAAGCTCACAGTCGCTGATAAAACAAATGGGACGCATTCCGATTCACGCAAAGATAATCTGTGAGCTTTGCTTATCTGCAGACAGGATGTACCTGGGGATGTGTAAAGCAGGATAGGCAAAGTGTGAGTGGGCTGAAAGCCAGTGGCTGAATTGCTTTTTTTCTTTGACAGTTTGACTCACCACCTCCCTGGGTAATCCCAGCGTTCGCTTTTGGACAACTCGCGTACCAAGCAGCAGTTTCACTTTGATTGAATTGAATTCGTCAGATGGCCATTCAGGCCTTTGCTGCCACTAACGGGAAGACGTAAACTGTATGACAGTCAAAGCTGCGTAGAAGAGAGACACAGTGACATTTAAACTGAAACCATTTCAGTCAGACAGATGAGCGTTCAGGCTGTCTCTGTATTAATGCTGTCTCCTTTTCTGTGACATTTGAATGAGCTTTTTTCCCCCTCCACATTGGTGATCAATAAAGTAACTTAATAACCTGCCTCGAGACTCTAGGACGATTGGACAGAATAGAGTAGCGTCAATTTAGTGCAGTTTTATTCTGCAAGGAAGCAAGGGTTTCATTTGATATTTCCAGGAACAATGGAAACAATAACTGAATAATGACACTGACTAATACCAGGTGCGGGTTTACCTGCGTTTTGGCTGGAAACATGGCTGGGTGTCAGTGAAGCAGTAGAGACATGACACTGTTATCTTATTGTGTTTTTTTTTTCTTTCTTTCTTTTTGTGCAGCGCAAGTGCTCTTTGCTTTCCAGCGTATGGGTTTATTGTGTTGTAAACAAGGGGCAGCTATAATGTTAGGCTGCAGCATTATCGAGGTAGCGTGTGTGGTATTTTTATGAAACTGTGTGGTTTTTAGGACGGCTCTCTCATTCACTCACAGGAAGTGGTTTTTGCCTCTTTTCTGCAAAGCACAAAATGTTCCTCTTTTGCAGGTCTCCTGATACTTATTTCATTCATTTCTTTGTGATCACGCCAACATCTGTATTAAAGGCGAGCTCTGCTTGGGGTCAAAGCGGAAAAGTGCAAACCGCAATTGGTAAAGATTAGAAAGGTTTTGTGGTGTAACGTAGCTACCCCTGAGGGCCGCGTTTGTATTTGAACTGTAGTTTATTGGTGCTGCACAGAAAAAAAGATAACGTGAAATATATATTAAATATATTTTACCAACACAGCCTGTTTAGATTGTCTTTCAACTGCATTCTTTTCATTACATGATTTGTACTGCTTTGTTGTAGACATTGAAGATAACTGGCACAATGGCACAACAGGGAAGGAAATAGTACTCAGCACCATCCTGTCCTTTGTTTGTTGGCCCCACTTCAGTGCTAGACTTTTAATCTTCATATATGAAGGTGCTCTAGTTAAAAGTTAAAGTCCAGAGAAGCCTGCACTCACCGAGATGCACTCGCTCACCCTCTGAAATACTTGCTGTGTGGCCCAAACGCAAAATAAACAGACCAGACGAAAGACACACCGGGAGTATATTTCCCACTTCGAGCAGCACGGGGAGAAAGAAGTGACGAGAGAGGGAGAGCCTTGTTCACATACACTCACTAGCCATTTCATTAGGTATACTATACTTAGTATTGAGTGTGAGCCCGTTTTGCCCTTAATTCCTCATGGCATAGATTCAACAGTCCTGAGAGATTTTGGGCCGTATCGACATGACAGCATGTCACATTTCCTGCAGGTCTGTAATGTAAATCTCCTG
Source organism: Mchenga conophoros (assembly GCF_057382185.1). NCBI lineage: Eukaryota > Metazoa > Chordata > Actinopteri > Cichliformes > Cichlidae > Mchenga > Mchenga conophoros. Next base: position 25,820,451 of record NC_140533.1, on the reverse strand, counting down.
TTTGACTACATCCTAAAGGTGCTCTGTATGATTGAGATTTAGTGACTCAGTTTCCTCAGCTGACAGGCGTGGCAGTCGGTGTGGTCTACTGGTGCTGTAGCCCATCTGTTTCAACATTTTGGGCGTATCCTGCATATCTTGGCTGTAATGAGTGGCTATTTGAGTTACTGTTGCCTTGCTGTCACCTTGAGGTGTCTTTAGAGATGCAGCAGTAACTCAAATGAGCAGACGCTCTTCTGCAACTGAGGTATGCAGACGAGCATCTGATTATTGCCTAATTATGGTGCTGTTGCTTATCACCTTGAAGCAGTCCTCTGAACTCTGGCATTAACGAGGCGTTTTTGCCCATAGAACCGCTGCGTACTGGGTAGGGATGGTTGTGTGGGAAAATCCCAGCAGAGCAGCGGTTTCTGATATCCAAATGTGTCTGTAATGACACAGTTGCTTTAACCTCTGATTTAAAATTCAAAACAATAGAAATGTAAAAGTGCAGAGGTGCTAGCCTGAGGTTGCACGGTACGAAACAAAGCAGAGCTAAACACAATCCACAGTTCTGATAGCTTGTTTTAATCGACCAGCTATCGCAAAATGAAAATCTGGATCTCATATCATAATTGTTTTAACATTTTCTTCGGGGGGAATAAAAGCTGCATCAGAAGAAGAAAGCCAAAAATAGATTCAATTCTGTAGCTTTAAGTCCTGCACAATCTCAACATTTTAACAATAAATGAACCAAAACTTCATTTGCAAATGCTTTTGAGGGACTCCTCAAACATGTTTACATTGACTTGTTTTGCTATCGTGTCACACTGTCATTGAAAAAAATGACGTTAGATTCATGTAAAATAGGCAGCAGCTCACTGCACAGGCAGTGCACTTTAATCGGCTACAGAACTGACTTCTCTTTTATATTCCTCCCACTTTGTAAGCCATGATTGCAGCCACATGCCGTTGTTCCATTCAGATCACATACTGCAACACTAAGTCTTCACCAGGCTGCAACAGCTCCTGTCAGACAGCCAACTGTACTTCCTGGTGTGAAACAGATCTGATTGTATCGACTGCTATCTAGTTTCAAAGTAACAATGAGGCAGTTCTTTTAGCAACCCAAGCTGGAAACATTTTTCTAAGTTCACAGGTTTCACGGGGAGCTTGTGTTTCCATACACCGCAGCGGCAGCAAATCTGACAGGAATACAAGTTTCTTTAAATGTTGACATTTTAATGCATCCATATAACAGACAGGTTAGTGGAGTCCTGAGGTTTTGCACACTCAAAATAACGAACATGGTCGTGCAGCTTTTTCCAAAATAGCATTATGTGTAAACAGTCTGTCACGTGTCAAAAACCAGCCGAGGGGGCCAGAACTACTCCACTAATAAAAGTCATTAATTACTCTAATTTGTCTACTTTGTAAAAATCTTGAGCCACCCCCCTTTTCTTTATGTTTTGTTTCCAAGGAGCCAGACCCTCTTGTAATTTTTTAAGTGGTCTTGAACAATAGTTTTCTAGGATTTTTGAAAGTCTTTCAAAGATTTCTTTTGGACATTGGCTGGGATGTTTTTGTTTTTTTGACAAACCTGGATATGTGGAAGATAACAGAAGGTGTAAAAGGCCTCAAAATATCTACAGCAGATGAACAGTAGCTAAAAGGCATGTCCCTAAGAAACAGGAAAGATGCATCTAGTCCTTCAGTTGATCCACCTGCTGTTGAACGAAACCTCATCGAAAGTCACATCTCTGAATTGGAAGGAAATTTGGAACAAAATTACTTAATAACTGAACTGAAACAGGTGAAAACAGGTCTTATAGGGTGATTAAATCAAATCTGAAATTTTTTGGATCAAATCATCAATAATATGCACAGAGAAAGTCCAGGAAAGAAATACAACGTCTACAGCCGTCTGTAAAACACGATGGAGGCTTTGTCTTGGTTTGGGGCAGAATTTCAGCAAGTTTTGTTGGAGATCTTGTCAAAATCAATTGAATTATAAACTGTCATTGTGCAATATTTGAAGCAGTTTGTATTTAGAGGGATCAAAAGCTGCTAACGAAGACCCAAAGTTCCAAAGAAGAACTTTGAAAGCCCTTCGAGAAGCCTGGAAAACTATACCTGAAGACTATTTAAACAAATGACAAGAAATCTTGCTTAAGAGAGTTTAAGCTTTGATGAAGATTAAATGTAGTCATGCCAAATGTTGACTTTTAAGCTTGTTGAAATTGCTGCATCTGTTTCCCTATGAAAGAACTAAAACAAGTTGTCACCGCTTGTTTAAATGAAGGTAAAATGAAATTAATAGTTTCAAGTAATTGCACACATTTGATTTAATGGCTGTTTTATGAATACTTTATACTCCATTAAGCACCAAACCCCAGTTCACATTTCCCTCATGTTTATTAAATGGGTGGATTTAGTTCTTTTCCCTTAAAAAAATCACTGCCCCCTCCCCACTTGTTAATGTTTCCGAAAGTGGTGTCAGTTGAGTCACGTAACAGGTGCAGCAGGCACAAGATCCTGCCCAAACATTTTGGCCCCCCCGCCATGTTATATATGTAGTATACAGTCCAGCCTGTCCCTGTGGTGCCAGAAAACACGCTCAGCCACACCAGACAGATCATTTTGCTTCTCTGGCTAACGTTGCCCTGCCTGTGTTTGGTCTCGCTGTCACGGTTCAGCTATATGGGACTATAGATAAAGGTAACATATACCTTGTGATGTCTTTCACCTCAAGCTAAGGACCAAAACATCTGAGCTACTGCTGCTTTACAAGTTTAATGAATACGCCTTCAGCATGGATAAGAAGCACTGTACATTAAATGTTGATTGGATAGAAAGTAGGTCATTTTGTTGCATAAGCTCTGAGGGAGTACATGCAAGAACACGCTGGCTTATATTTTTCTATACTGAGTGTTTATCACAGCATGTGGTAGTGGTGGTGGAGCGTTAGTGCACAGTGTTGATGTTAAATGCAGTTTGTGCCATCTGCCCATATATATATTTGTTATATATTTGTAATGATGTAAAGAGACAGAGAGAAGAAGGAACGATTAAAAAAAACTGACAGAGACGTTGGAAAGAGACTTGAGGAAGGGGAAGAGGAAAGAAGTGGCCTGTGACCGGTGGGCAGCGTTAACCAGTTGAGAAAAAGGCATTCCAGCGCTTTTGTTGTCGGGCCACAAATATTCCAGTCTTCCCTTCCTACTCCTTTGCCACACAAACAAAGTGAACTCCGGCAAAGGCGGAGAAGAGAGAAGACATTTAAAGGTCTCACGTACAGTGGACATCATTGTGTCCCATCTGTTAGCTCTACACTTTGTTTGGCTTGAGTTTCAGCCATACATGTGTATGAGAGTTTATTAAAGACAGACTAAGGAGGAAATTGAGTCCAGCTTCAGAACTTTGTTTGCAGATATGAATGCACGCACAAACACCACCTCCCCCGCGCACACAGGCGAATGTGTGCTCAAATACGTCGAGTATATTCAAATGTATTTCTTAACCTCCTAAGACCCGAACTCTTCCACGGCATGCATTTTTAATTTCTCTTTGATATTTGGGCTGATTGGGGCCTGATAAATGTAAAAACAAAGAATTAGCAGATTTATTTATTTTTACCTAATTTTAGTTTCTAAGAAAAATGAGAGCCACATATGAGGATATTCATTTAAAATTTTGATAGAACAGTAGCAGTATGCTGTCCTCGTAAGTGGATATCAGGCCCTTTTAGAGCAAAATTGAGTATTTTGGTCTAAGTAACCCAAAATGTGATCTCCACATATGTGGACGCCAGGTCCTAGGAGGTTAAGCTTTCAAGCACATAGTGAGGAGATGGATGCAGGAAGGTACTGGTGCACCTTTTGTACTGTATTTGGATGAGTTCCAGGTCATTGACCCGAGTCCTCCACTTTCTCATTAAAGATACAATTCTAGAATCTGAGCAGACTCAGCTCAACATGCCATCACTACTAAAAGACATATTGGGACATTTTCCCTCCACCACTGGAAGGAGACCTATAGGAGAGCAGATTGTGAAGTAAAGTGAATAATATTGACACAATTTTTTTAACTTATTGCTTGGTTGAACATTAACTGGGTATATGCTTTAATTTTTTGGCAACTTGATGACAGCAACAGAGAAGGTATAAGCCCAAACGTATGGTTTCAGATTATATTACAAGTCTTATTTTCTCTCACTTTAAAGCCTCTGCTTTGCTTTGTCTTAAAGCTAGCTGTTATAACGGTTGCCATTTTTTTTTATTGTTTGATGTCTCGCTAAGCTGGCAGCTGATGAGTTATCTCCATTATATCAATTGCCCATGTGCCGTTTGGCAAAGTACCTAATCCAAGTCTGTCAGGGTTAGTTTAGCTGTAATTCTGCCAATGTGGTTTGACAAACTTCTTCTGTGTGGATGTGTTTGTGTGTGCAGGTGCTGTCAGAAACTTTGTTCAGCACTTGTCCGTTAGTCAGATAGGCCTGCAGTGCACACGCTTCTTTTTCCACCAAATATTTGAGAATCTTTAAGCTTTTTTTTATTTATAATGCACCAAATCACAACAACAGCCACAGCCAACAAACGCTACAATAATACAGAGGAAACTCGAACAATCAGATGACCCCCTGTGAGCAAGCACTTGGCAAAAGGGGGAAGGAAAAACTCCCTTTTAGCAGGAAGAAAACCTCAAGCAGAATCAGGTTTAGGGAGGGGCAGTTATCTGCTGCGATGTGAGGGGAGAAAGACGGGGTAAAAGACGAGAGCGCTACAGATTAATAATAACTAAAGTTTAAATGCAGAATGTTGTATAAAAAAATCAGTATGGCTCATATTTCATTGTTTTTTTCGTTGCTAGGCTATTGAGATTGATTAAGTTGATTATATTCGTGTGACCCCACCTCACCCTAGATGATAATCTGTGTGTATGAGTTTCCATTTGGATATTGCTACAAGTAGAATAGGCGACTGATAATTTGGGGGTAAAAGATTTGGGATAAAAGAAGTTTTACTCTCAAGCAGAACAGAAAAGAGAAGCGACTGGAGACAAATCTCACAGTGAGTCAACTTTTGAACTATTAGCTGATTGAGATTTTCCTCGGATTTGTTGTGAGGATGCTGGATTATGGGATTGTACAAACGCAGTAAGCAGCTCACTTTGCAGCATGGGTTGTCTGTGGAGTCTACGGTGAAATCCGAAGAAATGATCAGCTCTGTGGGGTGCACCAGAAAGAGTCTGCTCCCTGTTTTCATCCAGCTGTCCATTTCTCAAAGTTATTAAATTCATTTGTAAGAAGTTTACCCAACAAAGTGCACAGTAGCAGCTATAGCAGTGCTTCTTAGTGTGAATAAATGTAGCCCTAATGTGAGCCTGAGTATATACTGATCAGTCTTAGTTATTACACACAAAGCCTGGTGGGGTTAGGCTAAAGTGTCTTAGACTCGTTAACATGGCTCTTGAGCCATTACTGGGCACTTCTTGCAGGATGGTGGGACACACTGTGCTGCTTAGGGAGTGCCTTTACCATAAGATGGGTGGTGGGTTGTTTCATAACATGGATGAAAGACCCCCTAAGTGCAGAACACTTAACTGTGACTAAGTGATCACTGTTACTAACTTCACCTGTCAGGGATTTTAATCTGTGTCTGATCTGTGTGACTGTACCTCCCAGTGTGTGTGCCCACATTTGTATCAATTGCTGTAGTTGACTCTTTATATATGCCTCCCTGTCTGTTCGTAACCCTATTTGTGTTTGCGTCTTCTTGCGCCGTGTCTCTGAATGCGTCTCATTGTGTTCATCACTGCCCATGTGTGGACTCCCAAGGCTGTGTGAGTTCATTGTGCGTGTCTCCTCCTGTTTAGATAACGCCAGTGTTGTCCATACGCGGAGAGACAACTGCAGAGGCATACACTATGCATACTTATGTGGTCAGAAGCCTATGTTTTATGGAACGTACTGTACTGAGCTGCTCTGCTGCAGTAAAGGGGCTATAAATAGAAGGTGCTGATAAAGAGTAAGAAAAAAGGGGGCACGGTGTGAAATAGACTCACCAAGCCGGTTACTGTTTAAACACTCAGACAGGAGCTTAAGGAACACCAGACTGGGCTTAAACCAACACTACGGTAGATTATATAACCGTGAGCAATATTAAAAGCACAAGTATTCTCAGTATTGACTTTGAATTGATGTGTCTATATTTATAGTAGGGGTTTGGCTTTCATTACCTGACGTATTTATGATTTTCATTAGTGAAGGAACGCAGAGTCATATATGTTAACTGTGAAGGCTGAAACCACATTGAGGTCTGCCAGATAGGTTCACTGGGGGAACAATTCAACTATTCTTCACCAGCACAGTTGGCCAGCCTTACCTGGCATTTGCACCGGACCTCATTTTCATGTGTTGTTTTCAAAGGAGGACCTTTTTCGTCTTTGACTTTGTATGCTTCTGTTGTTTGTACAGTAGCTGCAGTCATCACACTGCACCGCCCATGCATTACCAATCCACAAACAGTCATCTCAAGACAGTTTATATTAGAAGTTAAGAATCTCAACGAAAGAGCTGCGGCGGAGAGAAAGTTCTCACTTCCAACAGGAAGACATCTCCATCAGAAACAGACAGAGAGACGGCACAGAGAGAAGTTAATAACACGCTGAAGTGGCATGTGAGTGGAAAAGGAACGCTCCATGCAGCATGGGAAGTCCCCCGAGCATCCTGAGCCTATAGCAGCATAAATCAGGGATAGTCCAGGCTCACTCGACCCAGCCCCTAACTGTAAGTTTAATCAAAATGAAAGTATTAAGGCTGATCTTAAAAGTAGTGTGTTTCTGTTTCCTGAACCACCATTTACTTGAACTGGTGGTGTGTTTTAAACTCACAGATGCCAGGAAGAACATGGGAAAGTATTTATTTTTAAGACAATACATTTTCAACTTTTTAAAAAAAATTTGGTGATTGGAGGATAGTAAAACATCTTTAGCCAAACCTTAACTTTGACCCAAGAATCTGGTGTGGTCCCGCTCTGAAACAGACCCTTGGAAAACCCGGAGAAACCCAAAACAATGACATAAATAATTTTCTTATTTATTTATATATATATTTGTAATTTGATTTAAGGATGATTATGTCCTGTCCAAAACTGAGAGGGGGATTAACAAACCTCACCCAGACTGATGAGCATCTGATGAGCATCTAATTAGCATCAGTTGGTTTAGTGGAGGCGCGCTGCCTGGGTGGCAAGATGATGCCCTCTCGCTCGCTCCTAATTCTCCAGGCAATTAACTCTGCTGCTCTGATATGAGCACAATCCAGCATCAAACAGATTGTGTGCTATGGAACTGGTAAGCAACTCACATGCACCTCTGCCGGGAAATGTCTGCAAAAGTTCAGGGATGGAGTGCATGTGCGAAAACATTTTCAGGACAGTTATGAGGGAATTTCCCTGCAGTGCAGTATGGTCACCTCGAAACAGGACAAGTCGGTAATATATCACACCTTCTATCTATAGAAGCGTCATGATTTTAAAGAGCAAGTCATAGTTGATGATTTGTCATGACTACAATTAGTTTAAACACATTGAAACTGGCAGGAAATGCGTTTTACAACAGCAAAGGTTTCCGGTCGCTGAGCAAGAGAGATGAGGGGTATCCTATCCCTGCCATGAGCGACATACTCAGAGGAGGAGGTGTTTTCAATTGTTTGTCCTCTGATCCAAAAGGTTACAATGGTTTACATGGATGGGCTCCCCTAGCCTTAGAAAAAGATGAAATGCAAAGAGAACTGTGGGCTTGCACACCCGCGGCCCTTCTTTTGTTGTCTTATCATGTTGGGATTTTATGCTTTCAGAACAATATGTTGCAAAGACAAATTGAGGTTTTTGCTCTCGAGTTTTGCAAAAGACGATACAAACATTTTTTGCTCTGGTGATGATCTGCAGAATTTATTAGAGGATATGACTAATGAAATAAGTAAAGTGAAGTTCTGGCTTGATAAAAACAAATTATCATTAAATTTGAATAAATCTAAACTGATGTTATTTGGAAATAGTAGTTTAAATACAAATGCAAAGATTCAAATAAATGGTGTTGATATTGAAAGAGTCAGTGAAAATAAATTTCTGGGGGTAATAATAGATGAAAAACTTAACTGGAGAGCTCACGTAAGATATATTCATTCCAAAGTATCACGAAGCATTGCAGTACTAAACAAGGCAAAACAGGTATTCGACAGAACATCACTTCATATTCTCTACTGTTCACTGGTTTCACCATACTTAAGCTATTGTGCAGAGGTCTGGGGCAATAACTATAAAACCACATTACATTCACTTTTTACTCTTCAAAAAAAAGCAATTCGAATCATCCACAATGCAGGTTATAGGGAACATACAAACTCACTATTTTTGCAGTCTGAAATATTGAAACTTGACGATATAGTGAAATTCCAAACAGCACAAATTCTATTCAAAGCAAAAAATAAAGAACTGCCAGGTAATATTCAGAGTATGTTTTTTTTGAAAGAAGGAAGTTATAATTTAAGGGGTTTTTGTAACTTCAAAACAATGAAGGTACGTACTACAAGAAAAGGCTTTTGTGTTTCTGTTCACGGAGTGAAACTATGGAACAAACTGAATATGGAATTAAAGCAATGTCCAAACATAAAACTGTTCAAAAAGAGTTATAAAAATACGATCTTCTCGATCTATAAAGAAAAGGAAAATATTTAAATTAAGTGAATGTCTCTATTTAAAAACAAACAAACAAAAAATTCATGATGTGATATTATAGTATATAGTATATCAGAAATCTGTTCACTATTTTTATTACAAATTATATCAGTAAGGAAGCTGACTAAATATTCACTGATAATTTATGGGACAGGGGTGGGATTAAATAAGTGTATACTTCTTCCCACTCCCTTTCAACATGTAAATTAATCAGAATGTTTTTTGTATGTAATTTGTATAGTATTTTTTTCTCTCTTATTTCTTTTCTAAATGTACTTGTATATTGTTCACATGTTGAAATAAATTATCAATCAATCAATCAATCACTGAAAAATTGATCCCAGATCTGTTCAGTCTCACTTTCACCTGCCTTGCTTTTCCACGAATCCTTGGCCTTGATCTTCCCTAGTCCCCCCCCCCTTTGCTTCTACCTTCTGCTGTGCCTCCATAACACTCCTTCAGATTTTCTTTATGCCTTTGTGTTAACACATGCGATACATGCACGCGCATGCACATTCAAACCATATCCATTTGGCTCCCTGCACACACTGCACCCCCAGTGTTCCCATTTGGAATTCTCCCATCCCCTCATTTCCAGAGTCCTGTTTTACCATAGCAACACTAGCATGTCTGAGCTCAAACACACATTTCATATTCACCACACTTCGCCCTCTCTCTTTCTCTTCTTTAAAGCCTCAGTTCTGGGCCTGTTTTTCTGGCCAGCTCCCCTCTTACTGTGTTCCTTCAGGAATTTTGGCGCAGATTCAAACATCTTAAATTAAGTACAGGCTGCCACAGCAGCCCGGGCCCCTTCGCTCCTCGTCTTCCACCCCACATGTTGACCCCAGGGAGTATTTGTGTGCAGAAAGGGGGCTGACAATCAGGCCACTGACAACCTGTCCCAAGAAGACTTTGCCGCCTGTCACATCCCTTTCCCCCCGTCTCTTAACTCCTCCCTGTCCATCATTTTCCCACTCCTTTCCCTTCAGTTTGTTTTGTCACTATTGGATAGATTAACATTTAACTAACACTATCTCAGTCTCCTACAAGGATGGCTGATTTTGTAGTCCCAAGTTAAAATTTCAGAGAGATTAACATTTTATATGCGTCTGTGTATCATTGACGCCCAAGCACAAAGTGTATCAAATTGAGCAATCAGATTTTTTTTTTATTATTTTTTGTTAGTGTCTGTAGTTAGTGTTTGTGGGGTTTTTAAACTTTAATCTTGATCTACTTGGAATTTCGTTTTGTATTGTTGCAGAAACATTTCTTATAAACCAGTGCATTTGTTTGAATATCTTAAAGCGGTAGCCGGGTACATATTTCACCAGTCTGGCTCGATGAAATCAAGAGACTGTTTTAGGTAGACAGCGTCCCTACAAAGTCAGATTTTCAAACCTTTCCTTTGGCAGTTTATGCATCTGGATTGTTTTGGGGTGAGATTTCCAGACCTCGAATGTCTGTTGAAATATCTGCCTTCGTTTATAGATATAACACAAAAAGACAGCACACAGCTTTTATATTTGAAAGACTTATGAAAGATTTTTTCAGAATTCATCACCTGATTATCTGCAGTCACTGCTAAAGCAAAAAAACCCAGTTCCTACGTGAAACTGCTCACATTGAGTTTTATGAATTTAATCACATTAATAAAAACTTAATTTGTTTAAATCAAATTGCTAAAACCTCGTATTTTATTTTAGTTTAATGGATTAAAACGGTGTCATTTGACCTGCAGTCGCTTCCATTCATCTGCAGTAATTTGCAGAATGAACCCGAGGAGAGATCACATGCATCAAAACCTGTTTCAGTGTTTAAAGAAAGAGTAAAAAAGTGCAATTGGCAATCTAACGATTCTCTCTACTTTTGTGTCTTTTCTCCAGGGCTCATTCCCGCTCTGCTTTTCTTATTTGTGAGGGGGGGAAAAGCAACAGCTTCCCCCCAAAAGTCAAGTGGGAAGAAAGTAATTCTACAGATGTTGTCTGCTGGAGCCCAAAGTTACTTTCTCCTTCTTCCTTCCCTTTACCTCTTCGTGACCCTCTTGAATCATTTACTCATCTACACTTTGTTTTTCTCTTCCATACGGGACATCTGTCTGGTTTTTATATGCTGATTAACTAACTGCCTTTAATTTTTTTGCACTGGTGTAACACTAAGATCTGCTAAGCTGTGTGGACAAAGGAGGCCCTCTTTTTGTTCTTTCATGTGGTTTTGTGTACATGAGACTGGACGTGTATAGAGCTACTCGAGACACTATCCAAGTTTTTTTTCCTTCATATGCGAGATGCTCATATGACAAGCCTGCTGCACATTAGTCCGGTGATTTACAGAGTTTGGCTGTGGCGCCAACCTCACCCCCTCCTGCTTCGACTCTCTCGCTGGTTCATCCGTCTTTGGTTGTCCATTGTATTTGGTCTGGTTTAGATTCTCAGTTTGATGGCTTCACTGCTGGAGAGAGAACACATGTGCGAAGCGGATGTGTTGCCTCGCGTTTTCACAGCCAACTCCCTCACATCTCGGCAGCTGTCGTTGTCACATTGAAAACTAGAACCTAATATTTTTCATGCCTTTTATGCGCTACATGGAATGGCACTGCATTCCCATCAACATTTAAAAATAACATCAGAAATAATCCCAAGGTGCCAAGATGAAGTCGGAACAGACAGACGGCTCTGAGCTTATGATTACCATATTTTCAATGGGGACTCTGTCCTTGTGGCGTTCATGGCTTTTAATGGCCATGCATTCATTTAGTCTTACACAAAGGCATCAAACAAATGTAGGCTGTAACGGACTGGCGTGTTTCTTTTTGTTTTTTTGAACAGAGTGTGTGGCTTGAAAGGCTTTGGACATCAAGTTGTCTGTCAAGACACTTTCTTTGTTACAGTGAAGTTATGCTGGTTTCTGTTCTCAATTGGTGAGGCTGTCCTGATCTATTCATCATCCTCTTCTGTTGCCATTCAGTGTACAGTCATCATTTACAACAGTCCAAGCCTATTGTGGTCTCTCTTGGAAACCAAACATGAGTAACAGACCTTTCTTGATTGGTTCAGGAATCATATTTTTTTCCTAGTTATTATTAAATTGGAAGTTGTCCTGCGTGACCTGATTTTTTTTTTTTTTTTTTTTGCAGTGTATGCAAGGCTTGCCTCTTTCCACATCTCTAAACAGCAGCCAGCATTTCTAGTCTAATCAGCAACTCTGTTTGTCAGCTCAATGCCCACAGCGGTGGCATCAGGAATGGGGACGTCATCTTCCTACTTCTTCTTCTACTTCTTCCATCTCTTCTTTAGTTTTTTTCATTTATCAGCTGATGAGTGAAAATGACTAAGCTCTGCTCTGTAAATTATTTACTTGTAAAGCAGGGATGGGCATTGAAAACTAGCTTTTTCTGTAAATGCAGTGGCGTGTTGCCTAACGTATTTATCTCTCTGTGTTATGGTCCGTCTAGGTGTGGCCAGACCATAACATAAGGGTGATCCATCCCCGTCCGACCCCAGCAGCACATCACACAATTACTACTGTTTGATGGTGATTTATTTCCAATGAGTGGATTAAAAAAAAACAAAGAAAAGGAGCGAATTATAACTGTGGGGTGGACCTAATGCCAAAATAACAAACAGAAGGAGCCTATCACAAGGATAAATCAAACTTGCCTACTCAAAAAGAATTAAACCAAACGACTGCAACTTAGCCCCCTAACTAACAAAAACATGAGAAACCTGTAATCAAACAAAAGGGCAGTCCACTCCTATATGCTCCTGTATCAAACAAACATGGCTAGACAGGGAACACAAAGTCTGCCGGTTGGGAAGGGCCGAGGATGAATGACTGGCCATCCATGGTGGTGTCATCCAGATCATTAGCCAATCTGTATGGTCCGTCCCCTGGATCCACCAATCACGGAGAGGCACCTGCAGACTCAGATTTACATATGAGACAGCATTACGACAACAGTCGTAGCACTATGTAAAAAATAAACTAAACTTAAAAAATAAAAAAGTGCAAAATTGCTGAATAAGGACAACGCAGTTGACTCCTCTGGAAGTCTCCAAGCGATGCTAGATAATCTAGTATTGCTAGCTCTTCTCACTCACCACCACACTGGGCGCACTGATGCTGTTTACTTTTTTGTTCATTCATACGGCGTTCTTCATCTGATTGCTTCATGTAGATCCGTCGGCTCACTAGTTTTGTCTGGTTTAAAACAAAAATAGTCCCCAATAGGCTATTTAGGCTTTTTTTCTTACAGTAAATGACTGTGTGGTGTGAACGGGCATACCCCGAGGCTAAACTACAGTCTTGGCCATGAGCTAGTACAGTTTGTTGTAGGTTTCGTTACAGAAATCAGTCTCTAACTGGCATATGTTTTTGGTTTCAAATATAATCGGTAAATTGAGTCCTCTGTGCTGTTGTACTGTCCCTGGTTGAGTGGAAACATCACTTGTTAGTGATTAGCTAAGGCAAAAAGAAAAAGAGCATAAACCTTCTGGCAAAAGTAAATTGGCAAACTTGAACAGTATGTCAGACTGAGTGAACCAGTTGAGACAAAAAGGCCTTTTACAGTGCAGAGGGAGCTCTTTCATCTGTTCCGTGACCTTATATCAAAATGTTGACATTCCTGGCCTGACCTTCTTTATCCCGCACCTGCATATCTTTATCTTTTATTGCTTATATTGAATTATCTTTTAATATTCTCCATTGACTGTACAGTAGGTATTCTGTCTCTGGGTATCTTCTCCAGAAATGTCTCACATTTGATATGTTGCTCTGTTGGTTTGTTAGCCAACAGAGCAAAAGCAGCAGGTCTTCTGAGCAGATCTCTTAGAGTTTCCATAGATTTGATCACAGATCAAGTATCTGTCACATCTACAGTTCTCCGTGTACAAAAGGAAAGCGTACAGTTACTCTACGCGGATTGAGTCTCTGGCAGAGATACCCGAGCCAGGTAAAACGTGGCAGTTGATGCGTTGAGCCATCATTACAGTATGTACAAAATCAGTGGAATCAAGTTTTCTGTAAAACAAACAAACAACAAAAATGTCAAAAAACAAAAACACAACACATCCGTTTAGGTTTTAGCATCGTCCAAATAAGTTTTAATGTTCTTTGGTTATAATTACATTTCATATTAGACAGTGCGATTGTGATCTTTGCTTATCCAGCAGAAAAAAGTCAGACTTCAAGGGTCATGTGATCCACTGTTTTGTTTGTTTGTTTTTCCAGTACACTGGTATAAAACCTAAACAGCCGTCTGGCGCTTCTTAACAACAGACCTTTTAGGTAGATTTCCCACAACTTGAACACCAAGATAATTGGGTCACAGTGCTGATTTACAAGCTCATGCAAACTTTTACTTCAGTGCTACAATTGCTTAAGGTATTACATAAAGCCTTAGAGAGTGCACTTGTACAGTAGTGAGCACTGCATCTCTACAGGATGTGGTTGGCTGTCCGGTGTTCTACCTTCTACTAAATGCATGACACCCTACAGTATCTACGTTGCGGTTGGCAGCTTTGTTGTTGCTATGTTTTTTTTTAACGCAACAGCACTACATGTGTATCAACCGCAGAGTTTGATAGCGCGATCGGTCAGACCATGAGGTGGCAAACGCTCTCGCTTTTTGGTGCCGCTTGTCAGATGCCTGTCTGGTTTCCCCGAGGCGTCTCTACTCTGCTGTTGTCTGAGGCAGGCGGAGGGAGGTAGCAGTGTGACAAAGTCAAAGTTAGATCAGATCAGCCTGGAAATCTTTTTCTGCTCGACACTTATGAAGCTACAGTAAGCAAGTACTGTAAGGCCCTGTGCAGCTGTGTAGCTGGGAAATAATATGGTGAATTTTACAGAGTGCATTTAGCGTGTTTATTTAAATCCTGCTGTTGAAAATGCTCAGTGAAGGTATTTTCAGTTGCCAACATGGTTCTTTAACAGGAGTCAGTGGAAGGACCAGGGCAAGTTGTAATGAGCAGAGCTGGCTACAGCTTGTGGTGTTTTCTTGTGTTGACTGCCCCTGGGAGGGGTGGTAACATTATCCTCACTTCACCTGTCTCTTCTTTGCTCCACTCCTTGGAGCCCATTCCCTTCTATACAAACACACATACAGGGAAGACAGGTTGCTAGTTATGGCAGGGTAACAGCCACCTGTGGTCAATCTAGAATCACTAAATACCCTTTAGACTGTGGGAGGAAGCTGGAGAGAACCCACAGAGGCAAGGGAAGGACCCCAGCCAGTCGGTGGATTCAACCCCAGAACATTGTTGCTGTGTTGCTGACCACTGTGCTGCCTGCTTTACCTTATCTACTGTCATTTACTGTATGTACTGTTATTATGGTTTATGTTACTTTTTAAGATAGTCATAGTTTAAAATGATGAAATCAGCATATCTAGAAGTAATCCTTGAGACAAAAGGTTTCAGACTTCTCTAAACTTTCGGGGTTTTTTTTTTTCTACTTTAGGCTCTTTATGATGTCACTAAGAGCAGATAACCCCATGGTCATCTCTTATGCCCCGTCCACCCGTCATTCATACTTTCTAATTGTGAGATGCAGCCAATTAGATCAAGCACAGTTCAAAGGAGTGGGACGGTTGCTAAAACGAGCAACTTTTCAATTCTCGACAACCATTAATTTATGACTCTTCTGTGTCCTTCAAGATGCTGTCACTTCATAACCATTACAGATAACCAGTCATGAATGAAGTGTTACTGAGAACATGCAAAGGTGACATCTAATTTTGCTGACGCTTTCATGGCTGACAGCGAGCACAGCCCTGGTAGTTTACAAAGGACAGTGTTATGAAGGAACAAAGTATTTATCAGATCAAAGAAGAAATGAACAAATCCAACCAGACGTCTGATGCTCAACGCTGGTGCTTGGTAGGTTTTAATATCTGGTGCTGTGGATGTGTTTGTGTACTAAAGTGTCCTGGTTGAACGTCTGTGCTGTTAATGAGAACTGGGCTTGTTTTTCATTTTGTTGGAGAGATCCTGTTTGGCCGGCTTGCTGGGTTTGGGTTGTGCTTGACTCATGCAGCATGTTGTTAGTTCTAGGAGGAGCACTGCCCTGACCTCACCCACAGATGAAGAAGTGCTAGACCAGGTGACTGACTGCAGGGTGCACAAATGTACCTCATACCAGAGGGAAATCTCTTTCATTGTCTGTGGTCTTGTCTCCTGTTGTAATCGCAATCATCAGTCGAAAATTTGAGTGACCTCAGGTCGCCCACTTTGAGCAGCTTGTTTGTTTCTCAGAATGGTTTATGGATGGAAAGAGACCTAACTATTGGCTGAGAGGAGGCAGGACATCCCATTCTGCGTCCCCTTCAAACGTCCACTTTGGATTACACGTCCTCAGACTTCATTCGTTACTGGAAGCAGCTAGCTTCACTCTGTCTGAGGGTTAAAAAATACATAAATTAATAACAGCATTTCGGAAGCTGAATGCTGAACTGCTAAAATCATCCTTTTAAGTGTCTCAAGATGAATTTCACCTAAACCCTTTACCTCATTGCTCCTCTGCACAGCGCCTCTGCAAATCTGCTTCGTGATAAAGCAGAAAGGCTTTTAAAATATCTGTGCGTTCAGAGAGAGCCTGTTATTAGCTACTTTGATCTTCCTTTTAATTACCCCCTGCGGCTCCCTCTTTAACACTGTTAGACGTAAAAGGCCACAGTTACATCTGACCTGCAGCCGGCTCTGACACAGGCCGACGTCTGTGGCTTCACTTGTTGAAGATCTTGCTGTATTGTGGCATGGAGTTGTGTGCATAGAAGAATAGGCAGCAAGGTAAACTGCCTTATATCATGGTGAAGTCCATAATCCTGGACTGTACACACCAGGACGCCGTTCAAAGGAGGAGATAAGCAAAGACAAAGGTTGTGTTTACACTACGTTCTGCTACAGAGTTCAAGTTTTAAGTGAAGCAAAGCAATTTGTTTTATTCTGACATAGGGGTGGGTGGGTGTGCTCTTTAAGATGTTCCCTATAGAGTGGGGCGGGGCCTTGCCGCGTGGCCAGAGGGTTATGCAATTTTACTTCATAGGAGAATATATGGTGAGAAGCAGAAGTGCAGCTGTCTTGCAGTGATTTTCCAGTCACCCTCTGACTCACTTTGCTGATATACTTACTGGATAATAAAAAACAAACTCAAACAGTGATTGATTTGTGTGTCTTTCAGTTAACTGTATTGGCCAATCATTTGTCTTAATTTGCTTTTGCACTTCATCATTTTCTTGCCAAAACCCTACCAATTTCCGTTTTTACATATCTATTTTTTTTTCAGTTGTGCAACCTGAATTAAATGCTCCAGTCGAACCTCATGAACATCAATATTCTAAATGCAACGAGTTGAAGCACACTGCACTAACCATCTTAAGTAAAATGATTTGCATTTGCAGTAGGTTAAAATCATTTCACTGCCCTGTTGTTGCTATTTTCTGTGTGTCTGACAGTAGATGTGAAAGTAGGCTCAAAGCCGACTGTGGCAAAGCAATTGCAGAACTTCGACCCAAAGGCAGCGTCTCTTTGAGGTTTTCCTCTTGCGAGAAATAAGATGAATGGTCCTCTATAAGCACATTTAAAAGCATACAAATTTGTAAAAATGCAAATGACTAAAAACCCAGCGAGATGTTAACGATAGCTTTCCTTTTTTGAAAAATTATGATTTATCTCTGGTAGTATAAATTTCTACTCTCGCAGCTTTTAACACACTCTTGCTGCCAAGGGTTTGACGAGAACATGTGTTTCTGTTTTAACTCATATGAAGGTTGTTTAAACAAATGACATGTTCTTTCTGATTTGTTTAAAAAGTCATTTTCTGTCCATACATGCAGCTTCATAGTTTACATAAGAACCGTAGTCTTTTTGGACATTTTTTTAAGAAAGACAAAAGAAAACGTTACAAAAGTTGGAGATCGCCATTATGACTCTTACTGTCTGTTCTGTCTTTCTTTTTCTGCGCCTCTTTATGTTTCACCTTTGCTTCCTTTCACTTATTGCCCACACCCACTGTTTCTTAGGCCTCGCTCACTCTAGAGTAAAAATAAAATGGCAAGCTCGATGTGACTGTGAAAAACCAGTGATTGGCGAGTGATTGCATTGGATTTCTTTACTGTTTGGGACTGATTGCAAATTGTTGTGGTGACCAATTTTGGCCACAAGGCAATCATGCAGGTTGTGCATTTCTATGCAGGGAAGGAGGCATCTTATTCCATCTATGGAGACCAACAGATTTTGGAGCTTCAGTGTCAATAAATATGTAAAAATCTTTCATGTGTTTTACAGCATAATGAACTGCAAGTTCTAATTTGAATGGTGACGTGAATGACATTCAGCTCAGGGTTGATGTTTTCATTCAGGACTGTGGCTGCTCCTCAGTTGCAAAGCCTCTTGCTAAAAATCTGGTCGTTAATGAAATTAACAAGCTTCAAGATTGAAAAGTCGATGTCACGTGCTCATCATTGTCTCCAACCGCTGTTTTCTCTAGTGTAACTGCAGCCTCATGCAAACTTCACCCACTCTCTGTGTTGGTTTATCACACTCGTAAAACTTTTGCACCACAGTTTTGCCCCGTTTCTTCCTCTTTGTAATGGTATCTGCAGAGACCAAAGTTGGCACATGCAAAACTTGAAAGAGAGTGAAACCTTGTATTTCTCTGCTTTGCACTTTCAAGTATGGAAAGAGCCACAAAATAGCCCCCCCCTCCCCCGCATCTGAAAAGAACCAAGCTCAAAGCTATAAACAGGAAAGTGCTTAACACAGTCTGTGTGTGTGTGTGTGTGTGTGTGGTGGGGATTTCTGTTGATAACATAATTTTGCTGACATAAAGATCTGTGAAGTTAAGGTTTTGTATGTTGGAGTTTTCCGTAAAGTGAGCATCTCAGCCGCTTTGCATGTCCTTCCTGTAAACATCTCCCATTGAGATTAAGATTGATAGCTTGAAGCACTTTCCAGTTTAAGAGCTCAGTATTATCTGAAAGGTTCTGATGCCAAAGCGATAAATTACTTTTTCAACAACATTTAATTAAAAAAGCAAAGGTTCTGGTTAATGTTGTCACAGCCACTTAAAAAACAAGACCCCTGTAAACTGATGTGTATAATGTAGAATGCTATTCATGTACACATTTAAACACAACAGACTCTGACCAAAGGATTGCACTGGTGGTAATTAAAGCGATAATGTTTTGCATGCGAAAACCCAACTGAAGTCCAAGAGCTTCATTTTTTACTTTTTTAATGTTTTTTATGTCTCAAATATCGCAGACAGACGCTGAACGTGTAGAGTAGGACAACAATTGCAATAGTGTGATAACCTATTAAAAGGTCTAGTTTGGTGACAGATTTTGCTCTTCCTACCTGATCAGCTCAGTCCTTGCATGCATGGCGCTTGGTAACAGTCAGGTCAGTATAGAATCTGAATTATCAGCCTCGTCAGCCCGCTAACAGAGCTGGAGTCTGCTGGTTCAGCGATCCCATGCGCTAACATGAACTCGGATTCTTTCTCCATCTGTTTGTGTTTTTCCAAAGATCCCGTAGAAACGTTGGATATTGGGTTGAGTATCGATGCACTGCTCAATTAAGGTGGTATGTACGTATGTGACGGTGTGTCAGAAAGGAGGGATGAGTACGACTCAAACAACTGAAATTTTTTATCATACAAAAGTACAGTTCTTCATTATTTTATTGGATTTGCTATAGTTACTGTATTGTTTTATTTTATATTTTTAAACCAGGTGATTCTGAGGAAATAAATTGGGATAGAATCACAGATTTTCTATAGAGTGACTCTAAGGACCAATACATTCATATTTAGATGTACTAGCCGGGAGTCCAAGAACAGCATTTTGAAGCAATTGTAACGTCACAGTAGCTTCTGACAGGACTTTAAATATTCTGCATTAGGGTTAAAACTCTGGATATGCAGTGAAGTTTAGTTGAGGTAGAAATAAACTGTTTTCAGGATTTCCACACAGATAGTTTGCCTCTGTGGACCTGCAGGCAGAAGTTTTGATCGTTTTACCTGGCCCCCGTCATGCCGTCAGTATCGTAAGAGCTCAGAGACAAATGAAAACTCAACAACGGGTTGACCTTTACAATTTAACAGAGATGCGTTACAAACCTTGTGTATGAGTTTGCACTGCAGTTCAAAAAAATAACCAGTATTTCAATATGTCGTGCATATCATGGCTCAAGAGTTGGCAGTTCGTCTTGTAATCAGAAGGTTGCCGGTTCGAGCCCCGGCTCCGACAGTCTCGGTCGTTGTGTCCTTGGGCGGGACACTTCACCCGTTGCCTACTGGTGGTGGTCTGAGGGCTCGGTGGCGCCAGTGTCCGGCAGCCTCGCCTCTGTCAGTGCGCCCCAGGGCAGTTGTGGCTACAATGTAGCTGCCATCACCAGTGTGTGAATGTGTGGGTGACTGGATGTAGTGTAAAGCACTTTGGGGTCCCTAGGGACTAAGACTACGTCCACACGTACCCGGGTATTTTTGAAAACGCAGATTTTTCTATGCGTTTGCACCTTTCGTCCACACGTAAACGGCGTTTTCGGTCACTGATAACGGAGATTTTTAAGAACTCCGGCCAGGGTGGATATTTTTGAAAACTCAGTTTTTGCATTTACGTGTGGACGAGAAAAACGCAGAAAACGCAGCGTCAAAGGTGTGCGCCTTTTTTGACGTCACACTGTGCGCCACGTTATTGTTTCGGTGAAATGAATTTCTACAATACTGTTACTTGTACTCTCTGCAGTGTTTAAATGCTTACATATACACACACAGTTACTGTCCCTCCACACATACGACTCAGTTCTGCTTCTATGCCCCATCTTTGGCTACGTTCACACTGCAGGTCTTGATGCTCAATTCCGATTTTTTGATCAAATCCGATTTTTTTTGTCTGCTCGTTCACACTACAAATAAAATGCGACAGCAAACGCGCTCTAGTGTGAACGCTCAAAGCGGCCCGCATGCGCAAAAGAAGATGTCACACACAACGCGCTCTGTTTAGACCAAGAGCAAACAGTATTGTTTGACTGATGGCCCTTAATATAAAGACTTTGGACTTCACGTTTCCCAATTTTTGCTTTAAGTTATTTTGTTATTTACATAATAATATAAATAACCTAATAATGATCCTTATTGCTGTTTAAGAGAGGAGCGGTGCTTCAAAGGATAGCTGCAGATTTCTGTCAGAATCTGCAGATTAGACAGTACAAATAAAATGTTTACGTTGTCTTCCCAACAGTTTCACTGACATCTCGCGATGTCTTCTCGGGCGCTTCTCTGGCGCTGATAATTGGCTTCAGTCTTGTGTCGGTGACGTAAAAGACGGATTTAATGCGACCTGACCGTTCAAACAGCAGTCGCTTTCTAAAACATCGGATATGTATCGGATTCAGTACCACATACGAAAGTGACCCAGATCGGATTTGAAAATATCGGATTTGCGCCGTTCACACTGTCATAGCATGATCGGATATGGGTCGCATAGGGTCAAAAAGATCGGATTTGATGCGCTTTCGCCTGCAGTGTGAACGTAGCCTTTGTTTACTATTTCCCACCGAGGCTTCTAGACTTCTGATTGGCCATCATTTCTACACGGTTAGGAATATATCGCCACCTGTTGCTGTGGCATGTTCCTAGCAGCGTTTTCCTTCATTTCTGCCTTTACGTGTGGATGGGATTATCTTTTAAAACGAAAACGGAAAATCTCCGTTTTTAAAAATACCCGCGTACGTGTGGACATAGCCTAAGTAAAGCGCTATACAAATACAAGCCATTTTACTATTAACCATTCAGTACACTAAAAGCTTATTGTGCTCAGTATCACAACATTAGGTAAACATTTAGTTGCTTCAGGTTTAAACGCAGATGCAGATTTACATGAAGTGGGCTATGCTTGTGTGGTTTAGATTAGAGTTTTGCTCCAGCTCTTTCATCTTTGCTCTCTAGAAACGTCTGTCAGACTCGGCTCTTCTTCGTGAAGAAAATGAAAGCAGTGTTCAGTGTGGTTGGTTCATGTGGTTACATTAATGCTGCCATTTTAAGGGTGTATTTATGTTTGTGCACGTATTTTAGGTTTGAATAATGTATTTAATACAGACTGATTATGTATTTATCAGAACTCCAGCATTAAAGCTTGCTGCTTCATTCATGGTGTGATTTCTTGTACGCATGGCTACTCTTAAAAATCTGTAGATACTCCACTTCTGCTTTTCTGAGTGACATCACAGTCCCCGGGGTCTATTCTACAGAAAATTTGATGTGAACAGTGCGTCACTCTGTGCATGTGTGTTTGTTGATACAGCTGAAAGGAGGACAGTTTCAGTTTATTAAAAAAATGGAGAATGGGGAGAAGAGTTTTCTTATTATGCAGCGATAAACACAGAGATAGCGTATCCTTTGCAATGTGTGACAACATGTGGTGAGTCACATGGTTTCTCGCTGTTTTGTGTGGCTGAATGCGGCGAATGACCTCAAACGTCAACTCCTAATTGTCACTGATTGTGCTATAAAACGTCACGGATTTAAAAGGGAGTTTATTATGCACATATGTATCAAAGCTTAAAAACAGTGGCTTCTATACAGATGCCCACGTGAATGCAGTGAGTCGGTGTGTGCTCTGGGTACATGTGGCGACGTTTCAAAGGTTAGTTGGATTTGTGAAATTACAGTCAGCAAACTTTTGAATGTTAAAGTCATCATGTGGTGGAATCTGCAGCATCAGACGAGTCTTCAAGTCTCCCAGCCTCTCATCACATATGTTCTTAAGGCACTAACTGAAGAACTGCAGCATGCTGGGTTATGTTAATGACATGGCTGCACAAAGGAACTGTCCGCTTGAATTATGGAAGTGTTGGACTCCTGGCTTCTGCTCTCGTTTCTTTTTTCCCCTCGTCTTCTTCCGCGCACTTCCTTCCCCTTTTTCAACCGCTTCCCACTGTCCTTTGATTTTCCCCTCCCCTGCACAGTGAGGAGAGGTGGGCTAATCCTCTGTATCAAATGTGTCACCTACTCTAAGCAGGAATGAATAGGCCCTAGATTACCACCAGACACTAATCGCATTTAGCCTTCCCGATGATAGCTTCTGTTCCGGGTTGGGCACTGAGGCCCGTGTTATTTGACGCATGCCTTGAGTTTTGTTCGGATGCAGCTGTTGTCATGCACCTGTTGTGCGTCTTCCTTCCTTTTTTCTTCCTGAATTCTGTGGAGGTCATTGTGGGATTATAAATTCAAGGTTTGCACAGATGGAGGTGAGTTTGGTTTACATAGGCACAAAAGCCTATAGAACTGCTGTTGCGACAGTGCAGACAACTATGTTTGAAGGTCCAGCAGGATCTTTCGTGCTAAAAGCTGATCTGTAGCTGAGTTCTGTGCACCAATCATTTCTGAGCAGACTTTGGTCAAATGATCGCCCTGAAGATCCAAAAAAGGAAATACAGTTACACCAAAGTGCAGTTTCAAAACCACTGGCTATTGTTTGTTAGCTTTTTAACACGTATCAGCAATAACTAACTCACAAAACAGGAAGTTTCAGACCCTATGTAGAGATGCATTGATTGTAAAAGTGTGATTGCCATTTTATTTCTAAGAACTGACTGCACATATAAGCAAAAATCAACTATTCTTCAATGCAAATTGTTATAAATGTAATAAAAGAACTTATTCAACTGTATAACTCCCCCTGCAGTGAGTTACAGTTTGTCAGCTGGGTGGAGGTGATTTTAAGTGTTTGATTAGGTTTGCTGTTACAAACGTTTTCATGGTGGTCCCTCTGTGGTTTACCTTAGCGAGCTTTGTGTCTTCACTCACACTGGGGAGTTTGTAAGCTAACAAGTGTGTGCCTGCACCGATGTACGAGTGCTGAGTGTTAATGAAAGGGACAGACATATGGGAAGCTGACCTGCCAGTCAGTAGTCGGGGCCAATATTGCTCATGATCATCCGATTTGTGTCTGAAGCTCAATCAATGCATTTCTAAATACATATGCACTCGGTTACACTGATATCATGATTTCACTGGAAGCCCCAGAAAATGTGTTTTTTCCTTTGAGAGAGTTAAATAAGATCAGTTTTATGTCTGTGCTCGAGATGTTCCTGCCTAATAATTTAATAGCTGTTAAAACAATAGAAAAAGAATTCTCACACTTTGAATGGACAAAGTTAAACACGCAAACAAATATTTTGAGCTGTTATTCTCGTTTCATGTTAATAAGATGTTAGATATGACACATGCACATACAACCTTCATTCACAGAGAGAGGGAAGTAGAGCCATCTGCAGCCCCGGGCAGTGGCCAGTGTAACAAGTTTCAACTGGTACCTGCAGTTGTGCGCTGATAAAATAAACATTATATTTTCAATCGACTAATATTTCTGGCTCCAGCTAACGTCTAGTCCAGGGGTCGGCAACCTGCGTCTCCGGAGCCGCATGCGGCTCTTTAGTCCTTATAGTGCGGCTCCGCGTGGTTTGGGAAAATAAATTAGAAGTATTTAGCTGAAGTGTATTTTATTTATGTTAGTTCTTTTTTAACTTGTAGTTCTAAATTGGAAGATTATTGTGATATTGAAATAAAAAAATATTATATTCTGTTATTTTTTTCATCGCTCAAAATAAGCGTCACACTCGCGGAAGCCGGTGTACCCGCCAAAACGCCGTGCATTTATCGAGACTTTCAACCCCAGGTAGGCCAATTATGGATCTTCGGATCCACATTACGTCAGCAGCTATTCTCTACAGCTATTCTTAAAAACAAACACCGCTCACGCCTCACAGATGACAGCTTACAGTCCTGCGTAAAGATGAAAGCCCCGATTTGCAGACGCTGTTCGGGAGCAGAAGTCCCATTGTAAACATATCACGGCAGACCCGACGATGTTTGCATGAACACGCTTTTCAGCATTTCTTTATGGACCACTTTTCACACACGGTTGCTGACGCATACAGACGGCTGTAGCTTTTCAGCTCACAGCCCGACACATACCAACACAACAGCATAGATAGCACAGATGTAAAGGCGGCGAGGCGTGGTTGCGGGCGCCGCTCAGGTGCGTCCGCCTCCCCTGCGGCGGAGCTGTAGACCACGCCCCGCCACACACATTAACCAGGTAAAATACATATTTAATCCGAATTTTGCAAATATCTATTTTTCATTTTTTAGCAGAAAAATTTTTCTATAGAATAAAAATGGCCTTTCAGTTTCTCTAAAGCTTTGAGATTTTTGTTTTATTCTGTTTGGAGTGGAAGAGTAAGGGGGCTGTTTCTTAGCTGTGTGCTTGCGAAATATCCATAGTTGTCATAATTCTTCTCCTTAATTACACTTGAGAGGTGGAACTGCAGATTTCATTTGGAAAAAAAGGCCAATAGTAAACATACAAGGAGTTTCAACTGAGATTTTGAATATAGCTTTAATTTGACACTCGACTAAAGACGCTCTCTTGGAGATTAAAATGATCAGTTCCCCTTCGATGAGGACAAACACATTCTTTCACGTACATATTTCATACATGAGATCAGCTAAAGAGCTACACACAGCATATAAAACACACTGACAGCTCCTTGCAGTCTCTGTCAGTGTGTTTTAGATATATTGTGTTACTATATGGGTCAACATAACATAACATAAACATAACCTAATTATATCTTGGACCCATTCTTTATGCCTGTCAGGCTTTGTTTGTACTGGCTGAAGCTTAAATGAGGGCATTGTGGACATCACAACAGCCAATCTACGAACAAGCTCTGCAAATTAGTTTGGACTATAACTGCTGTGTTGTGCGGCATTGGTCCATATCCTTATGCAAATAAACTGCAGATTCATAGAAGAAAAATCACGGTGTTTGATCAGTGGTGCAGCTACCCAGACTAACTACATCCTGCCCTTTTTACAAAGCATCAAAACAGCCTGAGAATATAAATGCCAGTGACTGTACATCGCTGTAACCACTTTTTCTATATTTAGTTTAATACTGCTTAACATTAACAGTTACAGCATTTTAATTAGGCATTTCCAATGTGGTTAACTTGCACCAGCGATATAAAAGTACATTTTGTGTGTATGTTTTAGGTCATGGGTGTGATGTTTTTTTACATCTCAATACAATATACAGAAATGCTGCTCTTTCTGTAGCCTCCATTCTCCCTTACTCCTCTTCCCAGCACATACTTCATTCTAATACAGTGTCAAGGGCACTGGAGCAAAGCTATATGCAGCTTGACCAGCAGTAAATTTTCCTTCTGTCAAGCCCTGTTCCAGTGTCTTCTCCTTATTTGCCATGACCTTCGCACTACCCTCTTTCTGTCTCCTTGAACCATGCAGCTCTGCAGGCTCTCATCAGCAAAGCCTTGTGTCACTCTCTGACTCCTCTTCCTTCTATCGCTCCTTATTGCCACCCCCTCCCCATCTCCCGTTAGTCATCCTCTCCCTGAGAGCTGTGAATTTTACGACTGCTCGTACAGTGAACCTAGTCTTCTAGACCGAGGCTAAACGACTGCCCTTGGAATGACACGTTCTCGAGCCCCAACCCAATCTATTTGTAATCTTAATAGATCGACATAGATGTATTTGGTAGAACTTTTTCTGTGTTTTCCTTTTTCTTAAATGTGCGAGGATAGTTTCTAGCATGCACATCAATGTAAAATTATTTTCTTCACAGCTGGCTTTATTATTGATTCCTGACATCAGAGGCAATATCTCCAGCTACATAGCAAAGTGTGCATTCAAATCCAAATGACATTCTGCTTTAAAATGCATGTAAAAGCTGCACAATGGAACAATTTCCCTTATCCATAATTAACATAAATTGCAGCTGGTTGCAACAGAAACAGGAAAACCTGCAAGTTTAAGTTGCTGCAAGCCTCTTTGCATGTAGATCACAACTTTATTTGTGATCTATATGTCCTAATCGAGGTCATATCTTTTCCTGCCCACTGTGTTCTGGGCAGTTCTTTCCACTGCTCTTCCTCCTTTTAACTTTTACGTTACAAGAATTGGAGAATGTTGAAGTCCCAGAAAGGAGCCAAAAGTGTAAACTTTGTGTGAACTGATTACTACAGCTGTGTACATTTAGGTTTTATTAGTTTTGTTTGTTTAAAATTTGAATTAATTTAGCTGGATAAGGCATTTTATACTAACTGTGACTCAGCATGAAGCACTCTCAAAGATGCTGGATCCTCTAAATGATACACGCAGTGTCCTTTGGTATGATCGACATGAAGCACCAAATGCTGCAGTATTAAACACTGAAGGCAAACACATCCAGCAATATAAAACTGCGACAAAGGGCCTTATGTCATATTTGGGAAGTTTATATTTCCTTTGTTTCAGTTCACTTTTTGACACAGGTTTTGTTCTGCTGTTTGGTTTAGGCACGAATGCTTCTGGCTAGATGTAGGAACGCACCGTGACATCCTTAACCTTGGATATTGAAGAGTTACACTACAGCATGCTTTTAGATGGTATCGATACAGTGCGGATTATGAGTTCTCGCATTCCACATTGTTTCTGTTCATTCATTCATTATTGATTATTTTGCTGTGAGAGGACATAAACAGCAGGCCTGCACAGGTCTCCAGCCTGAACAGGGCTTTTTAATTATCTCTGAGTCTGAACACACATGAGAATTTCTTCTTTTTTTAAACATAAACAGCTTGAATTCAACTCAGGTGTGCAAAACCTCCATCGCCATGCATTTGATGTAAATGTGCAACTGTTAGAAAAGCATGCCAGAACGGATCAAAGGAACTGATAACTGTGGGGACAAACAGTTCATATGAAATTTCAAATGAACCACTTTTCATTTTTCTTTCGTGACCAACTGTCTACCAAGTGACAATTTACAGAAGATTGCAACTGCACACATTTCGCAGTGCATTGCACTATTTGGATGGCATCGTGGTGTAGTGGTTATCACTTTGAGCACACAGCAGATTCTGCGTTGGTTGTGGGCTTTCAGTGTGGAGCTTGCATGTTCTCACTGTCACATCCATGCAAGTTTATAGATGATCCTAAGGTGCTCATGTGTGAGAGGTACATACAACCTTTAAACTGCATATAATAAAACGCTGTGTGAATGGAATTTGGTCTGAATCACCCTGAGTACTGTAGTATCTGAATGCCAGTCCATTTTCACTCCCTGACTCTCTGTAATAATGGATATCCGGATACCTTTGCCAGACAAGTTTGTGATCCCTTAGGCTGCTGGCATGGATGCTGTTAAATTGCTGCAATTGTTTGATGGAATTCTGCCTTTATGCCATTAGTGTGTGCACAGTGTGGGCATGTCTTTTTCCAGATGTTAGATTGACTCTCCTTCTTATTTTGAGTAAGTGAGATGGGTCAAGGTTAAGTGCAGTGGAAGGAGGAGATAGCATTGTTGTCAAGTGTGGGATTAGACAACTAAAGGAGCCCTGCTCATGCACACTCCACAAAGCTATTAACAGGGGCGTCTGCTTAATATCAGTCTGTTGCAGATTGATATTACACTGCACATACACTGCATTAGTAGGGTCTTCATTAGACTTTTTTTCTTTCCTTAAGCTCTATCCTAAGTACTGCAATTTACTCTTTGCTTCTTATCTCTTCTTCATGTATGTGAAGACCATTTCTGCAACTTGTGCATTCAAAATTGCCAATTGTTGATTCCAATTTTCTAAATAAAAGATCTTATAGAAGATATATTTTGGTTTTCCATATGTTAATGTGACACTTTGTACACTCAGAGTTTGAGCTCTTTATAATATGCAGTGTTTAGCCTGACGTGGCTCGGTCTGCTATGTCATAAAATTCTCCCTGAAGGCAGAACAGCGAGGCAGGATCTGATCTTTCCCATCCACCATTACTCAGTCCTGACAGGCCAGTGAATTCCCCACACCCCTCCCAGTCGGCAGTTCAAAGCCTTACATTTGCCACTAGAGAGGAGGGGGCGCCGCGTTGAACTTGGGGCCCACTGACAGAATTTACCCTCAAGATGTTTTCGGTTGAATGTCCTCTGAAGTGGGAGGACTTTTTCTGCTTCTGTTTTAAACTTCCTTGGGATCAGTGTGGACATTTCATTTGGGGAGATCACATTGGTGATTTTTCACACTTTCACGCCAAAAGCAACGGGTGCACAAATCCTGCAAAACGCAGCACTTCTTGCAGCTTGCATGAAAATTTCTTGGCCACAAGCCTCGCATCTCCAGTGCCTGTGCTCTTGCATCATTGCACATGATTGTTTTTAATAATTGGCAAATACCACTAGTTGTAAAATAAAATCCCACAATTTACTATAGTGAAAGTTTGCAGCCAGATTGTTAGAACATCATAAAGGAATTTATGAATCAGGTTTTACAGTTTTCATTTGCAAGTGTAAAGATGTGGCAGTGATATTAATTGTTTTTTTTTATTTCAGTCAGACAGCTTTGTGAAAAAAGGACAAAAAATCCAATAGAACTAGAGAAAGGACAGCAAAGAACTAAATTAAATTAAAGAAGCACAAATTATTATTGTGCTCTTATTATTGTGTTATTATTGACATGATGTAGGGGAATGGAGGGCAGGCGTGGGTCAGATAAGCATCAAGTGATCCGTCATGGTGAGCACAAGAGTCAGCATATGAGCGATCTTATCGAAGTATCCGCATTTGGATGTTCTGGCACCCTTCCAGTCTTGGATGGATAATTGAGATCACATAATTAAATATTCCTGCCAGGAAGCTACTTTACGACATTATGCCTTTAGGTCACATACAGCTTGGGAACATTAGAACCTTAAACACTTCCCACATCTGGATCTTCTTGCAGTGTCGTAGGTATCTACGCTACATTTAATTACCGCGCTCGTATTGTTTTTACTTATGGCATCTGTGTTTGTTTTGTTAAAGGCAACCTAATTTGGTTTTCCTTATTTGTTGTCATATGTATACTGTTACAGTAGAGGATGCTCATATTGAACACAGGCAAAGTTAAGAGTCAGAGACAGACTGCTGTAAGCACTCTGTCTCTGACAGATTTTTCTGCTCTTAGGTCTGTACGATGCCAATGAAAGCAGATACTTCTATTTTGAACTCTGAATCATGCAAAGCTAGTTATTTAAGAATAAAAACATGCAGTTGAAAATGAGCCGAATGGGTTCCCTTTAACAGGAAACAGGAAGTTGCCGGTTTCAAGTTTGCTATGTTGTTATTTCATAGTTAAAGAATCTACACCTTTAAGTTTGAGGTGATTCTTCAGAATATGCCGTCTGAAGCAAAGAAGAAAGTAGGTAATTGAAGGCAGTCCATGGTGAAAGCTGCTGAACATATGGCCTGATGTGTCCTTGGCTTTGGTTCAATCAGATCTGCGCATACGGTTTCGACCCACATCCTAAAGTGCTCAGCAGTATGTGACATTGCACTGAGGTTGGCTTAGTGCTATATAAGAAGGTGGTCCAGTCAGCGCAAATATAGCACAAGCATGTGATCAAATGGCACACGCATACGATTGAAACCCGACTTGTCACAGGACACTCGTGAACACGGGCCCAGCAAAGTTTCACATGCTCTGTGCAAAACACAAGACAGCTGTGATCATTTTATTATTCACAAAGGACATGCATTGTAGATGCAGAACATACCATGAAGTATTCTTTATTGAATATGAAGTAGGGCTGCCACAAATGATTATTTTGATAGTCGACTAGTCACCGAATATTTTTGCGATTAGTCGACTAATCAGATCATGCATCCATTGGACGTAAAACGTACAGCTTATTGCACCAGCAGCATCTGCTCTTATATAACTATCATTAGCTTACAGCTTTAAGTGTTTAAGGTATGTGCTAACTAAAAATAAAGACAAGATGATAGTTTATTACATTTTAATGAAATTTGCAGATTGTTTTGGTGAAGTTTAATAAACTCAGTCTCGTCTGCTCCTTGCTATCTAAAATATAACAGGACACCGGAGTATATTCTCAAGCATCTCACACTTCTGATAATCAGTTGTCTGCTTGATGTTTATTCAGCTGTGTAAAAACTATAACTTTAATCTCAGCCAAACCGATTTACTCAGGAACAAATAAAATACTAAAAAAAGCCAAACAATAACATTTTTAAGTTATCTAAGTGACTTATATATCATGTTTAACCTGAGTAGCAAAAGACGGCGGTGGGTTTGAAAACGATTTGCCGGGAGTCCGGTGTTCTCACCGGCTCTAGTGAGCCTTGCCCCCGGCTAGCTATCGAGCTGGTGGGTAACAGACGTCTCCAAAAACGTTGGAGCGCTTTTGAAAATATGTAGTGTCTTAATAAACTGAGCAGATATTTGAGGTTTATACAGCTACAGTCTCGCCTGAAAATATGTTAAATGTTTATTTTGTGACCCAGAAAGAATAATAAGAGTAATATTAAAACTAACTAGCTGCCGCCATTGTTGGAAACTGAGCTGGGCCACGCTATGAATCCTGGGACACAGCTTCTTCTTCTTCGGGGTTTAACGGCAGCTGGCATCCTTGTACATGCAGTGCTGCCATCTTCTGTTTCAGTCCGTTATTACACTCTTAAATCCTGCTACTTATTCCTGCGTCCTAAATCTTCAAACGACGAGTCGACTATTAAATTAGTCGTCGACGATTTTGATAGTCGACGTAATCGTGACTAGTCGACTAATCGTGGCAGCCCTAATACAAAGATTATATTATAGTTTAAGGATTACACTATTATGCAAGTAAAGTTAAAAAAAACAAAGCAAAGAAACATCTAAATTTTTAAACCCTGGTGTGAATCATCCAAAAATTTCACAGCTTCTCCATTCAGTTCTCTTACAGTTTCCACATTTTCCTTCATGCTAAGAAACCTTCTTCCTTGTGCCCCATCTTCTTTTTTTCTCTATTTTTTGCCCACACAGGCCTACAAGGGAAGAGCCCTCCAGCTAATTAAAAACTTGCCAGTGGAATTTCGCTGTGACAAAAGGAGCTATTCATGTCAGCAGGACGGTGAAAAGGCTGCGCCGGCAGCAGCGATAACATTGCTCAGCGTTAGCAAAATGAAGAGGCTTTACTTTGAAGCTCGTCCTCTTACGAAGACACCCAAGCACTTGACTCGGTGCATTGCTGCTCTCCCTTTGCTTCTGTTTTGACATCCATTATCATCTGATGCTCTGCAGTGGGGGAGTGCAGCTTAAACTTGAGTGTCAGTAGGTCTGCGTAGCTGACCTTCAGTCTGAAGATGCTGTCCTTAATGAGTTCATCTGTTGCCTGTGAAACGTATCTGACCCATACTACATTTTTCTTTTTTGCACACAAAAAAAATCCATTATAGACTCGATCCATTTCACCGCCACGTTGTTAGTCCACCCCTCGGCTGTATCTGCAAAGTCAGAGATCCCATGTGCAAACTCAGGGAATGACCTTCGGCCTCATCTCTTAGCCAAATTAGTCATCTTTAGGGCCTTCAGTCTATCAAATTATCCACCCATACCCTCATCCATCCATCCAACCTTCCTGTTCTCTCTGCAGCAGTTTCTCCGGGAAAATTGATTCTTTACGTTAAAGCAGAGGGGAGTTCCCTCGTATGTGGTATTTTAAGTGCAACCCACACTTTCCATTGCAGACACACGTCATCGAGAGTACATTGGTAGTGGGTGATATGAATAGAATTCACTCACAGTGTATAGTACATACTCTGAAACATCACTTGAGAAAATTGAATGTGAAAGTCCATTGTTGACCTTGGCAACAGCGATTGATCCTCCTGCAGCAGATGGAATATCCTCGGTGGAAAACTCTGGAGAAAAGTATTGAGTGGACTTCAGGCTAGGAAGTATATGTCAAATTGAGATAGTATTGACATTAAATAATAAATGAGGAGAAGAGGAGGAGGAAAAGTGTCCATTTCAAGAAGCTGAAAACGCTTTTCTCCAAATCTCAACTTTCTTTAACTGACTGCAAAGTTGTCTACATCATTCTCTGACTTTTTTTGTTGACACTTTCCAGTTTTGTAGTACAGTCAGTTCAACATATGGAGACATACAAACAAAAGCATTACTTCAGGCATTTCCTATCGTAGGGGATCGTGGAGACATTAAGGGCTTCCTTCCTTCTTCAACGTCTTAAAACACTTTCAAATTTCTGTTTCCTTCCTCTTTCTAATTTTTTATTTTTTTTTTACCATGAAGTGATTTTCTCGTGTTCTTGAACCCCCTCTCTCATTCAGTTTCTCTCTTCCTCTCTTTCTATTTCCTCTTCTGCCTCTAACCTCTGTCATTGTGTGCCAAGTAGCTGTTGTAGCCAGTATGCATTCTGACACTTGTGGGCATTACTGTCCTCATGGAGCTTTATAGGGAGACAAACTGTAATGAAATGCTACAAGGATGCTGGGATGTATTTGTCAACAGTATAGTGTTGTCTACTAAAGTATTCATTTAGGTGTCACCAGAGAATAGACAAGCTGAACTAAACATCTTTCACAGCCAAACCTCAGACATTAAAATGAGACATTGCATGCTGAGTCACTGCTCCATTGCATAAAGTCGAACTTGTGCAACAGAGTTTACTTTTGTTAAGTTACTGTGGTTTTATAGGCATAAAGTAAAGCGTCATATCTGTGGAAAATTGAATATTTTGGGGAGAAATGTGTTTGAAAGAATTAATAAGTGTGAAATGACAGGATGTAGATAACAAAGGAAGGAAAAACAAAAGATGGGCTTATGATGACACTACATGCGGAGCCATCAGGGGTTTTCCTGTCTCAAAATTGGCCTTTGGGGAGTGACTTTGCATCTAATGTTGATTGGACTGTGTGCACTAAAGGCAGTAGGTCTGTGTCATTTTATGTGACAGAAATCTGTGTCTGTTATGCTTGAATAAATGAAACCACAATCTATAAAACTGGTTAAAAATATCTAATGCCAGTGCTGAGGTTTTCTGACTAAAACCTCTTAGGAATTTTAGTGGCTAAAATTCCCCTATGTATGAAAAACCCTGGCCATATGCTGTGCAATAGTGGCTTTTGCTTTTTAACCAATTAATTGGTTAAAGTTCTTTCCCCCCTGTTCCAGTCCACATTCAGCTCTTTAGCTTGTGTACATACAGGGTTGATGTCGATCCTTTTATCTCACTTAAGTGGCCCACATAGTAGCACAAAGTTTCTAACCTGAGATGATATGTAGGTGAAGATCAGAGTCAGAGCCTGCTCCAGGAAGCAGATGTCTGCAGCATCTGTCTGATGCGAGACTTTCAACGTTCACTTCTAGTCTGACTGCAGCTAACATAAAACCAGTTATGCTAGCTGCAGGAGGACGTTTCTGCGTCCGTTACAGCATGACTGTGACACAGACCCATACATAAATGTTTGGCTTTCATGTCGGTCTCTGAGGTAAACAGGCCAAGTCTCCTGAGGCCAGAGTTAAAGAGTTAGAGAGAAAAGAGAGAGAAGGAAAAAGAAAGTGAGACGGAGTGGAAGAATGGGACAATAGAAGAAAATGAGAAGGAAAGGAGGAAAAAGGTGTGTCGAAGGAGAGTAACGTCAGGTGGTCAAAAGAAGGATGGAGTGAAAAAACCAGTTCTTCAATGTGAAAGAATGAAAGAATTGAGGAAAGGAGAGAACAAACAGAAAGGACAGCAAGAACACTGAGCCTGAGGAATGAGGACAAAGGGCAAGGAGGTGCCGTTACTGGCCTTTGTACCGTGTACCTTTGTTTGTCTTCTATATATTATATCCCTGCATCCTCCAACCACCACCTAAGCTTTTCATCCACTCTGACAATCCTCTTTTTATTTCTTCCAGAACGGAGGCAAGGCGGACTACACAACGCAAGAGGCCTGGGGAAATCATTAACTCCACGCTCGCGCAGTATGACTGGTAGGCTGTGTTCTGCCTGTCTTCTTGTGTATTTAATAAATGTATGCTTATTATGCGAGTGTACACAGCAGAGCCTCAGCGAGCCGCTGGCTTGTAGCCGGTGCTGTTTGTATAGCCGTTCATTATCTAATTGTAGCAGTGCCCACATGCCCACTTTGTCTGCTTGGTCCCACTGATCACTTGCTGGTCTGATTACATAGATGTAATTTTCACAGAGAAACGGTTCGACACGTCGGATTCACTGTGTGAAAACAATGCAGTATTATCATAATGACACAGCACCATCACCCAAATCTGCAGCTCTCCTCTGCTCCGCAGAGCTTTATGGCGAGTTTTTCTCTCACACCATGTCTGCAGCTCTCGAGAAACCCGTTGTGCGCTACCTGATCCACAGACAGTAAGCAGGCAAAGTTGAAGGCTTCCGCAGTGGAGTGGCTGGAAGCTAGAAAGCCAGATATTTCCCTCAGGGGTTGATTGGGAATAAAAGCAATACAAGAGAGACTGGAAATAAATAATAGATTCTGCAGTCGGTGTTTTTCATGTCGAGTTGATGATAACGTTGCGTTCCTGTGCTTCCACTTCCAACGATTGGGAGGAAAACAAGCATTTAATTCCTCTAAATTTTTTGAAATGTCAGTAGGTTCACTGTGGATTGCTCTGTAGTGTTTAAAAGTACACAGCAAAAGAGCGTTGACTGTTATTTATGTGTGTGTGTGTTTTCTTTTTGGAATGTCTAACCTCTTTAGATCACCATTGCTTTTATTAATTAAAGACTGCCAAACAGGGGACTGACTTCATTGGTATTCTGGAGCTTTGTTTCTTTTGTTCCTAGCTTGACAAGCTGTGTCTGCTGCTCGTGTAATTTTCAACTCTCGTCTCAATATTTCATCCAGTTCTTCTTGACCAAAGGGGAAAACCCCCCACTAATGTGCCACCTAATGTCATGGATTGGACTATTAACAAGTGTGTGCAGACCTACTGATTTATGTAAACATATTCATCTGTCAGAGGAAGAAGAAGCTCAAGCACCTGATGATTTGACACTTGTTTTGCATCACGTTTGCGCCATCATCCTTCACTGTGAGTCGTGTCTCGTCGTAATGACAGAACTGAATATTCGGGACTTTTAAGTTTCCTTCTGACTGGAGGGGATGTCTATAAAATATTTTCCATTCTTTGTCTTACAAATATTAATCAGCAGCAGTACATTCATCTGCTGCAGATCATTTATATCTGACAGAGCTGTCACACATCTTTTAAGGTCTTATTGGCTGGAATAACACTAGATAATAAATTGATCATCCAAGTAAATCAGCTGATCTTACTGCCAGGCTCGTCGGGTGATGGCTCAGCTGATACCTTCTATACACGCAGTTGGGTAATGTCATATAGGAAGTGATCGCTGCCTATCCTTGCTACTTCCTGCTTTTTCATGTCTGACACTGATGTGACATTTGACATTGATGTCTGCTCTGTTCAGTTTCTGAAAAATATATCTGTTTAGTTGTTGCAGTGTTCTGGTAGGTTATAAATATGCAAATATGTACGGTGGATTTGTGTACGTTGACAGTTGTATTTAAATTTGTTTGAGTCATTCAAAGATTCGTTTTGGGTCAAAGGTCTCCCTTCCTCTCCCGTCCTTTCCTCTCCCCTTTCTGCACAGCTGGGGAGAAAGGGGAAGCATATAATTGCAGTTTAATCCTCTTAAGTCCCTGCAGAGGAGGGAGGCAATGCATAGCGGCATGGACAGAAGAAGACAGAACAGCCATCGGAGTTGTTTGGACAGATGTTTGCAAGCCAAATGGGGACTCCTGTCAGTCACAGGTTGAAAGTGTGCATGTTAGATGGACACGTAATGTCGGAGCATTTGTAACAACAAAAGAATATTGAACATTTGACTGACTCGTTGTTTGGTAGCTTTTGCGATCAATATACACCTCAGGAGAAGTATTCTTTTATACTCTGAGCTTTTCTCACTTCTATTTCTTAATTTTAGTGAAGAGGAGACAGTAGAGCAGGGAGATGGAGCATCAGATGGCCTTGGGTTAGAATCAAAACCAGGCATCTGCATTTGGCCCCCTGTTCAACCACTGAGCGAAAACAATACCCCAGTAGAAGGGGAAAAAAAAGTCTGTTTTAAGCATTGACTTGTGTTGTAACTGATTATGATACTGCTGTAAATAATTGACATTCAGGATGCTCATCCTCGAAGGTTCGTGATTCAGGTTGAGAGATTGGTTAAACTGTCCAACAACCAGGTATGCCAGGGGTGTCCAGGAATCTGTGTCCTGCAGGTTTTAGATATCACCCTGGGTCAACACACCTGAATCAAATCAGTTCATTACCAGGATTGAAAGCCTATTTGACTCAGAAAATCCTGCAGATTTGACTGATCACTTGGTTTATTAGTTTGGCATGTGTAATAAAATATTAAGGTAAACGATTCTTTGAAAGGCATCCAAAAACATACAAGGTATGTTTGCTCGTCAAACCGAACCTTCATCAGTCATAAGAAAAGTTATTTTTGTTATAGCGTAAAGCAAACCTGCAGTAAGCAGCCATCCATCTGATATACATTCTGCATCCTGGATATGGGAGTATGTGTTTAGCTCACCTAAGCTATAGAATATATAGCAGCTGCAATAGAAAATGAAACCCTGTACTCTATATCATCCAGTGAAGGTAGAAGCCTCAGGTTGTAAAACATGCTCCCCTGTCAGGACAGCCTTTTCTGTCATAATGATCCGCACTGTACTGCATTTCTGTGTATGCTGTAATTCCAGAATATGTGTGAAGGAGGAGAGATTTAGTCAGCAGGGAAGAAAAATTGGTGAGCAGGACATTTTAGAAGGTGTTTTTAGCCCCAGGAAGCGTGTCTTTGAGAACTGGAGTGGGGGCAGTGAAGGCTTTAGCTACACTTTAAGGTTCAGGGGTTATGTGTGCATGTTTGTCTGGTGGGGTTACTCCATGTATAAGCGCAGCCATGTGTTTATGTGAATGTGTATCTTTAAGTGCTTGTGTGTCTTCAAGTGGAGGCAATCGGGGAGCGTTAGGCAGGGGTACAGGGAGGCGAGGAGGGCGAATCCGTCTCCCATCACTTGGCTACAGGCAAGCGTTCTTAGCACCTCGTAAATCTCACCTGCTGCTACAAGACTGCTGCTGACATAGCTGCTATAGTGCGTACTGTACTCACAAACATTCGTGCACACATGTGGTGTACATGCACATTTCGTAGAGCGTGTTGCATGCAGCACCAGAGTCGGTCATGTCAGCAGCAGGAGTGAAATTGGGAAAATAAAGTGATGTATAATCTGTCTGTTAGCGTTCCATGTTGGAAAATGGCATCTTTTATTGGAAGTGGTTTCTGTTGGAGCAAAGAGGAACAGCTGCTGAACTGAAAATAAGAAAATCCAGCTGTGCTCCATCTAGTCCTGTTATATTTTCTTTACTCTTTAGTTACATTGATGAATGATATATATGCGCTTGCAAATTTTCAACCTTTTGAAAGCGGTTCTTACTAAAGTTCTTACTAAGCTTAAAGGCGATTTCCAGTCAGATCTTATTTTCTTATAACTCTTATTAGCTGTAATGACACTGCAAGACGATACGTGATTGTAGGTTTTGGTTTTGTAAAGGAGCCAAAAGTTGAGAAAGATTACCAACGCTGCTTCGTTTTCAGTTTCAGTTTTGCCCTTCAAATAGATTTGACTTGGTAGTTTGAGCCTAAGCTCAAGCATCAGTGTCTTGAACCACGTTATAATCAACGACTCTTAACCAGTGTGGACACTCTGCATATCTCGTCTGTTCTCCTTGCAGTACGTTCCCACTCACGAAAACACGTTTTTACTTCAATGCAGTTGTGGTGCATCGTGGTAACCACAGATGTCAGAAGTTAAACCCGATTGCAGCACAGATTCCACTACTTGCACGGCGTTGCAAAATCGTGCACAGTTGTGTTGTACCCTTGGAGCTATTGCATTTGCGGAATTTGTGCTTGTAAACACAGCTCACTGCACTCACGTTAGCTCTCCAGGACATACTTTGCATGTAAAAAAAATGGAATACACATCCTTTACACATTGTGATACCTGTATGTGTGTGTGTGTGTGTTTTCTATGTTTAGTTCAAAGTGTTTCTCCCTGCTCGCGCCACTTGTGTTTTTCATTTCTGCTAGCTTTAGAAAGCTTTCCTTGCTCTTACAGTAACTCGCTTCACAGTGGTGACGATCGATCGGTGTAGCCTCTCCTTACACCAAACATCATTTCAAAATGTGCAGCGCTGGGAGTACGGATGGCATGTGCGCATGCAGTGCAAGTGTCGGTTATATATCCGCTGGATAGGAGACAGTGCTGGGTCAAATTAAAGTGAATATTTAAATAACAATAATATCATACATGAATTGAATTGGTTAAGTGCTTCAGAAACGGATGAATGGAAACACGAGCTAAATGTTATCATGTGTAGGAAATTTCTGAATGTTGTCAACGGTCAAAGACTGTGTTTGTTTTATCAGTTGATGCTTTGCATACTCATTCAAACAATTGCTTGTTTGTTATGCATCTGCACAGGCCTTTTTTAACAAGCGTTCAGCAACAGTTGCTGGCTGTTGCAAGTTTAACTGAGTCTTGAATGTATAAATTTATGCATGATCTGATGCGAGTGCCATGTTTTGCAAAAATAAGATGTGGTTTTTCATAATAAATTGTAATCTGCAAAATCCGAGCAAAGTCACTCAACCAAGACTGATCCTACTTTGAATTCATCATATTCATCATCAGAATTCAGTGGTTTTCTTTTGTTTGTTTGTTTGATTTAATATTTATGTTTTTTAGGTATTAGGGTTCAGTCATAATCCAGGTTCAGCATGAATTCTTAGCATTATGCTGCTGACAAAACAATAACCTCTAAAAAAAATGTTTCTGAATGCTTTCCAATAAATTTCAATATCATGTCTTGATTTCCTGTGACAGTCTGTCAGCCCACGTACTTGTCACACTGAGTCAGCTGCTGATACATATACAAGAGTAGTGAACAGTTCACTGGCCACATGGTATTTAAGTGGATTCATGTGATTCGTCTGTGAAGGTTCTCAGTCATCCAGGTCATCGTAGTCAAAGGAGCTTGCAAAGAAAAGCGTCTGGACTTCTTTAAGTTGCTTGAAGACGTTTCACCTCTCATCCGAGAAGCTTCTTCAGTTCTAAGGTCAAATGGTGGAGAGTCCCAGATGTGATTCATGCCTTCTTTAGCAGTACTGTATCTTTGCTGCTCACTAATTGTAGTCTTTGTAATGTTTGTTTATCTATTGGCAAATGTGTTCTAGTACTTTTTTTTATGAGTTCTGCACGGCTTCATTGATAAGGTAGAAACATACAGTTGGTGGCAATGAAACAAATTACCAAGTCAAAAAGTGTAGCGAACCATTGGCATAATGGCATTCAAGAAGACCGCAGTGATTGACATGTGACACTGATTGGCAGCACTTTGGTGCAGTGATTGCCAAAGTGCTGCCAATCACTGCTTCCCTAGAGTGTGGTCACAACTGGGTACCACGTGCTGTACCGAGAATCTTGTGATTGCTTTGGTTGTCAGCAGATTTTTATGGTTAAGCACACAGTTGTTGCCAATTTTCTGCATCTTGTTTGTCAAGATTTCTTC
Source organism: Mchenga conophoros (assembly GCF_057382185.1). Taxonomy (NCBI): domain Eukaryota; kingdom Metazoa; phylum Chordata; class Actinopteri; order Cichliformes; family Cichlidae; genus Mchenga; species Mchenga conophoros. The sequence continues at coordinate 25,780,272 of NC_140533.1, read as the reverse complement.
ACAAGACACTGAAAGATGCGACACAAACTGGACTGTTTGTTGGCGCTGTTTGTCGCACTTTCTGAAACATTGCTGAAGTGGAAGGCCCAACATTCACTTTCAAAGCCAACATTGAGTGTTTGTAGACAAGTTGCCATGGTCCATGCAAACTATAAGCTGCTGTTGTACCTACCAGCGGACAAAGCAATAACAAGGAGGTTTTTGGTGCAGAACCCTCTTTGTGACTGATTTTACCTACCAGCTTTCAGCAAACTCCAACAGCCACTCGCCAGTCTGTTGGGAGTACACATTGGCTTGCCAACCGGCCTCCAGGCCTGTATGGCTGAGGTCTCGTGTTTTCTGTATACAATGAAATGCATCTTGTTATGTCCAGGATGTTTCTCACTTCCAGCATGAAAAGAAAGTTCGATGAGGATAAAATCGCAAATGAACCTATTAGATGATGTTAGACAGTGCTTTCGTACACCACCCTCATATGAGTAAATATCTTGATGAAGATTTTTTGTTCTCTCACTCCAGCAAAACTCCAGAGACTTGTTGAGCGAATATGAAAAGGCACCGAAGCGCTATTTCAGGTACAGCCCTTTCCATGTTACATATAGACTTTTTAAAAACTCTAATTGCTGTTAAAAACTCCAGAGGTGACTTCCTTGCCGTTAAAGGCTCTTTCGTCTTGGTCATGCCTGATTGAAAGATGAAATGTTCTTGGGAACTTGTTTGCCGAGAATTCTTTACAGGAATAGAAACAAACTGATTTTCCGATGTACCTGTTTTCCCATTTCAGTTGAAGAAAATTAGTGATGACTGATGTACTGATGCACGCACACACACACAGGCTTGACTTGACTTTAATGGCCACATTAGCAGGTTCAGTGGAATTTGTTTTCGGAAAGTATGACAGCTACGACTGGCTCGAGGTAAAATCTGTTTGCCTGAGGGATTCTGGAAAGAGACTCTCATTATTCCCATTTAGTCTGAGCTGTTTATACATGAAAGAATACATGTGCCGGTATTTGAACAGGTGCCTATAGAAGTTTTATTTGTTTTTAAGCAGCGACCGGAGTAATAGTTTAGTGCTGTAGTGCTCGCTTTCTTTCCTCGTTACTCTCACTCACAGCAGAAGTGTTGAGATTGCTGCACATAGTGTCACTGCCACTCTTCTCTCTGGCCTATTTTTCACACGGCTGTGCGGAACATTGATGGCTTACTCAGTAATGGCAGTTAAAAGCCACCAGTCCTGTGTCTGTCTGTCACCCACACAGATGTAGATGTCTGAGCAGATCTGTGTGTGTGTGTATGTGAGGCATAGACACAAACACATTCATTGACAGAGTAAATAAGAATCCTTCTCAACTTTTGTGGCTTATCTCGTTCTTCTGTTGTGATAAGAAGAAAGGGGTATTTGTGACGTATTTGTGGCCTTGAAGGGAAATTATCTCAAAAGTCATCTCTCCAAAATGGAAAATGTCAAAATGAATAAATGCCAGTACAGTACCACAAATGACAACAAAAATAGTAGAAGCTTGTGTCTACAAATGTGTTCAATGAACCTTCACTCCTCGGGCATGTTGCTTCAAAGCTGAGCAGCCATGAAGGAAAAAACCTTGGTCACTTTTTAAATCTACATCTCTAATGTTTAGGAGCCAGAGACAAGACAAGACTTCACTTAAAATTTACAGGGATGTAGATGTTAAATAATGGGAAGATATGTGGATAAATCATGACTTAGTGGTGTCCAAGTTTCTCAGTTAGATCCAGATGTGTTAAATACATCCGGTACGGCTAAAACGGTAGAATGAACAGTGAGCCGATGCACAGAAATCAAGCTGAAGTCACGTGGATGTTTGGGAACTACTACGAAACAAAGCTTACGACTAAGTCAGTTTAAAATGAACAATTAATTACACATTATGACTTAAACATGGACTCCAAGAAGCTGGCAGCCACAAATCTCTGAGGTACCCATCTAAAGACAGGCATGATAGATTACTGCTAGTATTCTCACTGTGCTGTTTTTGCTGTTGTCTTTGAACATCAATTCTCAAACCTCCAAAAACCACATGCAGACAACCGACATTGGCTACATCTCTGGAAGTGTCTGTGGGTATCTGTCAGCTGGACTAACTAGCTGTCTGCTGCCACCCTGTCCACAGCTCATTGATTACTGAAACCCCCTCTGCTCAGAGGCTATTTGCTAGTGGCTCAGGGGGGCAATGGTTTCCTGGCAAACAGAGTGCGTCCGGGCTAAACTGAGCTCTTTTTTTTTCATACCCTGACAGACGTTTGCTAAATGAGAGATCGAATACATTAGCGCAGAAGGTACACATTTGCGACTGCTGCACTTTGCCGATGCTGCTCGTGTTTTCGAGTGAACATGGTTATTTGCAGTTGTCGTACACAAGCGAGGCCTGATTATGTGGTGCTCGAAGACCAGACTCATTCATTTTCCCTGTGGCATTTTGATATGTGTTTGTGGATGTCATCTCTCTGGCCGCACCGCTACTTTTAGATGCTTTTTTTTTTTTTTACTTGGGAGGAGGGGTTACCATCTATTTCTACACACAGTTGGCATTAATGATCTGTTATGTTAGCCACTAGCAGTGGTACCTTTGGTCTGGCATCCTGTCGATACACTGTGTATATATAAATCAAGCTGAGCTCAAGGTTAAACATTTTATGTGTGTGTTGGCTGCTTTCTGTGCTGCTGGTGCTGAAATCTGGACAATAAATGGCCTCAGTCAGGACGTTTGCATAGCCTAATTAGCATGAATAAAGTTGGCCTTTTACTTTAATTTTTGCTGTCAGCAAAGTCTGTCTCCATACTTTCTAACTTCTCTTCCGTGTCTGTGGTGCTCTTGTCTTGCCTGTTAGTTCCTACTATTTAGGACAAATGTATATTATTTAAGTTTAAATAAAATGTTAATTTATCTCCTAAAATAGCTGACCCCTCCATCTTTTAGAAAACTGTCAAGCAGTAGTAATTTATTGGTGGATCAGTGGCAGACCTCCTGCTGTGAGTACTGGGACGTTGCCCTGTGGCTTCAGGGTCACTTTGACCTGCCGAGCAGTCAACTTGACCAGCAATAAAATAGTAAGTAGAAATTAGCTAAATCCACAGATCTCATGCAACTCCCTCATTCTTGGTGCCCCTGCACGTCAGTGATGCACACAGAGGTGCAACCAGGTCTACTTCTTTACAGGCTTCTTTACGGATAGATTAACCAATAGACTCTCACATCCACGATGATACAGACGCTGTACTGGTGTGTTGTGGTGAAGAGAGTGCTGAGGCTCCCTTGGCGAACACACCGTGAGAAGTTTGATTATTTAGGAGGGACTCTGAGTAGAACCACTACTCCTCTACTTGAAGGAGGCGGTTGAGGTGGTTCTGCGTCTGACTAGGATGACTTCTGAGCACCTCTTAGGTCAGGTGATTTGGGGTACTATGGGAGAAGGTTAGGGTCAGGGCATTCATCTCTTGGTTGGCTTGGGAACACCTCACTGTCCCCCGAGATGAGCTGGAGCAGGTGGCTGTTGACGGGGAAGTCTGAGACCTGTCTGCTCTCCCTGTGACCTGAAGAAGGGACAGAAGATGGATGGATTTATAATTGCTATGTTTGTGAGGATACACCTATAGGTATAGCATATGGGTTGTTGGTCAGTTCCAAATGTTTGCATTATGAAATCTGCATCAGTTTTTCCTCCCCAATTAACCAATTGTGCACATTTATCTCTAGTCTGATATTCCTCACATGCAAAATTAGCAGTCGAGTAGTTTTCCGTTCAGATTAATATGCAAGATTGGTGCAGGAGGCTGATTGACTCAAAAATAAATTACAGTCTGTGTGTCCGGGATAATTAACAAACATGTCATCCCGTGTGGCTTAATGATGGAGCTCCATGGAACAGAGCAGTAAGACATCAGGCGTCGACCCTACTGTTGTTAGCAGGATCCTTTCTTTTTATGGGATTTATCAGAAAATGCAGATTTTTGTGAGGGTGGCGGAGTAGTGTGCTACTGCGTCATACCTCAGCACTACTGAAGGAAGGAAGAACACCGGCCTCTGCCGCTAATAGGACAGCATTTTCTCTGCACTAATTGCTGAGTGTTGTTTTGCTTAGACTGTGGGATCCACAGTGCGGCTTTTATTGCCTCCCAGAATCCTCGCTGATAATTCATTGAGCAGTAATTATTGTTTGTTTTGCCTTGCTTTCCCACATAAAATCGGTCCGAGGTCAGCAGCTCAGGCTGTCATCAGAAATTTGACTCTCTGAGCACAATCACATCACATAATGATCTGTAACAAACAAGCCCCCCCACCCATCGCCCTCCGTCTCTCCTGCTGTGGCGGCGTCAAGCGTAATGACTCGTCCTCATCCTTTCCCCACTTATCTGCCAGCTCGTTTTGCTCCTCATCACGAGGCCCTCGGCGGTCCAGCTTCAAAAACAGAAACACACTGATGCCGTTCAGCGCCTGCTTATTAGGAGCGCCGCACTTGAAGATCCAAGAAATTGACCGTTTGTATTAGAGGTGGGAATCACCATACATCCCACGATACGATATTATCACAATAATTAATGCACGATACGATATTATTGCAATTTTTTTTAAATATTTTGCGATATTCAGATTCTGTACATAAAGGTAAACTTTATCAATATTCATTTTATCTAATATCAAAGTCTCGCACTCAGTCTTTCTCTCATTTCAGTCAGTTGTATTGTTGACAAACTTGAACGGTTTGTATTACAGTCTAGTCCAACTTAACTGAATGCAACCATCTGGTACAATTATAGCTATTCTGAACTATGCAATTTATGAAAACTATGCAGCCCCTTCAGCAACTGAAGAATTTGAAAGTAAATTAAAACAAAATATAATTTTACATTAAATAAAAAAGTTTTAAACTTAATTAAAATAAAACATTTCTTAAATTAAAATAAGTAAACTGTCATGTTTATTTCTGCCAAAAAAAAGTTAAACACATTTGGACAGTGAAGGAATGTCAGAATTCTTGCTCAGAAAAAGGATCAACATGCTCTGAAGTCACAGTTCCAGTCCACAAAAACTTTTTTTGTAACAAAATATCGATTTCTGCTGTCCCTGTATCGATACATTATTAGCAAACAAAATATCACGATACTACACAGTATCGATTTTTCCCCCCACCCCTAGTTTGTATTATGTCTGTTTATTTTTGCACCCTGCTAAATGTGCTTATGTTTAAGTGTTTTAGCGTGTGCTTGGTGTGTGTTCCCTCTACTATTCGAACATCTTAGGGCTTCATCTGTGACAGAACGTAAACACTCACACACTGTGTTTCATCCCAAACGGCATCTTTATCGCCATGAACAAATATTATGTGTTCAAAAACACACACTTGTGGCTACAGCATAAAGAAATCCTTGCAGCGCTTCCAAAGCGTGTCAGAGGTCTTTCTCCTGTTTTTTTCAGACGTGTCAACATGTATTTTTCCTCTGCGCATGCAGCATTTTATCTGGCCTTGGCCCACAGCTTTTGATTTCCGAGCACGTACAGGGTGGGCCTTTGCTGATCAAACGACCGCGCCTTAACGCGAGCGGAAGCCCTGGACATTGTCCCATCAATCAGATCGTAAATGTCATCAGAAGGATGTGGGATGTGGCGGCTACGGGGCAGATGAAACATGCTGAGGAAGGACTTTTATCCTGCAGGCTGGGATCCAGTGGGAGGTAGAACTTTATTCCTGTTCTGGGACGGTTATATAAGTTAGAGCCTGGTTTCTTTAACTAGCAGTTGGGGCCTGGTTTGGTCTGCAGGCCTGCATCTGGTCAATTCCCACATGACGAGTATATTCAAGTGTGAACTTGGATCCCATGGTTAAAAAATGTGGCTTCTTTCAACGCCAAGTTATAGACTGTGATGATTATGTCCAGTCTTTGTTAGATAATAGCCAGAAAAATAGCCATCAGCATGCTCATGTAGTCTCTATTGTGATGTCACCTCAAAAAAATTCTCACTTTAGTTCGAGTGTCACTGTCACAGTTAGATTTTTCTGGGAAAATAACACAGGAGTTTATGAGAATAGGGCATACATGTAGACAAGGGAGGGTTTTAAAAAGCGATTACATCATAGCGTTTGTTATTTTCCCACAGAAGATTGTATTTTTGCTTCTGCTTATTGCCAGGCATTACAAATTCATGTTGTGCAACTTCACAGTATTGGTTCTGGCACAACTTTATTTTAAGTTATGCTGGAATTTCCGAGGAAACAGTTTGTCAATGTGAATTTTTGGTAAAGTTTTCTATTAAAGGTGTTTTATGGTTTGAATAGAACTTTCAGTGACATCATATAACTCACGGTGTGGCATAAATCCTTTATTCAACAGTAAAACTGTCAAGTTAAAATGAAACAGAAACTTAGATGGATGGAAGGTAAAAAGATCCTTGTCTGAACTCCAAACAGGTGCCTTGGTACAGCAACGGTGAAAAGATGTAATGATTTGAGGACTTTGTTAAAGAGGATGCTGGATTCAATTAATTTTTCGCTATTACAGCATTTCCATTTTAGATTCCCGGGATTAGTGCACACTGGCCGTCACGTCCTGCTGTGCATTTGCAGAGTAACGCATTCATTCAAGCATTTAAATCACATAACCTCATAACTTAGATAATTAGAGCCCACCCACAGCAGGAGTCCGGTCCACTGTCAGTCTGTTAGATCAGCTAATTACCTCAATTACGCAGACAGACACACAAACACAAAACCCAAGAGACCGGTTTTAAGGAGCAAGTCGCTTGGCCTTGGGATCTTTCATCAGTCTGGAGCTTTTTGCTTCAAACTATTGGTTTGCGCTGCCACAAAACTTGAAGTATGACGTTCATAGTTTCGGATGGGGAGGTTTTGCATTTAAAAATGAGCAAAAGTTCATTTTGCTAATTCCTGCAGTAATAAAACCTGGTTCTCCCTATTGATCCTTGAGCTGTGACTCAGCGGTTATCTGCCGTGAAAGTCTTGGGTGTTTTTTGTGATGTGGTGTAAAGTATGGCAGCTTTAGTTATTTTTGTACACACTTTCATTCTCAGTATTTCCCACAGAATGAGATTGTATCGTGTTTTTCATGAAGCAGGGGTTTTTGTATATACTCGTCTGGGCTTGAGAGGGGATTTTTAAATGCTTTCTTTGTTCATAGATAACAATATCTGATATATTCTACCATCCATCAGCTCAACCGCCTCAGACTTGCTCGTACTTGCTTTCTTGGAAGGATTGGTAATCTCAGCAGACTGAAACCTGCTGGTCCATCGACTCATAGCGTGAAACAGTGACCACCCCTTGCTAGCTGCAGTCCATGACAGTGGAGTTGGAGTCTGCGCAACCCTGCGACTCGAGATTCAAAACAACTGAATGGCACTGAGTTCTGTCAAGAGCAGAAACCTGACCTTAACTGTAATGAACCAGACCAGACAGGAAAAACTGGGGTTAGCTGGTTAGAAATAATCTTAACTTTAAAAATACGGTCAAGTAGTGTATCATTATTTCAAATATTTGGAAATCAAAAATTTGACTGTAAAATATATTCAGACGAGCATCAGTATACCTGGGCTGGAAAGTCAAGTTTGTGTGTGGAAGGAAGCAGAGTCATTAGCAGTATTTAAACTGAATGCCTAATTATCTGGAGGTAATAAGATTATCAGCAGCATTTTGCCTCATCTCCCCAGTGTAACCTACCGAGCTTCTCCTCTAACTTTCTCCTCCTTTTCATTCAGGCTTTTATGTTTTCCCCTCACATCTGCCCTTTTCCTTTTTCTTTTTCCTGCCCTCCTCTCTCCTTCGTGTTCCTTCTGCAGGAAAAATGAGGCACATTTCCCCTCTGTTAATCACTATGATCAATGACTGCCTTGCCACCGTGTTGCCCGTATGGCTGCTTTCTGCTGCCTGTGTGCTCTCTCTCACTGCTCTGGAGCAGCTCACGCTCGGAAAGGCATTATGAGCCTGTAACTGACTCTAAAACACGCAGGAAACAAATCAGCTGAGCTGCATGTCTAGCTCTTGTATTCTGCATCACAAGCAGACTCCTAGTAAAAGCCATGTGCCCAGAAATAAATGTAAGATTTAAAATAAATATTTTATGTCAGGTTTTTGTCATTTAATATAAGTTTTATTGATTTTTCTTGGCTTCAGCTCCAGGATTTATGTAGTTGCGGTTCTCTAATGTAGCCAAGCAGAAGGGCAAAGCTGGAATTTCCCCTATCGGAGCCATATGCTGTTACATCCTTGTGTTTGCTCATCTTATAAAACTGCACTTTTACTTTTCCGTAATTCAATTTGTTCTCTATAGACGACAGTTAAACGGAACAGGTCAGAATCTGTCCCTGAACCGCACCAATCTTCCAGTTTTAGTAGATCGTAAGGAAATCTTTGTTTTACTGTCATTTAAGCATATGTGCACAGTCATACATCAGTGGCTAAGCTGTGTGTAGATAGAAAATACATCTTATAGGTGGTCTGCGATGAGGTTCTCACTGTGGGCTGAGTGTGGTTTAAAGGGCAGGCTCGTGGTAAAGCTGCAGAAATGATGAAAATGCGCCACATTGAGGCTTAGAGATATGTCTGCGGTGTGTGAACTCTGACTTTTAATTTCCTCCTCTTCATGCCTAGAAATAGCACGTTGTTGTGCCCATTTTTGAATCATGGTGACTCTCCTCTCCCTGGAGTGTTACTTCATTTAGCACCTCGTCTCGTGCCGTATTCTACTGAGACTCTATCAATGAAACACCAGCGGAATAACAACAAACAGTGTGTAGGTGTGAGCAATGTGTTTTGACACAGCCAGTCACTTTTGGCAGCTGTCCTCCGGAGCAGAGCCCAGGTCTGACGTTTGCTAATGTGCTGACTTTAGCACTCGTGTGTCCTGTTTTTTGTTTTTGTTTTTTCATTTGTTTTTTTTGGGTGTGTGTGTCTGTGAGTGTATTTGTGTGTGTGTGGGTGGGTGTGTGCACAGTCACGTAACACTGATGCAAACCTCCAATTGCCTGGGCAGAAAGGGCCAGAAACCAGTGCCAGAAACCTAAGCAAGAATTTCAGAGTAGGCGTGTCGTGGGTATGTACTGCTTTCAGCCAATCGGCTCACGGATTCACCCGGAAGTTGTGGCTTGGAACACGTGTTGTTGTGGCAACACGGGAACTGAAAGGGTTGCAGATGGGGACGGGAAGAAAACAAGCCATTTGAAGCCAGAGTGCAACCTCTGCAGGTCATTTAATGTGATTCTTGGATTTGCAGATACAATTCCATGACAGAGATACTTTTGCACCAGTTAGTAATGTTAAAAGGCTTGTTCCAGGAAAATGTGAGCTAACAGAAAGAAAAGGAAAAGGCAGAATCTTATCTGAGGAGGCCGCTGGTGTAAAATAGTCTCATCTTTTACAGCTGGGTCTTGTCAGACACAGAACAAATGTCTCTCTGGTAATGTTCTCTCCACACTTCTGTTGTCAGCTAATGGACCAGCCCAAGATAAAGGCAGATCCCCGACGGACATACACACACATGCAAAGACACAAAAGACACTGCATGCAATCCAACATGCTCCTATCCTGAGAAACGGTTGACTGACTAGAGCCAATATTCTTCCTGCTCCCATAGACACATACTATCACTGCAGGTGCTGCACAATGAGGCATTGTGCAGCCAGACTGTAACAAAAGCCAGAGTGAATTCTTTTCCAAAAAAAGGAAGTGTAAAGTAGACATCAGGAGGATACATGAGCTCGAAAACGAGTCTGCGAGAAATTCCTACCCTGGGGAGAAATAGGCATTACTGCGCAACATCTCTGAAATTACATTAACACTACCGTTTACAAAAGGAGGACCAGATTATCTGGAAACAAATCCAGGTTGGATTAATTACTGCTAAAGATCCGCTGCTACATTGTGACAAAATGATGATACGCCTTGAGTTTGTTTATTATCTCATTGTACTGATTCTAACAGACTTCGGATTTCTGAAACGGAGCAAAACTTTCCTGATGGTTTTCTGCTTCCTGTTTGTTTAAACTTGTGCATTATCAGATATAACACTAGTCACCATGTGGCAAGAAAGGAGGTTTTAAATTGAAACCATAACGATGGTTTTCACACCGTGTACTTCTGGGTTTTGCATTGCATTCTTTTGCTTTAGACACTCTGGTAACTTCAGTAGTATACAAGCCTGTGCATACTGTGCATTTTAAACAACAGGACTCAACTATTGTCTGGTTAATATCAGGACTTTTGTTTTCTTAACATGGACTTTTTACTACTAATGTCAACGCTACCCACATGAGTGAGATGGTGGTGTCATGTGAAAAAAGTTTCTATGGGCTTGTAGGGAAAACTAAGTACAGCCCATGATTCAGTAGCTTGTAGAACAGGGTGGGCAATCTCAGTCCACGAGGGCCGGTGTCCCTGCAGGTTTTAGATGTGTCCTCGAACCAACATCTCCACTTTGGTCTCATCTGTCCAAAGGACATTGTTGCAGAAGTCTTGTGCTTTGTTCAGACACAACTTTGCAAGCCTAACCTCTTCTGCCATGTTGGTTTTTAAAACTTTTTCCTGACCCTTCCAAACAAACAATACTTTATCTCTGTTTTACATTTGCTGTCATGAACTTGAACATTTAGCATGCTGACTGAGACCTGTTGAGTTCAAGATTTCTCTGAGAATTGCACAGTCTGACCTTAGGACGAATTTGTTGTTATATCAACACTGCAATGTTTCTCACTGGGAAATGGCCAAAACCCTGCTTTCATAGAGGTGGTCACATCTGCTGATTAATAAGCTACAATGCACATACACTTTTTTTTTGAAAGATCATAAGAAGCTAAATTGTTTTAAATGATAGCTGACAGCTTCAAATTGCATGCTGTCCTTTTTCCTCTGCACAGGTTCTGTTTACCTGCATGCAACCAAAGCCTGTAATTGGTCAAAAGAATTCAGGCTACAGAAAGAAACCTAGAGAACCCCTGGTACCAGTAATCCTGTCCCTTGGCTATAGATTCATATGCATAACTGTGTATATACATAACAGTTGTATTAATTTGGAAGGCACACGTGTTAGTAATGTGGTGTCTGGTGTGCTTGTCTCTTGTAAGGGACAGTGTGGCTAAAGAAGCAGAGCGATGGAGAGAGCTGAAGTGAACAAAAGAATGAAACATGAGATCAGGCACCTTCCCCAGCAGAGAAAAGGGGCTTTTTATTAAATCAGATCTTCAGTTTATGCTCTGTTTGCAGGCACAATGGCTGCTTTTCCCTCAAGAAGCTTACTGGCTGGCATTTCCTGCCCTGGGATGGCCCTGTCCAGATTAGAGGAAATTGGTTTGGTTTAATGGCTCAAAAGACAGAATCCAGTCTGGATACTTGTTCCTTATCATTTGCTTTTTTTTTTCTCTCTCTCTGGCTGTTGGTGCCTAATTTTCTGCATCTACTTTGCATCACACACTTAATAAGAATATTAGTAAATAAGTGTCGATTTCTCACTTTACAGCTTCTGATGGTCTTTGGTTGCATATACGGACACCTTGGATCAGGACCAGCAGTAAACTAACACCTACAGCCTCGGGCACAGCAGGGGGGTTTCGGTTAACTGGGGCTGGTACATACAGACACAATCGCATTGTTTCTGCACACCAGCTATGTTGTGTAATAGGAGCAAATAGTGAAGAACCAGTGATGTTAAACCAGTTTATATAAGAAAAATAAATCTGAGTGTCTGTGCTTCTACTCCCTCTGTCAGTTAAAAGAGACTAGTAGTTTTCCAACAGACCCTGCTCCAGTTAAAACAGCTTGTCTGCTGCAGTCCCCGAGGGGCCATTCAGGATGCACATCCTTATCTTTTCTTGGTGTTAAAGTGTCAGTGCCACACTGATACTGAGTGGCCCTTCTGCTTTGGAAAATAATCATTAGTATGAACAAAGGAATAAAAGTTTGTACAAATGGTTGCTCATGCCTATCACAGCAACAGCAGCAGCATTATAAAAGTAAACACTTAAAGACTGTGGGTGGGTTCGGACAAAAAGACAAACAACAACAAGATATTGTGATCTCTTGATTTAAGATAAGATAAGATAAGATAGAACTTTATTAATCCCTCGGGTGGGTTCCTCTGGGAAATTCGACTTCCAAAAAGCACAGCAACGACCGAAGTTACAGTTACAGAATTGTTTTTTATATATATATATATATATATATATATATATATATATATATATATATATATATATATATATATATATATATATATATATATATATATATACACACACATACAGAGACAAATATAAATAAAATATGCAAAGGGGATAAATAGAATAAATAGGAATAAAAAATAAAAATACAAGTGAATTGCACATTTCAAGTATTGAGTCTATTGCACTGTTGACTATTTACAAAAAGTATTGCACAAGGTATTGTACAGTGAGGTGAAGAGGCACTACAGCTTAGTTGTTCCCCCCTCCTTTGTCCTCCTGTCTCCCCTCCCTCTCCCCTCCAGAGAGGAGTTAAACAGTTTGATGGCGTGTGGGACAAAGGAGTTTTTAAGTCTGTTAGTTCTTGTCTTGGGGAGAAGCAACCTGTCACTGAACAGACTCTTCTGATTGTTTATGGCCGTGTGCAGAGGATGCCCAGCATTGTCCATAATGTCCATCAGTTTCTTTAATGTCCTTTTCTCTGCCACTGTCACCAGAGTGTCCAGCTTCATGCCGACCACAGAGCTAGCCCTCCTGATCAGTTTCTCCAGCCTGCATGAGTCCTTCTTTGCTGTGCTGCTCCCCCAGCACACCACAGCATAGAAAAGTACTCCAGCAACCACCGACTGGTAAAACATCCTCAGGAGCTTCCTGCAGATGTTAAAAGACCTCAGCCTCCTGAGGAAGTACAGTCGGCTTTGGGCTTTTTTATACAGGTGCTCTGTGTTGCATGACCAGTCCAGTTTATTGTCCACCCACAGCCCGAGGTACTTGTACTTGTTGACCACCTCCACCTCCTCCCCCTCTATCTGAACTGGCAGTGGACCTGCTCTAGACCTCCCGAAGTCCACAACCAGTTCCTTAGTCTTTGAGGTGTTGAGTTGCAGGTGGTTTGTGTGACTCCATGCGACAAAGTTCCTCACCAGACTTCTGTACTCCTCTTCCTGATCATCCCAGATACACCCCATGATGGCTGTGTCATCTGCAAACTTCTGAATATGGCATAATTCAGAGTTGTAGCAGAAGTCAGAGGTGTACAGGGTGAAGAGAAGAGGGGACAGCACAGTTCCCTGTGGTGCTCCTGTGCTGCTGACCACAGTGTCAGACGTGATGTCCTTCAGCCTGACGTACTGTGGTCTGTCGGTGAGGTAGTCGGAGAGCCAAGCCACCAGGCAGGGGTCCACCTCCATCCTGTTCAGTTTTTCCTGAAGCATACAGGGCCGGATGGTATTAAAGGCACTGGAAAAGTCAAGAAACAGGATCCTGACCGTGCCTTTTCCCCCATCCAGGTGTGAGTGGGCTCTGTGTAGGAGGTACAGGATGGCATCCTCCACTCCGACACCCGCCTTGTATGCAAACTGTAGTGGGTCCTGGGCATGTTGTACCTGTGGTCGGAGGAGGTTGAGGAAGAGCCGCTCTAGAGTCTTCATAAGATGTGACGTCAGTGCCACCGGTCGGAAGTCATTCAGCTCATTGGGCCGGTTCTTTTTGGGGACCGGGACGATGCAGGATGTCTTCCATAGGGCGGGCACTCTCCCCAGTCGCAGACTGAGGTTGAAGACTCGTTGTAGCGGCTCCCCAAGTTCAGCAGCACACGCCTTAAGCATCCTAGGACACACCTTGTCTGGGCCTGCTGCCTTTCTGGGGCGAAGCTTCCTCAGTTGCCTCCTGACCTGATCCACTGTGACATTGGGAGATGTTTGGGAGGAGGGGAGGGGGGGAGATGTCTTGCTGCTGAGAGAGGGATTGGAGGAGGGGGGTGTCATGGTGTCAGGAAGGGGGGGAAGCGAGGGAGGCAGGAGAGTGGGGAGAGGACTCTGTAGTGAAGGTGAGGGTGAGGGTGGGGGGGTTGTGGGCTGGTCAAACCTGTTGAAGTTGTTGAGTTTGTTTGCCTTCTCCACAGTCCCCCCCACTGTGCTTTTCTTGGTGTTGTGGCCTGTGATGGTTTTCACACCATTCCAGACCTCCCTCATATTGTTCCTGATTTGTAGCATGTGAGGAATTTGTATTTGAGCACAGAGTTTTATTGGGCTCTTAGCGCGTTTACAGCTGCACATAGGTATGAGTTGGAGTCAAACTGACAATACTCAAGTCAGGAGCTTTAAAACAACAAAATATCCTGAGTTTAAATGCTCCTATAGTTTTCTATGCATATAAATATACATATCTTTGCAACTAGGGGAGTCACTCTTGCTAGTCATTAAGAAGAATGTAGGTTTAAGGCAAGTTACAGAAGCTACATCTGTCTTTTAGACATAGGGCGCTAATAAGTCCTTAGGATAACCAGAAGAGAATAGATGAACGGATGGATGGATGAACTTATATACTTATGTGTATGACTGTGTACGTGACAAATAAAATTTGAATTTGAATTTATAAGTCCTTAGGAGATGGCTGTGAACATATATTAGGTGGTGATAAGAATATTATAAATCATGCTACAAATAGTGTTATTAACGTAATTAAGTAAGTAATTAAAATTAGACTAAAAAGTAGATTATTCAAGAAAATGTGCAAAAACCAGGACTGTCGTGTAATTTTTTGATGGCATTATTATTCCATTGTTACTCACATTAATAAAAAATAGATTTTTTTTTTGGTTGCTTTTTTAAGATTAATCTATATGCTAAGCAATTATTGACCACTGGGTAAAATATTTCTTTATGCTTCTTACAAATAATGCTTATTCCCCTGACTTTAAGTTAAAACATTATCATTCATATTTTACATACTTTAAGCATCGAAGTGAGGTATATATGCTTAAAAGATAATTCCATTACTTTAATTTTTGCAGGACAACAACAACAGGATATCTTTCTCGTGAGTTCATTCATATTTATATACGCTTGTTATATTCCACTCGGTGGCCTCGCAAACGCATTGCACACAAGTACTCACAGCTGCGCGTGTAAACAGAAACTTTTAATAATGAAGCACTTAAAACCAGCAGAACATCTAATCTAATCTTCCATATTTGTGCTCTTTCCACTTACTGCTGGAAAATCCTGTTATAGTTCGCATAAATATGCAAACTGAGAAGATGAAGAGAACAAGAAGTACCAAGTCGACGTCAGTATGCATACAGAGAGCCCATCACCTGAGCGTACGAGTATATATGAGATGTTGCTGTGACTTTTATTATTTTTTTAAAAACAATCAAAGCCAAGTGCACCAAGCAAGCTCATATTAATTATCCCGCAGGTCCGTGAGGTGATTGGGTGTCTCGGATGTTCACCAGCACAGAACAACCTTGTGCGGCGCTCATTTAGAGTGCAATTACTTAAACACAGGCACAATAATGATATGTGCTCATTCACCAAAAAACTGGCAGCGTGACAGTTAATGAAGCTAACCCACGGGTTCTCTGACGATTGAGCAAGGTAATTATATAGCTGTATTCAATGCAATTAGCTGTAGCATACCGAGGTCAGGGAGGGGACACACACACGTGTTCTTTCACCGTTGCAGAGGGACTGTTAGCAAAGAGAAGCAGGATGGCTCCAATCCTCTTTCCCAGTCCCCTAAGGTCCCATGTTATTTTAATGTTTCCCATCTGACGTCGGCCATGCATGTCTGGTTCTGTTAGTTAGCAGCACAGGGGAGGCAGTGTAGCCAGTCTGTCTCCTGCGCTCACTCGTGCAAGTGTGCATGGCGTGCGTTTGAGTGCGACAGATGAGGAATTGTAGTGCACTATCTAGGTTATCTATTTGGACTGCTTGTTTAGTTGCAGAAGAGCCTTAAGGGCTGTGATTATGAGTCGCAGTGCACGGGTTTAAGTCTTTGCCTTCTGTTGGTTTTTATGGTGCCGATATAAATAATTCAAACAACTGCATCGTGCATTGATCACCATGGATCTACAGAACCTTATATCTTTTCATGGAATTGCACTTAAAATATTATTTTTGGGTTTTTTGTATTTGTAACTTGCCAGGATTTTTATCATGGCAGCTGCACTCTTAGTATATCCACTCATGTCCTAAATATTCTTTGTTGAAGGGATTAGAGTGTATAGAGCAGATTTTGGCAGAGACGTTCTTCGTAAATAGTTGAATAGAGTCACAGTTTGACTTTTATTTTCAAATCCTGCATTAGGTAATGGGTTGCACGCCGTTGCTTTGCCAGTAGAGGCACCAAGAGGATGCTGCCATCATTATATCAGCTTCACAAATAATACATTTCGTGTTCAAACACTCAGTAAAAGACATCCCCATAGGGGTGCTACATTCAAAGTGCCAGCTGAAACTTCAATGAGATCAAAGAGCATGCGTTTGCTTTACAGCCCAATTACACAGGAAAGGTAAAAACTGTCCAAGTCAATCTTTCCACATGTTTAAAAAACACGTCACGCCAAACAGTGAGGCTATATCCAAATATGTTGGTACATAATTGGTTTATAACTTTATCCCCATGCAGCTGATGAAAAGAACTGGCTGCCAATACAGGTACTGGATTTTAGTCTTTCATCTGTGGAGGAAAGAAAGCGAAAAATGCCATGTTGCTGCTGGCAATTTTTTAATAATTGTGCCTTAACGTGTTTCTTTTCTATCATTCATTCATGCTACTGCTGCATATCCACAGAAGCTAAAATATTTTATTCTTTCAAAAGAAATCTGAGGATGCAAAATAAGAATTGTGCAAACATAATAGAGACAACGATGAGACAAAGGCCTGCCTCATTTACTTGCTCAAACAGACCTGAGTTACACATATTTTTGGGGTGGCTGTAGCTCAGGTGGCAGAGCAGGTCAGCCACTAATCAGAAGGTCAGTGGTTCGATCCCAGGCTGCATCCTGGCTGCATGCCAAATATCCTTGGGCAAGATACTAACCCCGTGTTTGCCTACTGGTGGTGGTCAGAGGGCCCGGTGGCGCCTGTGTCCGGCAGCCTCGCCTCTGTCAGTGCGCCCCAGGGCAGCTGTGGCTACAATGTAGCTTGCTATCGCCAGTGTGTGAATGGGTGGATGACTGAATGTAGTGTAAAGCGCTTTGGGGTCCTATGGACTAGAAAAGCGCTATACAAATGCAGGCCATTTACCATTTACCATATTTGCTTTAAGCCATGCCAAGGCAAACTCCACCTTAAATTTTTATTTTGGGTGCTACGCTGAATGCACCGCATCATCTCAAACCATGAAGCAGTTACTACGAGCAAGCGGGAAAGGCCAGTAATGGCTTGCTGCCATGTTTTTATTGGCATGGCACACACAGCACACCCCAGTTTTATTCAATAAAATGATATCTTCCTAATGGGATGTTGACTTTTGGGCTGCTTCAAAACTACTGGTGCATTGTTGCTGTTTAAACACACTGTGCTACTAAATTAGTCGATAGCTGTGAGAATAGTTTCGGTGCGTTGCATGCACCTGAGTTACAGTTAAACCTTTGCATAAAGCTGCCACCCTTCAGTTGTGTTATCAGGTGTCAGCATCGCTCGTAATCGCACCTCACACTTTCCCAAACAGCTCGAGACCACTAAAAGACAAAACAGGAATCCCGTGTGGTTTTGCACCTTTATGTGGTAAATGACATGTCTGAAATGTTGTTGCTGTAGCTCTTGTTAAGAATCTCTGTGCCAATCAATATATTGTTTGAGGTGTTGCTGTTGTTTATAAGGATCTCATGCGAGGGAAAAAATGTTGTTGTTTTTCACCTCACCCTCCCAGTGTCCCATTTGCACCAACCACCCTCGCTCACTGACATCAAAAAGCTAGCGTAATGCCTCCTAGCTGTGTCTCACGTACGGGCTCCCACCACCAGCTCAGCATTCGAACAGCCTGGGACCCCTCCAGGTGTGATATTTTATTCAGCAGAAGCTGCCTGGTTTGAATTCCTAACCCTCTTAAGCAGGGGTATTGCCATCGTAGGTAGCTATTGCCTCTCAGCATCCTTGAAAACGTACTGTATACTTCATCTTTAACACGAAGCTCTCCTAACATGTCAGATGTATAAAGTTTTTGACTCTCAAGTACAGGTTAAGGAAACATGATATACGGTAGTCAGTGCTGGCCCTCACAACAAGTCTTTCCAGCAGAGCTTTGAAGTCTGTGTTATTTAGAGATGGTGTCCAGTTGCTGATACTGCAAGGTAAAACCTTCAGGGTTCGTAACCTTTTAGATTAAATGATACTGACGAATATACTTCTAGTATTTTGGGGTTGTGTACAGACTTGATATAAAAAAGTGTGACATCGCCAGTTGGCATTTCCATAAACTCACTTATTGAATCAATCAGAGTGAAGCCACTGCTTTTTTTGTCCTTGAATGAAAAAGCAGATGTTTATCAGGCCTCTGATTAGTTGCTATTTTAAGACCGTTTTAAGACGGGAATTACATTGTATGGATATATGTATTGGTCCAACCCTCTTATTCCTTGAATTCACGTGTTTTCAGTCCTGAAAACAAGAGTATAAAATCAAACACCTAGCCATGCAGTCTGCCTTTGAAAACGTTTGTGAAAAACTGGGTTGTTCTAAAGATCTCAGTTCTGAGTGGTTCTGTAATCTAATGCCAGCATTGCAGCAAGTCAGTTTGTGAAACTTCTTCCCTCAATCATGATCCTTGATGAGCTTGCAAAGCGGATGCGCTTAGGATCCACAGCACTGGAAAGTTACAGAGCGGGGCTTCTCATTGCGGAGGTGCATTGTGTGTAAAAGATGACTCAAAGCTCCCAGTGCATGGTTTTTGATGGCATGGGTTTCAGTGGCTGTGCAGATCCTACACAGTCTGTAGGTAAGTGACCCAGTACTTTTGTCCATACGTGGCCAATAAAGCTGGTTGGTCTAAATGTCCCATCAGAAAGTTCTTTCGCATACAAGCAGGATGAATCAGCGTTTGGGGCACAGAGACTGAGCAGGTCTTAAACACACCATTTATTCCAGAGAAGGAAGAAAAAAACTGAATTAACAAACACAAAAGACACTTATGTAATAAAAAACATTTTCTGTGTGCAAAAATCCCTGCCGACAGGAATAAACAATGTTTTTCATACACTAAAATTCCCCCCTCAGTCCCGTGATACCGCTGTCCAGCCACACCCGGGGAAATGCTCCTTATATTTAAAACCAGGGGAGGAATTCCTCTTCTGAGATAGAGACCACGCCAGTCAGAACGCCAAGGAGAACCTCCTACCTCCGCCCTGTCTCTCCCTGAGGGGCTCGTTGCCGCACAGCCCAGGCGCACTCCACACTTGGGGCTCTCGATTGCTGCCACCGCGGCCTCCCTCGTAGCACCGCCCTGAAACAGACAGACACTGGCCAGCAACGTTGTCGGCACGGCCGCTGCGACCCTCCCGTGACAAAGCTGCACCCTGCGCACAGCAGTGGGGAAAGCGATGCTCACATATGCAGGCAGAGGTACACCCTAACCCTAATATAAATATCAGGGTAAAACCTTGCAAATGACATCAATACTGTACGCACCAATACACACTAAGCTCAAGACAGCACAAACTACAAAACAAACACAAATTTACTTTCTTTAGTCTTTTGCCATTGTGTTCCTGACTCTGATCCTGCAGATAGAAGAAAATAGAGGATGGGTAATTCCATTAATTTTGATGAAAGAGCTGAGCATTATTAAGAAGAACATTCTAACACTGCCTGTCTCCACCATGGCAACATGCATGAACTGTTTCACTGGATAAAGAAGGGTATCCGGATCTGAATTTAATTTGATTTGCATGAACAAAGACCCAAAATCTCAAATATTGCCATATCTCACAGTGGTAAAGAGTCCTTCCAAAAACTCCTGAATCCAGAGCTCCAAATGTTATTTTGGACTCTATTCAGCAGCCTAAAAGCTTATAATGCAAATTCACCCTTAGCCTTTGGAATTACAAACAAATCAAGCAAACATATCCTGGTTCAGATAATAAACCAGGATATGTTTGATGTCTTATGAGACAAATGCAAATTTGGAAGTTTCCTAAATTTTCACTGTCTTTTGGTGATTAAAGAAAATGATTAAAACCCGCCTTTCGTCCCATGACAGCTGGATTGCCCTAATGCCAGAGAGATTTCCGCTGGAGAAATTGCAAGGCAACAACATGTGCGGAGAAATTTCATTCCCACCTTAATAACCCATTTGGTTTCTTTTTAATTATAGTTTTCTTTGAATCATTTATACACACAAACTGACCTTGTCAGTTGATGGCACTCTATAATTTCAGTGACTCAGTCGAGAACGCTTAAGTTAAAATTAAGTTGTCACGGAGCCCTAATTTAATGTTTTATGCACCATTAAGAAGCAAGAATCGGCAGCACACTCTACC
The DNA here is from genome assembly GCF_057382185.1 of Mchenga conophoros. Lineage (NCBI taxonomy): Eukaryota > Metazoa > Chordata > Actinopteri > Cichliformes > Cichlidae > Mchenga > Mchenga conophoros. The sequence goes on along the minus strand of NC_140533.1, from coordinate 25,759,802 downwards.
ACGATCTGCTTTGTCAGCAAGAATAAGCACTTTCACAGAGCTTCAGTGGCACGATTATTAAAGCTTCATGGTTAATTACCTAATAACATCTCACTGTATCAGTCTTCTGTTCGGCCAGGGACAGCAGGGACATCTCTGAATCTAATTTGTTGTACATTGCACCACTTTGTAACCCGATGTAGACCTGATGTGATCAAATGAAATCAAGTAACATAAGGGCTGTTTCAAAAATTATATTATACTTTTGATTTGTCCTCCAGCTGCATTTCTGTTTGTGTCTTGTTTCTGTTTCTCAGCAGCAGGGAGGGGTGACAGTAACATAAAACAGGAATGTGAGATGCTCCCCGTAAAAGGACGAAAACACGTCTACCCTGGATCGTCTGTTTAATTCATGGATTGAATTTGTGGTGGACTCATGACAAAACAACGACTGATCTTCGAGTGATTAAGAAACAATCACAAAGGAAAACTATAAGAATGAGCTGTATGTCTGAGCGAGCTCTACTGGCAAGTTAACATTAATTGACCGCCCATTAGACTAATGATAGATCACATGAGCTCCGGGCAGCTGGGCCCGTAGGCCTGCTGTTTGTGATAAGGCTGCCGAAGCAGCATGTTTGTCTTTGGGTGCAGCTGTTGTAGGGTGGTGGCTGCAGCATAATGGGCTCTTTTATAATGCCCATCTGAGCTGATGCACGAGCAGCATGCTCCCAATTTGTTTATTATTAATTACATAATTAACTTTGTAATGTTGCTGCTGTACACCACTATAGTGGATTTTAAATGAACCAAGATGTGATTAAAGTGCCGACTTTCAGCTTTTATTCTGAAACTTTTTGTATTGTGACTACTGAATAAAACTCCGTTGTGGGCAGTGACTTCCAGAAGTCTAGACACCACATACAAATGCTGTATTTCCTCCTGTGAGATCCTCTGCTCGGTCTTTACTGCAGTCGCCTCCAGTTGCTGCTTATTTCTTTCAGTTTTGTATTTAATAACTTAAAAGCATGCTCCAGGCCACTGACGGCCTTGGCTATTTCTTTGCTTTGAAAAACTCTTGAGGTACTTTTGCAGTATGCTTTCGGTCGTTTGCGCTGTGAAGCACAGGCTGATCAGTCAAATGAAAGCCATGAGCTTTTTACCTTCTTGTTTCCGTCATTCTGGTTTCATCAGTCCAAAGATTCTTCCTGAACTTTTCAGGCTTCTGTAGATGTTTACTACAAAGTCTAATCTGGCCTTCCATGTATACAACAATCTGTATTTTGATTCATTAAATCATCTTTTGTTTGTAGCCTACCTCCTCGAGAGTGATCTTGACTTGGCTGGATGGCGTAAAGAGGTTTTCCTTCGTCCACTTGTCTTGTTTTCCGTGATCTTTCAGGCGTTTTTGGTGTTGCTGAGACTTCTTTTCAAGTATGTACCAGACTGTTGATTTGGCCACTTCTAAAGTTTATACTATTGTTTAGTAGGTTTATTTTGGGATTTACCGCTTAACGATGGCCTCTTTCGCTTGCATCAACATAACCTTGGACCTCATATTGAGGTTTTCAGTGAAAAGCAATGAAATGGAAGTTTGGCAAATTCCAGACCTTTTATCTTCTTAAGTAGTTGTGAAATATGCCATAAAAACTCGTTAGTCAGTTGTCCAGTTAGTTTTAGGCCTCTGAAAATGTGGGGCTGTGTATAAAAATGGCTGTAGTTTCAGAACAGTAAATGCAAAACTTTTGTTAAACGCCTTCAATTAATGCTGAAAGTTGCAAAATGACAAAAATTGCATCATTGTCCAAAAACGTGGACTGACTATGTAAGCATTGTCTGAAAAGTTGATATTAAACATCCTGTTTACTTTTCTAAATGTTGAATCTGGCTTTAGACACAATGCAAACTGTTAGCTTTAGTAATCCTGATGTCCCATGACTACATATAGCCCCGTCACATCTCCGTCTACGATGTTAATGCCACTGTCAAAGCTTGACAGTAGATCTTACTAGCCCTGCGTTACATCACTGGGCTTAATGGTGCTAGGCTTAGCTCATTCACTATTTATGTCACTTGGTTTCTCTTTTAGCACGGTGAAGAATAATAGCCTTCTTTTGAACTTTATTCCCTGAGATTTGAGTCACTATAACAGAGGCCACATTTGATCTCAGGTTTTTAAGTCTTTATTGCTGCCCTGGTGGCTGAGTCCCACTTGACTAATGGGAGCCGTGGAAGCGTCTGTTGGCTGTGCACTAGTCACTGGATCTGCTCTTACACACTGTGTGTGGCCGGTGAGCCAGTTCCAGTAGTTAATTGATTGTCTCTCAGTCACAACAGCTTATTTGTCTTTAATGTCACGGCTGGGTCAACTGATAAATGAACGAATTATTTCAACAGCAGTGTCTACATAAAATCCCCCCCCCCCCATACTCTCCATTCTGCATTGCTATCTTTGGGTAAAACATGCTTGGGAATCTGCTCTTGGTATGTTATCCATGCATGGCGTGTTTTTGATGTTTTCTAATGTTTTGGCTGCTTTGCTTACTCATCTTACTTCTAAAAATAGTGGCTAGCTAATGATGCTGGTATTTTGGAATGATTTTAGCAGACCGTGCTGGAGGAAAATACATAAATGTAATGCACGGGTAAACATTTTTTGTGCCAGCTGCTAGTGCTCCCACCAGCCAGGACGTGCTCCCTAAAGTAACACTTGTTTGGAAGCTCTCTTTGCACCTTTACTATGCTGATGCCTTCTCTTTTACCCGCCTCACTTACATTTTACTGCTTGAAAAAGAAACACAGCGTAGATGAACAGATGCTGATGTGTTTTCCACATACAATAGTGTTACTGTTGTACTGCAAGAACTACTGATTAGATTATAGCATAGCAGAAATAAATGCATGCCTTTGTTTTGTGTTTTTTTGTTTTTAATGCATTTGACTGACAGCTAATTTGGTTACCAAATAGTTGTCAACAGTCACACAACATGTTCTTCTTGTGCACATAACCTGTTGATTTATTTATAAACAATATTTTTCAAAAAAGTTCTGTCTCATCTGTTGCATGGCGAGCTAATCAAATCTAGCCTGTCACAAGCGATGCCCGTCTCCCCCCAATATCGATAATATGAAGCTGAGATGTGAGCAGATATTCATTTAGCACAGTGGGATTAAAAATGACCCCCAGAGTGAGAAGTTGGACCACTTTAAGTTGTGAAATTGCTAACAAAAATAATATAAAACGGCTCTTGAACACAGATTTGTCTTGATGGAAAGTATCTCGAGCCACCCGTGAACTTGTGACCACCAGCCCTGAATTATTCAGTGTCCAAATGTTCGCTGGTGTAGCGTTGTACGCTCACTTGCTTACATATGCATAAGTGCTGTGTTCAAGTACACCTTGAAAAAATGATGGCTGTCTGTGTGGGACGCAAAAAAGATCTGCCAGAGGTCACCAATGACTCAGTGGAGTGAACAGAAGTTAGCCACGGTCTCCTCTATTTTAATTAGAGCCACTGGTTTCTTCCTGTTCATACTGGACAATGTGACCACTTTAATGGGATTGTTAAAACCTTTGTTTCACTTAAGCAGAGAAATCTTCTGAAGCTTTACTCATTTTAGTGTTCAGATCTTCTATTTGTGCGACTGTTCCTCCACTGCCCCATCAGAAAGCGGCATTAGCACCATGTCAAGAAATATTTATTTAGACAGCACTCAGAGACTCAGGCTTCACAGTCAGGAGACACAAAGTGCTTTACTGAAGAGACACAACAAAATATAGGTTAAATTTTATAAAACAACAATGCATCTTGACTGTAACCTTAAAAAAAAACTACCTTACAGGTAAATCTGTGCTGATTCTAGTGACTAATGAGGAGCAGCACGCTTGTTTTGTTTTGTAGTAAAAATCAAATTGGAATAAGTTTGCAAACTAGAACTTGTATCCATGTCCAGGTCAGTTTCGTTCTTCAGTATCAAACCACATTAAGAAAAATAGAACTATATGAAGTAAAAGTCCCCTTCTGTTTCTCTGATTATTGGCTTTAAATTTTGCCGCCTCCTACTTTTTCCCCAATCGGACATTTTTGGGAAATGCCGTCATAATTAGCCTTTTAATTCTCGAGGCAGGGCTAAAAGCAGGTCACTGTGACCTTTTGAGCACCAAATTCTAATCGATGCATTAAAAAAGTTCCCTCAAGACGTTCAAGCAATATCACACTCATGAGAATGTGGACGTACAGCCCAAGCACATGCATCCGCCCGCGTCCGTCGCCGGCAGAAGCACATAAAAAGGATTTTACGACAGAAAGGTGGCCGAGAACTCAGATGGCATGACCGTGTGTCGATGAATTATTGTTTGCACCTGTGAATACAAACAGCTGTGTTTCTGGAAGGTTGTGAGAAACCGTATTCCTTTCTCCATTGTTGATGTATGTACACGCCCGCATGCATACTGCATGTGCACTGTAAGGCAAACATGTACAGATTATTGTGTGAGGTCAACATGCCTCCAATCCTTATCTGGCTTCTGTGTTTGGGTCCCATAGGTGCCCTCCCTCGCCTCTCTGTTCCTTACTTAGCTGGCACCTTTTGTTTCTACCTTTGATTCAGAGGAGCCTGTGGGTAAGAGCATGTTGGGGTCAGCATGCCAAATTGATGCAGTGCTGATCCCCCGCCCCCCGCTGTAAGGGAAACCGAGTGTATGCGCTCCTTTGGCAGCCTAAAACACCCTGCAGTGTGGTGAACTTGAGGCCACTGTACCCGTCTGACCTTTCCATGCACAAACATCTATACAGCATGTGGTGCCTGCATGATTTTATGTATACTGTAAGTATATGTTGGCTTTATTTGAATATGTGTGTGGTGGTATTTTAAACACAGGTTCTCTGAAGTGTGAAAGCGCCTCTCTGTCGTCTGAGTCTCACAGCATCTGTGGCGTATCTGGTCGAACAGGACTGTCCCACTGCAAATGTCCTGTCGAGTCGTGTCTACGTTCGCCAGAGGGGAAACGCATAGCTGCTCACACAGAAACTGACTAAGCGCACATAATTTGGTATTTTTCCATTCATTGTACAGGTTAATTAAAGTACACGTTTAAAAAATTGCCTCATTCGAATGTGAATTCCCACACTGTGTTAATATTTTATTTAAAACTCATTTCCTCACGTTGCATTACCTCTTCTTGTTTTGAAAATTGAAAATTTTGACCTACATTCTGAAATATGATCTTATCCACTCTCATAAATACGAAAACGTGGTTTAATTAAAAGCAACATCAATTTAAAGTTTGTTATCACAAGTCTCTGTGAACTAGTCCTGATGGAGGGAAGTTGTAGCAGAAGTTTTAAGTGTAGGTGTTTAATTTCTTATGAGTTCAACTTTTAATTTTAGGAGAATGATTGTGTTGTTTCTTTCCATGCACAGCGCGACTTAAATAATTCATAGCATGCTAGACTTGAAAGTTTCTTTTTTTTTTTCCAGAGTTCACAGCTTTGAAGATCAATATCGTAAAATAATTGTTGGTTTGATTATTTCATTTGCTCATCTCGAGCTGAAACAGGCAGAGCGGAGACAAAAAGAGAAAGCAAACACCTAAATAAACCAATTTTGCTCACATTCTGACCCCACATTCGCAACGTGCAAATTAAACAGCTGGATCCTTTCATGTAATTGTCTTGTTTAGCCATCAAAGTCCAATAAAGGCTTTTGATGTTTTCTTGTGAAGCTGTCTGAGAAGAAAAATGTGGAAGGTAGACGAGAAATATAAGCTGGAATCACACCTGCACAAAGTCAAGTGTTCTGCTTGTGCCTCGAGGATAGTTACATATGTGCACGTGCAAACAAAAAAGGCATATTGGCATAGGCTGCAGTATTTAAGGCCCTCACCGCTTAGAAATCTGTTTTAGTTATTGTTCATTTTAGGTGTTTGACCTTCACTGTGCAGAACAATAAATGTTTACAAATTGGCGCTGGAGGGCTGTTTTCACATTGGAAAAGTTTAATTGAAAATCAAAGTTCTGCATTTCTGACGCAGTTAAGATCATGACCTGTGCCATTAGAACTTTTTTTTCTGAGTCCAGTAATCTTTCAAGATGTGGGTTGCAGATGAAAAAAACGACTTCTGCAAATTGGGAAATTGGAAACTACCAATGCATGTAGAGTGTAAAACATGTGCTTGTTTTGCCACTTGGGCTGGAGTACAAACAGGCTATGAAGGCACATGAGAAGGAGGAACTAGCAGTTGGTGATACGTAACCCAAAAGTAAACAAATTACTCAACCAAGCATTGCTACGGCGTTTGCTAGCTGCATTGCATATAACAGGAAGAGCAAATGGTGGATGGAGATTACTGATGTGGTTACATGGTGGTGAAAGAGGGCTTTGAGCAAGTGGTTCGAATCAACCCAAGATAAAATATCCCAGGCAGAACTTTTTTTTTCATCTGACAATATTATGCAGTCATTTGAACAATTACAAAGTTGTTACTTAAGTTTTTGTTAAAATAAAGGGTTAAGTAGTTAAGATTTCCAAGGAAAACACTATCTAGGCTACTTTTATGCTTATATTTATCATGTTGTGTCACTGTTTCAATGTTTCAAGGTTTTGCAGACACATGACCAACAACCCTTAATGCTGACTTGTTCAACATGTGCCAATCAAGTGGTAGTGTAGATTTAGGTGAATTTCACACAGGATTCTGTGACCATGTGGCAACCACCAATTGTGATGGAAAAACAGGTATACCCTGAATGGTTGTTGACGGTTGTTGAAGGTTGTTTGTTAAAGGCCCAGACACAGGCCTACAGATCACAAAAGCATAATTGCTTGGGTTTTTTGCATATTGCCACAGTTATTGTTTTCATAGAAGTAATAGAAAATGGAGGCTGTTTACCTTCAAAGTAAAAGTCGCGGCTTTCGAAACATGTCGGCTGCCGTGCTGAGCTACAGCTTTTACTCTGCGTCACTCTTTTTCCACTGTTGCTCAGCTAGTAGTTAGCAGGTGTTTTGAAGAAAACATGAAAAAACTACCGGAAGCTGTAGTAACCAAAGCAGTCACCACCGTCTTTGCAACCGTTCCTTTAGCGACAGCCAACAATGTCCGTGAACCACTGCCAACCAGTGGAGGGATACACGTTTTTCCCTAGCAACCAATGTTTGTGTCACATCTAATATGGCCACCAGCTCTTGAGCAATTTACACATGACATCATGTGAGAAACCTCAACATAATGACATGACTATGATGCTTCTGCTGCTGGCATTGTGTGGAAGTAGATTCACACTTTGAAATAGGTAGTCTGTGATCACTGACTGTAGCTCATTGGAAAAGAAGAATGGAAAATACCCTTCATTTGGTTTGCACTAATAAATGCTGCTCCCTGCCACCTGCAATCACTGAGAAAACTCTAAGTATTCTTTTTCTGTATCATCATACGCATCATTTTTAAAGCGGCAGAAAGAAACCTGTGATGTTTCTGCAACTGACGCAAGGGGTCACAACATTTTCCATTAGTTTGGTAAGATACCTTAGATAACTTAAAAAGAGGAACCACCTCCACTCATGGTCAGGTCCAGCTGGGGGTCAGTGTAGGCCTGGCAGCCTGACCGCAATGAGGCCTCCCTCGCTGGCGAGCCTGCTCATTAGTCTCCTGAAATAGTAAGATGGTAATTTAACAGGAAAAATGAAAAACAGTCCTGCTGAAAACTGCAACAGGTGCCTAGAAGTGCGTCTGAATGTCAAAGCTTAGGGCAGCAGTATTTTTATTTATTTGCTTTTTGACATAAGCATTTCTTCGAGTCTTACCTCACTAACTGTTCACCGTGAACTGACATCAATGTGTTTACTTGGATGTAGATTATGTTTTTACTTCTGATGTGTGTTTTCATTGCAAACCGGGTTGTAAATTTCATCTTAAATTGTGATAAAAGTCTTAAACTGAACTTGCATATGCTGGCAGACACACAGGAATATCACAGCAGATGCATTGTGATACAATATAATAAGCTTTATACATATTTACATAAATGGTACACACTCTACTGGGTAAATAAAGCGCTCACACACTCACCACAGATACCCTGCCATATACTTCCAACACATATTTTAAAGAGTCTACCCGATCATTACGCACATTCCAAACCCACTAAGGCAGAAACAAAAGGCAGAGGTGGCGATGATGTGCTGCTGACAGCTCGTCCCGGCCCTTTGCCCCTCCTTTTTCCTTCTAAGCATCGAGCGTGCCTCACTTGAACTTTTCCCACATGCTGTTTATTCAATTTCATCATAGGAGTCATCTGACTGCACGCTCCGCTGGAAAATAATAGATTTGTCTTGTAAAAGTGACTGAAACGAGTGAAACTGTTCCTGGATTGAATCCTAAATGGCTCCTTTTGTCTCAATGATTGTAACAGGTTCTACTTTTTTCAATTTTAGTAGCAAATGAAGTAAATTGAAGGGGAATAACGCCAGTGGAGACAGATAATAAGTCATCAGCACACAGAATCACATGCAGGCTCACGTCCTGGGGTGTTAGGTGGAGCCTGTCTGAACACACATTGTAAAGGTGTGCACTCTGCTGCTTCCACTCTTTTTACTACCCAGTAACTAAGAAGCAAAGACATGCTCAAGTAGCATAAAATTCATCCTGACATCCATCAACCCAGCACATTTCTTGTCCCTCTCTGATTATTTTTTTTAATCATTGACACATATTCTCATGCGCTGTCTGGGAGACTTTGTATATATAGGGTGCCACATGGACATGATTTTCCTTGTGTCTATATGTGTGTGTATCTGTGTGTGCGTGTCCATGAAAGGAAAAACAAAGAGAAAGCATGGGGTAAAAATATGAAATGATTGAGTAACCGTTTCATTTTATTCCCCAGGGATGAAAACTCAAGATTTTGCACTTTGACAGACTTGGCTCTCGCCACATTCTCTCCTCCCCCTGCTTTTCTTATTCACAGCCCTATCATTTTCTTCTGTTGTACCGTCTCTCTGAGTCAGTGACAAAAGTAAGCTGCCCGTTCGCTTCATCTGTTCTGACAATGCTCGGAGAGCGAGCGAAGCCGCGGACACCGAGGATTGACATGCCGCGTGTGTGCGACATGTGTAGACCGCCTGACTGGGCGTGTGTCTGTAAAATGTAAATGTGTGCAAATGTTAGCCTTGATCACCATGCACATGTGGGCTCCTGTAAGCTTGTGTGTCCGAGTATGACAAGAGCTTTGCTGGTAATCAGAACCAGGACCACACAGGCATTCAGGCTAGCTGGTGGGAATCGGGGGGCCCCTTGCTCTCGGCACCCAACATGACTTTCTGCCAAGAAAATCACCTTCCAGCCTGTTGGCTCTACCTTTTTGTCGCTGCCAAGTTCTCCTCCCCCTTTACCACCTTCTCCTCTTTCACAGAATCCTGTGCACATAGCTAGAAAGGACTGAGATTATACTGTGGGGTGGGTGTAGTTATAGCTCTGTGGAGCCCCGGGGCCTCACCAGGTTTTGTGGGCTTCATTACACCGGTGGGTGGGAGGCATTGGTTGGGGGCATGTGTAAGAATTGACCATGTGGTCCTTTGTGAGTGTATGTGTGTTTTTGTGGGCTCTTTACAGTATGTGTTTTATTGCTCATTACAGAGGTGGCTGAGATGTGTAGATGAATGGGAGGTCTTGAGGGGGTTGAAGGGTGTCACGGTGTGTGGGGTAGGTGGTTACACATGCAGCTTGCTGCAGGTCAGGTCTGTGTCTTAACACCTGTATGCACATTCAAGTAAGACGCAGTTCATTTGAGTCCTTGGGGTGAAAACGGGCCGATTTACATTAAAATATTCTTTTTTTTAATTTGACACCATTTGAATATTATATTAGTGACTATAAGTTACTCTTGCTAAATACACATAAGTCCTTCAAGATGGAAATGTCTCTGCAGCCTTCCTCAAATGCTTTTGGGCACGTTGTTGGAGAGTTATTACTATGTAATAGCTCAATCACACTAGAATAAAAATAGGATAACAACCTCATTACCTCACAACCTTCAGTCCTTCAAGTATCTTGGTGTCCACATCTCCTCAGACCTGACATGGGCTGCCCACATTCAGGCCCAGACCAAAAAGGCTAGGCAGCGCCTGTATCACCTACGACAACTGAGGAAGTTCAGGGTCTCTCCAAAGATCCTCAGGATTTTCTATACAGGCGCTGTGGAGAGCATCCTCACACAGAACATGACATCGTGGTTTGGGAACAGCTGTGTGAAGGACCAAAAAGCTCTCCAGAGAGTGATCCGTACAGCAGAACGCTGCTGCAGGATTGCTCTCCCCCCGCTTCAGGACACCTACACCAGGAGATGCCGGACTAGAGCAGCGCAGATACTGAAGGACCCGTCCCATCCTGGCAACAAACTGTTCCAACTTCTGCAATCTGGTAGAAGGTTCTGCATCATCCGGGCAAGGACAGAGAGACTCAAGAGGAGCTTCTATCCCCAAGCCATCCGGGCCCTAAACACACACACCCGCCCTCTCACATCATCTATAATTGACTGAGACAGGACTCTTCCAGACACTAAACCAAGGCACAATGTACATTTCAATTCCTTTAATTTTAAATATGTTTATATTGTCTATCCTGTAAAATAGTCAGATGTCTATTCATATTAATGTACAGAATTCACCTGCTTGCTGCTACTACTGCACATTCACCCAATGTATATACTACATATATATGTAGTGTATATATATATATATGTAGTATATATATGTATGTATATATAGATATTAGGGGTGCAACGATATTCGTATCGATATTGAACCGTTCGATACAGTGCTTTCGGTTCGGTACGCATATGTATCAAACAATACAACATTGGTAATTTATTTTATCAATTTTCCTTCTGACGATGCTGTCTGTGTTGAGCGCTCAGTGAATCTGTGTTCGACTACTCCGCCTAGGCTGCACTGTCGAGCGCAGATCCACTGAGCGCTCAACACAGACAGCATAGTCAGGAGGAAGAGCGCAGGGCAAGCTAGCGAGACAGAAGTTAAGCTCTACTTGCAACAGGCAAATTGAACGTCATTCAGATCTGGCGTTTGGAATTATTTTGGTTTTCATGTGACGTATGACCCTGAAGGTAAGCGAGTCATGGACTAAAGTAAAACAGTATGTTGGATGTGCCATGCAATGCTCAATTACATTGGTGTGAACTAGTGTGTTAGCGCAGTTAGCTCGTTAACGTGTTGGCCGTCTAGCCCCATGCACGGAGCGATCGGCGGTAGCTCGTTAACGGAGATTTGCCGTGTTGTGGCGTTAAGGTCATTTCAACGAGATTAACCTGAAAGCACTAGTGGGAACACAACGAATATGACTGCACATTTACGCCGACATCATCCTAGTGCAAAGACAAGTGGAAGCAGACAAAAAAAAGCAAGCATGCTACTAACTTTAGCCGAGTCATTTAGACAGCTGTTAGCACATGATTCTCCTTATGCTGCTGAGAATATAGCCCAGAAGAAGCGGATAGTATAGCTTTTATTTTGGAAAGAGCCATTTCTCTGTAATAAACTCTCTTTTCCAAAGATGATGTGATTCCTCAATCAGATACAGGGCTTGCAATATCGCTAGCCCGACGTCCCGGAGCTAGCGATTTTTTCAGTCGGGCTACCAAAATCTATCTCTTCCCTGCCCGTCGGGCTATTGTAGGAAAAATATATGTCAATGCTTCTGCATTCTTTCAGAAATGTAGCTGGGTAATTATGTCATTGGCATCGGTGAGCCACTGTCAATATGTGACATATTGAAATCGCGTTTGAATTTGCACTCGTTTTTTTGCTTTCACTTTGCAATCGTGCGAACTGTGTATAGAGAGCGACAGCACTGATCTGTGAGTGATGATAATTTGTGCACCAATTCCTCTGACATCGTCTTATTAATCGTTAGCTTACTATGCAAACATGACAAGTGAAATCTCCCGCAGCAAGCTTAAACATGTGAGAGGTTGATCGTGCAGAGAATCGCTGAGCTTATGTGAGTGCGTGTAAAAGCATTTCAGTTCTGCTGAGCCAAATAAGACAGGTCAGGGTGAAGAAGTGACAGCCAAAGAAAAGCTTACCACAAAACGGAGAAGTTATGACAAATCAGACTATAAGGCAAAAAGAAAGTGCAGCTTTATGGTTTCATGGACAAAAGAATTTCTGTGGCTGCAATATGACGAGCTAAATAACCAGGGCTGCACATAAGTGGTCCGCAGGTGCGCATTCGCTGTCAAAATAAAAAACACGCACAAGGGTTAGGGTTAAATTTAAAAACTGTACTTTTGAGTTAAAATATATATTTATACTTTTAATAAATGACAAATTAAAAATGCATGAACATTTTTTTGTATCGAAAAAATATCGAACCGTGACACCAAAGTATCGAACCGAACCGTGAATTTTGTGTATCGTTGCACCCCTAATAGATATATATATATATATATATATATATATATATATATATATATATAATGTTCTTCCTCTACACCCCCCCCCCCCCCCCCCCCCCCCCCCCCAATTTTTTTTACACATGTCGAGGAGCGTGTCAGGCTACATTTCACTGTGTGTTATACTTGTATAACTATGCATGTGACAAATAAAGAACCTTGAACTTGAACATTACAACTAGGAAAAGCTGGTGATTGCCCTTGAACTGCAAGCTGATAGCAGACTGACTCCATCTGATTGCAATTTTATCATTTTCTTGATGCACCCAAGCTGCTTTGCAGAGGGCAACAGGTTGCAACTGGTTGCAGACCAGTTGGCTGTCTTAAAAACATCAATTTCAAAGGTTTGCTGCATACAGGAGTAATTATAGTCTCCAACTACTCGTGTGTGACTGTTGTCAACTTAGAGTCGCCAGGAAATGAAAAAATGCGTAGAATAACCAGCTTGCCATCTGAAACACACAATAAGGTTTTAAAAGGCTTTACTTTGGAAATGTTTAACTTTGGGACAAACAGCTGGAGCAAAATAATCAGACTGCTGTTTGTGAATTCAGTCCTTGTTGTGTTCAGCATCTTCGCTTAGATAAACGTAGCAATCGATGAAGCAGTTCTGCACCTGTTGCAGGATCTTATTGCTGTGCTAGAGAAGCACAGCAATAAGATTGCAGCAGGTACCTACCAAGGCTTCAGTCACTAAATATGATGGGTGGTTTCCAGGGGGGCACTAAATATGACTGCCAGCCTGGGTAAAGCTTTTATGTGGGTAACGCAGATATTGGTAGTCATATTTTCAGTCTGTCAGCCTTCTGCAGTGAAATGGTAATATTTAAAGCATCAAGCAGATGATGACAGACTATATTGCACGATAAACTAAAGAGTCTGATGAATGCTCCTCTGCTTATTAGTACGTCTGTTCTCTTTAAACAGGCTGACAGGCAGCTGACCTGAATACCCGACGGGCACGGCTCACTCTTGCAGTGTTTGAGCTCTCAAATATGGTCAGGATGGCCTCAGTCTTGTCAGAGGTGTCATCTTATACACGGCCAGTTGTCATCATGCATGCATGCAGCGAGCACATTCCCAGGACGTATATAGTATAATATAGCACTCGAAGTGTCATACTGCACAGTGAGAAATAGAAAAATCGACTTGTATAACTGATTACAGCACATTTCCATTCCCGTTAAGAAACCAGATGATGTGGGGCTGAATCTTAATGTTTGTCTTCCCAGCGGAGCTCAGACTGGCTCCCTCTCAAATCTAAACCCGTCCCAATTTGTTTAGGCTTTTTCATTTCTCTTGATAATTTACACATATTTATTTATATGATTTTGTTTGTACGCTTGACGCGAGTCTGTTTTGTTCTGTTTGCACTGCGGCTGGTGCCTGCACCCCAGCCTTGTTTGTAAACTCTGAGAAAGTGAACGCATGCTGGAAGACATAAAATACTCACTGCTAGGCTTGTGTAGTGCAACTTGACATGCACAGCTGCTGCTGCTTCACAGTCAACTTCATACAAATTCAAATTATCTGGAAAAAAAGGTAAATAGCTGAAAGAATGAAACCATCAGCGGTGCCATAGTGGCATTCTGTGCCTATCTGGAAAGCTCAAGGGCATCACCTTGATGTATCCTTGAGCAGTGTTGCACTACCTCTGGCATGGATGGACGTCTGCTGTTAATGGGTTTTTTGAAGGTTCCAGCAAGTTTGCGTATTACGCTCATTCACAAACATATCAGTACTGATATTGCTGATAAGCCTGCCATGGCTGTGGCCTTCTGGGAGTTTTCCTGTTGCTCCATCACGTATCTGCGAAAAGGAGACCTCTCCCAGGGCTGTTGATATGGCAACAGTAACTGTGTGGGTTGAGTGAAAAGAAGCGAGCGAGGCGGGAGGGGAGGAGAGGGAAATCGGAGTCCCAGATTGCTGGCACAGTTGGATAAAGTTACCCGTGCAGTCAGCCTGCTTGAGTGTGTATGGCCGTGCATGCACACACACACGTATGCACACGCACACACACACTGAGGCACGTTAGGCTCGGCGCCCAGTCGCACCACAGACGCACAAACTCTCCTCTAGTATCAGCATTGCCAGCTCACTCTGCCTAATGTTGAGACACACTTAATTATACAGTAACACACACATTAATAAATGCACACGCTCACACACTGAAAACAGAATTTGCTGCTCCTCTAGACTAATTATACCACCTGCACACGCCGACACACCACACAGTCACACCTTTTCCTCTCTGGTAGAGTGACGTTTGGCGTGAGAGTGCACACGCACAGAGGAAACTCTTCTCCAGCATTTCAGTCTTAAAGTTAAACCAGCATTATGCACCTGGTCCCTGCACTGGTGACCACTACGGAAAAAGTTATTTTATTTTTAAATAGCTAAATAGTGGTCCTCCTAGGACCTGGCGTCCACATATGTGGACATTTTGGGTTGTCTAGACCAATATACTAAATTTTGCTCTACAAGGGCCTGATATCCACTTACGAGGACATTAATACTGCCACTGTTTTATCAAAATTTAAAACGAATATCCTCATATGTGGCTCTCATTTTTCTTAGATCGGGTAAAAAAAAAAAAATCTGGTGATTCTTTGTTTTTACATTGACCGGGTCCCAGTCAGCCCAAATATCAAAGAGAAATTAAAAATGCATGCCGTGGAAGAGTTGGGGTCTTTGGAGGTTAAAGTTTCTTGGTTGCAATGATGCTAGATGTTTCCTAGGGTTTACTTTGAAGCACCGAACTGGACCTCTCAGCTATATTTGAGTTTGAGTTAAGTTTTTTAATATAACTGTCTTACAAATTATGTCTTGCTGTGAGGTGTGGCCCATCCAAGAAGCCTGTGCTGGTGATTGAAGTAGTAGTAATTGCTTTATATATTTCTTAATGCTAAATAACGGCTTTCTGTATCTGTGCAGTGGACCCATACATTTGATGGATGCACCTTTTGTTGTTACCTTAACACTCCACCTTCTTGTCCAAGTATGCTCAGTACACCAAAACGAACAAACAAAAGCGACATAGAAGTAAAATTGCTGAAATCAAGGCTTAAAAAGCAGGATTGCACTAACCAATGGGTGATGTCATGGTCCATCATTTATTTACAGATTATAAAAGAGATAAGGGAGTGTGGGTGGTTGTCAACCACCCATTGTTGCTAATACCCGTTAATTCTTTAACTTTGTTACGGTCCTTGCAGGGTATCCTTCTGAAGTTGCCTGCGTGGGCGTGTCCTCTCTTGCCTTAGGTGCCACCTCTTTCTTTCGTACAGCTGACTCCCATCAGCAATTTAAAGTATTTAAGGGCAGAGAAAGGTGAGCTCGGGTGCCAGGATGCCATGTGAGTGGGTGCAGCTAGTGAGCTGCACTCCTGCTTGGCAGAGAGGAGTGTGTTTGGTTACTAACCACTAACCCTGACTTACTTTTCAGTTTACTGACCGACGCTTGAGTTTTGTTTTGTTTCTTTAAATGGTGATAGCGGCTTGTCTGTCCGTCTCTTTTAGCTGAGTTATTAATAGAAACTTTAATAAAACTCTTTAATTTAACCATTTTGCCTCTCTGTCTCCTTTTTCCGACCCGGACACTTTTTGTTACCTTCCCTAATCGCCTGGACCCTTTTAGGGGAACACAACAAACTTCCAAAAGGAGCTATCCTTCATCCATCTGTCGTGTCCTATTAGCTGTGAGGAAATGAACAAGTGTCAGGAAGTGGAAGTATACTATACAGCCTCCAGTTTCACAGAATGCACTTTTTTTAATAAGCTGGAGAAACGGCTGAATGTGTGTTTGTAAGAATGGGTTAGAAAGAGGCTTAGCTTAGCTGCATTGAAAGCGGTGAGCTGCAGGTCGCTGTCTAAAACCTCAGTTGCAAACTTTTGTCGGGAGCTCTGCTGCACTCAATGGCCCACCTTAAAAAAGAACAAGAAACAACAGCCATTGGTGCAAAAGAGAAAACTCGAAGAGCAAAGAAAGAGAAGCTAGCTGGATTTGTTTTCCAAACTCAGTCACATTCTTGGCAGCACCTGAACTTGTCCTTGCCAAAGGAGGGTGGGAAGAGGAGGGACATGAGGAGAGAGGAGAAAGTGGAAGTAAGAGCAAGAAAGGGCAAATTGTTCTCCGCCTAGTGCATTAAAAGTTAATATGTCAAAAGTACCTGGAGATGTACAGCACTGTGCACTAAAAGTATAGCAAGGGTGCTTTTAAAAATAAGGCACTGGATTGTCTACACGGGGTTTTTCAGGTATTTGGCAGGCTTTGCTCCGTTCTGTGGATTTAGACAGTCTCTTTGTTTAATTGCGGACTGATTCCATGATGGTGAGATTGGGGCTCTATGAAAGCCTCAGCATCAGATTGCCACAGTCAACTCACCTCCCTCCATGCAAACTACAAGTAACCACAGCAGAGCAACCAAAGCAATTAGAAGGAGGCTGCCAGCAACCACTACACACTCTGTAGGCCTGGTTCAGGAGCTTAAGCAACTGATTTTACAGCAGCTGACATACACATTTTTCACGGTAAGTGTCGAGGGGTCAACAGCTGGTCTCTAGGCATATATGACCTGGGCCTTACTCATGCTGCACTTTAATCTTTGGCCTCAGTTTAGATCTGTATGCAAACACAAGGGTTACTTTAGTTGCAGTACAGTACCTTTAGGCCTGCTGACCATCCTATGTTTACTTTTTTAGGATTAACACAGACCTGTTGGAGAGAGTTCATTTTAATCCAGCATTGCCCTTTTGTTTTGTTTTTTTACAAGCCTGTTCTGTGTGCATTTATTTTTACTTTTGTCTTTAAAAAGTACCACTGCAATAAAGCTGCCTTTAAAGCGTTTAAAACATAGATTTAACTGTGATGGGAAACAGTAAAGAAAACCATGTTAATAAACTTGCCAGGATCAACATATTCAAATGTAATATTATTGTTTCTTTGGACTCTGAGAACTTATTATAAGCAATTATTTACCTGTCTCAAAGGCTAATTGATTCATCTGTTGAATGATAGAATTAAATGACACGTTTATTGGCAATAAAAAAAAACAGCTTCATAGCCGCAACCTTTATTGATTATTTTTAACGTTAACTGACGCACAAATCAAGATCAGAACAGACGGCATAGCAGAAAGACACAAAGGAAGGACACAAAACGTCTGTTGTTTTTACTTGAGCCTCGTTAAGATTTATGGGCTGTCTGCTTTAACGGGACAATAAAATGTTAAGAATAGGAGACTTTGTACTGTTGGGAGCGACGAAGGGGAGGCTGGCAGCATCATTAGCGACTTGGCCGTGCCCTGCTAGTATTCAAATGTCTCATGTAAATTTATGTCTTCCATTGGTCTTCAGTTTCGGTGCCAGGCGCCAGCGTGATCTGCTGTGGTGTGCCGCTGGGCTTCCCTTTAAACAGCTACTGCTGACATGCCGCTGAGCAAGGCAGCTGACCTTTAACTGTCCACGGTTTGTTTGAACACTGTAATTGGGCAGCTACTGAGGTCGAATGTGTGCTCAGACTCCTTAATCTGGGTAAACAAAGGTTTTAAAGTATTTCCAGCATGCCTGTCTGTATGTGAACTGGCTCTGCTGACTTCTCTCTGCTCGCTTGCCTGTTTCAGCAAGACCAAGCAGCATCCTCGTGGGCTGAAAAAATGAATCCGATGTTAAAGTGCAGTTCTTCTTATGTCCACTTGAAGCTGGCTCCATAATGCGAGTCAGTTCACACAGGCTCTCATATTAGTGTGTCCAACACTAAATTTCTCCTTCACAACAACCATGCAACTTTTTCATTAGAAGTCTCCTCTGTAAGAAATCCTTGTTAGGGGCCACGATAGGTGACAGGTGGATGCAAATACAGGAGCCATCTGGCTTCACCTCACATAATTAGAGAGTCTGAAATGAACAGCTAGCGCGTGCTTGTGGTGTGCTGCCTGCCTTTTGACGCATTTGTGAGGTAATGAGCTGACAAAATATTATGGCCTGCTGTGCGTTTAATTGCATTAAAACCCCACCCAAGAAGTCTGTTCTTGAGTTTGGGGAAGTTCTGGTGTTTTATTCATCGTTTATTTATCACTAATTACCACAACTTAGTGTGTGTGTCTGTTATGAATGTATCCATGCAGTTTGTGGATGAACCTTACTCACCAAGTTCTGTTAGTTAGTCCCTTCATCTAAATATGGTCAGTTTTGACTACAACAACACCAAAGGTAGTATTAATTAGGATCAATAAGGGCTTCAAAATGTTTAAGTCTGTGAGTTCACAGTAGTTATGTCCTTTTTTTTGTTTGGAGTCGTTTTTTTATGCCTTTTTTGGTAACATGTCTTCTTGATGATTGAATAGCAAAATAAACAGCGGTTCTGCTTTCCTGTGAGTGCTGTTCTACCAGCTTTATCGTCGCCACGATCGTCAGTGAGAGTGGCATGTTCAAAGTATATGGTAAGGACAGATGGTGAAGAGGCGACGAAAAAAATTGCAAGGGCATAAAATTAAGAAAAAAGAAGAGATGACAGAGATAGTTAATGCAAGGATTAAGAGAAATAGCAGTGGTGGTTGGGGGGCAATATGCAAAACTTGCAGTATGCATACTTAAAGACAAGTGCATGCAAACTGAATGAGAATGCACTGCAGTTATACAAGAGGAGAAACTCTTTTCAGGGTTTTTTGGAAAACTGGGGGATTTAGCATGTGTTGTGTATCAAAGCGTTTGATATACAAGCAGTGAGACGAGGGCTCTTTTGGAAATGAAACCCTGTTGTTATGAACCAAGCAAAGAACATGTGTCACATTTTAAAAAAAATCCAGTGTTTGTTTGCTTGACATCTGAATTAAGGATACATGAGGCAAACCAAGCGCACCTAATTACACCCGAACGCTCGCTGTCAAAGTACGTCAGAGTTCGAACTGTTTGTAACGAGAGATTCCTACATGCTGTTTTTCTTTAAGAGTTTCCTGCGGCGCCTGTCGCAAGCTGCTGACTGAGTTGTTATTGCTTCCACCAACGTAAATAAATGGATGTATGCACTTTCTGAGTAGTTTCTGTATTTGTCCTTTACCTGACGAGCATGAAACCTTGAATCCCCATCTGTGTATACACGTGGATGTTGAACATTAACATTTTTTGTGTATGCAGACATCTGTGATTGTATATACTCGCAACCACAAGGTCACGCTTAGAAGAATGGCCGCAACAGACATAATTTTGTTGCTTCGCCGTGATCTATTAGCGCATATTGATAATTCCCTGGCAGTAATTGGCCTGGAGAGAGACCAAGCATGAAATATGATGTCTTTGCCTTTGACTACTTTTAACCCTGAGGTACTAACACCTCCTTCCTCCTCCCCTTTTCTACCACCGTTTGCTCTATGATCGGACTGCATCAACAACTTTGCCCTGCCCCTTCTCCATTACTTAATCACTAATTGCCCCGGCAACCCTTGGGATTCGGGAGCACTGACCCCAACGTCTGCTGTCATGGTGTGAATTTTAATAAGGGCTCTCTTCAGGAGCTCAAGAGGCTAGGCATGCATGCACCATCATCCTCCACTGCATTAACACTGGCATTTACATTATAACTGCTGCAACTACAGGGAAAGACATGTTTATGCTTTGTTTTTAATGTGTGCTTATTTCACCTCAACTAATTTCATATTTTAAATGAAAAGACATGTGTATAAACTTTTGTACATGAATATCTGTACTAGTAGGGCCTTTAGCAAGCACCATGTAGGCTTGACTGCAATCCTTATGATTTAATTAGCTCTAAATCAAAATGCTCGGGCAACACATAAGGGTGCATATTTTCTCCTAATTAGACACTGGACATTTTGACATTTAAATAGACACGTAATTGGGGTGGGGGCACATTTTTAGACTTGCTCCGAAGCGTCATTAGGGTTGTCAATCTTAGCCTTGAACTGGTTTTTAGAGGTTACAAACTGCATGCAGAACCATCGAGAACGTGTAACCAAACAGATTTACTGCAGGTTCTAGATTTGCTGAGATAGAACAGTAATGAGGGTGTGTACAAAATTGCTTGCAAAGTTCCTGATGCATTCCTGAGTCATGTGCACAGGTAAATTTACTTCTAACTGACATGCATGTGTGTGTTAGTGGATCTGACCCATAAACTGAGGTGTGCTGCTTCATAGTGACGATTGGTCAAGATTTACAGGCTTCACTTAGTAATCTACTAGGTTAAGGGTCAATTTTCAGCATGCAAACATGTGAAAAACACATGATAAGACAGTGAAGGTGCTCTGGTGGTTTTGTCTCTATTGCAGATGTGCAGTTGTGGTAAACAAAGAAAGAGAAGTTTCCTTTAATTATGTGAAATAATGAGGGTGTAAACATTGATATAAAAGGGCATCAATTTCATGGATATTTGCTCAATGCGTCCATTAAATGAACAGTTTTCAATGTCATATTCTGCTAATGAATGAATGGATTAATAATAGGCCAACGGTTTAATTCAAAGATTTGTTTTCTGCAACAATCCAGACTTCATGATCTTTAGCGCAGACGTGCTCGACTGCAGTTTGTCCTCTTTCGTGTACAAAGTCGCATAAATCCTGCGTTTGCGCGCGAAACATTTTTGCGAAGTGTTTGTAAATGAGGCCTGTCATCGTCTTTTCGCCTGGGATACCACAAACAACGCAGTCGCTTCATCGACAAACATTCATCAGACCACTCGAGCTGGTTTTACGATCGCATCGGTCATGCGAGGGTTTAAAAATATTGTTCGTTGACAGTATAACGGAAGACCTTGAGTGACACGAGACGTGCATGTCAGATGTGGCAAATCAGTTTCTCATTGATGGTTTAGAAGCTGGAAGTTTGCAATTAGACATAGATGCAGCAACATCTGCATGTCAAAGCTGCACGACAGCTTATTCTCACATGAACTGACTGCCAGCTGATGTAGAGATAAAAAAGAAATGTCCTTTTATTTTATTTCAACCACTTATTTTCTTTTGATTTTCCCCAAATCGATACATATTAACAATATCCACATTCTCCATTGTCATCCACCTTCATTTCCTCTGTTTTTCAAGAGCAGAGGTACCTTGATTTTTCTTTAATTTTCTCGTTTTTCTTTCTTTTTTCTGGCCTGAAACGGCATAGAAAGAGTTTAATTAATTCTGCTTCTCCAGGCATCAACATGCATTCGCTAGTTATTCTTTTGATGCATTTTAAAGCATACAATTAAAGGTGAACCCTGTTTGAGGGGAAAACGCCAGCGTTTGCAGGTCCAATTAAAATTTTGAGGCTGTACTGGAAAGTGTGCTAGTCAAGGTAGATGAAGCTGAGATGTGAGTTTTAAAGAGTGTGGGGTGGCTGTGTGTGCTTCCTAGAATTCCTTGAACCTAAATTTTGGAAGTCTTTTTCACATAAAATGTCATCGCATCAATATTTGATGAATGCACAGTCATCAGGATCTTTATGAATGCGTCATCTTGTCCATCAGAAAACAGGATCTAAAGAATGTTATGAGTGTTGTAAATCACTTGGAGCAAATGTAGCTGCATGCTCTGCATGCATGCATGCAAAATTAATGTCGAAATCTTTGAAAACTAAACTTTGGGATACTGGTTTGTCAATAAACTTCTGCTGCGTTACTTTATACCATACTTGTGACAAAGTTTTTCCTTTTATACTGTGACTGCTGCTGCTGCAGGCTCTTCTTCCAGAAATCTCATGCGGTAATGCTATCTTATGATAACACTGGCATCATGGTACAACGATTCAACAATACTGGACACATTGACAAGACAATCTATGACACATCATGATGTCTGTTTAACTAAAGGTAACTGGATTCTGGTTTCTGTGTCAGTGTGCCTATCATTATCATTGTTTAAAGGTGTTGGTTGAAATTGTTTGCTTTATGATTAGTGCACCGATTTCCCCGTGAGATTCTTCCTCATCACTGCAAGTCGATGTAATTGACACCACAAGGAGTCATGAATGAATGAATCTGGGGCACATTCAGTGTGAAAACAGTATGCAACAGTTTGCTACAGTTTTAAGGTTGAATAACTCACTGAAAAGGTGTGCATCAGTAGGCAGTGAGCATTAGTTTTCTCCTTTTTTTTGTTCTGTTTTTGGGTGTGAAAATCATGCCTATGTATACGTTAGAGAGCATTTACTATGTTTTGGCAGGCTAAATGGATGGACACTGGTGAAGTTCAAAATGTTGTATGAGGTGTTTTGATGCGTTTCAATAGCTGCAGTGACCGCTATAGGGGGACTTTATGATATAAAGTGGATTAGTGTGTAATGGACAACCAATGAATGTTAGAGGTGATTCTCTTCCCTATACTCTGTCTCTTGGCTGACCTTTACTGTTAAATAAAGACAAGAATGCTCAAATTTGGCACAGTTTTCATTCACTTTCAGTACACCAGGGGGATTAGCCTGGAGAAGGCTCCACGAGAGACGTTGGTGGCCTATTTTCAAATCAAGGAGTAAGGTTATTGTGGGTTTTTTTGTATGTACAGTAGTGGTAGTAGTAGCTTGGTTTCAACGAAACTTAATTCTTTCATGAAAATTCTTTCTTTTCACATTTTATAAGTGGTCAGAAACTTGTAAATAACTCATGAAAGAATAAAGTTACGTTGAAACCACACCATTGTTTTTCTTGTGACATTACCAATAAGTTTGATGTGTCGCATGACCCTCTTCCTATTGAAAAAACAAAAGCTGTATCCAAGATGGCCGACTTCTAAATGGCCACCATGGTCACCACCCATCTTGAGGAGTTTGCCCCCTCACATACGTATACTAATGTGCCACAAACAGGACTTTAACATCACCAACCATTCCCATGTTATTACGGTGTATCCATATAAATGGCCCACCCTGTATGTTCATGTTCAAAATACCCGAATGAGAGCTTTGACAAGCTCTACCTCGTCCTGTTATTTGTCTTCGAGCTCACATATAAGTAGGTTTGTTTTGTCTTCATTCCAGCTTTCATCAGCTTTACTTCCACTCTCCATGTACTGTATATATTATCCCCAACTTTTTTTCTTGGCTCTTAGTCTTTCACTTTGCCCCCTTTCATCTTCCCTGTTTCATGCTGTCTTTCCATAGCTCAAGTATGCAATGTACACATTACTGGCCCTAGACCACTTAAAATATATTTTCATGCCCTGACCTTGGATATAGGGAATATTTATACAAGCATAACTTCCTGAATTGGATCAAGGACGAATGAGAGCAAACAAGGACACAGTTAAGATGAAACAGGTGAACGTTATAGCTTGTGGACAGGGGGAGATAAGTTTTATTGCAAAGTCTAATGCGATGTCACTTTTTGACAAAGACTTATAGAACATTTCTACAGTCACACATACACACACACACACACACACACACACACACACACACACACACACACACACACACACACACACACACACACATATATATATATATATATATATATATATATATATATATATATATATATATGGGGATGTTCTAAGTGTGGTAGGGTAGCAGATACAGCCTCACAAGTACTTAACAAGCTCGAGGCTCTTCCAAAAAAAAAAAAAAAAAAAACAAGCTCGAGGCTCAATCCTATCTGTGATCATGATACCGTGTGCCACTTTGTGTTGCATAAACTCACAGGTAGTGAGTTTATAGAAGAGAGAAGTTGTGGAAGAGTTTGTCAAACATGGTGCCGAGTTTGGACGATCTGTTTAATGACTCAACAGTCTTTGTAGTAACATGAATTAAAGTTAATGCCTGTTATAAATCAATACAAAGGTTAGGGAGCTCTCTGGGTGGAATTCAGAATTTACTGTATGTCCTTTTAAAGGTTGAACGCTTTAAAGAAGCCTGGTCAATAGCAGAGATCAGTAAACAGCCCGTGTTTTTTGATTTAACACTAAAGGAGTGTTTTTAGAGTAACTGTTTTTAAACGGTGTGAAAACAGAAAAAATTCACCACCATCAAAGTTTTTGGAAGCCCATTTTTGGTAGGACCATAAATGGTATGAAAAATAGACTTAGACTTTGAATCTGAAAAGTGAAGCCAATGTGGAAGTGTGTTAAACCTGCAGTCTTTTTAATGGCCAACAGGGGACAAGTGCTGCAAAAAGTCATGTAGCCAGTATTTGCAACCAGTGACTGCACTCGACTACTACTGATCCACGCTGCACAGGACCCAGCTAGTGAGCCCACTGAGGCCCAGGCTTGTGTAGCTCTTTGGGGCTGAGCTCGGTTGGGCCTAGCCCCATGGGCTCATGCCTTGTTGCAAAAGTTGCTGGAAGTAGCCAAGGAGAGGAGACTCTACCCCTGTGATCTGGACTCTGGAGAAAATTGATGGAAACACTTGAACATTAAAAAACTGACAGTCTTTAGTTTTAGGACTAAAAACTGGAAGAAACTCCAGCAGTGAAGTCCAGGCCTCCAGTGCGGGAAATCTTACAATTTAGAACAAATTAGAAAAAAACATGCACTAGCACTTCCCTATAACTCGCTGTTGGCAAACACAATACAGTGAGGAAATGTAGAGAAAAAATGAAGAGGATGTAAAAAGGTTCACAACGAAGTAAAAGTCGACAAAGAGCAGTGCCTCTGCAATTAGCGATGCTAAAGCAAGCAGAAGAAAAGCTCGGATGGCACATAGTTCCAGGGCAACCACCCCAGTGGGTACTTACCCTCTTATAGTTGCCAAAGCTTTTTAGTCCAAAAGAAGCTGTTGTAACTCCTAACCAGAGGCTTGAAGCACTATTTCTACAAATATACCCCGAAGCTAAACCTGCAGCATCATTATAATTTACAGTTCCCTAGAGCCTCGCTGTTTATAGATACAGTGAAGAAAATGGAAAGGAATAGGGTCCAGTTCTAAAAAGACTTGTCTTGCTCTAATAGCATATGGTACTTGGATGTAATTTCAGTTCCTAATCAGACAATACTCTGCTTTCAGATTTTGAGCTCATTGTTCCAGTGTGATAAACGACTTATTGTTTGTGTTACAGACACATACTGAGGTTAATGCCACTTGTAGTGGTGATCTGTTGATGTTGATAGAGAGTAGAGCTATGATAAAGCACACTCCATTTATATTTGATATGCAGTTTATATCACTCCTGTCCTATATCAATATCACGCCACAGTTTGCCCTGTTGGTTTCAGCCTTGTAGACTACTCCGCTCTGTGTGTGCGTGTGTTTTATCTTTAAGTGTCTTTAAGTGCCTACTTCATGCCTAATATTTAGTCTTTGTGGGGTTCTTGATTAAGGTTGTTTTGTTTAACAGATGTTTATTAAAATTTTTAGCTGATGATTGTACAATGTTTGCAATGTTAATAAAACCAGTTTTATTATTCTCACATACAACTCTGCATTCAGAAATTTATCGGTGGTTGGTAAGGGCCCAATAATGCAAAGTCCAGCAGCAATCCATTTGAATCACAATCAGAATACTTTATTGATCCCTGGGGGAAATTATTTTTCGTTACATATATATAGGTGAGCACGGTGCCACGGTGGTTAGCACTGTTGCCGCACAGCAAGAAGGTCCTGAGTTCAATTCCAACATCAGGCCGGGGTCTTTCTGTGTGGAGTTTGCATGTTCTCCCCGTGTTTGCGTGGGTTCCCTCCGGGTACTCTGGCTTCCTCCCACCGTCCAAAGACATGCAACTTGTGGGGATAGGTTAATTGGAAAATCCAAATTGCCATTAGGTGTGAATGTGCGAGTGAATGTGAGTGCGAATGGTTGTCTGTCCCTGTGTGTTGGCCCTGCGACAGACTGGCGACCTGTCCAGGGTGTACCCCGCCTCTCGCCCTATGACAGCTGGGATAGGCTCCAGTACCCCCCGCGACCCTGAAAAGGATAAGCGGAAGTGAATGGATGGATGGATGGGTGGATGGGCATCAACACACATACTGCACATTTGTCAGCTGCACATCCATGATGTGAATCTCCTGTGTCTCCATTGGACAACAACCATGGCACATCCAAAGTCACCTAAATCACCTTTTTTCCCTGAATTCTGATGCTCTGTTTGCTGCCATGTGTCTGGCTTATTAGATATTTGCATTAACAAACAGATTAAATGGATAGTGAGTAGATGCACCGTATATAGTGTTGTGGAAGTTTTCCATTAAATAAAGCCTGCAGACGAGCGGTGAGCGGTAGCTAACATTCTTTAATCACAAAGAAAGAACAGAAAAACCTGAGCTTGGTGGAGAGCCTGCATGACCGCGGGGCAGACGGCCAGCAGAGTCTCCCGAGCCTAACATGGCTCTCAGTTAAATACCTTCTTCAGGAACAAAAGGCAGTACACAGCTGTTTCACACCTTAAGGTTCACACTCCCTTGCTACCTCAGAGAAGAGTCCGTCAGAGAAGATACAAAAGATTCTTCCTGTGAAGTTGTCTGCTTCCCCCAACTTCCTTACTAGACCCCCACCATTTGTCTTACTGTATGAGTGTGAGACATGTTAAAATCCACTGGCACCAAGGCATCATACAATAAAATAATGTTATTAATACATAATTAAAAGAAATTCCTATGCAATCAGCAGACAGATGGAGCAGTGGGCCTGCATATATACACCTCTGCAAACATAAGGAAAGAGGAGATGGAGGAGATATTTACTTACCTATGTCGAAAATTGCATCTTTATATATTAGAAGAACATAGAAGTCATTTAACTTTATTTGCATGCACTGATAAATGATGTAGCCTACCTTCATTAGTGGTCATGCTTTTACAGATGAACATTGGTCTTTAAATTATTTTTAAGTGGAGGAAAATGGATTGATATGCAAAACGATTTAAAGAAATCTTGGTGCACCACCACACATTTGGATTTTATCTTGCACTCTTACTGTTTTCAGCAACCATCGGTCTGATATTATCAGATTCAGGGTTTCACAATCAGTCACCTTCTGCTAATATGGCCACAAAATAACTGATAAAAGCCTCATTTTCCTGTTTAGAAAGGTTGTTTTTAAAACAGTATTGCACACAGCATATTCTCTATGTTAGTAATACTAATTTGGTCTCATTTGTGGCCATTCTTGTGCTCTGTGTGTGCTCTGTTGTTAGAAAGCTATCGAATGAAGGGTTAGCAAAGGAAAGAAAGAAGCCTTCCTTTAACAACAGAGGGAGGAGGGCAGGGGTTAAAGGATCAAGATCCTCTTAGTACTTACACAAACACACATACCCTTTCACGGATTCAGCTGCTAATCTTAAAACTACTTAACCCTTTGCAAGAGGTGACGTTCTCTAAGCAGTTTTCCAGGAACTAGTAATGGCACCAGTAACAGCTGAACGTGACAGAGTTTCTGACCTTCAGACCAACTTATCCAGCTTTAACTTTGTGTGTGAATGGGAAAAAAATCTATTTGCTTCTGCATGCATGAGTAAAAGCCTCTATTTCTTATGTCCAAGGGTCATGTAATGGTAGATGGAGTATGAGTCTCAGTGGATTTGACAGCTTAACTCAGTGGTCACAACATGTGGTGAAGTACTTGTTTGGTTGTAGTATGGCCACATCCTTGGTGAAACAAATTCAGAAGACTTTTTTTGATCGTTCGTGGCACAAGACCTCAAACCTGGCTATTTTTTAGCTTTTTCTTGCCTGTAGACTCGGTCTGGTGTCCCGTTCTCACTTTATCAGTTGTCTGCATTCATGCAGATCATACATTCAGATGGGTAGTTAAATAATGCCCACTGGGAGGGAGCGCCAAGATAACAACGTGCACCAAAATGCCTTATGTGTGGGATAATTGTAGCTAAACTATGAAGTAGTCTGGGTTCAGTTCCAAGCTCCTACAATTTGCATGTCCTAGGGCAAAGGCGCTTACCCAACTGCTCTTTGTGGTTAGGCCACTGCCTTGTATGACTTTCTATGACTTGCTGCCATTGCTGTTTGTGTGTTGTTTTTTTTTGTTTTTTGTACGTGACTGACAGGCAAATTGTAAAGCACGTTGTATAAATGCTTTCTGTTTCAAAGCAACATGTCAGGTCTCGGATCAAGTTTGTGTCTCAGGTTTTGAGATGGGTTGGGTTTTACAGAGTTGAGGTCTGATTTCTGTGTCTACCTTGGTTCCTAGTGATTCAAATCTTGGGATCATTCTCTCCGACACATTTTTATAGAGCATTGTAGTGAAAAAAGTAACCTTGACTCTGTGACTGCAGCTTCTCTGATATGAACACTTCCAGATTTCTCCAGCCTGCTGTCACAGGAAACTCACTGTCAGTTTGGACTCTTAGGACTAAAATGAGTGTTGTGGTGTTGTGTGGAATGTCTTGTTGTCTTTGAAAAGGTTGTTTCGAGAACAACCAGGTCTTCAGTGGCTGTCTTTGTAGCAACTTTATTCTGTTGCTGTCCACCGAAACTACAACTACTTTAACTACCTTCATTCAGAGTTAAGCCATAATTCCTCCATAATTAGTGACGTGGTTGCTGCGTTCTCTAAGTGCGTTCTATCTAACATTCACACACATTCATCAGAGAGCAACTTGGGGTTATTATCTTGCCCAAGGACAGTCTAAACTTCAATCTATGCCTGATATTTCAATGTGGTTTCTATTTTTCCAGTGTATTAATCATTAAGTGATCATTATTGTCCTGATAGATGGGAGCTTTAGTCGTGCACATATTCCCATTGTTTCATATCTGGAGACTTTTTAATCTGAGTGTGACCTTTGTTCTCTTCCAGCCTGGATCCCAGTCCTGCCACTGCGTTCCTGAGACTGTCATCCACCTCCAGCCCTGGCCTCAAGGCCAGCTGATATACCCGAGGAACCTACATCATCTTTCATATTTTCCAGCATCACCCTGAGCAACAACACACCGGGTGCACTCCTTTTGGAGAAACGCCCAAAACCCACCTTCCGAGGACACCAGGGACCGGCCCCTAGGGACTGGCCCCTGTTATGTTTTGTTGACCGACTCGTCCCAACCGGCGAATGACAAGTGTGCATCCGAGGGTGGGGCTTGCCTCAGTCTCTCATGATTGGCTGCTGGATGGAATTAAGGTGAATGGAACACATGCCCAAGGAGCAGGACTCTAACCCATCAGAGGGAGAAGAGAAACAGTGAGTTTGAATTATGTATTTATTGTTTAACGTTAACACAGTTTAATGCCTCAGAAGCAAATTTTGAAATTTTGAAATGGCATCGTTGTTTCATAATGGCTGTTAAAAGTAAGCAGTAGTCGTACCAGTTCCTTTATAGCCATCCCATCTCCTTCTCTACCTTTAGCTTTCCTACTGTAGGTTGTATCTTTACTGAAGCAGCCATGATTTTTTTCTTAGTGCTGTAGAAAAGAGGTTTTCTGATAAGGCAGTATTCATTTTTCAAGATAAGCTAAGCATCGTCGTGTTCTCTTTTTTCCTCCGTACCACTCGCCCCTCTCTCCCTCTTGCCCTTTCCCTCTTGTCTGAATTGTTTCTGAGAAACTAGACCTTCAGCTGCTCCTGACCCTGACGTCCGCGCCCTCGCTCAGCTTCTTCAGACTGAGTCAGTCTAGCCTAAATGCAAACAAACATGGCGCTTTTTAAGCCCCTTCTCATTAATGAAAACATAATATTAGTGGAATGGGCTGTTTTCTCATACTGCTAGAGGAAGGGGCCCCTCTGTATGGAAGAGGCCTCTGGGTAAAGGAAATAGTTATCGCTGTATATCAGGCTGCTTTGGGTTTGAAACAAGTCTTTAATTAGAAAGCACCACGATTTCCTTTCATTTGAACTGTGAAATGTCGAAGGTAAAGACACGTCGCCTTCACAGTTATTTGAAGGTGTAATGACAGGTTGGTTTTGTGGTTTCACAAAATAAGTGTTGAAAGCTTCATGAAAGCTTCTGTTTAATCACATCAGGTCTTTATTTTATAGTATTTGTTGTTGCCCATAAGTTCTTAAATGAGCAATTTTAACACAACAGAAATCTGTTTCACCCTTAAATCAAGTATACGTGTTTCTCCTCTGGCATGAATCTAGTGGAAACTAGCTGGTGGTCAGAATCTTAAGAAGTACACTATAGCAACACCTCTTTCCACAAATCATGACCTAGATATGTGTGTGCAGTTTCATGTCGGAACTGTCTGACTACATCCGCCAATTAAAGCGTGCAGCCAGCTAATTACAGCTCAGCTGAGTGGGTTCCCATTAGTGTTTACATCCTGCCACGCGGTCACGAGCATGAGGTCACGGGTAGCTCGTTTTGCACAGCGATACAGTTGATGGGGGTAGTTCGGTAGAAAGGAAGTAGGTCCTACATAAACCTGCTCACAGTCCTGTTGTATTTGAACAGATGGATTAATAGCACTTTCAGCTTTTGGTTGCTCCCTTTTGGGCTCACCACAGTAGATCATCTACCTTCAACGAGTATCTTCTTCTGTCACACCACTTCTCTGCATGTCCTACATTTGATTTTCAGGGTGAACTCTAACTTATTACAATAAAAAATGTATATATTTTGGATAAAACTGTCACAAAAACATGAAATGTTTGGATTAAATCATGCCGAAAAAGACCCTTCCTTACAGGTTTGTCGTCTTGTTGTCTTAAATGAGTAGTTGTATTTACACCATGTGGTATATACCATTTACAGGCTGAGCAGTCAGAGGATAAAGCGAGCATTTGAAGGCAGTACTGGACACCGGCATTAACATGCAGTCTTTGAATTTAACACCGGAACGTTTTCAGTCTTTCGTCTCCGCAGTCAAATTTATGTAAAATGTAAGGTCATGTTTTAGTTACCGTGTGGAGGGACTGACTGCCTGTTCCGCACCGTCAGAAGCCGACGGATTCCTAAGATAACACGGACACCTGTCAGGAGATTAACAGCTCTGCTGCCGGGGGAAACAGAAAGTCGGCGTGGCAGAAGACATCTTGCTTCATTTCACATGTGCGGGTGTAATAACTGAGTGTATCTCTGTTTACACCTGTACCTGCTGGCTGCAGTACTCTGCACGTTAAAAGGACGATGAATTAAGCTCCCGAGGCTACAGACTGGAGTGGTTTCTGCTTAGAGTGGATATCACTAGTGCGCTCAGCATGACAGTGGATTTTATTAAATTTCTACCCCTCCCTTCTGCGTGTTGTCAACCAGTTGTTGTGATCTGATCCGGTCCTTTAAAGTGGTGTTTTGGATACCAGAAGGCAGACGGAGAATACGCCCTCCTCCTAAAGATTGATTGATACGTCGTCAGCCTTGTTCAGCTGATTTTTCTTTTCTTTTCTTTTTTCTATAAATAAATCCATACAAATATACATTCTATGCACTAAATTTCATTCTCGGCACTCGCTTTTGATGCTGTTTTGCTTCGTGCTCCTATTAACATATTAAGATGCACAAATTGCTGCACATGTCGGATTCTTCCTTGCATCACTCCTCTGAACATGTCACCATAGCTGACGCAAGACTGCTTGCACTGTGTTGCATTAACAGTGGTAAAGGCTTACACCATACAAGTGTTGTGTAGTCTCTTGTATCCAGGAAACTTTGTTCACGAGGCGCGAGGCCTGTTTTTATCCTTTGGACTTATGTGAGATCCTCCCATCCATCATGCACGAGAGACGATCACAGCTCAGCTGGTGGTGCTTGTCTGCATGTGGAATCGTTGGCTTTCTCTGTGTACAATAAGTATTAAGTGCTCCTCTCAACTGTAAATAACATAAGATGGCTCGCAGTAATTGTGTCGTGCTGTTGGATTTGTGTCAGGGAACGCACTTAAGCCTCAAACAGACCTGCTGTTCTTAATTTCTACACGTAGAGACAAATGGAGGACGCCTGTCCTGCAAAGGAAAACAATTACATTGACACACATGGAGAATATGTGCTCTTTCTCCAAATCATATGCCGTATGTAAACCTAGAGATGGACTTAACGACTGTCAGGCCGATTATGAATGCAGTTTGGAGGTGCTGGCTGATGAGGACCAGTCCCACCAGATCAGTTCCAGTTGGGCTCAGCTGGTGTTTACATTCAGCAGATAACGCCGTGCAGTGTGTGCGGCGTGTAAAGATTCTAGTCTGAATTCTTCGGAACAGTCACTGCCAGACGTTCTCATTCAGATATTTTTTTAAACCTTGTATAAAATTTGTAACTGACAGCCGCGATTTATGGCGTCACTGTTGCTTGGAAGATGCAAAACAAACACGAGAAGAGGAATGGCGGGCGAAAAAGTTTGTGACATAGAAGTATCCCTGCAGAGCGTCCCCTCCTTGGATGGTCTCGCACATTTTGATGACGCTATATACAAGCCGCACAGTGTTATGGTAAAAATAAAACCAGCTGTGATTGTTTGGCTCTCTGCGCTGCACAATTTCTTTGTTTGTTTGTTTCGTTTTTGCACACTACGTTTTATTCCAATTGTCACTTATTTGAAAAAGTGGGACGATCCTCATCGAAGCACGTGATTTTTATTTCCAGTTATGTCTGCTCTCTTGCATCTGAACGTAGTGCATAAAATGTCCAGTCATGGGACATTTAACTGAAAGATGAAGGTGAAAAACTGGGGATAGGAGCAAGAGTGAAAGGGAAGGTTTACAAGATGAGACCTGCTATGATGTATGGTTTGGAGACAGTGGCACTGACAAAAAGATGGTGGAGCTGAAGATGAAATGATTATCAGTGAGTCTGAAAGAGACAGTTCAGGCAGAGCAGTTTGGAGACAAAGTTAGCGAGACAAGGCTGACATGTTGAGAGGAGAGAGAGTGGATATACTGGACCAAGGATGTTGATGATGGAGCTGCCAGGCAGGAGGAAAACAGGGAGCAGAATGATATTATCAGCCATTAAGTGCAGTGCATAGTGGACTGCTTTAAGGGATTTCATGGTTATGCATTGATTGCAAAGCTTTGCAGACAGTCGTCTACATGTTGTAGCTGTTTCCTGTCGCCCCCACCCTCAAACCGGGCACGGCTGCCCCTCCCCCCGGCTGCTCCTGCTGGGAAGGAAAATGGTTTGATTGTTGGGGTTTTCTCCAGAACACTGCAGGGTCTTTATCATATAGTATAAAGCGCCTTGAGGTGATTGTTGGTGTTATTTAGATAAATAAACCTGAAGTGAATTTTTATGCCATCTGTGTCACTCAATCTGCATATTTTGATCTTCAAGCATGTTTTGTGCTTCTTTTTCTTTATGCACTCAAAAAAAAAATCTGCCCAAATTTCTGACTTGAATGTAAAATTTTCCCTGTAATTTTGTTACATAAGTAAAATTGTTACATTTGATTGAATCTGGTGAAGTACAATGTACTTGAATGAGCCTTTGATTGAAGGTGAAGAACGAGTGAAGGTTTGTTTCCTCACTGCCAAAGTCTCTGTGTTGGTCAGATTTTCCCACAACAGTGTCTTTGGTGGAACTGAGCACATAAACAACATTCAGCTTTTCCTTCCCCCTATACATGAGGATGTCCTGCTGTGCCCACGTTAAAAGCATTGTTATTCGCTCTCTTCCTATGGATTTTACGACTATTACTTCCTGTTCCCTTGTTTGTGGATGCAGAGTGTAGTGGTTTACACATTTGCCTAACCAAGCAAAAGATCCCCAGTTTGATCCCATGAGGAGATACAGATCCTTGTGGGGGTTGTGTCAGGAAGAGCATCCAGTGTAAAAATCTGCCAAATGTTTTTGACACTGTAGGCGACCTGTGGTGAATAGGGGATTAGCTGAAATAGCTTTAAACGTCCCCTTCCTTTGTTCGTTGGGGACTTAAAAATGTATTTTGATCATCCTCGTTTGTTTGAGATCAGTGTGAGCTGCAGTCTACCATCTTTTAAAGCTCTTAAACCAGAGTTTATTTCACAATTACCCCTAATGTGAGAGGTGGGTACCCATTAAGGCCAGGTGGGTGGGTGTCAATCTGTGAGTCAGTCGGCGTAAACCTCAGACTAATTGACTGAAACACTGTCAGGTTTTATTTCTGCATTTGTGAAAGAAAAGTCCCCCTGCAGGATCTCAGTGATACTTTAAAGAGCTGTGAACATTTCACGGCAGAACTGCATTTGTGTTGTTCGATTTGGGTTATAAATTTGAGTTATTATATCATGATCACAGAAATAACAGCAAATACATGCTGCAGATCTCTTTGGTGTGGTTACGTGTAAAACAAGTGCTTCATACTGGCAAAAGCACTGGGATTTCTCTCTCATGATCATGTAAAACCACCACGCCCAGTATGAAACTGTGAAAACTTTCAGTGAGAATTGGTTTGATTCATGCAATATCAGTCTATATTCGCTTTGTCGTGTGCATTAGTCTGGACTGAGAATTGTGTGAATAAATAGACTTCAGCGCTACTATGTTTGCATGACAGATTAATTTTATTCATCCTGTCAAATTTGCTAAACGAACTTGCAGCTTTAGTGAAATCTTTCTTTTAAAAAAAAAAAATTCACTTCACAGTATCAACATAAATAAGTCTGAACCTCTATATTTATAACAGAGTGTATATGTGCACACCAGACACATCTGGATATGGAAAAAAAATCCAGTTAAATGTAGTCGAATACCTACTAAGTGTTTCCCTTTGGTTTTAGTTCAGAACATTTCAAGCTGTTTATATTTGAGCTTTTAACTACATGTTTATTATTGGTTATGTCTGGGTTACTGTAGAGTCATGGATTTAATCAGAGGGAGTTGTCTTGCTTTCACTCTGTGGCATACTACATCCCCTTCTTCCTCAGCCTGTAATTTAGAGAGTGGCGGGAACAAAGTGTCCATTAGCTCTGGATGTATAGGACGGGGCAGACGCAGCTGTTGGCCCGCAGCATGTAAGCACAACAATAGGCGACTGTGGCCCTCTAAACATAGGACAGGGGCCTCTTTCAGTGTTTGTTATGGATATAATTCTCCAGGCTATTTTGAGCATCTTTGTGTTGTTCTGTCTAAGATGCACGAGCTTCAGAGCAGACAGTTTCCGTTCACCTAGATTAAAAAAGGCAACAAACTCTAGCCAATCACAGGCAGAGTATCGGCAGAATGTAGATAAGTGTGAAAAAGGAAGAGTGAGCGTGGTTAGGAGGGTAAAAATATTACAAATATGTATTGATTACATAAAGAAAAACTTTAACTGAGGTTACAACATACAAAAGTTATGAAAAGCTGTGTGTGTGTAATGCCACGGCTGTGGCTCAGGAGGTGGCGCAGGTCATCTCCTAATTGGAATGTCAGCGGTTCGATCCCATCTCTCCTAGATACTAGATACCATCCTTGGGTTGTCCCTGATGCATCCGTCACTGTGAATTTTAGGTTTAAAAAAAGCTTGTGTGAGCGAATGAGGCTTGTAGTAGGAAAGCGCTTTGAGTGCTCTGTTAGTAGGACCGATTATCTACAGAGCGCCTGCAGAGCTCTATAAATAAATATTTGCTGGCCTTTAGCAGCATAACACAAGGTTGATTCAGGGTCACCTGATCCAGTTCAAACTGTAAGCTTTATCAAAGAGCAAAGTTTAAATGTAGAGAGGTTTTCACGTCTTTGTCCTGCAGCCAAACTGGGAGCTGGTTCCACGGGAGAGGAGACTGATGGCTCTTTGTGACATGTTGCATCATTAACATGGTCTAGAGTGCCAGATGTGCATTAATCCGCAGCCAAATATAGTCAACAACAAATGCTCTCACCAGCTGTTTTAGCTCCTTTTATAAATGCTATTTTTAAAAATGTATATGTCTCTAATGAGGGGAGGATTTAAGGCCTGAATGTCATAAACAGCTAGAGTATTCAGAGATTGTCTGTCTTTTTACGGGGGGAAATATATATTTACCCTTAATGATCTACACTGTAGTTCCCTGTGACTGGTGTTGGCTGCTTTTTATGTAGTGTATCTATATCTTTATTATTAAGTCCTCCAGTGTCAGTTACCTGACAGACCAGTAATACCTGTGTCGCGCTCACTGTCAGAGTCACAAGTGGAGAAGCTGACTGTATAAGAGGAGCCTGGGTGGTACCAAGTTCCATGGATAGGAATAAAAGGGAGGGAGCGGCAGAGAGTATCCATGTGGGTCAGCAGGCTAAACATAGCACGAGTGGACGAGATATCAGTGTGAAGGAGAGTGGGAAAAACAGACAGTGTCCATGCATGAGGGCCGTGCACAGCTTTAGCTGCGGCTTTAACTAGAACTGTACCTCAGCCATGCATATTTTACATTCCCACTGCTACATCAGGTCAGCACTATGTGTTTTGTTTGTGTCATCCTTTTGGCTCAAACTCTTGTTTCTTCTCTTGTGTATTTGTTTTTGGACCGCGCGGCCACATTCGGCACACATGTCGAGCCGCAAGGAATTCATCTGCTGCTCTTGAACGCCAGTTTAGGTTTTATACTGTTTACTGCGGAGAATGTAGAGTATGTGCATTGAGTTTTCCGAGAGGCACAGTCTACAGGACTCGCACATTTAGAACTGTGTTGCAATCTGTATCTCGCCGCGGAGCAAGACCTGGGAATTGAACTTACTTTGGTATGCTCGTATAGCACACGCTGTCCTGCCTCAACCTGCAGAGACTCAGATTCCATCAACATATATTCAGTTTAAACCCATGAACAGAAGGTCTTCTATGTGCTAAGTGACCAACGTCTTCCTCAACTGTGCAATACAATTTTTTATATATATATATATATATATATATATATATATATATATATAAAAACAAATCTACTTTTCTGTTTGTTTGTAGCAACAAAACATCATAACAGATGAAGATGCAACATGCCACTGTGAATCTAAACAGCCGTAAAAGCTTTCAGACTAAACCACTTTTTAAAATACAGTCATTTTATGCCATTATGTTATGTATTATACAGCTATTTTATTTTTCAGGGTCACTCGTCACAATGTCTGTCTTTTTTTAATGAGGGCTCTTTGAACAAAGAACACCTCTGAGGTTACTGCATAGACTGTATATAAAAGGCAGAGATAGGCAATGTAATATGACTCATTAGCTTCTGGATTCCCATATTAAAGCCTTGATTTTAGGCATTGCCATCTGGTAATAAGTTCTAAGTTGTGGTACCACAATGTGGATGTGACATCATGACTACATTTGAAGTTAGGGTGGGTTATAGCCTATTTTATCATGGCTTTAGCTGATGCTAATAGCATGCTTTTTACTGTGGCTAAAAACCTCTCTTGCATATTTGTAGAAACTCACTCTGTTGGTTACGTAATTCTTATTTTGATTTAATACAAAGTTTGTTTCTCTGCACTTGCGGCTGCTGTTGATCCTCATCTTCTCACTGTTTTTCAAGTGGTCCACGTTAGCTAGCTAAGGCTAGCTGGCTGCTCTGGTCACAAAGGCCTAGAGACCAGTTAGCAACCACCGGTTGCTAGGGAAAAGTATTTCCTTTTTTCCTGTCACTAGTTAAAATTGGTCAGAAAGAGCTGTTGTTTCTGTGTTTTTGTTATTATTTTGTTATAATTTTCAGTGAATCACTAGTCATTACTCTGCCATTTGTTGCATCATTCATCAGAGCTCACGTTGCCGAGCTTGTGTTGCGGCACCTTAGGGTTTGTGCAAACTCTCTGTACAGAAATGCAGAGGTATAGGATAGTGTTTAGTGTAGTATAGAAGTATAGTCCTTGTAGGAGTGACAGAGACCTGATTAATGAGTATCTGATGTCATCCCGTTTGCTGATGTTCCCATCTGCACCAACATGCTGCTGCACTGGAAGACTGAGCTGTCACATAGCTGACAGTCTGATGGTTGTCGCCTCCAGCAGCTCCGTGGGGTGATGTTGGAGCCAGTTGGCAGACGGAGAGATATTTACCTTTGAGTGGCATTGAGTGAAAACCCCATCGCATCTTTCTGCTGCTGTGACAGCTTTAATTCTTTTTTTTTCGCATCCTACTGGCACTTTAACTGACATGTTTGCCCACAAAGTGAATGAAAAACAACAGCCGTGTTCAAAGGCTCTCGGATTTCTTTAGGTATTACTTTGTAAAATATGCATATTGCATCAATTTGTTGTTGTATGTAGAAGTGTTGCTTCACAGGTGAGCAGCATAACTGCTAGAAATGGAGACGGTTGTCAGTGCCAGTAACATTATACCGTGCTTTTGACCACTGAAATCCACTAAAGAAGATACCCAACAGTCATGATAAATCAAGCCTTAATTCAACAGGCTGTTCAAGAGCCCAGTATAATACACATTTGTATTCTGAAAAGTGCAAAAGGGAACCATAGCTGAGAACAAGACACTGCTATAATTAAAACCAGTTTAAAATATGAAGGGTAGTTTGAGCCGGCATTCATGCACAATTATAGCAACTCGTGAGCCTGACAGGTAATTATATTGTTATGTTTCCCAGTTGGAGACAATGTTTGCTGGTGTGAAACACAAAAACATGCTCTCTTACAGGAGAAAAGAAAAGCCTGTGTCTCATTTAGAAGCAGTAACATAAAACATGTTGTTTATCAGACGTGTGGTTTTTTTTTTTGACCAAGAGAGCAGAGAAGAAAAATGTGCTATATAGCCACAGAAACATTAAGCAATGAGTAACATGACTGGAGCTCATTTAGTGTAGAACTTTTTTGTTTTGTCTTTGTGTAAACAAGACATACTGAGAGCTGCAATCATGGCAGTATAGCGCTTTATCAAAGTCAAAGTCAAATTTATTTATATGGCACATGGCTGTACAATTAAGATAATCAAAAGAGAAAAACATAGGGAGACATGATAAAAGTTAAGAAAAACAATCATCAAATTAGAAGATTTGAGTAAAACATAAGATCAATAAAAGTCATACAAACTCATTCTGATTTAAAAGCCAGGGAGTAAAAGTTGGTTTTCAGACGGGTTTTGAAAGTTTCCAGTGTTGGGGAGGTCCTGATGTGAAGGGGCAATTTGTTCCACAATTTAGGAGCACCAAAGTCCCGATCTCCTCTGTACTTGAATTCTGCAGACCTCAGTGATTTTGCAGGAGTTTGCAGGAGTGTATCAATTTAAAAGATCGGAAAGGAATGAGGGTGCTAACCCATGCAACGCCTTAAAAACAAATAATAAAATCTTAAAATTAATTTGAAAACTAACTGGCAGACAGTGTAATGATGCCAGTATGGGAGATATGTGTTCTCGCTTGCGTGTGCCACTTAGTAACCGTGCTGCAGTGTTTTGGACCAGCTGCAGACGGCTAACTGATGACAGGCTAACAGCAGAGTAAAGACTATTACAATAGTCGAGGCAAGATGAAATGAAGGCATGGATAGCTCTCTCAAAGTCTCTAAAAAAGAGAAATGGCTTCACTTTAGCAAGTAGCCGAAGATGAAAGAAACTTGATTACAGCATTGATCTGTTTATCAAACATTACATTGGAGTCAAAAATCACTCCTAGGTTCCTCGCAAAGGTTTTTTTTTTTTTTAACATTTCTAAGGGGCCAAAGTCGCAGTGGTCACAGGGACCAAACACAATCACCTCTGTTTTCTGTTCATTTAGGTTAAGAGAGTTTATCGCTTCATAAAGCAAGAAGGCTCCAGAAGCCACGCTCTCATGTTAAAACGCTAACTTCCTCCATACAGTTCATGGAGTCTGGATGGCAGTTGAATATTTTTGCAAGTCATTTGTTCAAATTATATCAAGCTTAAAGCTATTCTTTATTAAATGCATCAGCTAGATTTTAAAGCTCATCAAGCCACTGAACTGTCCATGTTGATGCTTTTTTGGATTTATTTCATGAAACAGTTCATATTGTTGCTATTCGTGAGTTTTCAGATTTACTGTTTTACAAAAAGGCTAGAAAATAGAAAAGCGTGTTATGATTTTTTTTGATTAAGATGACACTTACTTTCTCGCGTTCTTGAAAGTGTGCTGGGTCTAAAAATGTGAATTCACTGCTAGTATTAGGTAAGTTGGAGCTTACACTATTGTCCAATTGTGGCTTTAGAGACCAAGATGGCAACAGCAATAAGCTAAAGTTGAGACTTCTGAATTCAAGTATGCAAACAATGGCTGACTTCACAGTGGCTAACGCTCCTTTATCCATGTACAGTCTGGAGGAGACTAACCTACCTTTTATTTATTTGTTGTTGATGGCTAACAGGGCAACAGCTTGCATGAACTTTACTTAATAAAGGGATGATTTGTCAACTTGGGTTAGGAAGTTCAGTCCCATTTTAAGTTTACTATTCAAATCCACTCATATGCTTAAGTTAAGAGTATTTAAATTATTAAATTATCCATCTCTCTAGATGCCTGTCTTTGGATGTCTTATTGCAGTAGCTAATCAGGGACGGCTTGCCGTGACCGCCATTTGAACCCGGTTATGTCATTAGAAAGGCAGCGACTCTCTCATTAAAAACTCCTTTCATAAGATTAAAATGTAGCAGCAGAGGAAGGATCCTTTCACCCATTAATAAAGAGTACACTCTTATACATCTCTGTCACAGAGCAAATTTAACTCTGAGGCTTGTGTGTTGTGACCTAGAGTCCAGCAGAGTTGGAGCTCAGTTTATTTATGGTTGTAATGGAGTCCTGCTCCCTCTCCTGGAGCTGGCATTAAAGGGTCCTGGTGTGGGAGGAGAGCCGGAGGCTGTTAGAGAGCAAAGAGCTGGACTCTTGGGATTCTAAACACATCCCAGACTTGCAGGGAGCACTCGCTGACTCCGGCCCATACTGTACTCGCTTTTCATAACCCCCCTTACCTCACCTCTCTCTGCTTTCATAACTCTCCTGCAAGCAGCCAGCTCCCATCTGCGCTTTACATGCCTTCCACATGTGTCAGCGTGGCTTCAGGTGTGTGTGCACATCCTTGCTGTGAATGCGTGTTGCTTTTGGCTGCATGGTTGACACCTACACTCTTTGCAGTTCTTGTCTTTCGGCTGCTATTGTGGGGTTTCCCCATGAGCGCTCTCGTAATTGGCGTGGTTTTGGGGACCTTACTAGTATTCCCCGCAAAGTCTTTTTCCTGCTACTTGGATTCAGTTTGGGAGCACTTTCAGCTTTTACTGCCAAAATGCATCAATTTGCTGCAAGTAAAGCTGCCTTTTTCTTTGACATAAACTTTATGACTTAACTTTTGGTCTAGAGAGCTCAGTTACAACTGAAAATTAAAATTTATGGTGGCAAATCATGCTCCTATATCTCTACGTGATTTGAGTACCAGATGCTTGGCTGGTAAATGGATATAGGGAGAAGGTTTACACAAATAGAGAAGCCAGTTTACTTTCCATATATGGTTTAGCATGAATTATACAGATTACATTATCTCTTAGTCACTCGATCTGTTGTTTATAGATCTGTCCTGGAGCCCATTTATACCTGATATTAACGTGGAGACTTGGATTACTTGGAAAATGATATTTCCATCTGGTATTGATTCTCATTAGCTTGATTTTGAAGCTGACGAATCTCTATAAACAGAAGTGCTGACCATGTGTTTGCCAAAATGCAAGCTCAAAGCTACCATCTGTCATCTAAAGACATATAACAGAACTTACCTGTATTTATAATCAGTGACCACTGGATGGAACATAATATATCTGCTGGCTTCCCCTCACGATGTGGCCACATTGCTGATTGGTTTTGTTGGCATAAAGGGAAACGGTGCTATTGTATCAGATCTACTTATTTTCCATTCGCGGAGAAAGCATTTGTCTGCAGTTCTTTGATGTGCAATTTGAAAAATCACAATTGAGGGCACATAATCTGTCTGGCTGAACAACCAGACACCTGCCTGCAATGTGATGTCAGTGTGAGCCAAACCCCCTCCAGATGTGATTTGTCTGATTCAGCTCAGACTGTGATGTGTTTGGCATACCTGGCTATATATTTTCTTTATGACCTACATACATACAGCTTTACAGAAATAAGTGTTGTATATTTACAGGCGTTGATTGTTCCTCTTTGCTTGTCTCTCTTTGTTCCTTTGTTATTTCTCAGGTGGCTCAATGGCCCAAAAAGGAAGAGGAAGAACAGCCAATGTTCGGTGAAGAGCATGACTGGTGAGTGTCTGATGGATTGACTCTCTGGAGTGGCACCTAAGAAAAAAGCACTTCTCTTACCTGAAATATGCCTGACGTCTTCAGATGTACCCCTTTACTTTAGAGAACAAACAGTCTCCAAATATAGGTAACCATTCATTTTGAAAATTGCTTTTCCAGCACTTTGTTTTGGAGGTGTTTGATATATTTTTGGATTCTCTGAATCTTTTTTGCTTTATAAAAAAGGACTCTCAGTCTCGCCACAGTGTACCCAAGCACTGAGTGAGTGACTGCAAAGAAGTTAAGCACAAGATTGATTCCTGCCGCGTGTACATTACACTTTCAATTTGTCAAGAGCAAAGAGAAGAAGTAAAACATCTTGGCACCTGTCATCAATAAACGAAAGCCTTCTGCTTTGTCTGTTTTCATGTTGGATGCAGTTCATTGTCAGAGTGACAGCTCCAAATCCCCTGAGCTGGAAGAAGCGAGTGAGGAAGGGAGGTGAGAGATTGGGAGCGATAGAGTGGGAGGAACACCAACATAAAAATCCAAGTCTACAGGATAGCTGATTTAATAAAATATATCTCCCAAGGCTGAGTCCAAATGTTTCCCCTCCCAGCAGGCTTCCTCCCTGCATGACTGCTTGTGCCATGCTTTACCTGCCATGGTTCATTTGAACTGGGAAAGTATGACAGTATGTCTGTCTTAGGGGCATGGTTGTCTGAGATTCAATTATATACACTGTCAGAATTTTCCTCTGAGAGTGGACCAACCCTCAGCAAGTGAATGGATACCTTAACAACCATAATATCATTGTGTTGTGTCCATACAGTGCATTAATAGGCGACTAGCATAAATATAGACGATTATAATATGTTAATAATGAAGCCAATAATCTAAGCCTAGGTAACCAAATCATCTTGATAGATAGTAGATTTACAGTAGAGCTACTTTACAAGAGTAGCTTTGCATGAATCGCTAATGAGCCATTCATGTCCTTATTATCCATATGGCACATTTGGTGTAATTTCAGCTTGTCGTGCCCCTTCCAGTTCTCCAGGCTGGACACAGAAGTGTACAATCAAGTCAGTTATATGTGCAGGAGCTCAGAACTTCTCAGATTACACCAAGGAAAAGCTGAAACAGCTTGAAAAAGTTTCTTTGTTTTTAATCAATCGGTAGAAGATTGCAAGAAGTCCAGAGCACCCAAAATGCCAGGATAAGTGCTTACAGGGCTGTGATGATGTTACAAACTGTTGCATCCTTTAAACCAAAAACTTGTACGAGCTTTGACTGCAGACTGAAGACTGAGGTTTTGGATTACTGGCATTACTGGTAATATGTGCATCAAACATTTTAGGTTTTCGATTTTGGATGCAGGGCAAGCACAGTGGCATGGATGTCAGCACTGTTGCCTGAGTTCAATTCCACCATCAGGCCGGGGTCTTTCTATGTGGAGTTTGCATGTTCTCCCTGTGTTTGCGTGGGTTCTCTCCGGGTGCTCCGGCTTCCTCCCACAATCCAGAGACATGCAGTTAGTGGGGATAGGTTAATTGGAAACACTAAATTGCCTATAGGTGTGAATAGGGGAGTGAATGTGAGTGTGGTTGTTTGTCTCTGTCTGTGTGTTAGCCCTGCGACAGACTGGCAACCTATCCAGGGTGTACCCTGCCTCTCACCCTAAGACAGCTGGGATAGGCTCAAGCGCGCCCCGCGACCCTGACAAGGATAAGCAGGAGCGAATGCAAGGATTTTGGATGCACTGATTCTCTTTTTTTCCTTTGCACATTACTCTATTTTCCGTTCTCTCAAAGTGCACAAGCCTTCTGCCACCTCAGTTTCTTGTCGCTCCCTTTGTCTGCATTTTCACATCTTCTGTAAAGGAACCAGAAACTGGCTTTTGCCCCTGCAGGATTATGTTCCCAGGCAAAAATAAACCCTCCTCTGACAGAGCAACCCTGTGCCCACCGCTATTTTAGTTTCATTTTAACTTAATTCATTTATTAAAAGTTCAAGGACGTCCACCGCTTAAAAGAAGGCTGTTTAAAACAAAAAGCACCAGACAAAAGCGCATTGACCAAAACGATTTTTGCCACGTTTGCCATAATTGGTAGTTTGATCAATTCTTCTCGGGCCCTTTCAGCGGTACATAAACACAGCATTTAATCCATTTACAGCAATAGATTTTAAGTGGCATTCAGGGAAGGGACAATAAACACAGCTGCACTTAGCTTTGCGTAATAGCTGTTGATTCAACTCCAGCTATCGGTGTAGTATTGTCCTCCGGTGTCATCAGTGTTTACAGTTTCAAATGTCACCTCGCTTGGATGTTGTCATGTAAGGACCTCTAAGAAACAATCCCGAGACTCCTTCAGGGATTCAAACGCCCCTCCCCACCCGATTTCACTCACACAC
Organism: Mchenga conophoros; assembly: GCF_057382185.1. NCBI lineage: Eukaryota > Metazoa > Chordata > Actinopteri > Cichliformes > Cichlidae > Mchenga > Mchenga conophoros. Next base: position 25,715,057 of record NC_140533.1, on the reverse strand, counting down.
ACAGACATACTCTCACATGCACACACACTTTGATAAAACAAAAACGGCAAGTGTTATGGTGGGAAACTTGCGGAGACAAAATATTTATCTTGACTCAGCCACACTTGAAAAATCTCCTTCCTTTTCCTGCGTTTTGCTGGTGGCCCGTCTGGGAGGGGCCGGCAGCCAGAGCCAGAGAGCTGCAGCGGTATTGATTTTGGGCTTGGCTTCCAAACACAGCCACAGCAGCGGCTCGGGGATCCGCCTGCTGCTGCCTGCCCTGCCAACACAGCGGGGCTCACATTTTATCTTATGTGATGGTTCTCTGGTTCTTCTGACTCCTTTTTAAACCTCTTTCCCCTCCTGCATTCTCCCATCTGACCTTTTGTCATTTCTCTGGCTCACCTCCCTTTTACTACTTTTCTTTCTTTTTCTCTTTTTAGATAAGTTCTTCTTATCTTTTTTTTTTTTTTTTAATTTGACAGAAAGAAGCCGAGTGCTCCTCAGTTTGGAAAACTGTCACTTTTGTGCCTTTGGCAAGTGCTCTTCTCTCTCTTTTGTCTTTTTTCTCTTCTTCCCACTATCCGCTTCTTGCCTTCCCCCTCCTCCTCTAAAATCTGTAACCGAGCCAAAAAGGCAGAGCCCAACTGACACTGCCAGTCACTGCTCTCACCACGCCTTGGTGTACGCACACAGACACACAAAAGCGTATATCACTGGATCCATTTTTAACCGCTAAAAATAAAGAAAAGCAGGCTTTCAAAGATATCCCTCATTAGATTTTCTATATCATTTTTTTAATAGAAATATAATCAATAGAAAAAGTAAAACTACATTAAATCAATACTTATTGTGTACTTTGCCTTTAACATCACCGGTTTTTCAGCTTTTTTTTTCTTTGAATCACCGAGAGCTTGCCACAGTTCTTCTGTGGATTCGCTTCCGTCTCCTAATGTAATCTGAAACTCTGTGGGGACCGAACCATCTGTTGCGCGAACCTTTAGTCTTCTTTCTTTATGATTGGGGTCTTTGTCGTGCTGCAGAATGAATTTGGGACCAATCAGACGCTTCCTTGGTGATACTGTGTGATAGATCACAATCTCAACACCCCGATCCTCACACACAGTGCGTGTATGTGCAAAGTGCAGAGATTTGTGTGGGGCTGCACTTAAAACACCCACACTGAATTTTTTTGCGACTTGTAGTGCATCGTCTCCGCCCCTCCCAGCTTCATAGCTACTGTAAATATCACATGAAATGTCTGCAAATCTGCTATTTCCTGTGTCTCCTTGCTTGCTTTTTTGGTCTCGCAGTATGGAAAAAAGAACAAACTGTGCCTTTTCTGAGTTTAAAGCAGAGGAACGACTGTGAAATAGGACAGAAAGAGAACAATCCAAATACTGTCACTTTAGATGAGCTGGCGCTGTAGTATCTGCTGTGAGAACCTCAGCTCAGTTAGGATCAAACCAAACAGTAAAGCTCTTGTGTGTTTAATTGTGTGACCACAGTAATTTGAGTAGCTTTGTGTCAGTACACAACTTAAAGGAATGACTGAAGTAGGAAAATATGCATAGTACTTTTTTCTTGTTTTAGTTTAAAACAAAGTTTGCAGACTTTCCAAAGTAATTCATGTAATACAGCTTCCTCCCAGTCTAACCCTATTAGTTACTTGGAAACCTTGTTGAATATCCTGTTTGCTAATTAAAGACTGGGGGTTCACTTCTTACATGCTCTCCTCAGAGCATTATCATATGCCAGTGTAAAAAGAAGTATTTCAACTCCGGCCACATTTACTGTAGCACCAGAGGGTAAGTGGGGTTGATTGTGAGCTGCTGCCTCTGTAACCACACAGCGGTGTCACAGTGCACTGATGTGCTCGTCTGCATGGCTGTAGAAAGGTTAAACCATTACAGTTTACTAGGAGGGGAGCTTTAAAGAGACGAGAGCTAAAACTGTTTGGCTTCAAAGGTCACAGTAACATAAGTAACTTAGTTTTTTATTATGTGAATCATGCAAAATTACACTAGTAAAGTCTAAAACTAAAAATATGATGCTGGAAAGTGAACTCCCATTGACCACTTTAAAGGTGCCACAGGCTGCGTAGCGGTACTGTTCACCACAGAAACTGTGTGGGTATAGTCTAGTGGCCCTATTTGAATTATTAGCACTTGTCCCTATTAGAAAGGTACTGACTGCGTTACCCTGCAGGTTAAATGATGTGAAGAAACAGACGATTTTTTTTATTCAGGCATCACAGTGAAAAACTCGAACACTACTGTTGTGTTCCTTCCAAGGTCTCCAAATGTGCTTTTACTTTCTTATTCAGAGGTTTGAATTCACAGTGATGTACAGTAGCACAAAAAGGTAAGGACGACGATGATGAAGTACTTCTGCCGTGGTAGGATGTAATTGTTTTATAGATGCTCGCCCACAGCATCGGTGAGAAACACACGATCTGTCTTTTCATTGGTTCTTTCTCTTTCAGGGTACATTCCCAGCTACCTCGAAAAGGATGAGCCATGTGTGGTGTGTGGCGACAAGGCCACGGGTTACCACTACCGCTGCATTACCTGCGAGGGCTGCAAGGTACACACACAAACCCAGAGAAGCCCACAGCAGGTTCATAACCCGCATAATGGCTGCAGGAAAACTTAATTTAATGCCTTCGAGGTCAAGTGCCAAGACACACGACTCACAGCCGTGCACGCGCACACTCTTTATAGTGAACAGCCATGCACCGAGGTCATACACATATTGCTGTCACTTCATCTCTGAGCCGTGTGTCATTTGTCTTCCTCGCTGTCAGTGTGCTGTGTGATCAGACTGCTTTGCTTCCTTTTGCTCATGTGTTTGTTTATCATTTTATATTTAGGCGTCACTGAAGGGATTGAGCGTTGCTGGCAATGATGCATTTGATGTCTCAGTTATTGGGCAGCATTGGGGGGGAAAAAGACTTTTTTTCCTTTTGTTTTTTTCAAATAAATCTGATTTATGGTAAATATTTCATGCTCACTTCCCTTCGGTATGTAGAAGTATCTACGCCTGTCAAAAGAATGCTTTAGATCTAATAATACAAGCATAATATTAAATCTCCTTTCACATTTCCATCTACAGTTTGTTTGTCTTGTGCGTAGATCATTGGGCCGCCGCGTAGCTTTCACAGAAATTGCCTCAGATTTAGTAGCAAGTGGGGCTGACAATACGTTTAATCAAATTTTGCATTAAACACATAAATTTCACAGTAAAGACGCAGCAGCGGTAATTAAAATGTCTCCCTTCCCGCCAGCAGCGGTTGCGGCTGGAAGCAAAATGTTTTCAGGGCTTTTACTGTGCTCGTATTTCTCCATCTGTGTCACATCCACGTCTGCCTGCTCTGTCTACCTCCAGGGTTTTTTTCGTAGGACCATTCAGAAGAACCTCCACCCGGCCTACTCCTGTAAGTACGATGGTTGCTGCATCATCGACAAGATCACCCGCAACCAGTGCCAGCTGTGCCGCTTCAAGAAGTGCATTGCTGTGGGCATGGCCATGGACTGTGAGTGCACGCACAAAAATATAAAACGAAAATGAATTGATGTCACTTGTTTATTTTTATAATAAACATTCAAGAGGTAGTAAGACTAAACAGCACGGGGACCTAATATTTCACAGCTGGAGCTGCAACTTTATATATATGCAAACAAATTTGAGGTGATATACAAATAGTGTGCCTGCCTTTTTTTTCTAATTTCTTCCTCCTCCTCTTCCCACCTCCTTTTCCCTCCAGTGGTACTGGATGACTCAAAACGGGTGGCTAAACGGCGCCTGATTGAGGAGAACAGGGAGCGGCGTAAGAAGGAGGAGATGGTAAAATCCCTCCAGACCCGTCCGGAGCCCACGGGGGCTGAGTGGGAGCTGATCCGCTTGGTGACGGAAGCCCATCGTCACACCAATGCTCAGGGCGCACAGTGGAAGCAGAAGCGCAAATTCCTGGTGAGAAGCTACGGCACAGTGATACACAGCCAATTGTGATTGTGCATTTTCTTTTCTACATTGTTGCCGCACTGTTTTTCCAGCATATTTAAGTGATAGCTTAGGGTTACCTCAGCTGGGATTTTTCATTGCTGTCATTTCTTTAGAGCAATTTAAGGCGACTTCTTACATTACAAGATTATCTACTGAAAAAAGTAGCTTGTTAGGTTTCACCATTACCTTAGAAAAAAGCTTCTTCTCCGACAACATAAACAGCAACAAGCTCATTAATTTTACTCAGTGACAGCCTTAGCCGAACTAAAACCTAGCCATTGCTGTTTTGAAGCTGGCTTAATTGCCTTCCTCAGCGGGCTTCACAAACAGTGTTGGGGGACTGTGATTAGCTTGCAGTGACTGAGGTGGAGCTCACAGACACTTATTGATGTTGTTTGTGTCAGTTTCACTTGTAAGTTCAAGGTGGTTACGGCATGATGTAAAGGTTGTCCTTTCTGAAATCCAGCACGCTGAGCTACAGATAAACGCTGTGGCAAAAGTACAATTCATTGTCTTTCAATATAAAGGATCCATAGTAGCTGCACACATACAGAAACTGTGGGGCAAGGAACAAAGGAGTACAGCAGCCTTTTAACAGCATAAAATTGCTCCTTTAAAAAAAATCTTTTGTTTTGTTTGGTTTTTTTGCATTACTTCATTTGCAAAACTTATCTGAGAACTCTTTACATCAGGAATACAGGTGAGAGACATCCGAAGCAGATTATCAGAGGGTCTTTTATTTTGAAAATTCTCTTTCTTTTGAAGGCAAACAATCTGCACTTCTGATTTGTGTCAAATTTTCACACTTTCATAACCACTTAGTGGGCGAGTTCTTATAGACAAGGCATTGTCTTTCATGTAAACTATGAGTGACTGTGGCAGTCTGCTAGCAACCACAGCAGTCACAAGGAGGCTCAAAGTGCAGCACTGTACACACCTTTGCAACAAATTTCACCTAGCAGCAGCAAACAATACTCATCAGTGTTCCATTTATGGAATACTCGGAGGTTGCCGGGGTCTCGCCAGCCAGTCTCTAGACCTGTTCACTGGGGTTTTAGCTGTCAGTTTCACAGCAACTACCAGCAACGTCCAGCAACCACTGGGTGAAATCAGAAAGCACTACGCCACATACCTCTTTGCGATTGTTTTGGTCTCAAAGTAATGGATTGCCACAGTCACTTTAGGTTTGAGCGGTGGTTGAAGAATAGTCATTTTTCCCTAGCAACCAATGGTTGACAGGCTGTCATCAACTGGTCTTTAGGCCTTAACATCATGACCTGTTTACATCGATGACGAATCAATTATCTTATTTAGTATTTTGATTTATCAACCTTTCCACTTCAGATTTTTCTTCATTTTGAAAAAGTTCATATTAAAAATATATTGCATGCATCTTAATTTTGGGATGATTTCAAAGATACCCAAGCTTTTATAGAAGCCATCACACCCATATTTCTTAACCTGCCTGCATACACAGAACCAGAGAAGCTCTCTGTGCATGTGTGAATATGTGTGTTTGACAGTGGCAGGGATAATTACATTTACCCCAAAAGATTTGAGGCTTATATGAACTTTTAATTTATATTCATATTTTGGGAGTAAAAAATACCCATTGCAGAAATAAAAAGAGAACCACTCCTGACAGAAGCATTCCCACCTGACTAATGTTATAATATTTCTTTCAAGTCATCTCCTTCTTTCACCGGTGTGGGTTGTTGCAGGGGACACATCAATAATAACTGCACTTATAGTACTCTAACAAGTTCCTTTGGATGGATTCAATTCAATTCAGCTTTATGTATACAGCCCCCAAATCACAACAACAGTGACCTCAAGTTGCTTTAGATAATACGGTGAAGACACTACAGTAATACAGTGAAACTGAAATATTCAGACGACTCCCTATGAGCAAGAACTTGGCAACAATAGGGAGGAAAAACTCATTTTTAACAGGAAGAAACCTCTGACAGAGCCAGGCTCAGGGAGGGGCAGGGTGAGGGGAGAAGAATAGAAAGGCCATTACAGCCGAAACAAGTTTAAGTCACATTAAGGTCATTTTAAATCTGTTTAAAGCACTAAATATAGGTTGAAAATACCCAATAAACACAAGCACCACAATCTATTTCACACAATAAAATTCTGTAGCTCTATTTTAGTGTTTTCCAACAAACATGCAGTCACTCACATGTCTTTATCGCTGTGTATTCCCCGGTCTTTTTCTATTTTTCTCACCTCGTCTGTGCCTTTATTCCTCAGTTCCCTCCAGAGTTGTGAGTTTTATTCATTCAAATCTTCTGGGTTCTTAACGCAGACATAATTCTCCACATAGTTTTCACCTCAACTTTTCGTTTCCACTTTAATCTCACGCTTGTCTTCATTTCTTTGTTTTCTCTCTCACTGTCCCTCGGCGTCTCCCCTCGCTTTCCTTTCTGTTTTGCCCATCTGCTTTCCGTAAGATCCTTTCTTATCTCAGCCAAGGCAAATCCTCAGTCATTAGCGCTCATCTGCAAGTTGGCAGGCATTGTGTGTGTCTCTCACACACTGCTCTCCTGCATGTGTTAGTGCTCAGATTCATCCTGGACAGCCCCGTCTGGGTGTCCCCGTCTGTATCAAGCTCCCCTGTCACGCATAAACACAGACTCTGACCTTATGTTTTGGCTCAGGCTTATCGGAGATACTTACACAGTTTTAAGTGCCTGTCAACAGCTTTGCAGCAGAATGAGATGATATGTCACGTACAAATCAAGGCGCTGTATTTAAAAAATTCTATCCCACCAAGGTGGAGAGGGTTTCAAAGCATTTGTGGCCTGCTTATTTCAGAAGGCAGTGGATGGATGTGATGAGAACGTACTCACATAGCTGCATAGCTTTGTCCTGTCACCACTTCCTCATGACTCATGACTTGGTTGAAGGCTACAGTGAGCAGGTGGAAGGTCAGAGTTGGTGTTAAAATTAGGGTTAAACATATTTTTAACAGCACTTAAAATTAAAGCGCTTTATGTTACGGACGGGTCTTGCACCAAGCAGAATTTAAAGCTCAGCACAGTAACCCTGAGCTTGGTTCCTCTAAAGGATCAACTGTTCCATTTCACACGGCATTCACACACTAACGGGGCGCTGGAGTCACTTAACCCTGAATATCTAAATTTAAATGCTAAGCCAACCAGGATGAGCCCATTCTGCCCTATGAGGACTACTACTTTAAAACAGCAGCAATCACACTTCTTCTCATACATTGTACTTCAGCATGCAAATGATGCCGGATGCACTGAGGGATGACCCTCCTCACTTAAACTGCAGTGTTTTCCTGAGAGAAGAGAAGAAATTCAGTATGTTGGAACGCTAGTTTCATTGTTACGCTGCATATATCAGGTACAGATCAGATACAGGCACAGAACAAATAAAGAATATGGGGGGGATACATGAGTACCTCGCATATATGTGTGGAAACCAGCTGCAACCCACACGAACAAATTGAAAATATGTAAATAGTTCGATTTCCTCTGGTGGCCGATTGAGGCTGACTACTGTAGCGATCAGTAGCGGTAGACTCTTATGTGAAAATGGCAAATTCTAAAGTAGAAATAACTGCCTGATGCTAAAAATGGTTTTGTTCTCTATAGCTGACTTAAACCTTTATAAGCACAGGGGAAAGTTAAACTGTCGTGTGGATGCCAATGCACATTTTAAGCATGAACTCACCACACTCATCTGTATGGTGTTAAAAGTCCCTAGAACCCTTTTGTTCAAATATGGGAACTTTAAGACCATGGCAGGCAATAATCTCAACACAATGCAGCCTAAAGTGGAAATTTGAATTCTAATGCATCTTTTTTAATTTAAAAAAAGTAACAAAGTGCTTGAGAGAGGTGGTCCTTAGGTGTCATTCACACAGGCCTAGACACTGGATAGCAACCTGCTGGCAACCTTCAGTCTCCAGGCAAAAACGTGTATTCTCCAACTGCTTCGCAAGAGGTTGCCGGCAGTTGGTAGGTGAAGTTGGTCTCAAAGAAATGTATGGTGCTACCCCGAAAACCTTATTACGATCAATTTGGCCGCTAGCAGACTGCCGCAGTGACTTGTAGCTTGCGACTTGTTTACAAGCACTTGCCAACTCTTTGGTAGCGGCAGTGAAACTGTTAATAGTGTGAAGCGCAGAGAGCATTCCCCTTCAGATTAAATGTGTTTGTTTCAGCAGTAAGGCACGACTTCTGGTCTGCTTCTTCTAGCACTTGTTGGGTATTTAACATACTTTCTATGTAAATATACAGGTGACCACTGGTTCTAGCAACCAGAGAAATTCAAAGTATATTTTTAGTGCCTTAGCCTAAGTGCAATGAATTTCAGCCAGTGACAGCAGCAGCCTACAGAATCCAACCAGTTGAGGGAAACACATTTTTTCCCTACTGACCAGGGGTTCCCATTGGGTTGCTGACTGCTCTCTAGCTCTGTGTGGCTGAGGCTTTACAGACTATAAAGGATAATAAGAAAACATCTGCTATCATTACACTTAATCTAATTTTTAGACCAAGAAGAAGTGACACATGAGCCACTCTGTTTCCATTTTTAGTTTTGTGTGCTTTGTTTGTTTGTCTCGTGGCATCACCCACAGCACATTGTGGCAGTGTTGACTGCTTGTGAATGAAACCGTTTCAGAGATAATGCGGGGCCTGATGTTTCAGATTTTTTATTGTTGCTAAGACCAACTAACATATCTAGCCCATTGAATCATTTATGGAGGGGAACACACTGCTCTGACTTGTAACACAGTGTTCTCTCTCACACGCTTTGGTCTGGCATCTGGAAACGGCGTTGATGAGAGAACATTCGGTTCAGCTGTGTGCGGCAGCTGTGCCTGTGTGGGTCTCTACATCGGTCCAAAGGTCATAGCATTCCTAATTGTCTGATAGCGTTTCTATTAAAAGTAATAGCAAATCTTGTTCGTTCACAGTTCAACGCAGTCTGCAGAAAATGCATGAGATAGTTTTGTTTGTGCACACCTACATATTCATGTATCCATCAAACAAGCTGCAGACGAGGTGTAACGTCTCGTCGACGTCAACAACCCCGTCTCAAAGAAAGGAATGTCAGCACACTGGTGGTCTGCAGCTTTCCAATGCAGTAGGATAAGATTGATTCCATGTGTATTCAAAAGGCTTTTCCCTCAATATTCAGATAGTTCTCAAAGATAGAACTACAATACACGGGATCATACAAATTTGTGAAGCATGAATGCAAAATTATTCACTCATATTTACTAACAGGCGGGATGGCGAGCTATCCATCTTCCTTCTACTTCCCGGCTACTAATGGTCAAAATGCACTACTTGTTCCAAGTTTTCTATTCAGTTTGTTAGGCGGGAGAAGTGAAGCATAAATCGTCACGGCGGCACTTCATCTCACACAAACCTCCTTTTTTCCCCCGATTGGTCCTGAACTTCTGACCTTTAAGCTGTTGCTCTCAAAAACATTAAAAGGCCTTGAAAAGCTCTCTCTAGCTACTTAGTTGTGCTGCAACCAGGCAATGAGAAACAGACATATGTGATTCATGCATGGTGGGCATATGGTTTTGGTTGAACAGAGAGATCCAGAGTTAAAAACAGCAGTTTTTTAACCTGTATTCATGAGGTGCTCTTACGATCATGCCATGCAGTTCATTTTACTCTACTGTGTATTTAAAGCACTGATATGCAAATGATATGTGACCTTGTATATCTAAAATTCTTGCACCTTGCAAAGTCGCTTCTGAGTGATTGGCACTGATAACAATTCAGCATGTTGTGGCAGTTTCACTATCAATGTTCCGTCACATTTCTGTGATTGGTGATAATTTATTCATTAGTAATGCATTTTAACCACACACATGTTCACTGTTTCACAACAGTGAACCCAATTTATCTTCTCCAGCTCTGCAGCAGCAAACTTTTTGCAGACCTATTGCATCTGATAAAATAAAAGGTCAGGATGACACTGCAGCAAAAAGTTTTTACTGTTTTCTCCTCTTAATGAGCAAATCCCCTGAATGTAATGCTGCTCATCTTCAAGTCTAAATATCTTTTGGCTTCCTTTGGGACACATTCTGGGCCTTTTCCTTTTCAATGTGCAGTTCAAGGAGAGCTTAACACTTATTAAAAAGCCTGCTTCGGCTCCCTGACTAACTAGTCTGTACAGCAGCAAACAAACACATAATCCCTTGCCATCTCTGCGGGTACAGCTGAGTGCTTTTCCTCAGTGTCACCCAGATGGCTATGCAGTAAATAAACAATAACAGTTGGAAGAAAATCACACGAGTCCATTAGAAAGCACATATGAGCATTGCATAGGCCAGAGAAGAGGAAACTATTTACAAATACTAATTAATACCCGTACATTCATTGTGCATGAACGGCTCTATGGCAATACCAATTCACCAGCTGCAGTCATGTGAAAAAGAACGTTTTCACAGGCCTCTATGCAGGGCTGTGAAAGTTTTAGAACATCCCGATAACTTGAAGTTAGCATTTTCTGTGTGACTTTTTCAGTCTCATATCCATGTGGAGGAATTTTGGCCCAATCTTCTTTACAATGTTGCTTTAGTTCATTGAGGTTTGCAGGCATTTGTTTATGCAGAGCTCTGTTGCAGCATTACAGTCGGTTTAAACACGTGAGTCTTTCCTTTTTCAGTCATTCTGTTTTGGATTTGCTGCTGCGCTTGTGATCATTGTCATATAGCATGACTTAGTTTGGGTCAAACTCTACCTGCCTTCACTCTTGTATACCTCTTTTTGGTATACAAGAGTAATCTGCGGTCGACTCAGTTACTGAAAGTCTTGTGGTTGCAAAACTGGCCTCCTCCACCACCCTGACAGTTGGTTTGAGGGGTTTGTGCTGGTATGCTGTATTTGGTTTTCACCAATTCTGGCGCTGTGCGTAATGACCAGACATCAGCGTTTTGGTCTCATAGAACTCTTGTGTTTTATTCACATGCAGCTCTGCAGACTTGCAGCTCTATCCTTTTTACAGAGAGGAGGCTTTTTTTTAATTGTCCTGTCATCAGCTTTAGCATTTAGCATCCATGTTGGTGTTTATTTGTTGTTTATTTTCAGATTGTTTTGGGGTTTTTTTTTTTGCAATTTCTTTGAGCATTGCACACCACGCATCTGACCTTGGGATGAACAGCCACTGGGAAGACTGTAGCATTGTGTTAACACACAGTTGAGGAATGAATCAAATACACTACTCACACATATAGCTGGGTTAAAACTTGGAAAATAGTCCTGCAAACTAGATACACGAAACAAATGCTGTTGAGCGGATTCTTAAAAATTGTGAACTGTATCACTGCCAGAGCAGAACAATGCTGCATGAACTTTATTCAAAGAACTGAAGGCTGCATTTGCATTTTGTTGATTAGGCAAGCTTTACTGAATCGCTTTTAATTTAAAGATACTGGATGCCACCCCTCCATAATACGCACTTGGCAAACTATCAAGTCTACTTTGTCATGTTTAATTTAAAAGGTCGGTAAGTCCGAATGAGTAATTAAAGAGTTTAAAAGTGTTCTTGTGTAAATAAAATTGTACCCATGAAGTCGGGTAGTGACGATGGGATCTGTGGAGTGTTGCCTTTACAGATGCATTGGTTCAAAGAAGAGAAGACCATCCCCAACTCTGTCTGTTGCTGCTGCCATCATGTGGGGTGGTTTCTGCACAGGCTGCAAATATTGCACAGTAGATTTGTAATTTTAGCAGATCTAAAGCCTGCTTGCTTTCTTTAAGTGCTTCTCTTTTGTCCCCATTAAGAGTGAGGGACATCAGCTGATGTTAGCAAGTGACAAAGCACATAAGATCATTGAGAAAAGGAGCTGAGGGACGTTTTCCCAAAGTCTTCGGCCTCCTGGGTCTCCTCCAAGTGGCTATCGAAAAGAGCATCTTCTTTTTACACTGTCTGTGCACTCACCTTTTTACCTATACTTGTATTAACTAGTGAAGTGTAATAATCAGCAACGATTGTATTTTTGTGCCTGTGCAAACTTCACTGGGAATTACATAACATATTTTGCCAGAGGACCTGTGAGAGTCAGCGTCTGCGATTTGAGCTCTTTTCTTTCCAAGTTTTTTGTTTTTCTGCTGCCTCTTTTTCTGCTTGAGAATTTGAGTAGAGGAGTTTGCGTCAGCAAAGCTTGGAGCAGCATTTGTGTGCGATTTCATGACTCATGTTGCCACACAGCATGATGAACGGTTTACAGAAAATGCAGGCTGAAATCCATCAGAAGCAAAATCCCAAAGGATGATCAGATGGATGGGATCAATGGCAGCGTGAGCTGAGCGACATTTTTCCTAATGAATATTTGTAATCAAGTCTGCGGATGATGGTAGAAAATTTGAGTGAAATACAAACTTTGCTTATTCCATACAAATTCATCACACAGAACAGTGACATGATGGGATCATTTCCAAATCACATTAAGTCCCCCGGTAATACTAATCCTGGATGGATTGAGCTAAAGACTATATTACATTGTCATCTGTGTCAGTTGTGAATCGTGACACAGAGCTAAACCCGAGAGATCTGCCCGTCTCTCTCCCGGCAGCTGTTTTCCCAATACTGACATGAAAAATGGCCGCTGACCTCCACCAACAAAAGCAATGTTTTGTTTTGGCTCTTGCACGACAAGAGTTGCAGTCCATCAAAGTTATTATAACAACTACTTGAAATTTTCCATAATTGCCCGGCTTTCAGCCTCACAGCAGAGGACTGGCTGTGTTTGCACTGACTTACGCAATCCTTCTTCCTCTGCATCATGATTGATGACTCTTTGTTCGAGGTGATTATTCCTCTACTTTTATCTCATCCCATTTATAGCCGGAGCAAAGTCTGAATAAATGACTCTGTCCCTGACACATGCTTTATTTACTGGAGCGGGAAACAATATTTTTCATAGTCATAACATCAATTCAAACAACTCTGTAAACATATATATTAGTGATCGGCGGTCTCCCTTTAAGTAAGTGTTATCGGTTTGATTACATGTCGCCGTCCTTTCTCCAAGGACACTCCACTGTCCTCTGAAAAACTGTTCGTTGATTTGCAGCACTTTGTGGAAAACAAACCATTTAGAAAAATGTTGTGTTCTGAAACACCTTAAAGAAATTCCATAAAAAGGCCATAATATTTACTACTTTGTCTGAGGTGCTCAACTACAACAACACACCGTACGAACTGGAAAGGCAAGCAGCTGTGACTGGGAGTTGGCTCGAATCACTTTGCTATTAAAAAAAAAGGCTATGCGTAGTACACATAGACAAATGTAGCCACAGATATAAAAGTGCAAAAATGTCTGTCTTAGACTGCAGAGACAAACAGGAGGGATGCTTTCTCTAAGTCAAGAAGTGGATCACAGATTAGGACATCTGACTGCGAGCGCATGATATCCTCAGCACATTTCCATTCCATTTATTTTGTAATTTTGTGTAGGATCATGCTTTAAACTATCAAGCTGATGAATGACATCACTTTAATGTCAAAGAGACATGAGGGGTGTGTTCCAAAGTCTCTCCTGCACAGGCCTCCTCAGTGTCCTCTTAAGTCAGGGGTGTCCAACTCCAGGCCTCAAGGGCCGGTGTCCTGCAGGTTTCAGATGCATCCTTGATCCATCACAGCTGATTCAAATGGCTAAATTACCTCCTCAAGATGTCTTGAAGTTCTCCAAAGGCCTGGTAATGAACTAATCATTTGATTCAGATGTTCTGACCCAGGGTGAGATCTAAAACCTGCCGGACGCTGGGCCTTGGGGCCTGGAGTTGGACACCCCTGTCTTAAGTCATACTGGTTTCCACGATTGGTACAGAAGCACTGAACTACTGTCCACTGGATACTTAGGATATTATAGGCTTTGGACAACACTGAGCGTGGTTGTTTTTGATGTTTTTATGGAATTGTTGACTATAAGCATTTGAAACAATGCAACTGGCCCACAGTTCAGTCAGTTCAGTCTTTTGACTGCATTTAAAAGATGTAGGTAGCAATCGTGACATTGTGCATTGTTTAGTAAGCCCTACTTTATCCTTGTTTCTGACTCATAATTTACAAAATCAGCATTTTGTTGCACATAGGTGTTAAACCAGCAACTGAACCCAAAAATATTCATGAAAGTGTTTACTGAGGTCAAAGATCGAGGGACCCTCAGGGCTGGTTTGCAGTTGCTTGGGCATTAGAAGCCTGGGCTTCACTTTGCAGAGCTGTAAACTAGGTTCATCATATATGGATGAAACAGTTTTTATTCTTTTCTGCTTTACTAATATCTAATTTAACTTTTCCTCTGTGCACTAATCAACCGCCCACATTTATTTCCCCATTTAGCCAGAGAAAATCGGCCAGTCTCCAGTCGCTCCAACATCAGACGGAGACAAGGTGGACCTGGAGGCCTTCAGCGAGTTCACCAAGATCATCACTCCCGCCATCACCCGTGTCGTTGACTTTGCCAAAAAACTGCCCATGTTCTCTGAGGTGAGTGGCGGTTAATTTGACCTGAAGAGCACAGCGGAGGCCAGAATTAACACAAAAATTGGCAAAACTGTTCATTTACCACAGCTAAACCAAGATTGCTTCAGTTTACCAGAAAAGTCCAGCACACAAGGAAAGTGCTGATCATTTACATATTTCCTCAAGCAATCGCAGTGTTTGCAAAATAAACCGGCCTTTGTTTCTGACAATTAGTGAAGCATTCCTGCTCCTGTTTGGCCTGCCTCACTTAGCAGCATGTAATCATGTTTCCCTTCTGCGCTGCTTGTAATGAGACCTCGGGTGATTGGATAATTATCAGGGTGTATCAGAACTGTTGTCTAGCGGGACAGCTGTAGTGACAGAGCAGTATGACTGTGAGTCTGCTGCGTGATGAATTACAGAAGAGGAAAAAGTCTTTACTGTGATCTATTAGAGTTTATGAAAATGTCACTTTTTTATTTTTTAATCAGCATATTTTAATGCATTGTATAATTATTATACAAGAATCGCTATCATGATGGATACTACTAATCAAGTCAGTGTCTGAGCATAGATAAACTCCTCTTAGTTTAGCTATAACAAATTTAAAGTTTGAATATTCCAGACACAAGCACATGATCAGCAATGTTTAATTTCCTATCTTCTTCTCACATTGTAACATATTTTATTATAAAAGAAGCCATTTTAATCTGATTAAAGAGGCAGAGGGAGGGAACTTGTTTGGCTTACAAGCGATCTGTTCGTGGCTCTGCAATAAATTACTAATAAGAATCCACAGAAACAAAGCCAGCATTCATTTAGCCAGTAAAAATTAATCTGTTGCTTTTTGACAAATTGATGCAGTACTAACTGCATTATTAGGCATTTACTTTTAAGCCTGCCCCCTAGTTAGAAATTTACAAGACAAATCAAGCCAGTGAATGTCAATTAATCTGCTCTGCAGTCAAGAGCAACGAGGAAAGAAACCAGCTTACATCAAGGTACGATTAATTCAGCACATCAGAGGCTGCAGATTTAATTGAA
The DNA here is from genome assembly GCF_057382185.1 of Mchenga conophoros. NCBI lineage: Eukaryota > Metazoa > Chordata > Actinopteri > Cichliformes > Cichlidae > Mchenga > Mchenga conophoros. Next base: position 25,699,565 of record NC_140533.1, on the reverse strand, counting down.
CAGGTTTTAACTCAGAGTTTCTAATATCCATGTAAATCAGGGTGTATTAGTCATAATCTGTGTTCATCAGTGGGGGGGGAGGTACGCCTATTTTCAGCCCATCTTCATATTTCTCCTCCCCCCATCCCTTCCTCTTTAGCACGTCTCTCTGCCTTCCTTGCTCTCATTTATTATTTAGTATCCTCTTTACCTAAATTCTCTCTGCCATTATTTGCTGTACTGCTTTATTGACACTTGGATAATGGCGAAGATGTGGGAAGGTAGCAACGCAGCTGAGTCATATCTAATGTGTGAGCACTAAGGCAATCAACTGAAGGGCAGATATTTCTCATTTTTCTATGAAACTTACTGAATTAAATAAAAAATTGGTGTCAAAGATTCAGTTTGTGGATGGCAGGTTTACAGGGCAGTACCGGCTGTGAAACCATGGATGTATACAGATGCCAGTGTTTGAAATAATGCTGCAGAAGACATTTTTTTGTTAGCTTGCTTCATTTTTGTAGTTATTTATTACTACGACCCGTTGATATCGGCCATAAAATGAGATGATACAAGCAGCTTAATTGAGTTTCCACTGAAGGGTGTCTGCGATCCAGATTGGCTGAGGAGCTCAGTAATTTGGGATGGACTCAGATTAGAGCCACTATTCCTCCACATTGAAAGGAGCTAGGTGAAGTGGTTGGAGCACCTGATTAGGACGCCTCCTGAACACCTCCTTGTTGAGGTGTTTTTGGCATGTTCAGCTGGAATGTTGGCCCCGGGCAAACCAGGGCTCACTGCAGAGAATATACCTCTCAGATGGCTTCTGGTGTTTCTGGAAGAAGAGCTGGTGAAAAGGAGGTCTGGGCATCTCTGCTCAGACTGCTGCCCCAGCCTTTAGATCCAGATAATGAGCAGATGGATGGATATTATACAGCAAAATGGTTTATAAAGGAACACAGCTCTCTGAAATACAGTAAACTAAATAAAATACAGTAAAAATGGGTTAATAAATTTGGTAAAAACATACAAGGACATCAACTTTCAGATGACATTATAGTGACTCAGCATAAACAGCATGTAAAGTATAGTGGTATCTTTTATTGAATGATTATTTATTTATTTATTTAAAAAACCTGTTAAATCGTTTTGTTTTTGGTTTTTTTGCACTTAATGTTCACGTTTATTTTTAGCCTTTCGCGTGACCGCTTGTCTGTGAAAAGCGCTTCATAGATAAACTTTTCTTACGTACTTGCTTTGTTTTTGAGAATATGACAATATGTTTGCTCGGAAATGAAAACGAACGTGTTTTTCATTCACCAGCTGCCTTGTGAAGACCAGATCATCCTGTTGAAGGGCTGCTGCATGGAGATCATGTCCTTGCGCGCAGCCATGCGCTACGACCCGGAGAGCGAGACGCTGACGCTCAGTGGGGAGATGGCTGTGAAGCGGGAGCAACTGAAGAACGGCGGGCTGGGCGTGGTGTCGGACGCCATCTTTGATTTGGGCAAGAGCCTGGCACAGTTCAACCTTGACGACACGGAAGTGGCGCTCTTGCAAGCCGTGCTTCTCATGAGCTCAGGTTAATGCTAAAACCTTTATTCCACATATTTAAAGCTATATGGCAGTCTCTGGACTTGTTGCACATGTTATTAGTGATATATCAGTTTGAATTTAATGCAATTTAAATGCAAATTTTTAGTGTCCTTTGGCCTTGCAGTTGCAATACAAAGACATCATTACTCGATACTCTACATATTATACAATGTAGCCTATTTTGAATCAAAATCTAATTATAGTCTGAAGATAAATGTCCACATGCATATTCAGTGTTGGGAGCTCAATTTAGATGTGATGAATAAGTCTTTGCATGTCTCTAGTCTTGGTTTATTTATTGTAGAACATTTATTACGTACATGCGCAAAAGTGCAGTTTTTTCAAATAGTAGGATGCAAAAAAAGAGGGGATGCCCTTGTCTCTTTCAGTGCATCCACCAATTATTTAAAATATGGCAAATATACATAAATAATATATGAATATATATTTGGTGCTGCTGCCCCATGGTTAGCACCATCGGCTCACAGCAAGAAGGTGCTGGGATCTATGTGGTCATTTCTTTTCATTTTGTTGAGTGATATTCCGGCCTTCTCCCACATTCCTAAAACATGCATGGTTAAAGTACTTCTAAACTGGCCATAGGTGTGAGTGTGAATGGTTGTCTATCTCTATGTGTTGGCCCTGTGATAGACTGGCACCCTTTCAGGGCCTACCCAGTCTTTAGCTCTATGACAGTTGAAATAGGCTGCAGCGCCCCTGAACTGGATAAATGGAATAAATTGGATAGATGAATGAACGTAAATAATTTAAAGTTGTTTTTGTTTTTTTTTTACTGATATATATATATATATATATGAGAGAGAGAGAGATTAATTAGTCTAGAAGCATAAAAACATTTAAAAAATTGACAAATATATATATTTGTCAATTTTTTTATGTTCCTAGACTAAACGCTTGTATTTTTCCCAAGTTTAATAAACTGGAAAATTAGGATTTTTTTCTGGGTTGTAATCACCCAGATGGCACCATGATAATATAATGCTATTTGCAGTGAGAACCTTGGACATGATGCTTGATAACAGGTCTCATCTTATTTAGTATTGCTAACATTTATAGTTCTTACATCTTCAACTATGTAGTACTCATTGTCCATATGTTCTCTTTTCCCTTCTCCTTCTTCTATCCTTTTCCCATATTTCTTCTCCAACCCCCTCCCCACCGCCATCTGTGCTCCCTCTTCCCGCTCGCCTTCTTTGCTTTGTGCAGATCGCTCAGGCCTGACCTGTACGGAAAAGATCGAGAAGTGCCAGGAGACGTACCTGCTGGCGTTCGAGCACTACATCAACTACCGCAAGCACAACATTCCCCACTTCTGGCCGAAGCTTCTGATGAAGGTGACGGACCTGCGGATGATCGGGGCGTGCCACGCCAGTCGCTTCCTTCACATGAAGGTGGAATGTCCCAACGAACTCTTCCCCCCGCTCTTCTTAGAGGTCTTCGAGGACCAGGAGGTGTGAGGCACACTTGCCGGCACGCAAAGGGAAGAGAAAGTTGGAGCGAAACAGAAGATGGGTTAGTCCATCGTGCTTGTGGGGGAAGAATGGAGGGAGAATCCTCTCTGCAGGAATCTGCATCTCTCTGACATCACATTCACAGTATGTGGTTTTAAAACTGGAAACAACAATATCAGAAACGACACACCAGCAACAGGAGAGTGAAGCAAACAGAGGATTTTGTTTTGTGAACACCCTCTTCTCCACCTCTTTCTCCTCCTTATACCAACCCCTGTTTTAAAATCTGTTTGGGGGCCCTTCTGTCTGAGCATGATGTCTTATCTAGTAAGAGTTGTAGCCATTTGCCAAGACACAAACACACACAGACACACACACACACACTCACAGCCTGTTCCACCTCAGTTCTTCAGGGCAGCACTCTTTGGAGGGTCAGTTCCCCCTCCTTGGTTTTATTGTAGCGGTCACAGATTTACACTTGTCTTGAAGCCCATGTTTCCGGCGTCAAAGCTGGCCAGCACCTCTCAGTATTATTTCTGAATAAGTGTTAAGGCATTGATTCAGAAAGTATGGACAGTAGTGTCATCTTGTTGCTCACAGTCATGCAGGCGCACGAATTTAGCAGACACTGCACATAAAAATTTCAGCAGACGTAAACGTTTCCGTGGTGCATAACGGCGGCAGTAAAGCAGAGCAGCCACACCACTTATCAATTACTCAACTCAATCTGAGCCATGACAGCTGTTTTTGGAGCTTGTTCTTCTCATATCCCTGTGAAACCGGTGCTATATTTATATAAGGCTACTCCAGTTTTATGAAATTGTGTTCTCTACCTTTGAAAAACATACAGACCATGGCTTCATATCTACTTTCATTTTTGTCATTGGACCGGTTCCTGTGACATACAACACACACATACGCACACACACGAGCAGACTTGCCTTGTCATTGCCTATGCTGCTTGTGCCAGCAGCCTACCATCTTATGAATGACAAGTAAGCCCTTCTCTGTCTGAAGAGTTACAGCATTGAAGGAAGGGAAGGAAGAGAAAAAGAAGGGGAAGGAGAAAGGGAGATGCTTAGAGGGGAGGTGGGAGAAAAGGAAGGCGCAGGGACAGAGAGAGGAATTACAACGTAAAAGCTGGACTGTAGCCAGAGTTCAGAAGTAAATCTCCCACACCCAACCTCCGAGGAGGCTCTGAATAGCAGCAAACACCAGCAAGACGGCAGGCCTCATCACATACACACTGACTCTCTTTTTGTCTTTTTAACTCTCTCACACACACACGAAAACACACATCACCTCAGAGTAACGTGAATGCCTCATTTTACTGAATGCACTGCACGGCAGTGTTGATATACAGCCCTAACCTGCAGGGTTTGTACAGAGTCCTCTTATCGTGGGCTCAACTCAGTGTGGCCCCTCCAGGCTTCCATACACATTTGCCTTCTGTTTTGTTTTGTTTTTTTTCTTGTTTCTTGGTTATTTTATTCTTTTTTTTTTATTTTATTTTTTTAACATGGACGTCACTGAGAGCAGGCAAATGCCAAGAAGGCTACCATTTACCTCAAAGTGGACACACCCCTAGGCTGGGGCAGCATTACTGCCCCTGTGGTGTCAGGCACTACCTCACCTCTGTGGACACAGGGCAGCTGCCCACAGCCTACACACAGACATACACCATTCGAGTTGGAGTATGTGTAGAATGATACACAGATGTGCATAGCTTTTTGCATAGGTGCACACTCGTAGTCATGGAAAGACTAAAACACTCACAGAATACACACATACACACAGCGCTGTCACTTGGTTCAAATGAAATACCACTGAAGACAGGAGGGCCAACCATCCCCCTGGAAGGTTTTACCCCCTTCCAGGGAGTGGTACCCATAACATTCGGGTTATCTCTTCTTCTTTTTCTTTTTCTTTTTTTTTATCAAGTGGGACCAAGTGTCATCTTTTCAAATTTGGATTTACCAGTTTCTCTAAAGACAGAAACCGGCTCGCAGAAGCAACGAAGGACAGCGTGGGATGTGCAGCCCATTAAAGCAAAAAGCAGCAAGAGGAACGATTACACGGAGTAACTGAAAAGTCAAGGTGGCCACGCCCGTCAAATCAGCATGTGGTGATGACGTACCACGCTACACTTACGATAGCTGCCACTGGAGCTTGGTAAATATTTTCATGGAAAATTTCAGCTTTCTGTCATGCATGGGCAGTGTGTTTGACATAAAAAATGATGGAGTGAAGCCTCCTCACAAGCAACTCAATCGCACTTCTAGCTCCCCAACGCTCACTACTATAGCAGTAATATCTCAGCTCAAACATCCATGGCAGATATGACAAGTTTACCCTCCAAATGACCATACAAGAGTGTTTGATTTGATTTCAAAAGCTCACTCTGTTCAATCCAATTCTGGGGCCAAGCCAAATCTCACTGGGTTGAAAGAAATCTAGTTTATTTTCTATCCAATACCAAGCAGTAGTTTATACTGGGCACATGCACAGGATGGGTTATCCACACCTCCTCAGAGCTTGAGTGCAGTTGGGAGGGGAGAGGAACTGGAACGCCATCTTTGGGCACAGCGGTGGAGTCTGGTTTGACTGTTCCTAAAGTGCATCACCACCTCTAGAGATCCATCCCCACTCTTTTCTTTTCTACCCTCCTCTTGTCCAGTCCGTGACACTGCCCTTTCTGGAGCCTAGCTCAAGTCTAGCCCCCCCTCCTGCCATCAATATGATAACAGACCCCACTCAGCCAGGCTGGTGGGAGTTTTTGCACTAATGCAACACCCCATAAACTCTCCTTTTCGGGTTAGTTTCCCCAATTAAAATTGACCACAAATGGGTATCCTGAACTGCTCTGTTTAACTGGGCCTTTGCACTTGCAGTGGGCTTGGCCCTAAACCTGTCCTGTTGTCAGCATTACACCAGTAGAGCCAAAACAGCCCAAAAGCAGTGGGCAGAGATCCCTCCATAGGAGGGCTTTCTCTTTATCCGTGTAGTACTCACTGTCCCATACTAGAGCCCACTCAAAGTTCACTTTAAGCCCTCTTCTGAACACTGAAAATCCTCTCCTTTACCCAAAGCATCCTAGCTGTCACCGCTGAGCAGTTCATACCCAGTTTTGTCCAGATTCATTCACACCAAACAGGATCCAGGCCTTGTGAAACAAGGCTGGCCATAACTGCCCTTTTAGAGTGGCGCCACCAATTGAATGTGACCGACAAAGCAGCAGGGACGAGAGACTGGAGTGTGAGAATGCGTGGATGCAAGAGAAGAAGAAAGGACAGGAAACAAAGAAACAAACAAACAAAAAAAGCTGAGGGCCCCAACTCTCACTGCCATCATTGACATGGGCGAGAGGGGGTGATGTGGCTGGTTGCAGAGACAATGTCGTCAAACACAGGGAGGAAGGGCAGATGTCCCCTTCGGCTCCCACGCAGCCCCACGCAAACCCCCGCTCCCGTGCCAGCTGACGACCCCAAATGTCCTCCCTCAGCTCCCACTGTAAGGATTACCTCCAACGTTCAGATTGTGAGGATCAGGAAGACAGATCCCGCATTCCTGAGATGCAGGTTTGGGATTCCAACACATCTTTGTAAAAGAACCGATAAAGAAATCGACGGCCTTTGTTTTTGTGAGCTGTATGGGTATGTGCGTGTGACAGTAGGGGTTATAATGCTGCTTTTTACTTTCTGAGTCTGATGTAGATTAAGAAAACAAAAGATATATGAAAAGGATTTTACATCCGTCAAACAATATGAAAAAAAAAGATGACTTTAAAAAAAAAAAAGACTCCGGAACAAAATTATTGGAGATTTTTTTTTTTTCATTTTATCATTGTTTTCTTATATTTCTGTTTGTTTGTTTTTTTTGACCCTTCAACTGCTCTGTGTAAAAGAAAAACAAAACAGCTGTTGTCACTTTTTGACCATGTGTGCAGTGTAACATATTTCACTTCTTTTTCACGTCTATAGTTTGTGTTTGTAAGCCAACTGATCTGTTTGTCCCTGTCCCTGTGTCTGTGTCTGTCCAGTTGTCCGTCCCCTTTTATCAGGAGGAAATTTACAACCAACAAAAAAAAACCAGGAATTTCTTTTTTTTATATATATTTTGTTCCTTTTTTTTTTAATGAAATACATCTTTGGAGGAAAGAAAAAAAAAACAAATAGAAAAAAAATAACGCAACAAAAACTGAAAATACAAAAAAAAAACAAAAAAACTGAAACACAATCTTGTCATACCTCACACAACACAAGACTCAAAGGAACTTGGGAGGAGTCATATTTTGCAGGCACATGTGAAAGTTCAGAGATGCATATATAGATTTTAAAAAAGTGTACATGTCGAGATAATATGTGCTTGTGTACGCATCAGTGTAAGTTACAAAAGGACTCTTCCCTCAAGCTTTGGTGCCCTCTACCTTATTGATTTGGTTCTCGAATGACAGGAGGTGCAACTTAAACTCAAGAAAATGTCGAGACATCAGCTCTGAGCGCTGCCAACGTGAGCACTTCTCCACCTTAAAGGCACAGTCTTTAGACGGTAAACCTAAAATGTGAATGGCCCAGAGACTGAGGGATTGACTTCTGTAATAGCTGAGTGTTTTATGGAATTGAATGTAGCTGACAGGAGGGGGCTGGACCTGACCCCGGCACCCACAACCTAACTTCCACACACCAGCAGAGAGGATAGTGGTGTCACATAGATGTTACAAAACAACCAACAAAACTGAGAATATATATATTGCCCATCTGCAAGGTGCAATACTATGTTATGTATTTTTCTATGTTTTGTGTTTTGTTTTGTTTTTTTCATTTACAGCTTATTTTGGCCATAACCAAGGATGTAAATACAAAAACATACAACACTCGAAGATTCATTGTAAAAAGTCAATTTAACCGCTCCATCCCATTGTCATGCAAGTGGATAAAAGTAAAAAGAAAAAAAAGAGCAAAGTAATGTGTAATGCTTGTTACATTTTTTTTATGTGTGCACCCTCTCACATGTGCATGCAGATCCATATTCAGAAGTGCCCTGTGACATTAATCGTAAGCCCTGTGCCTCGTGTTGTTTGCAAAGAGATGGATGCATACCCCTCGTGTTCTCACGCTTCACATGAATGACTATAGTTTTGTGTGTGAGTGTGCGTTTACCTATGGGATCAGATTCCGTTTTTCCAAACTATTGATGTGAGTGTTGCCAGCAGCTGTGGCAGTTAAAGGTCAGGAGTGCAGTGGGGGATGTTTTATTAAAGAGACGCTTCACCCCAAAGTCAAATCTACATGGCCCATAGTAGAGCCGGGGTTCTCTAAGTGTGCTCCAGTGGCTCTCAGTGGCATTTTTGTGGCCCAAGTAAGAATCCACTACTATTATAATTTCATATATTTGCATATATTTTATTCATCCACAGTTCTATCAGGACTGAGAAGCCAAAAGTAAGACATGACAGGAAAACAAGGACTTTATTAAAGTGTCAAAGAGCAGTGGATAAAGAGGCAGGTCGATCTAGCAATAGGGAACCCAACAGAAAAATAGGGAAACAACAGAAAAGACTTGGGAAAAATGAGGCTTGACCAAGATGGATAGGTAAGGGTGATAAGCAACAGGTGAATTCAATCAACAGAACATGTTAAAAGAAAATTCAATAATCAACTAGTTTTCTGAAGATACACACACTTAAAAAGCCTTTGATTAAATGTGCATTTTTCTTGTGCTCCCTAAATCTGCAATTGGTCATCGAAACACCGAGAACCCCTGACCGAGATTATGTTGGTGTGAGTTGCCTTTTTCTTTTCCAGAGACATGAGCTGCAGAAACGTCAGCCTTCTCTTGAGGAACAATAATTCTAACGGGCCCATTTACTTTGTGCTTCTTAAAAACTCCCCTGTCCAACTGAGCTTTCAGTCGCCAAGTCGCTGCACTGAAGGAAAGCATGCATCTACCATGTGACAAGAAGCTCGTGCCTATGACAGAATGTGAACATGACCGGCATTCATTTCAGCTGAGCGGTAATGCTTTTCATTTGCAATGGCAGGCTTAGTTTAGTGCAAAGAAAACAGTCTGTACCTGAAACTGGTCATGTCGCAACACGGTTTCTGACTTTTCTGTAAGTAACTTCACATTACTTCTGAGTTTTATAGATTTTGGGGCACTTATGTTATAATTAAAGAGAAAACAGGCGTATCTACAAATTATATATCCAAAACTCTGCAACTCACACCAAATACTCCAGGTAGATAAACGTGTAGATTTGATTTTGGGTGACTTACAAAGGAAAGTTGGAAGTGGGATAGGGAGCAGGGTATTATTGGGCATGAATGCCAAACAGCTGTTTAACACCCACATCGTAGTTGTCAAAGTCTAAAATGGATTTGTTCACCAATGCCCCAAAAAGCCAGCCTAAATACACTGAATCCGAACTTTCTGTGAGGATCAATTTAACTGAAACCTGAAGTAGTTTGCAACAAGTACGTGAGGCCTCATTAACACAAGTCATTTCAGATGCCATTGGGGCCTTCTTCCACAGGTCATTTGCTGATGTGGTTGCACTTGTGAGGCATAAAGATTACTTGTGCATCTTGGAAAGACAAATGTGTATGTATAGCATTTCAGTAACTAGCTAAAACGAGTCTGGAATCACCTCTCGAATTAGTTTCAGTAATCAGATCTCAGTCAGTTTTAAATGCTTTTCTGGATCCATTTCCTTTTTTCTGCTTCTATGAGATTGAATAGCTAACCAACCTCCCCACAATGCATAAATGAAAGTACAAATGGTGTCTTAAATGATGCAAGTTTGAACCAAGCATCATATTTTCAGCTCCAACTGTTTAAAGCTGAAAGTAATTTTGGTTTATAACAATTGGTGACACCCCGAGCTCACACAAATCATGCTGTTCCTCACCACAACAAGCAGACTGATGTTTTTGAGGCTGGCTTTGTGGAGCTTCTCAGCCCTTCCCCTCCATGGATCCTGGTTTATTCTCACATGTTGACATGTTGGACAAGGGTGGAGATTGTCTGTAATGTCTTTTGGTTTTATGGTTGTTTTTGGTTTCCCTCTCCCCTCCCCCATGCCAAATGTAGAGTTTGTTAAGACATGCAAGTAGCAAGATGTCTATGCAATTTCCCTCCAAATCCCTCCAAAAGACATGCTCACTGTAACAACTGTGAGCCGGTCTTGCTTATGAAATCAGATTTGGCCCTTGCTTGAATTCCAGAGGTTCTTTGCATGACCCAGAGACCCTTGCTACTTTCTGTGGGTGTGGGCCAGAACTGTTGGGGTTAGCTGGCCTTTAGCCCAGCCTGCTGGCTGGTCCTTAGGCTCAGTAAATCTTCACAGTCGTCTGGGACCCAGAGAAGTAGGAGGGGTTCCGGGGATGTTGTGGAGAACAAGGATTCTACGAGACGTGCTGTTTTTTTTGTAAACTGCTCAGAAAGTGGTGTGTGTATGTATATGTGTGTTGTTTGGAACTTTGCTTGTGTGCGTCGAATGCGATGCTCTCATTGTTTGGTGTGTCTCAGAGCCTCAAAATATAAAATTAAAACCAGGCCCTAAATTCAGTCTTTCTTGAAAATGTAGCTTTAATCTTTGCATATCGCGACCAAGTTGCTGAAATTTATGTAGCACAAGTAAGGTTAGTTAACCATGTGCTTACCTCTTCTTTTGAAATGTGAGGCAAGTGTTTGATAGCAAAAATCCATTTTCCTTTAGCACTTACTTAGAAGCACTTTGAATTGACCAAACCAACAGTAGGTAGAAGATTCTTCAGAGGTAATACTATAATTATGAATATATATATATATATGTATATTTAAATTGCACCCAAGCCAAATGACTTTTGCACCATTAAATTTCTGTTCAATCTGAAAGTAAAAACGGCAGAGGCCTTTGGGCAAAGCCATGCAATGAAATAATCAATTATAGCGTTTACAGTTATTTTGAATGAAGTGCAATAAGTGGCCGAGTAAACATTGTGAATTTTATTTGATTTTTATGTCTAATCAGATCTCTTTCTTACATTTGTGTGAAAATAATGCACTGTCCCATGAGAGCATCGGCAAGACCCAGTACACACACACAGACACACACACGTGCACGCACACACGCAAACACAGACCACTTTTTGTGAATGGGTAAAGGAAGCTATTGAAGGATTCTCTCAGGTAAAAGAACATTTTCTAATAAATGATGATGAACCTTGGATGAAAAAACCATTGTTAGCTCCTCTTTTTTGTCTCAATTTGCAATCACCAGTGTTCATTTTACACTTGTTCTGTCATCCTTTCCTGGATGGAAAGGAGTAGACATCCAGGTTCCCAGAAATCGGACCCCAAGTCCAACCTCGGGCAGACATAACCAGGCCCTCACTGCTTTCTTAACCCTAAATCGAAATCGATTTCTTTACATGTGGGGAGTGTTTTGTCTGTTGGTTTTTGTTTGTTCGGGTTTGGGTGCTTTTGTGTATCGCTTGGGTTTTGTGCCGCACTATATGGAAGACCATTCCTGCCAGAAAAAAAGAAAAACATCTGAAATATTAGGAGTATTTTTTAAAGCATCAGATTGATAAGAAAATGCTGAGAGACCAAGTCATCATTTTTACTTAAAGGAGATCGACTCCCATGTTCAAGTCGTATATTTTGATTTCACACGGTGATTATCATCACTTAACTCATTCACTGCAATTGACGTCTATAGCCGTCAATTGCAGTGAATGAGTCAATGGGTTTAACTCATTCACTGCCAATGGCTGGCAGTGAATGAGTTAATTTTGACATTTGATTAATTTAAAGTGTTAATTACGGGGTTATAACATCAAAGTCACATATGTTTCATGAAACACGTCTTTCATAAAAGATCATGAAAGAGAAAGTCAAGATCTGTTGTTTTTGACTCCGTTTGGTCAGTTTTTTCGTGGAATAGGTGAGTTACCATAACACAGTAAAGACATACAAAATGATTGATTTTGGTTACAGTTTTATTTTTGATTATCAATAAATTACATTCGCATAGATATGTGCAAGAAAAACTGTGTGCAAAAATTAATTCATCCTTTCATGTCAGCAACACTCTAGCGTCTTTGCACTCTTTAGGGTCAAAGTGCCAGCAGCAATATTCAGCTTTTCCTCATCCAATTGCTTGTGGTGTACATACAGCAGTGCATGGCTCCCATCCAAGCCAGGCACTATTTGCCCTCAGCGGGGCAAATGAACTGGCTGTAGTCCTCCAGCCACAGGCCTCTTTTATTTTCTGTTTAACTCTCAGTTGTATGGCTAAAACCAAGGCTGTGCATGTATATAAGTGTGTGCACGTGGATGTTGCTGTTTCACATGAGAACTGTGCTGTGTGCAAGTGAACGTTGAGTGTAAGTGTGTGAATGCTGAATGTCTGATGGACCTGCTTTGCTTCCCCTTCCAAAAATCCCTAAAGCACCTTTTCAGGCCGCGGTGTGTGACGGAAGTCTGTAAAAACAGATTCCTGTCACATACTTGTGTTATTTCCTTTGAAGAATGTAACCAACACTGTGTTCAGCGGGCTAACAGAGAGGAAGTAGGAGGGGTCACTTGGGAAGCATTTCTACTTGAGTGTGGCGGGACTGCAAGAGATAAAAAACAAAACAAAACTGTGAATTTCAGGAGTGGGTGATATTTTAAACTAAAAGCTGCATCAATTCTTACAAATGGACTGTTGCTGCAGAAAAGAGCAGCCACGGCTGCGCTTCGAGGCTTTGCAATTTTGGGTTCTCCTTTCCAATGATGGCCTTATCGATTGTTTTTATATCCCTCCTCTTGTGTGGCATTGCTGTACAGCATGTTTCATAGGACTCCAGAGGATTTATTATGAAGGCTTGCACTTAGAAATGCTGTGGAGTTTGTTCTCGGGGAAAAGAATGAATTAATATGCTGCATGGTAGGAACTGAGGACTCCCAAGAGTGACTTTAAGGTTATCACTACATACAATATGTCCAAGCTAGTACTCCCTTTGTGGCTGCATTAGTGCAACAAGAAAATCAGAAGAGAAAATTGAAACCCATGAGCTAAACAATGTAATCAAAGCACCAAATGTTATTTATTGGACAAGCTACAAACATTGTTACAAGTTTCTGACAATGTTCAGTAAGCGTGAATTATAATTGACTGTTAGAGTATGTTTGGATAGCTATGCATTAATGGCTGAGTAAGATGCATATAAATTAAGCTGTATTGATCAAGAGACTAAAGTCACCCCGTTTATCCAAGGTTACATTAAAGGGAACAGTTATCCTCATTTCCAGCTAAATATTTTTTATTCTTGGACTGTACTTGAGTTGCTCTGAATGAGTCACAATTCATTATTATCCTTGTTTACCTCATGCTCCAGTCACACTACAGAAAACAGAGGCTGGAGACACAAATTATTGCAACAGTGTGCAATGAACTTGCAATCTTGTTACCTTTGAAATGGTTGCTTTAGAGACGGGCGACCACTCGTCAGTTGCTGCCATCAAGACAATGATAAAACATTTGCAAGGTAATTCCCCTGCTGCAAAGACGTGTCATAGATGAGTTTTGCTGATTGGCGCAGACTATTGCTGATTGCATTGTGTTGGCAGTCTGTCTGGATTTATAAATCCGACTGTAATTATTTGCAAACCTGTTCCAGTTTGTTTGAGAGTGATTGCACGCAGCCCAACTCAGATCACGTTTGTTTGGAGACTGGTCGCCTCCCAACTGGCAATCTGTGCAATTGCCTTGTGATCAAATGTGGTCACTGAGAAGTTGAGGGTGTTGCACGCTCAACCGCTGCAACAATCAATGCAATCACTGGGCAACCGCCCTTTTTTCTTTGTCGCACGGAGGCTGCCTTTTTTTACTCTCATGTGACTGAGCCATCATACTCTGCCACTATTATACTTTACGATTTTACCCTGTAAGCCAACTTTCTTCTGATTGGCTGCCCCTCATAAACAAAACAAAAAAGGAAACTTCTGTGCTGGCAGCCTGAGCTGTGTGCCTGAAATTACCATATTAGGGGATATCTGTTCTCAGCGACATCACACCAAGTGAAGAGCACACTTATTTAGAAAAGATGAACTTTGCCACCGTGGCACCCAATTATTAGGGAAGTCCCATCTTGTGACATTCACAGGAATTACCCCTTTGTGGCCATTAGAAAGAATGCTGGTTTAAGGCACTTTCACAGTGCCTTTAATAGTCACACCTATGTTTTATATGCAGTTTATAGCCAAGAGTAGAGAAAACTATCTGAAATTTGAGCTTATGGCTCACAGGAACTACTTGAACTTATCTCAACCTCATTATTTGAAACACTGATCATGTTTAATATGAGTATCCAGAGAATATATGTGACAGAAAATATGTAAAAGTATAGTTGGTCCCCTGTTAGCTGAGTTCAGTGCTGTATGATTTGGCCACTATGAATAACTTTATGTGGACACTGTTTTCCTTTTTACACCAAATACCAAGTAAGACCTGAAGATACTTATAGGTGGTACAGTGGTGTGGTCTTGGAATAAGTTTTATGCTGCTCTGACTGTCTGCATGGAGATTTATAGCAATGTTTTTTGTAAACGGGTGTAAAATGCATGCCTAGACAGATAAGAATGTACACGGATTAGCTCATTTATTAACAGTCTATCAATCAGAGATACAGATCAGAGAATATATGAATATATAAACTGTATAGTAGTTGTATGGAGGTGGGGGCTGCTTCTAAGAAAATTATGCAATGCTTGTCAGGTTGAAAAATTGGTTTAAAACTGCTCAGGTTTGATTAAAAAGGCCTCAAAGGGTGCTTTCATCCATCCTCTGTCTTTCCCACTCTATTGGTCCAAGATGTCTCACTTGTCCTGTTTTGTCAAACGCTCTCAGAGCATGTGCACCATCAGCTCTCATGGCCCATGAGCCCATTCTTGTACGCAAAATCCGAAGAAAACTCTCTCTGGTCAGCAAACCTTAAGGAAAGAAATCCATTTATTTCACTATGTAGCAGGTCCAAGTCACTTGATACAGCACCAGCAAATTACCAAAAACCACCATGGCTTCAAGGCGCCATGCCCACTGCTTACATCGTCTTTACTGCACACCTTTTTGCCCACAATGTTTGTAACAGATAGGTCTCAGTGTTGCATGTACAGAAAGCTTAGCATGCTTATAGTATGTTCTGTGAAACTCGCAAAAACTGTGTTTCAAGGAAGGTTTCATTTTACCAGGAAGCAGACAGTTCTACATCCAGTATGCAGCAGCTGGTGCTCGTGCTAGATGTTTTTGTGTCAGACTATTTCTAGATGGGGTTGTCATGTACAAATGTCTATGAGCTATATGTGTCTGTATTCACTATTTTACTATTGATTGTCCTATTTAAAAGAGACACTTTGTGCAACACGGGTGTGTGAGGCCATATGATAAATCAAGAACAAGTAAAGTCTTTAGAGCTGCAATTAATAGACTGAACGACTTAGTAGGATGTATTTTTTTCTTGATTTAACATGAAAACATCAGTTTCACGGTCTGTATTGTGCATTACCCTCAACACTTTTTACAAACCTCATGTGGTAAATATTACAGAAAAATCAGCCAATAGAAGCAAAGTAACCTCACAGTCGGAGATGAAGAGCTCTTTCGCTCTCTCCCTCTTTTTTCTCTCTCTTTCTCTCGCTCTCTGGGTTAAGTTTTAATTTGATGTTTCTTTGGGAATTTTCTTTCTCCTCTGATCTTCTCAAGGACAGTCTTTCAGCCTGCATATTTGTGTCGGTGGAAAAACACACTACAATACATTTAACAAAATTACAAAAAAGGAACCACTGTTCTTTGTTTGATGCCACTCTTTCAAATGTTCCTTGTTTCACTGTGACTGCAGAAGCTGCTGGGAAAAAGATGTGTTCTGCAGACACTCAGGGGTTGACCTGACCAGTCAGGGATAATTGGAAGGTGCCAAAGACAGGATGCTAGGTGTTTTTGTTAGTTATTTTGAAACTTTTCAGCCAGGTTATTATCTTTGGAGCAACCACAAACAATTGTTACTTACCCCAATCCAGGATAATGTGTAGGATTTCATCAAGTCAGTGGCTCATGAAGTTCCTTTAGTTCATTTTAATTTAAACAAAACCTCACGTAATGAAGTGATTATTAGTTGTAACATTAGAAAAAGATTTGCCTAGCTACTGTTACATGGTCATACTGTTACACAGTCCCATTTTGATGCACAAAATTAATGTTCAAAATAGATTACTTTATTAAATATGACTTAAAGCGACTGAATGACCCCAGAAACTCATCAGGACAGTGCTAAAAAGTCAAGACAGAAAACTGTTTTCCCATACAGTTCTATAGAACTCGAAATCTTTTTGCGACCACAACTATCGCCATCTGGTGGCCTCTAAATAGAATGCAGGTTTAAGACACTTCCGCATAGGCTTTATTTTTTCCACTCGGAAGCTATGTCCGCGTTTTATATTGTCTGTTAGTTATATTGGCATTTTTGGAAAAAAAAATAGGCTAGAATCTGATTAACAATCACCAGTAACTAGGGAAAAATAAGTATCGCCAAAGAGGTTGCTTGCTTTGTTAGGTGAAACTGGTTGCAAAAAGGTATATACTGCTGCACCGGCAACCTCCTTGCGATTGCTTTGTTGCTATCAGATTGATTGACGCAGTTTGAATAAAACACACCAACTTGTTTGCAAATAGTCACCAACTACTCTCTGAGCTGTAGTAAAACAGAGGCACTTCACTTTCAAAGTAAATCAATCAATTGTCGAATGACTTCTACCGCTAGCAATGTCAAATGTCAAACATTGTTGATTTTAGCTAATTAAATCATGTTGTGCAAATATACTGAGAGAGCGACATGGTAGCCTGTGTAGTTCAACACCAATATGTGGGAAAAGTTGCACATTGCTGTGAATTATCACCCTGTTGTATAGGAACATAGTTACTAACATGTAGCTAACTTGGCTAATACTAACTGCTAATCGACAGGTGGTTAATTTGCCATGTGTTGATTGGTTGATTGATTGTTGCTATAATGATTCCACCAACAAAGATAAATGGTGTATCTCTCAGCGCGACACACATGTCATACAGTAAACACAACATACGATAACAGTGTGTCTTAGTACTAGTTTGGCAATAACGCAAACGGAAACAACAAGATTCGGACTTGACTTCACATGGTGGGTGTCATTAATAATAACAATTTTATGGCTGTTACACGAGAACCTTTAAAGTTGGCGCCAACTTCCAAGAAAGAAAAAAAAGTGTTGCTTTATATTGTAAGCCAGAACAATAGAGATCTCCTGTTTAGCAAGAACTTGGCAATTGTGCTGCTTTTAGGACACTGTGCAAACATAAAAGAAGAAAATCCAGAAGCTGGTAGATATTTCTTTTTTATGGGCTCAAGAGAACAGCGTCATCTTGGAATTCAGTTATTAAAACACATTCATGGTTATTTTTCACTTGTCAATCACTGATATCCCTCATCTTAGAAGTTACTACGAAGACTCCCTAAAACTGGAAGAGTTTTTATTTTTATTATTCTTGAGCTGAATATTATGAGTCACTGAAGGATTGATGTCGAGGTCCTGGAACAGTACTAGACAAGGGGAGAGAATACAACTCCAAAGGAAATAAACACTGAGATGGAAAGCTTCAATAGAAAACCATTGAGACTGCAGGTACAGCCTTTGCTAGACTTTGGTGCATTATAGGAAACAGTGCACAGAAAATAAAGGCCATTAACTGTATGAGTACAGATCTCTCATTCAATCTTGATCCCGAGGTGCCAGACCGTCATGTATTATCAGGGTAATAAAAGGGTTACAGAAGCTCTTTAAAAGTTTACTCTTATGTTACTGACATATGGGAGACTATGTAAATTTCCTTGGTATGACAAACCCCACCTTCTGGATGTCTGGTGCCAGTTCAACCACACAAGAATAACATTATACCAACAAATTTTAAGAAACCCAGGTTTTGTTCTTTTTGTCTCCTTTTCCTCTCTTTATTTACCTCTCAGTTGACGCCACTGTCACTGGCATGCAAAGCAAAGGAACAATGTTCAGGATTCATTCCCATGATGCACGGGGGTAAACAAACATGCAAAGACATACAATGAAGCTTAAGGCAATGCTCTGGGCTAAATAAATCCACACTGACAGCACTTATTGCAGATAAACGCATATACACGCAGGAAACATCCGAATATCTACTGTGATCTCCTCTCACACCACCCACAACTTCATCACACCAAACCCTTCCTCACCTGGACCTATTACCCACCCCTCCATTTTACACCCTCCACCCCTCCCCCCCCCCAACATGAGTCCAGTGGGTGGTGTGCTGTCAGGTTTATATGGTGGGCTGCTTACGACAGGTCCAGACAATCAGCGTGTTTGTAAATGTCAGTGTGTGATTTTCAAATCTTTGTTTATGGTCAGGGTTTTAAAGGAAGATATTTTTTATGGTAATTGTTGCTGGTCTATTTTACTATATATTTATGTAATAAATATGTGAGTACATTTACATCTCATTGGCTCTTTGGTCTGTTATTAGCCCTCGGTTTTCCAGCTGAACCATGTGCTGGAAGGTTTTCATTAATGGACTAATAAATGGAATTCACAAAAACCTTTTTCTCATTGTCTCTTTGTGTTTTTACAGCTGTATAAGCGTGGGATTTGTTCTTAGATTTAAATGGTAAATGGTAAATGGCCTGCATTTGTATAGCGCTTTTCTAGTCCCTAAGGACCCCAAAGCGCTTTACACTACATTCAGTCATTGGCAATGGCAAGCTACATTATAGCCACAGCTGCCCTGGGGCGCACTGACAGAGGCGAGGCTGTCGGACACTGGCGCCACCGGGCCCCCTGACCACCACCAGTAGGCAAACACGGGGTTAGTATCTTGCCCAAGGATATTTGGCATGCAGCCAGGAGGCAGCCTGGGATCGAACCACCGACCTTCTGATTAGTGGCTGACCTGCTCTGCCACCTAAGCTACAGCCACCCTAACAATCAGATCCATATGTGCAATGACATTTTTTTGTAGTTTTGCCTTTGCACACTGCCAAGTATGCACCAGACAATCAAGATGTGATTGAATTGTAGAGTTTTAGATTTGATTCAAGGGGTTTGGCAAAAGTGTTCCATTAACAGTTTGCAATTTTTAAACAGTGTCCCGATTAATTGGATTATTTGCCAGTAAACACTTTCGTGGCTGGTTATTATTTCATCACAAATTAGGCAGATAAGACATCTGGAGTTGATTCTTATTGTTATAAATGCATTTTGTAGCCATTCGCTGGAACTTTCCATGTTAGGAAAGTCCAAAGAAATTAGTGCAAGTGAATGACACCATCACTAGGCTGAAAAACAAAATAAACATGTCAGAGGACATTTTTCCAAATGAGCAATGTTGTGCAATTAAAAAAAAGAAGAAGAAAGAAACACCAAAAGACCTGAAAGACCACAGAAGGCAACCGAAGTGCATGATGACAGAATTATTTCCACTGTTAAGAAAAACAACATCGTAGTATAGTAGGCAGTTGACCTGGGTCACGGCTGTTTATTAATGAAGCTGCTGCTAGTGCTGATAGAAGCAGCAGGATGAATTTTAAAGCATACAGGACTATACTCTGCTCAGATTCAGACACATTTTCCAAAACTATTTCACTGTAGAGAGATAATGACAAAAAAATGTACTGCAAAAGCAGCCCAAAAAGTTTATCAAGGAAATTTGATAGTCTTCAATGTCCTAGTCAGTCATCCATTCCCAGCCCATCAGAGCATGCTTTTCAGATACTAAAGAGAAACCTTTAGGCAGAGAAATCCACAAACAAGCAGTGACTAAAGGGCCTAGCAGTGCATCTCAAGGGAGGAAACAGACTTCAGATAGCCAATGGCTACAAAGGATTTTCATCCAAGTATTAGAAACAATCCTTCACCAATTACTTTTGAACCTCAAAATGTGGGCTATGTGTAAACATGGCTGTAATACTAAACAGTTAATGCAATACTTTTCCTAAACCCCTTTAAATAAACCTGAAAGTCAGCACTTCAATTACATATTGATTTAACATCCACAGTGATGGTGTAGAGAGGCGAAATAGCCAACAAGAAGTCACCATCCTAAGACTTTTTCCCTTGATTGTACACACCGTGAATAGAAATTAAATTAAAATGTTATTTCAATATCTTGAATTTATAAGAGCTGCAGTAAACATAAAATCCTGACAGTTTATTTTCACTGTGCCAAAAAAATATAAAAACATTATCACTGTTTGAACTCTTTTTAATGACCAGTCTAGCATGCTATGCAGTTCTGAGAGAGGTTTTGGTATTAATATCAGAAAATGTAAATATCCCTGTAAACCATAATCCAAGAGGAACACTTAATCCTTCTTAGGTGAAGGACAACGATGTTTGCCAGTGGTCTGTGTGTACCTCCTCTTAGTGAAACACATTTGCATAATTGGAAACAACATTCTTTACAGTTTGCAGGCAGCAACTATATAAACTCAGTGTGCTGAAATAATGGCTAAATGAGGAGTAAACAAGATTTGTCTGCTCAAATCAGCATCAGAGGAGAAGGACAGGCGCTGGCAGCACTGCTCAGTTCATCAGCGCATGTCACAGCACATCCCGTCCGATTTATTGACAGATCAACTCAGATGTCTCTCAGCGTGCTGTGAGGTTTCCCAGTGAGGTACAGTGAGTCACAGGGCTATGACTGCTAATTCTTTAACTCACAGTGAATTTCCTCATGACAGATGGGAAAGGTGTCCGCCTGCTTGGTGGGGAATTCAGCAGATTCCAGCTGATGTATTAATAACATTTAGAGATGCTAAATCTTTATTTATAATTAACATAAATAAACATATCTTTTTAATGTTGGTAGACAAATCTATGGTACCAGTTAAAAAATAATACATCTTCCTCTTCTGATGTTAATGCATTTACAAGATGTTCACAAAACTTATTCTGATCTTGAGGTCCTTGAGGTCAAGTTCACTGACATTACACTTTCTTTTTGCCAAAGCCCACCCAAGCTGGTGGAAAAATCCTATTCAGTTATCACACTCCCAAGAAGATCGAAAGTCTTATCCTTCATTTTCAAGACAACAGGAACTTTTAAGAGTTGGATTCCTAATTTATTGAAAATAATAATGGCCCAAGTGACTTCATGTAGGTCTGTTTGCTCATAAGGAAGTGTTAAACCAGTGTGAGTTGTTTGTTTGAGTCACTTGTGATTTGCATACTTTATTTATTCTAATGTAATCAATAAATAGATTAAAATGTAAGAAATTCTTGCTCAAAAGTCTATATAGGACATCCAGGTGATGCTTAAAAAGTAGGTTTAAGCAATGCCATAACTATGACTGAATGCTGAAAAAAGACTGCCTGCAGCATGGGCCTTTTCACATGAAGTCCGCCATGTGGGTGGAAGCTGTTGTGGGGGCTGTGATCTCACAAAGGCAGCTTTTCCGCCAACCAATCCCTCACTTGCTGTTTGGACGCAAGCCCAGCCCCCCTTGGATCGCCCTCCTCTTTTCCTCTCTCGCTCTCACTGGTGTGTGTGTCATGCACATACACTCTCTCGCTCACATATACACACTTAATGCTCCATGCTCAGTCATAGTAGGAATTTTCCACTCAGCAGCAGCAGGAGAACATTGCAGCCAGCTGTGCTGTCAATTGCAGTATATGCTCAAATCCCAAAGACTGTTTGCAGACATCCTTATACTCCCAACCAGCTTTTTCTGTCTTCCCTCATGTGTATGGATACAGGCACGCACACAACTGTGGGGGCAGAAAAGCACATGGCGTGCTAGTGTGTTGATGTCTATTAGCAGCAAGACTCTAACCTACAAACTACGTATTGCAAGAATAACTAAAAAGAACTTTATGCAAAGATCAATGTGTGCTTTTTAACAGAAGAGTGAAGCAGAAGCATATAAATCCAACTACTGGGATCCAGAGGAGGCTGTTTCTTTCACTCTTTTCTAAACTCTCACCTTCTCAAGAATCTTTCATGGATCCCCTCCAACAACAGCACACTCTCCCTTTCTCCTTTTCTCGCTCCTCACAGTCTCTCCCTCTTTTGCGTCATCATCACTCACCATAGAAATCATGCGTAAGGACAGACATGCACATCTAGCATGTGTTCTGTTTACATTGGAGGGCTGTTATGTAAGTGAGAGCCCACCCACTTCCCTTCCCCCTTAGCCCATACGTTTCCCTGCTTCCTCTCAAATCAGGTCAGGTGAGGACTGCTGACTGAGAGAATTGCCCTCAATCGGCCCCTAAATGAAAATATATGTACAATCTTGGAAGTCTACACCAGACAGAGAAAGCAGTGATGGGGGGAAATGAGGAGTTTGAGGAACATGTTTGATAAACATTGGTTGGATGTGCGTAAATGGACAAAGAGAAAAACAAATCGGTTCTCTATGAATCTTTGAATCCCCAGTCTGACACAGCAGATGGTGCAGCCTGTTTCCAAATACAGTTTTGTAAAATAGTATTTTCCCCCTTCTTTCCTTGCAGGTTTGTTTCAGTTCATCAAACAAATTGTAACATTAGATAAAGATAGCCCAAGTACACACAAAATGCAGTTTTTAAGTGATGGCTTCATTTGTTATGGGGAACAACTCCATCCAAACCTACCTGGCCCTATGTGAAAAAGTAACTTTTTCAAGCATGACCAGCCTGTTTAGGGTTCAGATCATTGTCCTGCTACATAACATGAACTGACGGCTGGACATCCCCGTCCAGTATTTTATGGTAGAGACCAGAATTCATCGCCCTTCAATTATGGCAAATTGCCCAGGTCCTGATAGATGCTGGAGCTATTTGTAACTTAGCTGCACCATAATCAGTAAAACGGATGTGCAATTTCCAGCAATGTGGCAACCACAACACCATAAAAAGTCAATGGCATTCAGCAAGTTAAAGTCAGCAGGTAAAATAACTGTTTGTGATGCAAAATGTGGAAGTCCCAAGTTAAACTTTTCTTAGTTTCAAGACAAGAGACCACCACTGACTGTCTGGACTGTCTGGAGTCAGCTTTTATGTCGTTGTACCAATACTCAAGTACATAAGACACTATATATGGTTGCTTCATAGTCTAGTGGTTAACATATTTGCTTTACAAATGAAAGGTTGTTGGTTTGATGCTAGTTGGAGACACAAATCCCTTTAGAGTTGTGTCAGAGGAAAGGCATCTGGCATAGAACTCTCTGAAGTCAAGCTATGTGGGCCTACTAACTGTTGTGACCCCTTGTGAAAAGAGAGCAGCCAAAAGTAGCTTTTATAGTATACTGTTTATGCTCTTGGTCATGGAACAGAATCCATGGCATGCAGTATATACAACAGTGCAACGTAAGCTTGCAGGACAGTCTTGTGTGTTTTGGTAGATATGGAGTAAGAGTCCCCTCACCACAGTACAGGGTTTGTGTCCCAATGATCCTAGGGGCTATGTTGCCTTTTGCCCCTGACAGTGTTTCCTGGGGCAAACTGGCCTGGTGGGGGGCCAGACAAAGAGTGATTTAGAGGACCCCCATGAAAAAGAAAAAATCATGGGACCAGTTTATCCTGAGGGTTACCAGGGCACCACTCTGTAGCCAGGCCTGGGGATGTAGCTTGAGGGAGAGTGCCTGGTGGCTGGGCCTTAGCCCACGGGGTTCTGGGCATGTTCTATTGGAAGGATGCCCCAGGACACGCTGGAGAGATTAGATCTTGGTTAGGCTGCTGTCTCTGATAAGCAGGACACCATTGATGAGGAATTTACTCATTGCTATACCAAAAATATTTTGACATGAAGACATTCATGTTACAGAGCTTGGAAAACATTTTGGAAACAGCTATTTCATCTCTCCTTAAAGCACCTAAAATCACCAACAAACAATAGTTGAATAGTTGATAAATGATTGTAACAAGACTCCAGAGAGTTGCTGCACCTATTCACTAAGAAATAGTTACAGCACTTAACTTGCCCTGAAAGCATAAACTGTCATCTGAGTATTTAGATTAAACAAACAAGAGACATTGTGTTCGCTAACAAGCTTTAAATAGCAACAGCATCAACTGTATAAAAGATGGGTGTAGTCACTGTGAAGTTCCCGATTAGTGAAGTTCCTTAATGAAGCCCTAAGCTGAGTTTTTGTTGTTGTTGCTGTTGTCATTGTTGGTGAGTGTGGTGCAGATCTGCATGAGAAGCAAGAACGCAGCAAAGTACATCCCCACATATCCGCAATGGGGACCGTCTTTGTCATATTCAGGACAACGTGAACCAGCACTAAGCCCATAGTCTTATGGGAGACAAGTGCCATTTTCCTATAACTTCTACACTACCTGAATGTCATTGCAACTGGAGTAGTCGAAAAAAATGACAGTTTAAGGCAGTATCGCACTGACTTCACTTTTTAGATTTAGAAAGTGCACTCATCTCTTATATGAAGTTCGATAAATCGAGATGCTTTGAAATGTGGTTTATTAACATTTGATTCTAATTAATAAGCTTAGTAATAATTCAGATATGATTAATAAGCTATTTCTTGATCATACTCCATTGAATCATCATAGCAGTTCTGAGTCCCAGCGATGATTGGATTTTGGTAAGGATCTCTGTAGAGTCTAGATGTTGGTGCTGGTAAAGGTGAAGATGTAGGCTTGAATGAGGCTCTGAATGACCAGGGAGAGGTGGAAATGGGAAAAAGGGATGCACGAATGATACTCTTAAAAGCAGACTGACAGAAGAGTACTGAGATTACTGAAGCACACAGGAAAGAGGCTTATTGGCTCACAGAAGATGGGCAAGAAAAGGACTGGTTTAGAGTAATGGTGCCATTACTGATCCCATAAAGTCGATTCTGTCCATCTCGACATAACATTTTCAGTGTGAGAAGATGAAATGAAAACACTACGTCTACATGAACAAAATCATCTTTCTCAGATTTCCTTCCTTATGCATGCACCAAGACATGGTGTCAGTACTGAATTTGAAAGCGTGTGAAAGAAGAAGCAATGTAAAGAATAGAGTTGTAGCCTGAACACACAGGATACCACACAGACGCATGATTACTGGTGTTCCTTACTCAGAATCAGAATCAGAATCAGAATCAGAAAGGGTTTTATTGCCAAATGTTGAGCAGGTTTACAACATTAGGAAATTGCTGCGGTGCTTCAGTGCAAACATACTGTCATAAAAATATAAAAATAAGAATAAGAATTAAAAGTGCTAAGTGGATAGATATATACATGATATATACATGAGTGCAGGTGGTGATCAGTGCCAAACATGGAATGATGCAGTGACACAGCGTAGGGTCATGTGTTAGTGGTGGGAACAGTCATACGGTTATTGTTCATGTGTCCGACAGCAGAGGGGAAGAAACTGTTCTTATGGCGAGAGGTTCTGGTGCGAATGGACCGGAGCCTCCTGCCTGAGGGGAGCAGGTCAAACAGACTGTGTCCAGGGTGAGAAGGGTCAGCTGAGATCCGGGCTGCACGCCGCAGTGTCCTGGAGGTGTACAGGTCCTGCAGAGATGGGAGTCTGCAGCCAATCACCTTCTCAGCAGAGCGCACAACACGCTGCAGTCTCTGTTTGTCCCTGATAGTGGCTCCAGCGTACCACACGGTGATGGAGGAGGTGAGGATGGACTCGATGATTGCAGTGTAGAATTGCATCATCGTCCGTGTTGGCAGGTTGAATTTCTTCAGCTGCCTCAGGAAGTACATCCTCTGCTGGGCTTTCTTGATGACGGAAGTGATGGTGGGCTCCCACTTCAGGTCCTGGGTGATGGTGGTACCCAGGAAGCGGAACGAGTCCACAGAGGTGATGGGGGTGTCAGTCAGGATGATGGGGGGGAGTGGAGCTGTGTGCTTCCTGAAGTCCACAATAATCTCCACTGTCTTCTGGGCATTCAGCACCAGGTTGTTGTGGCTGCACCAGGACACCAGACGTTCAACCTCCCTCCTGTAGGCAGACTCATCCCCGTCCGAGATGAGTCCGATAACGGTGGTGTCATCTGCAAACTTGATTAGCTTGACAGACTGGTGGGTGGAGGTGCAGCAGTTGGTGTACAGGGAGAAGAGCAGAGGAGAAAGAACACAGCCCTGAGGGGAGCCGGTGCTGATGGTCCGGGAGTCCGAGACATTCTTTCCCAGCCTCACATGCTGCTTCCTGTCCGTCAGGAAGTCAGTGATCCACCGGCAGATGGGATCAGGCACATTCATCTGGGAAAGCTTGCCTCGGAGATGGTCTGGAAGGATGGTGTTGAAGGCAGAGCTGAAGTCCACAAACAGGATCCTGGCGTACCCATTAGCTCACAAACTCCAGGCCTCGAGGGCCGGTGTCCTGCATGTTTTAGATGTCTCCTTGATCCAAACACAGCTGATTTAAAGGCTAAATTACCTCCTCAACTTATCCTGAAGTTCTCCAGAAGCCTGGTAATGACCTAATCATTTGATTCAGGTGTGTTGAAACAGGGTGATATCTAAAACCTGCAGCACACCGGCCCTCGAGGCCAGGAGTTTGACACCCATGCTTTAAAGTGAAGTAAGGGCTCTTTAGAAAAATAAGTGCCAACTGCATGTTTCAACATGACAATATCATAGCATGCAAAGCCAGATGCAGATTTTCTGACCTCACCTCTATTCAGAAGCCTTGGGATGAATCAGAGCACTATGTGTTAGTGAGACTTTATCACCCTACCTCCATGCTCAACCTCGCTAATACTATTGTGGCAGAATCTGAGCCTGTCCCTGAAGATTGGAGGACATTGTTCCAGTAGATTAATGCCCATACCTTTGGAATGAGATCTTTTACAATCACACATGGGTGTAATGTTCAGGTGTCCACACATTTCTGGCTGCGCTGTGTACATGCTTTGAACTTTTGGCAGCATAGACAGTACCAAAGAGATAAACAGTGAAATAAATTCCAGATTGCATTTTGAACAGTGTGAGAGTGGGAGAAACTGACTTGCAAAAGATCATGAGGGATTTATTAGGAAAGCAGACTGCTACAATGGGAGATTCTCCATGAGAATCCCTTTCTGACTAAGTCATACTACAGGAACAAATGGAAGGATGTGATGGCAGAAATGTCAAGTGAAGTAAAAGGAAAAAAAAAAGATCAAACATGAGTGAAATTCAGGACTCGTCTGACACGGCAAAACACATTGGGAGATAATGTTCTTTTCAAAAATGATAAAATGTCAGAAGTTATGTGGATGTTATGTGAAAACAAGGCTCTTAATCAGGATTAAAGTGGTGTGTGAAATAAGTAGTGTGTTTATGAATGGTAATGAGGATTGATTTTAATAAGGAGATTACAGGCGGGAGGCTTGTGAGGAGGGAGCCAACTAGACACCAACTGAGGGAAATGTGTAAACAGACAGATGGTGGTGGTGGTGGTGGTGGTGTGTGTGTGTGTGTGTGTGTGTGTGTACTTGCATTACTTATATTGTGGGGACAGTTCAAGTCTCTGTAGCACAAAATATTACATTTCTTAGAGCGTGTTTGGTACATGTGTGACTTACAGTCACACATGTACCAAACAACCGCTAACACATGTACTACAGGGTTAGCGGTTTGATCTCTGGTCCCACCCTGTGCCGAAGTGTCCTTGGGTAAAACTTAGAACTCCGGGTTTTTCCCAATGGTAAACGAACAGCTTACATGGGAGCTCTGCCCCCTTTGGGGCGCATATGAGTGAGAATGAGAAACAAAGGGTTCTGCAGAGCGAAGCTGAGGTTTAAAAGAGCTATAAGACTGCAGGTGATTTATCAGTCATGAGATCAAAGCTGGGAGGTATCCAAGGAGTAGACGAGGAAGGTTATCTCCTGTGCAGTGCATACCTTAATTTATCATATAAACATAGCTTTTTGCAGTAAGTTAAGATGCAGGTGATACAACATACAGTCTTGATTTTCCTTGCACCTTTACCTCAGTGAAACGTTCTCAAGACTCCACAAGAGATAAAACAGTTAGCGGGTAAAGAACTATGAATCAGCGACAGTGGCAGAAACAAAAACAGAAGTAAAGTCATAGCGTGAAACTGCTTAAACGTTCACGATTGCACAGCGTGATTCATTACTAGAAACTGAATTCTTGCTGTTGCAAATCACTTTGCTTCTCATGACCCATACACATAGTTCAGCATACAGTGCATGTGGGTAATCTTTAAATTTTCATATGTGCGGTTGCTGAACATTTCATGCCAAATCACTGGTCGTTCATTTTCTAGCGGCCTCTGCTCTTGTGTAAAGATCTAACTGCAGAGAGTAGTTCCCACAAGCATTTGCAATTTCATGCAAATGCGTTGGATGGGGATGAGGTAAGGGCTGCTTGCTACTTAAGCATAAAAAACCTTATCTTAATGGACTGGGTATGTGCATGATGTGCTGAAACAGAGGAGTGCCTTTACATTCTCTGGCCAAAACCATAAAAGTCAAGACGGCAACTATACCTGTCCACATACCATTAGTAGCAGGGTTGAGGCTTTCTTTTATCATTTCAAATACCCTGCACTCATCAGTGGCAATTAATTATTCATTGCACTGCAACGTTTTTTTTATGCAACAAGGCAACAACAGACATTTGTGTTTTGAAATGCATCCCAAGCTATGGCCCATCATCATAACATCACCCACTGGTTTTTGGATCTGCATTTCAAAGCCTCATCTTTAGGATTTTGCCCATTTTTTGTTGATATTTGTAGCCAGATGTGTTCATATTTACCTGTCATCATGCTGTATTTATTCACTTTATGGGTGCAAAGAACAGCTATATACTAGAATTTCACTCACCAAAACGATGTACCAGATTCTTGTGATATTTGTACTAAAATGGGCCGAAAGAAGTTCACAACATAGAGAAAGGTTCACTGGTGAAAGGTTCACTTCAGTGCCTCAGATTAGTGGGGGTGAAGCACAGAAGACAATTGTCAGCTACAGCTCCCTGTGTCAGCACACCTGTCAGTCAAAACAGCCGCACCTAACTCATTACATACCAAATTCATTTATGGTGTTAGGTTCTAAACATGCTTTTTTTTAATGAAGCGAAGTTTAGATGCTTTAATAAAGGAGTCTATGGGCATTAATTTGCTTTCAGAGAAACCTCAATTGAACATAAGAGGGGCTGGTGCTGGCTTTATTTTTTCATTTCTCGCCACTTGAGAAGAAAGAACATAAAACATGAAAAAAAGTCAATTTATCATCTATATTGTGGCAAAAAATAACGTATTAAACATTTGCACGAATAAACCATATACAGTTTATAAAACAAGCACAAAAGGCAAAATAAGGAGGAAAGCATATGGGCTAAGAACTGGCAAACCTCTTGCAAACGACATGAAATGAAAACCCCACATGTGAAGACATCTGTGGTGGAGACGTTTCAATTCAAATTTATTGTGAGGGTTTTGAGTGCCATCGTGTGGCAAGTAGGAGCCAGACCTTGAACTCTACTAAGTGTTTCCGTAAAGGGCGGAAGGGGATGTTGCCCATATCCAATATGTCTGCCGGCGTCTACGTTGTGTGAACAAAAACAACTCGTGGACGATGGCAGACATCGGAGTCGACGAGCTATCGCAGCTCGAATATCTGTCTTTAGTGTCGAAAGTCTGCACGGAGCTTGACAACCACCTGGGAATAAATGACAAAGATTTAGGTACGTATTTTATGTCTTTAAAAATCGCCTTCTGCCAAAACTAGCTAGCTAGCTTATGCTAACTAGCGGTTGTTAGCAAACTAGCATCTGTATTTACTGTAAACATATGAGTTCTTTTTGGATGTATTGTGTCGTTTACTAGATTTAAAAAAACTTTACGTACTAATCATTCAATAAATTCGTTGTGGGTCACTTTTTAATGCTGGGATATAAACTTCGACAGTTATGAGTCTCATGTAGTTCTTCGTTAATGTGTTGTTTGTGGTTCCTTTATAGCTGAATTTGTCATCAGCCTTGCCGAAAAACAACCGAGCTTTGATGGATTCAAAGCACTTTTACTCGAAAATGGAGCCGAATTCACAGTAAGTTAGTCTCTACGAGTTGTTCATGAAGCTTATTGTTATTCAACTAAACATTAACGTTTTCTTCGCTTATTGTAGGATTCTCTCATCAGTAATCTGCTCAGGCTCATTCAGACGATGCGACCACCATCCAAAGCATCTACAAGTAAAGGTAAAGTAGTTAGGCTAACTGTAAACTGGGCAGCTAATGGTCCCAAGGACATATTTTACTCCTTAAAAGTGACATTTCTAACCGTGTGCTCCTCTTCCAGCATCCGAGTCCGTGGCTAAGCCGAAATCAGAAAAGGAAAAGCTGAGGGAGATGTTTCCTGCACTGTGTAGACCAAATGAGCCGGCACCGAAGGTGTGTGGCTTCATCACACTGACATGAAGCTGCAGTGTCCACATTATCTTTATTGCAAAACAAGCTTGTACACATGGGCGCTGTACAAAGAAACGATCTAAACACACACAGGGTGTCTTCTGTTGGCAATCAGGCTAAACGGTGTCACTAAGCTGGTTATCATTTTGATAAGTGAACCCAGGATTTTCCTTTTTGTGTTTACATGAAAGGGCTGGTGTTGGCAGTACAGCTAGGAGATGCAGCCTCAAAATTACAATATTTTAAGAAACTGCGATGATAATACAATATATACTGACAATATATACACAAAATACCAAATGTGGTATTGATGCTTGTAGGTAGGCAATAGAAACGTTGACCAATTTATGTTGACTGATTTTTGTTATACTGAACTTCGTAGGCTCTCCTGGATGAAGATGATGTTAAAGTAGCAGCTGATGCCATGAAGGAACTGGAAATGTTCATGCCCAGTGTCAGTGGGACAGAGTCCAAAGGGAGCAAGAACAGGTAAGACTCAAGTCACTGGTCAC
The DNA here is from genome assembly GCF_057382185.1 of Mchenga conophoros. Lineage (NCBI taxonomy): Eukaryota > Metazoa > Chordata > Actinopteri > Cichliformes > Cichlidae > Mchenga > Mchenga conophoros. The sequence goes on along the minus strand of NC_140533.1, from coordinate 25,668,610 downwards.
ATTTCATTGTCATGTTGGGTTTATTTAAATCTCTGATACCTGTGCTCCAACTAGCAAACTTGCGACGGCTGTTTGAATTCAGGATATTATTGTTGTGTTTATTGTATTATGTATTTCTGGCTCTTCTCCTCTCGTAGATCAGAAAAAAACAGGCGAAGTCGCAGCAGAAGCAGAGAAAAAGACAGACACAGAGATCGAGACAGAGATCGGGAAAAGGACCGAAAGAGACGGCATCGTTCCAGATCCTATTCCAGATCCAGGTCACGCTCCAGAGACCGTGATCGGCATAGAGATAGAGATAGAGACCGTGGCAAGAGAAGAGACAAATCTTCCCGCTGGTCTGAGCGCTCACCTAGTCCGAGAAAAGACCAAGAGAGAGAGTCTGACCGCTGGAAGGACAAACACGTGGATCGCCCTCCACCTGAGGAACCTTCTGTTGGTGATATCTACAATGGAAAGGTTACCAGCATCATGCAGTTTGGATGCTTTGTTCAGCTTGAGGGACTCAGGTTAGTATAAGGTCGCAAACATTGTATAAATATACTTTCAGTTTTAAAGGGGTCTGCTGGTTACTAAAGATGTTTTCAGTGCATACTATTTAGAGATGTCTCCTCTTTTGTCCTGTCTCTTATTTCATTGTTAAAGTTGTCCATGATCATCTTCTCAATTTCTAGGAAGCGATGGGAGGGTCTGGTCCACATTTCTGAGCTGCGCAGGGAGGGTCGTGTGGCCAACGTGGCCGACGTTGTTAGCAAAGGCCAAAGAGTCAAAGTCAAGGTGCTCTCATTCACAGGGTCCAAGACCAGCCTCAGTATGAAGGTAAAAAAACAAAACATAACAGTGTGGTGCTCAGTTGATTTTAGAGTAGTAAGTAGAGATTTTCTGTGTTAAAGTGAAGGAAGTTTTCAGATGTCTTCCTTCTGATCCTGTCTGAAGAAATAAGATTTTTATCAAATAATTTGTGCTTAATTAATTTCACATTTATTATATTATAAATGTATGTATTTATTCATTCTGGTGAGTTTCAGCCAGTAGAACTAAATCAAATTTTCCTTGAGATTTTTCAGCTGTTGTATCTCAGCTCCAGGTACAGATAATGGAACGTTTTTATTTCCTCCTCTGTTTGCCAGGATGTAGACCAGGAGACGGGAGAAGACCTGAACCCCAACAGGAGGAGGAACGTTGGCCCCGACGGGGGGGAGGAAATTTCCATGAGGAATCCTGATCGGCCGAGCAACCTGAACCTCGGCCACGCGCCGGAGCTGGAACAGGATGACACACTGGAGCGCAAGAGGCTCACCAAAATCTCAGACCCAGAGAAGTGGGAGATCAAACAGGTGGGTTCACATTTGAAGTGGCTGAAGCTTCGTTTATGTCTGTGCGTCTATCTAATTTTAAAAGGTGTTTGTTAAAATCATCAGATGATTGCTGCCAATGTTTTGTCCAAAGAAGAATTTCCTGATTTTGATGATGAGACAGGCATCCTTCCTAAAGTTGATGATGAAGAGGGTAAGAAATTGTTTTGTCTATGACTGAACTGCTTTAATAAATGAGTAATTCAGGCTAGTAAAGGCACTTAATAAAACAGTCATCAAGTATTTAAACAATTTCAGTTTTTTAGCATTAAGCATAAATATTTAATACTATCTTGTATATTTGGGTTAGGGTTAGCTCTTGTTCATGTGAACCATGACTAAGTGTGACCTGATTGCTAACTGGTTGGTTTCATTTCATACAGATGAAGACTTGGAAATTGAGCTGGTTGAAGAGGAACCACCGTTTCTGAGAGGCCACACGAAGCAAAGCATGGACATGAGCCCTGTCAAGATTGTCAAGGTAACAGTAGAAGTTTGAGTGAAAGGAAAAAAAGAATAAACTAGGAGTAAATTTTCAAAAAATGATCAGGCCATAAAGTTTTCCAGCACCCTGCTGTGATTTATAAATTGAATTAATTATATTATAATTCTGGCGAAATATTCTTGTTTATATTTAATAGTTAAATTTAAGCATCTCGGCAGTCAAACAAACAGAACGTCCCTGGTTTGAATCCATTGGCCAGCTGGAGCCTTTCTGTAAGGAATTTGCATGTGTTTCCTGCGTGGGTTCTCTCTAGGTTCCTCCCAGTGGAACATGCAGATTAGGTCAATTGGTAATGCTGAGTTGGCTGTAGGTGTGAGTGGTTGTGTCAGCGCTGGGATATACTGGTGAACCTTTCCAACCAGCTTAACCACAGCCTTGAGCAAGAATGGTGAAAAAAGATGGATGAGTTTATAAATTTTTAATGTTATGAAGTAAATGAGTTTCTGTAATATATCACCATGGACTGATTCAGGAAAAGGCACAACTTGGTGCATAAAACACCATCTCCTGCAGATAGTGATCTTATAGTCAGAGCAATACAGTATGTGGTTTAATTTGGATTTAAGGATTTATACGGTATTTAATTATGATCTCTTCCTGTGCTCTTCATAGAATCCAGATGGCTCGCTGTCCCAGGCAGCCATGATGCAGAGTGCTCTGGCAAAAGAGAGACGAGAACTGAAGCAGGCGGCGCGGGAAGCAGAGATGGACTCCATCCCCATGGGGCTGAACAAACACTGGGTTGACCCGCTGCCAGATGGTTAGAAATCTTTTGGACGTCCTCATTAAATCAGTTTTAAACTAATGCTAAATAGGAGTTTGTTGAGCAACACATCTGCAATCGTGACATGAGGAAGTATCTTAAATTGGGTTTTCAGATGTTATTGGACAATATTTTATCTTTGCTTTTGGATAAGCTTTAAATTAATGTAGCACTGTAGCATGTATGCTAGCCCTGCTTATTAAAAACCACAGCCCAGACACGACACTTCCTCCATGCTGGCAGACAGCACCCCTCAGGCTTGCCGGTACTGGAGATAGTTATCTGGTTTCCTGCCGCCCCCCATCTGGCCGGAATAGTCTTGTCATGGTTTAGTGTGCCTGTGTGCCCTCCTTAAGCACAAGGTGGTCTAGATGGCTTCCACTGGTGGGCATTATTCTGCCAACCCAACAGAGATGTAGCTTAATATGCGGTCAAACTTGAGTTGTAAAGCTAGATATATTTCCTCTTCTCTCTTACAGTTGATGGTCGACAGATTGCCGCTAACATGAGAGGCATTGGCATGATGCCCAATGACATCCCAGAGTGGAAGAAACATGCGTTTGGAGGGAACAAGGCATCCTATGGAAAGAAGACCCAACTCTCTATCCTGGAGCAGAGAGAGAGCCTACCCATCTACAAGCTGAAAGAGCAGCTCATTCAGGTTCATTACAGTTTAAACTCAGTGGGAGAAATTTCTGAGATTTAGTTTCACGTTTCAAAAATTTGTTTCTAACTGAATCTATTCAAAGATGGCTGCAGGTTGTTAAACGTCCTAGGCAGACACTTTCACCTATAAATGGCCTTTAAAAAGAAAAGAAATGACTAAAATTGGACTTTGAAAGTTTAGATTGCTCAATCTGACTGTTGGGCTAATATGGTCATTTATAGTTTGAGCGTTTCAGGGTATGTTGTGTAATAAAAAACTTCTGAAATACTAAAACATTCTCAGCCTAAAAACATCCTCAAAATACAAAAATCCACAAAGCTTCAGCCCAGTGGGGTGGAAATATTGACATGTGCAAGTCTAATAACAAATAGCTATCCTAAAGAGGATATTTTCACGTTTTTTCTAAGATTTAGCAATGACATTTTCAAGTTGATATGTAAAAGTTCTTAAAATGTTTTACATTAACTTGGTCCTTGATGTTGATGATTAGGTTAATTGAGCTTTTAGTAATGTTAATGACCAGATTTTTAGCTGGTGTCTTCTTTCTTCTGGTTCTGACTAAGTAAAATACAACACCCCCAATAAAAACTCTGTTATTCCCTCTAAAAAAAATAAACCCAAATAAGGATGGATGCTTTTTGTTTACCAGTTACTAACTGTTGCCGTGTCCTTGTTAATCTGTTGCAGGCTGTTCACGACAACCAGATCCTGATCGTCATTGGAGAGACGGGATCTGGAAAGACCACACAGATCACCCAGTACCTGGCAGAGGCTGGTTACACAGCCAGGGGGAAGATTGGCTGTACGCAGCCCCGTCGTGTGGCTGCCATGTCAGTGGCTAAGAGAGTCTCTGAGGAGTACGGTTGTTGTCTGGGACAAGAGGTTAGTTAAATATTTCTGATCTTGAGTAAAGTGCAATCGTGTTACAGTATATAATTACTGAGCACCTTTTGCACACTGCAGCTTTGCTTAATCTCATTGGGACTTATCTTTTTGTGTTTTCCAGGTGGGCTACACCATCCGTTTTGAGGATTGCACAAGTCCTGAGACTGTAATCAAGTACATGACAGACGGTATGTTATTGAGAGAGTGTTTGATTGACTCAGAGTTGGGTCAGTACGCCATTATCATGTTAGATGAAGCTCATGAGAGGACAATCCACACTGATGTTCTTTTTGGCCTCCTCAAGAAGGTAAGCAAAGGTTTCCTACATTTAATCTATGACTTAATGGAGAATCAGAGACAAAAGGGATTCTGAGTGTTTCTTCTTGTGTTTGTCAGACTGTACAGAAGCGCACAGACATGAAGCTTATTGTGACATCAGCTACACTGGATGCTGTGAAGTTCTCTCAGTATTTCTATGAAGCACCCATCTTCACCATCCCCGGCAGAACGTATCCAGTAGAGGTTCTTTACACCAAAGAACCTGAGACGGACTACCTGGATGCCAGCCTCATCACTGTCATGCAGATTCATCTGACTGAGCCTCCAGGTATGTTTTTTTCTCTTTAAGTCATGAAAAATGGATGTTCTTTCCACCTTTGGACTCTAGTATCAGTCCATGTCATCCATCTTACTGTGACTCTTCCTTTGCAGGAGACATCCTGGTGTTTTTAACTGGACAGGAGGAGATCGACACAGCCTGTGAGATCCTTTATGAGCGAATGAAGTCTCTTGGGCCTGATGTTCCTGAGCTGATCATTCTGCCAGTTTATTCTGCCCTGCCCAGTGAGATGCAGACCAGAATCTTTGACCCAGCACCCCCAGGCAGCAGAAAGGTACTTTCAGTAAATCTTTAGAATCTATAGAAACATATAACATTCGTTTTGTTCAAAGATTACAATTTGTGTAACTGTCTGTCCCTTTTCATTTGTCTGTAGAACTAAAAGTTTGGTTCATTTAATATGTTTCAGTGATTTAGTCAGTGTGTTTAGTATTTTTGTGGCCTTATATTGACATGGGTAAAGTCAATTCCGGATATTTTGTTGCTTCAGAGCAAATATATAACGTCCTTTGTTCTTTCTCTCAGGTTGTCATCGCCACAAACATTGCAGAGACCTCTCTGACCATCGATGGAATCTATTATGTTGTAGATCCAGGCTTTGTCAAGCAGAAAGTGTACAACTCTAAGACTGGCATTGATCAGCTGGTGGTGACGCCAATCTCACAGGTACAGCGGTTTTGCGATGTACTTGATGTTGTAGCAAAGGAGGTCTTAGAGCCTCGCTGAAGGCATTAGTGTTTCAAAATGATTTAGTGTGACATAAAACTCTTTATTGTATTTGCTCCAGGCTCAGGCTAAGCAGAGGGCAGGTCGTGCCGGCAGAACAGGCCCTGGAAAGTGTTACAGGCTGTACACTGAGAGAGCCTACAGAGATGAGATGCTGACAACCAATGTACCTGAAATCCAGAGAACCAACTTGGCCAGCACTGTGCTGTCGCTGAAGGTAGGAGCTGTTGTCCTTCAGTTCTTATCATGCATAGGATGACATCCTGCGTTATTGAGAAGAAGAAATTAAACGAGTTAAAAAACAAACAAACAAAACAACTAACAGACAGGAGAAGTAAACTAGACCTCTGCTTTAACATTTCAGATCACTAACGTTCATATTAATATTTACTCCTCCAGGCAATGGGCATCAATGATCTGCTGTCTTTTGACTTCATGGACGCTCCTCCTATGGAGACTCTGATCACAGCCATGGAGCAGCTCTACACCTTAGGAGCTCTGGACGATGAAGGCTTACTCACACGACTGGGTCGAAGGGTAAGGATGTTTTTACCCAATGGTTTCTCTTTGCTGCAAAGAAGAGCAGATAAATCTACATGTAATCAGATTTATGTAGCTGTATTTTCTTTAACTTCTTGTCTTTCTGTTATTCTGATAAGACTTTTAATCTCCTGTGCGTTTGTGTCTGCTAGATGGCTGAGTTCCCTCTGGAGCCCATGTTGTGTAAGATGCTGATCATGTCCGTCCATCTGGGCTGCAGCGAAGAGATGCTCACAATCGTGTCGATGCTGTCTGTGCAGAATGTCTTTTACAGGCCTAAGGTATGCTTTGAACACCGTCCAGTCATTTCTACACATCTCATTCCTTATCTGTGTAAGCAGTCATGCAATGTGTTGTGGTAGCGCTTCCTTTGAATCAATGGAGCATTGAATCCACTACGGTTTAACTGCATTAAGTTGAGATCAAGGCCACTTTATACAGATTAGTGGATGTCCAGTGGAAATGAACACTTCTGGGAAATCTTTAGCAACCTCAGGACTTATTTACTTCAGATGTTTTTAGAAACATTTAAACTTGAAAATGCAAAGTTTCATAAAAACTTTACAAATGTTGAAAGTGGCTATGAGAGCTGCAGCTGAGTGTTTGTGATGTTTTTAACATTTTTATAGTAAAAGATTTTGAAATGTATTCTGAATTCAATGATTCCCCCCCCCATTTTTTGTGTTAAAGGACAAGCAGGCCTTGGCTGACCAGAAGAAGGCAAAGTTCCACCAACCTGAGGGCGATCACCTCACCCTGCTAGCTGTCTACAACTCCTGGAAGAACAACAAGTTCTCCAACCCCTGGTGCTACGAGAACTTCATCCAGGCTCGCTCCCTGCGCAGAGCCCAGGATATCCGCAAACAGATGCTGGGGATCATGGACAGGTACATTAGGGCCAAAATGTTAAATACTAAAAATCAAAAATCACTTTAAATGTTAACGGTAGCGCAAGAAATTATATTGCTTAGAAAGATTTAACATGTTCTTTTCTCTCTAGACATAAACTGGATGTAGTATCTTGTGGTAAAGCTACTGTGCGAGTCCAGAAAGCCATCTGCAGTGGTTTCTTCAGGAATGCGGCCAAAAAAGATCCTCAGGAGGGCTACAGAACCCTGATAGACCAGCAAGTTGTTTACATCCACCCCTCCAGTGCTCTGTTCAACCGGCAGCCTGAGTGGTATGTCAGCATTTCAGTTTTACTGTGCCACAGCGAAAGAGGAAGTAAATCTTTCTTGCAAGTTGGGCACTGTCTGATTTCTCAAATTCTTTGTCGACAGGGTTGTGTACCACGAGCTGGTGCTGACTACAAAGGAGTACATGCGTGAGGTGACCACCATCGACCCTCGCTGGCTGGTGGAGTTCGCACCTGCCTTCTTTAAAGTGTCCGACCCCACCCGCCTCAGCAAGCAGAAGAAACAGCAGCGCCTCGAGCCCCTGTACAACCGTTACGAAGAGCCCAACGCTTGGAGAATCTCACGCGCCTTCAGACGCCGATAATGTGTGTGACATCACAAACGCGCAACTCGGGTACTTGGACAGTAGTGGCAAAGTCGGACGTGTGGTCTCGTACCAGCACTGGGAAAACCCTGCAGGATGAAGGGTTTGCGTCACAGTTTGATTTGACGCTGCAGTCAGTCCTCCTTTCAGTTTTGTAAACAGTGTACATTTTCCACCAAAACTTACTGATCACATTTCTGTATTCGTCTTGACTTTTTGTTGTTGTTTTGTTTTAAAAAAAAATTGAGATGGGATGGGAATCTTGGTGTCAGTTGTTTTAGAAACACCAGAGGTATTTCCTTTGTTTAAGACTAGCAGGAAAAATTGGCGATTTTAATGTTCTGTTTGCAGATTTTGCAAAACAATTTATATTTATTTCTATTCTCTAAATTGTAACAGTAATATTGTACTGCAATGTTAAGTCTTAAGTAATGACCTAAAGGAAATCATAATGGGCTTTTATATTTTAACTAATCGACTGATGTCAGAGTAAAAGGATGGAAAAACATTTGTTTGATGTATTTTGTACAGGAATTGAGACTTTCACTTGTCGGTGTATCAAAGAATTACAGTGAAACTATGAAAACGTGTTCTCATTAAATACTGAATTTTCCTAAGCCTGTTGAGATTTTGTTGTCATCCATCCATTTTTATCCAGCTATCTGAAGTCGAGTCAGAGCTTTTTCCCTTCCTCCTGAGGGATGCCGAATGCCAGACAGATCTCTGGGTTAGGTGTGCCAGAAAAACATCCAATGGGAGTCATCCAGGAGAGGTCCTCATCAGATGCCCAAACCACCTTAGCTGATTTGTTTTGGATGGGAAGGTGGGGTGGCTGCTCTGAGCTTCCTCTGCATGTCCAAGTTACTCTTCCTGATCAGTTGGTAAATTAAAAGCTTTAACTTCTAGCTCAGCTTTCTCTTCACAACCATCAGTAACACCGCTGACTCGTAAGCTCTTCTTACGAAGGTAGAGAATGGTACACTGGAAATTTTCCTGAGGGGGAAATTGTGGTATTGTAGCTAGGCACAAAGAGGAGAATAAAAATGAGCCAAAGAAGTTAATAGAAGAAAAACAATTACAGAAATTTGAATGAGGATGTTTAAAAATGCATGAAAAAGATCAATTTGATAACTTTGATGTTAAGGGTGGATATGCTAGGGATTAAGAATCAGCGGTGGTAACAAGCTAACAGGTAACCTAAGGACACCTAAGAAAATATATGAAAAGTCTTATATGAAGATGGAAACTCAAGATTTAAAACTTTAGGATGTTTACAAAGAGACACACTAAATGTAACCAGAGGTTTTCATTACCAGAATTATTCCACAGGCCACTTACAATATATTTTTAATAATGGGATTATCAATATATATATATGTATAGTATTGGGTTATTAATGAGTTAAAAATAAAACGTGAAGGCTAGGTGAGTATAAGCGCATAAGCCAAAAAATTGCTTAATGCATATTAACCTTGAGCTATGTAGAGTTGCCCAACAGGGGGCAGCAGTGCTGAAACATTTAGCTTCAATCACGAGAAGCGAAATGGCGTTTGACGTGTAACAACTTGCACGTTTGTGTTTGGTGTGCACAGAGCTGGAGAATCTTGATGACAACATTACTCATAAAGACATAATTAGTTATCTTGACATTGCTTAATTGTAAAGATGTGTGATAAAGTTCGTCCTAGGAGTGTAAAGTTAGGATGAACTGCTGAGCATAGGTTGCTGTGTTGGAGCAGAATCTGTGATCAGTCTTACCGAGAATCCCAACATTTGAAGACTTTAAAGCATTTCTGACAGAAAATTGAGCCGTCTTTATAGTAAGTACTCCTTAAATTATTATTATTTTTTATCCATTTGCTGCTGTTGTTTTATTACTTTTTAAAAATGTTTTTTTTAAGTTCGTTTTTAGTATAGCTTTATTGGTTACTTATACTTAAATATAATGGCCTTGGCATAAGAAAAGTCTCATTGGGTGTGTTGTCGGCCTTTTGTTTTGATTGTCAGTGTATTTCCTTTAAAAAAAAAGCTTCCATATTTTAGTGAGTCAGGAGTGTGAATAAAAAAAACAGCAAAAAAATTAAATTGAAGTTGGACTGCAGGATACATTTTTACTCTATGCTTTCAAACTGCAGATGATGAAACGGATGGAGGTGGTTAAATGGTACTCACCATTCCTGAGGGTCAGACTAATGGTCAGCAGACGTCATTCACAGTTTTCAAGGTATACTGTCTGATATTATCCATGTGAACACTATGTACTTCTTACTTACTGACATTTTCCAGTTCTGTTATGTGTTATTTCCTACATATGGAAACTTTAAGGGTCACTTCATATGAAATCTACCAAATCTAAAAGAATTCCCTCTTGACTCCCTCAGAAAGAAATTATTTACAATTATCGTACAATAACTTTACCATATTTAACCATATTTAATGATACCATGCAAAATTCATACTCTGAATATTTAGGAGTTGTGGTACTTTCTAGTTTTGCCTTATTTGCTTTTTCCAGCATTTTCACATAACTTCATAAGTACAGGAGATAGTCACACAGACGTTTCACACATCACACAAGACAACTCTCTGAAGGTTTACCCAAAATGCACTTAGAAGGTTTTCTGCACTGAGTTGCAAAAAAAGAAAAACATCCAGGGTAGCTTGTTTTTCCTCACTCTGCACTGATGCTCAAAATTGCTTATAGAAAAATTGTGCTGTGAGTTTGGCTTTAGATTGTGACACAGACTGATTTGATTTTAATTTCTAACAGAACGTATGCTTTTTCAGCCCCTGTGGATATCTCCCATATTTATAGTCTCGAGAGCTCACAAATGCTAGAAAAATAGCTCAAATTTAAGTGGCAAACCTCGATTGAGGACCAGTTTTAAGTACCTTCCATGTGTTCCTCTTGACTAAGCAAGGTGAGAAATGTAACTGGTAGGAATCAACAAAAACCAGCTGGATTTTTTTAAATCTTCAAAATGCCCACATATGAACATTTCCAAAATTTGTGTAACCTTTGCAGTGTCTTTCTCTTGCAATAATTCTCAAGCATCCTTGAAAGAAACCTACTTCCAGCCGGAAACTTAATTAAAATGCAACACCACCAATCTCTTGTTTGAGATTTGAAATTTAAAGAAATCAAACTCTAATTTCTCTTCTACGCCAGGCCTATTCCATTGTGACCTCAGAGCTGGAGATGATTATCAGGGCTTCCTCTGACTTTCCACTGGCACACAGAGGCGTAATGCACTCTTGTCTTCAGCAGCCTGAGGGGTCTCTGAGGTTTTACAAGTTCCTTCCAGCCCTGCTCACTACCTCTGACTCATACTTTAATACACAATGATCTTGTTGGGAAGTTTATTATCTTGGCAATTCATCTTAATTAAACAAAATGAAGACTGTTCTATGGATCTAGCTGGAAATTTACACATGTTCAGACTCACTGGAAGATCAGTGCCAACACAGTGTCACAATGCCTGGTGAGAAAAATGGAAAGTGGAACGACTGTATAGCATGCATCTTTAGTGACTTTAAAGCAACAAGAATTAGTTGCATGTGAATTTATTTTTGATTTTCTCTAAGAAACACAGGGTCAAAAGTATACATATCCCCCTTGACATTTCATATCTGGTGAAATGTCAAGTTGCACCTTGACCAGATACTTTTGTTCACTATCAACAAGCTTTTGGCATAATTTTGTCGATATTTAATGACTTTTCTTAACACAGTTTATTTAAACTGGTTAGTTTCCTGGCGTGAACCTGGCTTTTAAGCGCAGTCGACAAATTTTCAGTAGGGCTGAGGTCGGGGCTTTTGAAAGGCCATTCCAGAAGCTTAATGTTAGCCTGCTTTGTCCGTTCCCAAACTAGTTTTGATGTATATTTGGGGTCATTGTCCTGTTAGGACACCCAGTTTTCAACCATCGAGCGATTTGTGGTTATGTTGAAGAATTTGGAGGTAGTCCTCCTCCATTATTTCATCCACTTTGTGCAATGTAACAGTACCAATGGCATGAGAACAGCCTCAGAGCATGATGCTGCCATCACCGTGCTTGACGGTGCTCTTAAGTTTGAAAGCCTCACATACCTCTTGTCATTGTGGCGAAATAGTCTTTGCCTCAACTGACCATAAAACTTTACTCCAAAACACATTTGCCTTGTCCATGTAGGCAGCTGAAAATTTCAGCTGAGCTTAAAGGTGCTAATTTTGAAAAAGTGGCTTCTTTCTTTGTCCATGGTGATGTAAAACTCACTTCACTGGACAGTGACACTGGTGTTCTGCAGTTTCCAGTTCATAGCAGGCCTGGGTTGATTCCTGGGTTGTTCCTGAATGTCCCAAGTAATTTCCTCTCGTCTCCGAGGGTGATAGTTTGCCAAGGTTAGAAGAATACCTAAAGATCTTCTCTGAGTTCCTTGGTCTTTCCTATTGTTCGGAGTATTGGTCAATCCAATGAGTGCAGTCAGTTTATGCTAGCAAAGAAAAACTACCAGTTGTAGCCAATCATGATCACTTAAGACAACTTAATGGCCTTGTCAAGTTAAAAGACATTGTAATCCCTTCAGCACCACTTTAAACAAAAGATTTCAGTGAGTGTTTGTATAAAATTCATCTTGCATGTATGATTTTGATCTGGTGAGGACTGGAGTAAACCCAAAATAAATTAAAACTTAGGAACCCAGTTCTTGTTGGGTCTGTGTAATCTATACGGTTATTCCACACTGAAAACAATTGAAAGAAATTACTACCATTCAGTGCCTTGATGAGTGGATGTAAACTTCTGACCACAACTGTATATGATCTTACTTGGAACTTTTTCTCTCTAGGGCTATTTATCCACTTCAAAGTAGTTGCTTTTTTTTGTTAGCCTTAGCATCTATTAGCAACCCTAATTTCAAGTTGGTTAATTTATCAGTTTTGTGTGTATCAATCAAGTACATGACCCATGGTGTGCTGCAGAGATATGGACCCAGACATGACTCGGTAAGTCCACAACCCTACCAGTACTTTTTAGAAGTAATTTACTTAAAGTTAAATCAAGCTATTTGATTCAATCAATCAATCTTAGTTCAGGGTGATGATATCTCCCCCCTGACCTGTCATCCTGGCTCCCCCTCGCCATACCATGTTGGAACAGTGAGCTACTTGTTGTTTCACCGACCCTTACTTATTTTATGGATACAGATGCCCCCAGAAAGGAATCCGAACTTGTGATCCTCCACTCCAAAGGTGTGTAGTCTTGCCACTACGCTATACAGCTGGCCATAAATAGTATGTATTAAATAGTGTATATATAGTCACTTTAAGATAACATTATGGAGTCAGATGAATTATCACGTTCAAATGGCATTTATTATATTAGTAAGCAATGATTTAGTGTGCCTTCTTGAATTTGGTGCCTAACACCTGTAATCGACTTCTTTTGTTCTCTGCAGTGGTTTTCAAACGTCCTGCCTGAGGCACATCGAAGGGCAAGCCAGAATTTCAAGGCACACAATGGAGGTAGCAATCGTTATTGCTACCTCCAGTTAAAAGCTCTTTGGGTTTTAAAGTGTGTCTGTAGAGACTTTGCATCGTTTTAGTGCTAGTTAACTCCAAATGATGCATTTAGCCAGAAAGCTGTTGACATTTTACAACTGAACTTGTAACAGGTAGCTTTTGCAGTTTGTTTTTTTTCCCCTCATCTTTGTGGTTTTGTGTTGCTGTCTCCAAACGAAAACGTTTCACCACCTCACAAATGTTATCCTCCCCACTATGAACCAGAATGTTTCAGTTATGCTAAAATATCATCTTTTAAAGCTCAAAGGTATGCGGCCATACCTTGGTTGGTACCATAACCAGTTTTAGCAGCAGATGGTGCAGCTCCACCCTTACAACTATCCCTTAAACTGCCCTCCTGAATGACGAATAGTACCTGGCTACAACGGGTCAGTCTAATTTGAATTAAGAAACACTTGATTAAAATTCTCATCACTATTCAGTAACATTGCTTTCAGCTGTGTTAAAGAATTCTCAGGACTTCAGTTTGAATATTATTATGAGTATTTATTAAGCAATCTCTTCAACCACAGTCAGGTTTATGGATTGAATAAGCCTCGAATGTGAGAGGAATACAGCTCTTAAAAATAAAACAAAACCAAAAAAAATCCCTAATGCGATTAATTTAAAATAAAAACACCATATCCTTATATACAAGAGGATGGGGTGGGCATGTGCAAGAGGTGCATGGGGTTTTGTGGGGCATGTATGATGGTGGGTTGGTACAATGGGAACATCTCTGAAGGTGGGGTAGAAAGGAGGGCGTGTTGGGGCTGGCTTTAGTACATGTAGCCTTTGGAGTAGGGCTGAGGGCCCATGTTTTGAGGGGCTTGTTCCGGGGTGTAAGGCACCCCCTCGTCCAGGTGCGACAGAGGCACTGTGTCCTCCTCGTTGACGTAGCGCTCGAACTCAGCCTTCAGGCTGGGTCGCTGATTGTCGGGGAAGGCCAGGGAGATTAGAGCCTCGGGCTCACAAACGAACTTGTAAACGTAGCGCTCCCCAGCCACCTAGAGAGAGAGAGAGGAGGATTATTTAAAATGAAATACGAATGCATTTGTAAACTAATATTTCACAGTTTCTGTAGCCTCTGAGGGCTGCAGAGACTAAGCACTCAGTATAAGAGAAAATTGGGAGATGTATATAAATATAAAAGTGCTGGAAATGTGTTATATCCACTTTGAACGAGAACACCAAACTGTTTCCTTTTCTTTAGCTATCCAGCAAGACGAGTGCACGAGTATATTCCTATTCCAGGGCGTCAGATACTAACTTTTTGTCTTAAGTTGTCACAGACAAATGCACAAGATGCCTTTTCGGAATATTTGGTGTGAGAGTTTATGTTCCTGTTTTTATGGAGCATCCAGTGTGTGGTGATATTTAGACAAAGGGCAAATCTCAAAATCAGCACCTCTCCAGCCTTTTACTGAGTGAAAACAAAGCAAATCAGTGTATTTAGTGTACTTAGACATAAATCCAGGGGTTCCTTTGCAAACATTCATACGTGACAAGTTGCAAGAGGTCTATTTTTTTAATAACTTGCCAATGCATCAGGCACTGACATTAAGGGCACTTTTGTGCATCTTTGACTGCCCTCTGACAACTGGAGGCGCTGTACTGAAAACCTATGTGGGATTACTTTGGTTCCCAGTAGATTTAGTGCTGGCTGCGTTTTGTACCTTTTGCATGATTCCCTTCTCGTAGTAGTAGCGCAGAGAACGGCTGAGCTTGTCATAGTTCATGGCTGGACGGTTCTTCTGCATTCCCCACAGCCTGGCAACCTGAGAAAGAAGAAATAAATCAGTTAAAAATGTGTTTGCATGCTTTTAAATAGTGTAAAACATAACCTTCCTCAAATTACATTTCAAGAAGATCGAGTCTTTTTGCGCTAATAGTTGGACACAGGTAGTTAATTCCACAGGTTGCCCACTAGAGGGCCTCAGTAGCAAGCCAAACTTCATTCTGCTATTAAATTCGACAGTATCAACATGCCAAGACCAGGGCGAGTCCTCACATGTGGATTCACTTCCTTTTTATGTAACCATTACCACTTGAATGCAACCAGAGTCCCACAGTGTTTGCAGTGAAACAGGAGTCAGGGCGGGTTGTCAGGGGCAGCCCAAAATTTGAACCCTGGGCTGATAAAGCAGCTCTGCCTCTTATAGAAAATGAATGCCTCACATTAACACCCCCCCCCCCCCCCCCACCACCACCACCACCACACACACACACACACACACACATACACAAGGGGAAATAAATCAAGGAATTGTGCAACAGTGGATAAATTTTCTGTTGACAAACACCTTGGATGTAGGAAGAAACCGTAAAGCTTGGGATGGGGGGGGGGGGGGGGCATTGATATTCATGACTCAGGAAGACAGGTTGTATCCCACAGTGGCCCAGCAGCCCCGTTTGATCTCTGAGTGCGCTCTCAGCTCTAATTGCGCTTGTAAAACTCTTACCCCATTCATTTTTAATGTACAGTAAAAAGATAATGGAAAACACAATATAGGCCTGTCTGTATTAGGGCCCACCTAAATGGAGGCGCTCTGATATCCAATCAAACTGCAGACTTAAACATTGCAAAAATGTCTGGACTTAAGAAATGTGAGGAGGTGAGAGAGAACAGGGGTGTTGGATGTTTCTGTGATAGTGCTTGTCCTTCATTTATCAATCCAGTGCGTGTTGAATAATGTATGGGGGCCTAATGGAAGATGGATCAGAAAATAGGCCTATGAGGAAAGTGGCCAAATCCCCCTTCTCATTGAAGGTGCTACCTAGATTACAGCAAACCCTCACTAAATTTATTTAAAGAGTATCCTTATCATATTAATGTCACAATCACTACCAGTAATATCAGTGGACAAGGCCACACAGTAATGTGTTAAAAATAATGCATTTTATATCGCAGTAGTCTTTTTTTCAAACATTTAAAGTGATATTGTTACTGCAGAGAAAGCTCCAGTTAAACTAGAACTTCTTTTAAAGTTACCCAACAAAGTGACATATGTCTGACACTCACTGGATATTAAAGTCTAAGGAACTTAGCAAACTGAAACATAAAGATGTCTCTCTTAAGAGCTAGACAGCCTCTGCATCTGTGTATGGCCATTTTCAAAGATGCATTAAATCTAGTTTATGTAGTGCTGCGCAACACCTTCTGCCTCAGGGTGCTTTAAGGTAAAGACCCTACAACATTTGAGAGAGAATCCCAGGAATCAGACAGTCCCCTCTGAACAAGCACTAGGTGACTGTGGGAAGGAAGAACTCCTGTTTAACAGGAAGAGACCTGCAGCACTGATCGAATGAGCTTCTGAAGGGTTGCCCCTGTACTTCTGTAAACAAAAGTGTAAAAGATGGACATGACTACTGGACCTTAAAAAGTTTAGCAAGCATCGCTGTGCCTTAACCCTTTAAGACCTACCATAGAACCAAGTCCGCCAGAGCTTATATTATATTTTTACATGCTGTAGTGCCATTTTTGGGAGCATTTCAAGTTGCTATACATCAATATAACCATTACAGCCTAAATTTTAATAATATGTCTGCATTAAGTGCATAGTAATTACATAAATTGCAAAAAAGTGCAGTAAACTACCAAAAAATTGAAAATCGTTTTTGTTTTTTTAACATATATTTCTAGTTAGAGAAATTTAAGAGGCTTATCCCTCAAAACTGTAAATACAAAAAAGTTGCACAAAATAGTTTCCCACCACAGGAAATTTATTTTGAGTGTCTTCATAGTTTTATTTTTGAAATACACCAATTTCTATACACTGCAGGAAAAACGAAAATAAATATTATACTGCAAATTTGCAAAAAAACAGCATCTGCATCAAAATAAACTATTTTCAGCAGTGCAATATGTGTCCTAAGCATCCCAGAAACGACACAGAAAGTCATAAAGTCAAAGATAACTTTCAAAAACACCAGTATAGGCTCATGAGGCCCTGATGGTAAAAAACTACATTTCCGCGAAAATGACGCCACTTCCGATTTCGGGCAGGTCATGGCAGACATGTGAAAGTTCGCGCTGACGTCTATTCCAACATAGGAAGTGTTACAAACAGCTGATCGGATCAGCAAAGCGTGTTTCTGAATATTATGTTTTTGTTCCTGCAAGCGCTTTTTATGCAGTTTTTGCAAAGCTATATGTGGAAGGAAACTGTGACTTAGGGCAGGCTGATGGCATAAGATGTAAGTACAACTCCTCCGGTTTCATATGCAAAAAATTTTTTTGCGCTAGCTTACGTGGTTGCAGAGCTACCAGGATTTAAAAATAGTTACGCAAAACAGAGCGTGCCTGCTCCGATCGATTTTAAAGGGTTAAACCTTTGTTCTTTGTAATGGCCAGCAGGGGGCGGCTCTTCTTGTTTCAAAGAATTTCATTTTGTATTGAAGTCTTGGAAACAACCATTGACTCACTTTTACTGGGATGCCAGCGAACTCTTTCCTGATGATTTTATGGGCTTAGTCGTTAGTTTAAATTCATGTGACTACCAGTGATGGTGAAGGACACTGGTAATAGACATGTGATGTGGGAACTACACTACACTACACTTTTCTAAGCAGCCACATCCTGTCTGCTGGTTATAATCAACTGTCAAGTACAAAACAAGAAAAACGGGAAATGAGAGAATCGCTTTCGGTGTGGAAGCCCCTTAATTTTGTTTGCAATTTATGGTCATTCTAATAGTTAGAAAGGATGATCATTCAGACTCTAACCAGAGTAGATAATACCGTTTCAGTTACAAATCATTAGCCAATGAGTGTGTGGTTTCACAGTCTGATTCATCCTCTGTTATCAAATCGGGTTAAAATAGTAAGACCAGTGGGTGACATCATGATGGCTAGCCTGGTCGATTATAGTGCCTACAGACAACGCTTCCCCACCATCTTTGATTGAAGAAAAAAAAAGGTCGTTTACAGTTCAGACTTACCTCTTCTGGTTCAATTAGTTTGAATTCCATGCCGCGGCCTGTCCAGGCGATGAAGTGGGCATTGCCTGGGTCATCCAGAAGGGCCACCAGGAACTGCCAGAGCTGCAAAGAGCCACGGCGCTGGTAAGGTGTACCCTCACGGAAAAGACCACCCCCTTCCTGCTTCACCTCACCTGGACGAGGAATACAGAGGTACTCAGTATGTTTATAGGCGTCAAAATGCTTTCCATCTATTTCATGTAACCAGGAATTTAGAGATGTGTTGCCCTATGTGCACTGTGGTTTATCTCCAGCCAGTTAATGTGATAGTTGATATATTTTCAGCACATTAATGCATCCGACCATTAAGATTCAATCACTAAATTATGGTCTAAAGTACTTCTTGCTGTGCAAACAAGAAACATTTGACCCCTAACAGCCCAAAAGTGGCTTAATTCTAGTAGGATAAGTACATCCGTAGGTCATCTAATCTTGATTTCCCCCCCCCCCCCCCCCCCCCATGTTTGCATACTCACGTAAACCCAAATCCCCATAAATGTCAGCTTGCAGCTAAAAAAGCCAGAGCATGTTGAACTAGAGGCAAATAGAGATAAAAGTAAGGGGCAGTACAGGGCAAAAAGAAAGAAATCAAGCTTACTACTTAGTAAGGTAAATGGACACTGATTGGTGTTTGGTTCTCGGTTGTTTACCAGGTACTTGATATGTTGTACACAGGTGTTGGAACATGAGATGCACAGCTAAGTTACTGCTGTCGTCTCTCAGAGAACTTGCACACTTGACTGGTTCAACGAGTGCTGACGGCCTCAGGCTCTTCACTCAATCTCCCTTAGCATCAATAACCAACAACACCATGGGAAAAGCTTGTTTCTGTGACAGAGGAGCCCTGCCTGGAGGGTACAAGGAAACCAAACCCACTAACTCAGTTTCTGAGGACACCGGGATCCTTCTGATGTGTGTATAATATGATAGACAGTAAGGCAGTAGTTCCCAACTTTTTTTTTTTTTGTACTATGATGTACCTCGGTTTCCAGCAGTTTCATTTTCTGCAACCACCATGACCCCACATTAACCAATTAGCATGCAGATAAAATGGGAAAAATTGGCTTCTGTGTAAGAAAAACTAGACGTTGTTTTACTCCATACTGTCAGTACACTGTGAACATTAAAATGACGTGTAAATAATAATTATTGCTGCTCTGTTCACTTCGATTCTAAAGTGCAATTCACTTTCTGCAGCAAATTTCAAATGTATACCACTTTCTTGCTTTTTGACCATCATTAAACGCATTTCTTTTTCTTCTGCTTAGCCATTTACTTTTTTTTTTTTTTAAATAAACCATTAACCTTTCTTCTCAAACTTGTTAAGGTTCACTAAAATTGTAATAGTTGAGTTAATCCTTTCATGTCCCCCCACAGCGACTGTAGTGATACCCTTGGGGGTACTTTTACTTCTGGCAGAGAATCAGTCATGTAAGAGATTGAAGTAAGTGACTGTGTTTCCTGTGATTTTCTTTTCTTCCTGTTGTCACTAAGTAACACCTGTGTGCTGTGCATTTGAAGTTGTGTGTGTGCATGCAGAGGGGATATGTGGTAAGCAGGCTCACCTTCGAACTTCTCTGGAACCACACGGGAGTCATTTTCAAACAGATACCCTAAGAGACGAGGGGGGAGAATTGTGTCAGTATTTCAAATGGACTTCATCCTGGCACAACAAGGTTGTTCATCTGGAACCAGTGGCAAGCTTTAAATATATTTCAACCAAAATAACTCACAACATTAATGTCCTTTCAGTATACTAGACCTGTGATATCTTATATGCTGAGTGCATCTGAATGAGATTTCAAATTGCCGAAAATGGTCTTGCAAACAATGGTAAAGAAGGGAGGGCTTGTTTTCCTTTTTGCTGGGGAAATAGTGTGCTTTTTCTAAGACTTATGTTTATTCAGGGATTCTTGAGGCAGGGGTGAGGCGAGAGCCTCTGCCAATGGAAACAGACACACCACTGGTTGGCCAATGGAAGCACGCACACTCTAGGCCGGTTAGCCAATGACCGCAGACCTCTAACCAGAGTAGATAAAGCTTTTGAGACAGGGCAGATTGGGTACATGCAATTTCTGTATACTGACATCACTTAAATTCCTTTAACTCCATAATAACTTTTATTGGAGGCCTTTAAAGGGCATTATTGCAGTAGAATGCAAAACATTCACATTACCTTCATTGCCATGCTGGGAGTTTGGGTAGCCCTCATTGTGATGGTAAATAGAGGGACATCCAGGCACATCTGTAACAGAAACAACGAACTACAGGTTAACAAATTGAACCGACATTTAGATTATGGCATAAAGTACCATTTAGAAATCCCTGTAAGGTGTCAAGTCAAATTAAAATGCAAGGATGGCTGCTAATGTGCTTTCCTAAGCACTACCTGTTTGAGAAAAGTGGGTGTATTAGCTGGATTTAGTGGGATCATTGTGACTGCAAGGGCAAATGCTGCATTTATCATATCACTTCTCTTGTCCCTGGTGGTATTTTTAGGCCATGAGCAAGCACCTGCACCAGACCAGAAAAGTGGTACAGTATACAGTGTCTGCACTTTGTCTGGGCACATCGTTGGCTCGCTCAAATCACTGATATAGATTTTACACTGCTCTTCATAAACCTTCCGGCAAAATTCTCTGCAAGTTGGGACAGTTGTGAAGTGCATTTCACATGTAATGTGAGAATATTGTTTTCCATTTCCTGTGACCGAGCCACTAACCTTTGTCTGTGTGTTTTTCTCTTTCTTTGGCTAAGCATACAAAAAAAGGTGACTCATTGCCTATTATAAGAGCTTGTTTGTCTGTTTTTTACAGTCTGTCAACTGTATCAATGAGCCAAGCAAGTGTATAAAACTGAAAGGTGCAGCTCTTTGCCTCTGGCTCTGACCGTGACTCACTCCTGGGGAATGCAGCTGCAGCTCTGCGACTGTGATAAGATGCCACTGGGGAAAATCAAACCTCCATTCCAGAGCAGCGGCGCTCGATCATACTGTAAATAATATGTCTGCCAGAGATGGCAGGCTCTCACCAGGGATTGATGGGTAGACTGGGTGTGAGAGCACTGGGGTTAATTGTCTGCTCCGTGGCATGACCATTCTGCATCTTTGATTCAACACAATAGCAGTGATTAAGCGATGGAATGCCAATTTGTATGTGAAACTACGAGTCTCATTATCTACCCGGCTTTTAAAATGAGACTGTATACTTGCGGCATTTGACTGTTATTGTTCACATTGTGCAAAGTGAAAGAAAACACTGGTGGTGTTTTTTATTACTCGCTTTCCATTACGTGCTTCTGACATCAAAATTTTGGGATAGAATTTCTTACAGTGACACTGTAATTCAGCAGAAAATAACAAATAACTGAAGGAAAGTATGTCTTCAGACCTGCCTGTTGCAGATGTTGCGGCTGGCATGGCTGGGTTTTGTATGCTGCACATTAAGAAGCTCAAGAAGATCAATCGACAAGTATGTAGCATGTACTACTTGATCACTTAAAAAAAAAAAAAAAGGCAATAACAACTGTCCTCAATCATTGCTTAGGAGATTTTTGGGATGCGGTTTCTATCGTGAAGACTCCAATTCAGCTGCCTAAAAGAAACATCATTTTCCATTTAAATGTTTGCAGAATGCTTTTGGATTTTTATTGACGTGTTAAAAGAAAAAGGTTCTTTTAGACCAGCGGTCCCCCACAGACCGGTTTAATGACAAACAGTATTTTCACGGACCGACTTTTAAGGTGTCACGGATAAATACAACAAAATAAAATGATACGACCAAGACACAAACTGTGGTATTTTGTAAATATAATAATAAACGTGAATTCTCGGTGTAATTGTGTAACTTTATTAGGAGCGTCCTCCTGAAGTGCGCCAACAACATTGAGAGTAACATCCTCCTCTCTGCCCCTTAGCGCTCTATGGTCGCTATGGTAACCCGTAAATATTCCTTTCAAAATAAGACACACAACTACAACACGGGAAAAGACCCAGGGAAACCTAGTTAACTACAAAAAACCTGAAAACCATAATTTCACACCTGAGCAACAACTCTCACGGCCCGGTACCGATCCATGGCCTGAGGGTTGGGGACCGCTGTTTTAGACCACCTGAGATCCAGTGACTGACTTTTCAATACAGATGTTAAACACTGCTCAGTAACAGAGAGAGAGAGTACATGTTCTTAAGTGCAGAAAATTTACTGGTAATCACATCCAAGTTTTAGGCCCCTGTCACTTTCTATTATCCTGCACACAGTCCAGTCACTTGTTGTATAATCATCTACAAAAATAAAGATAAACTTTGATCTTTCATGTCAGATCAGCCTCTGGATTGGTTAAAACCCATATCAGAGAGAGTCTTTTAAGGAAACCCCACCAAATAAAACTTGCTCCTCCACCTAGCAGTTATCCACAGAAAAACATCCTTTGGTACTTTCCCCCATTTCTTTCTCAAGGTTGTGTGACTCTTGTCATTGTTACTGTAAAAACAGCAAGTCAAGACAGTCAGAAATTCTGTTTTCTTTGGATTTCAGCCGTTTTCAGCACATGTGGACCGCTGTCAGCCCTCTAGCCATTTTAATACAGGTGAACGAGGATGCTACGTGTTACTTTTCTCGCTCATTTTAGATTTAGGGAGAAGCCAACAGAAGAGCTACTTTGTATACTCGAATGCTGGTAGTGCTTGTTGTTAAAGTGCCTGAGCTGGCTACCCCACCCCTTACCTCCCCCACTCCCAAAGCCCGGCCAGTGAGAGGTTCGAGTTACTGTGGCCACGCTCATTTTTCCATTATGAGTTCATCTGCCTGCAGAAAAAGGAAGCCGCTGGTGCAACATGAAACCCTGGAGCACTCCACCGGGGACTCTAGTCTTTCCAGTGCCCTCCATTTTCTCAATGAAATTCCTCTGCCTCTCTCTCACAGAGAGCGGTGAAGGGAGGGAGCGGGATAAGGAAGGAGGGAGGGAGGGAGGGAGGGAAGGAAGGAGGGAGGGAGGGAGGGAGGGGTGTAGCTACAGCAGAAAAAAAACTTTTTTTTTCTTCCTTTTCACTGCAAAGTGTCAAGGAGGAGTTTTGGAGGCTAAGAGGGAGTTGAGTAGGAGTGCAGATACAGTGAAGAAGTTTGTTTGCCTTTTGGACATTTTGTTCTAGAGTAAGCAATGTACACAGGGGAGGGTTTTCAACCCATTGATTCGCAAGCAGTCTAACAAGGAGAAATGCTCTATATTTGCTGTTTTGAGTCCCTCAAATGCTTTTTTTCCTCTAATATGACCATTAACTGGTTGTGAACTATTTTCTGGACCAAAAGACAAAAAAGATTAGGACATGCCACCCAGGTCTTGGAAATTAATAGAGTAAAAGAATTTTAGCATACTCTTCAATTGTGTCTTTTGGCTCTTGTGCAAAACCTTTACATGCGCAGAAAAAGAAAACACAGTTGTGTCCATGCCAAACAGAGTTATAATCTCCCAGTAAAAAACAACAACAAAAAAAACACTATCATTGTGCCTGCAATGCCTTGTTTGCAGAGAAGGTTTTTTTTATACGGTCCTTATCTCCATCACTATGTAACATACTGGCACAATGTGTCTCACTTTCCCATCTGTTTCCTTCTCGCCTAATCTCTGTGGTCACATCCACAGCATTTCAAGATGGATGAAGTCCCAAATAAAGCTTTTCTCTTCTTTTACATATTTTTCAGTTGAATTTGTTAAACAGTGGAACAAATCTGAATAAAGCATCTGTTACTTTCAAGTCATTTTTTAGTCCACGGCATTGCTTAAGTCCTGAACATTGACATCTTTAATCAACACCCAGTAATTGGGTGTTGATTACTTGGATCACTTAGAAGTTGTCTTAGTGTTGCTAAAATGTTTTTGTTAGCAGAGCAAGTGCTTAAACAGTGTTGTCCTGTTTTTGGAATTCCACCTGACCAATCAGAGCAGGTTTGTCTTTACTGGTGGTCCTTGGACAGGAGCTAAAACGATGCGTTTCAGACAGATGAGTGTCATTATTGCTCACCTGGTTCATAGGTGTAATCTGTGGGCTCCTGCTTGACCATCATGTGGGCTGGTGGGAACCGATGTGGGTGCGAGTGTAACTGTGGGTGTTGGTGTGGTCCATGGCCATGGTTGTGTCCGTGTCCATGCCCGTGTCCCTGTCCACTCACATGACCCGGCCCCGCCATATGGGCTGCCCGCTCATACAGCGGGTCCATGTATTCTTGCTTAAAGCTTTGCTGCAGGTAAGGCATGCAGGGGTCAGAGTGCTGCCGATGGTAGCCAACACCACCACCGCCCCCTGGCCCCCCACCGCCACCCCCACCTCCACCAGTGGTGCAGTGGCCAGCTGGGGCAGATGGCATGCGCTGAAAGGCCTGCGCTGGTTGGGGGAACTGAGGGCACATGGGGTCTCCTGAAGGTCCCTGAAACCTGGAACTGGGAAATGAAATAAGGCAGTTTAGGATGCATTCGTCAGGAGAAATCAACATAATATCCAGAATTCCCAATGGTAAGATTTCAGTGCCGTGTCACCTGGCGTTCATGGGGTAACTGTTGCTGGGAAGTGGCTGGGAGGTGGCACCTGGGTTCATGTAACCAGCATCGGGCCGTCCGGCCGTGGCAGGTTTGGGGGAGTAATGCTGCTGCATGGGAGACACGGGGGTCCCTGGGCAGGAGCTCTTTGCTCCTCCTGCTGCCCTTTTCTGCTCATAGGCACTGTGAAGTCAAATAACACATGAATACACTCATGACAAAAAAAACATCCATGCATGACTACACATGTCACAACAGGGGTGAGCTGTTTCTTCAATGAATACAACAAACAAAGCAAGAGTTCATGTGCAGGGATTCAGTCAATAACGTGTGATAAGAGTTTACATGTGGGTTGACCAACTTGGGCTTGGTCATTGTACACTTTTGTTGAGAGAAAAAGTAAAATAAGCATTTATTTTGTCTTTGGTAAGAGTGGATTGTCTAAATATCTGAGGAGGCAATCATCCTTTTGTGTCACTTCAGAGTTCCTCCCCCACTTTCATACAGCAGAAATTAGTTGTTACGGTTGCCACAAATACTCATTGCTTGAGGTGTGCTTACTCATTGCCCATCATTTAGCAGAAAAAATGCTTATAGCCGCGGACTTGGTTGCACACTTTTGATTCCAGGTCAGCCACACTGGCCCCATTGAGCGGGCAAGTTCACAAAATTGGGAGATGTGATAAAGGCAATTTAAGACTTGCCATTGTCATCATCATGCATGGCAGCGTTTACAAAAGTGATGCAATGACTGCTGGTATACTGCACACTTTGGTGTTGTCTCCCATTTTGTGCAACGTGGGACAAGTCTGTGCCAGCCTGCTGATTCCCCTCCACAGAGATCTCTCTGATACAGATGACACCATCACAGAGAAGTTGTTGCTACAGTTGGAAAGTTTGCAGAAAAATTTCACCACCTTCAAACTTTTCCTCCCTGTTTTGACTTCTTGTATCCTTATTCCAGTGTTGTTCAGGTTTACTACCAGGATTAGACTGCAGCGAGTCGAGCGCACGTCAAGCGAGAGCAGCTCTCTAATGTGTCAACCATAAGCCAAAAACAACACCAAAGCACGAGTAGTGGTGACACTGCTTTTGTTTGTGCTGTTGCGTGCCGAGGCTTAAATTTAGAGGCGACGGTGGTGGTGGTGCTTTTGCCCTTCAGCTTTTGAACAGTTTTCCCGAGGGGGATGAGGCTTGCAGTGATTTCCTGTATATCAAGGTTCAAAACACTTAAGTTCGTGACATGACATCATATTTTCTTTATTTTAATTGATGTTTTATTTTTTGCATTATTACTTTTGTGATCTCCATTGGTTTTTTTGGTTTGTTTTTTTTAAAGGTGTTGTACAAAAAACTTACTGTGACTGAAACTATCCTATATTGAAGAAACAAGACCGTTTTGTCTGGATTGTCTTGAATAATCATGAAGGTAATTTTTGATGTTTGATGGCATTGTTGATGAAGAAATCCCAGAGATAAAATATTAAAGGTTCGACAGATTCAACCAAGAATTTATCTTCATAGTGAGATAAAGATAAGTTGAATGCACCGTTTTTATTTGGGTGAAGTCATCCATGACTAAACATGCACTACAGTAAATACCTGGCATAAAGGCACTGCTCTCCACTGGGGTAGCTGAAGCTCGGTTTGTGGCTACAAGACTGGCTGGGGTCGGAGCCCGGGCTCTGCGGTTCCTTCTTGATGGTGACTGGAGGGCTGTGAAATGCCACCGCTACAAGAGACAGTAAACAGAGATGAAACTTGGCGCACACACAGGACAACTTTTGTATATTCTTTTGTCATCCAGCCCTGCCCTGATACTACTGCTATTAAGCTCAAAGGCAAAAACGGCAAAAACAAATTCTTCTGTCTGCACAGGAATCTCTTTTACATGCCAGCCTAGATGCTTTAGTGACTGTCAACTGCAAAACACAGGGCAGCAGATAGACACGTATAAACACACATACACACACACTTACATAAACACTGACAGGGACAGGCACACAAAAGCACACATGCTCGCACACGACCACATTCCAGCAGTCATTTGAAAGCGCAGAGTGTCCTCGCCCACTTTTCTTCGCTCTTCCAGACACAACAGCAGTCAAAACTTCCTCTTTCAAAGTTAAGCTTCGTGTTAAACTTCAAGTTAAACAACTGTACGGGCCAGAGAGATGTCTATGGAGCGATGAAAGCAAATGTCACAGCTCTGTTAGAACGGCATATACACTCAGCATTCTTTCCGATTTGGTATCCAGATGTCAGCCTTTGCTTGTATCCTTCTTTTTTTGCATTTGATGGCGAGATAAAAAAGAAAGCACAGACAGCGATAACAGATAACCTGATAATGTGTCATGTGCTACAAAAAAAAAAAAAAAAAAAAGTTTCAGCTTCTTTTTAACTAAATGTTTTTTCCATATGATGATCCCCCAAAGGAATCTACTCAATCTTTAACACACCAAACTGTCCATCAAGCCAGACTGCTGGAGGGGACCTTTGCCTCGACAGCCACAGAAACCACCCAAAGTGGAGCTTCAAAATGTGCCGAGGGCTTGTGTTTATTATGTGAGGGGAGGTTTTCACCCGGAGAACTGTACAGGATGTTTTTCTGGTCCCGACAGGGTAAACAGCAGCAGCTGCGCACTTCCAGCTGGGGAGGCATGTATTTAAGTGTGCGCATGTGTGCAGGAGCGCGCGTGTGTATTAGCAATCTCGGCTAGTCTCAAAGTGGGCTGCGTGCATAAAAGTGTGTATCCCTTTTGTGTGTGGGTGTGGGTGTGTGTTCAGTGGGTGTGGAGCTGACGGAGCAGACCACACTGAAAGCTCAACCCAGGTAATTATATAGCATCGTCCATTCACAAAAAGAGGAGGAAAAAGAAGTCTGGCTCTAGTGAATGAAGCCCAAAATGACTGTCCCACTAAAGCAGGAGGTAGAAAGTGAAACAAAATGGAAACTGACACAACATTACAGTGACATAAACCACAAACTGCCTCAGGGATCTGCTGTTAAGATGGAAGTTGGAAGTATTACTTCTTAAAAAAGAAATAAAATGGCAACATTAAAATAGTTTTCATTAAATGGTTGTACACTCGGTCAACAAACATATGTAGTCACATGAAAACAGTTATTATTTTGCAGGACTCTTCAGAAGCTTTGTCAGTTTGCTGGTCTGAAGCTTTCCGGTGTGTGCTAACACAATTCCACCCCATAGTCCTACCATTCAATGCTTAACAAACTGCCAAAAAAAGGTCAAGAGCTACATCTCAGATTCTACAGGCCTCGGTGTGTTAAATGTTAACGTTCATGAGAGTATAATTGGAAAAAGACAGATTATTTGGAAGGGTTGCCAGGCGACGACCTCTTGGTGGCAGAGCTCAAGTTTGCAAAGTTACAACTGAACAAACCACGACACTTCTGGAACAGTGTCCTTTGGACTGATAAGACCAAAGTAGAGACGTCTGGGTACAATATACAACATATGATGATCTGGGCTTGTTTTGCAGTCATTGAGGCCATCTGCCCTCCAGCTAAAGCTTGGGCCAAACAGAGACATACAAGAGTGTCATCCCAAGCACAGCAGCAAATCTAC
Organism: Mchenga conophoros; assembly: GCF_057382185.1. Classification (NCBI taxonomy): domain Eukaryota; kingdom Metazoa; phylum Chordata; class Actinopteri; order Cichliformes; family Cichlidae; genus Mchenga; species Mchenga conophoros. Next base: position 25,640,412 of record NC_140533.1, on the reverse strand, counting down.
AACAGAAAAACCTATGAGATGGATGCAGTGGTGCCATCCACACCTAAACCTGATTGAAACTGATATAAACAAATGTCTGCAAGCCTTGATGAACTCATGTACACTGTAAAGAAAAGAGGGCTAAAGTCCCTCCACAGTGACCTGAGAAACTGATGAAATCATATAGAAAACCATTACCTGAAAACATTGCTGCTAAAGGTGGTTTTTACAAGTTACTGAATAATGGGACGTACTTAGTTTTGCAGGACTGTACAAGTGTAATACCTTTACACAACGCTATCGCTAAAGTAATAATAATAATATTTAGTTGATAAAAAAAAAAGTTTGGAAATGCCAACAATTCACCCGAGTTTTTTTGCTTCTCACTCACTAGTTTCACACACAGCAGAACATTTTATATATGGTCCCATTTACAGTAAAATAAGAAACAAAACAAAAATATACTACAGGGTGTGACATCAACTGCTGTCCAATATACCTTGCCCTGCCCTTTATTATTTTCCCTCTCTGAGCATGTGTCACAAATACCCTTTTTAAACATTTTCAATAACACCTACGCATATCCAAAATCCTCTGCCAACTGCTGTGGATTCAAACTTGCAATTCCTGTTCGAGTGTTTGTTTTACTTTAACCTGAATGCCTTTGAGAAAGCAAACACATTAAATGATAAATTATGTGATTTCAGAGCGCTGCTCATCATCATATCCTTCCTATTTTTGGTCTGTACTTACTCTCCCATGGCAGGCAGGCAGGTGAGGAAGTGTTGGCTTTAGTGGAGGATCAACAGGATTAGAGAGCATTTACCCAGATTTCCCAGACAGACGCGATGGGATTCCAGCCTCCTCTAAGTCTCCGACAGTTTGTCTGCTAGCACACAGAGGGTGGCACATGACCGCTGCTCTAATAATACAGCAGTGTTTGTCTGTTGACATCCCCATCTTTCTCTGTCTTGGTCATGAACTGCAGACAATCCTCAGAGAGTGTCCACTCACAGCGCGGCCAAGCAGAGCCACTAATGCGATTGGCAGGAATATTGCCCTTGATGTGGCTTTCAGTTCATGATGATGTTCCATTTCAAAGAGACCGGCCGGGTAACGGCGTCAGCTGTACTCAGAAGGGTCTGGGTATGTGTGTGTGTTTGAGTTATTTGTGTGTGACCTTTCTGGAATATTAATTAATCTGGTAAATGAGCACCATGCAGATTTGTGTGTTTGTGTAATTTGCCTGCGAGTGTGACTGCTGTCGCATGGGGACTTCAATTAGACACACACACAGAGTTGGTGAAACATGAATACAGCAATTTCTGAGAGAATCTGCAGTCATTTTCACTAAAGGAACACAATCGCACTTGCAATGAATGATAACGTGTGATTTGGAAAAGCATTGTGCTGACAATGGCCTAAACATGCTGGGTCCCTTAGAAACACGGATCCATCTACACTATCTATTGTTAATGTTTATCTACACTAACAAGTGACAATGATTTATGAAATCTGGGGACTGTTTACTATACATAAGTGTTCAGAGGCCTATTTTAAGCAACCAAATCTCCTGTGCCCTGGGGCAGATTGCACTCCATTACTCAAATTTATCATCTTACATTTTTTAATTCTTTCAGCTATGCTAAAATGTGTGCTACTCCCCAGCTATTACAATCTAGTTCTTAAGAGTACCATGACATCAGTTTTAGGACCTGTAAGGCTCTGATGGCCTCTCTTTTTTTCTGGTTCGGGCCACTTTGTATCTTTCTGCTAAGGAAGCACACAAAGTTGTATTGTTTCCGTTTGTGGACATTTTGTTGCTTCGAATTTCTCATGAAACTTGTCATAGAGTTCTTGTACAAAGAAAGTTCTTTTTGTTTTTTCTTCCCCAAAAGAAATACCCCCGCGGGCGATGCTTCAGACATCATACAATGAGCCAAATGTATCACTTCTAACAGTTTTCACATGTGTACTTACGTAATTGGAAAAGGGTGGGTTTTTGTAATTAACCCTTAAGACCAGTTAAGTCTTTAATATATTGACTTGCTTTAGATAAAGTGGTCCACTGGGCTGACTGGAGCTAAAAATGGCTTCTCCAGCACATCCCTGTATCTGTAGTATCAAACCCATGAGTGAAAATGCTCCCTGAACCACTTCTTCATTGTTTGAGTTGAACTAATCCTGGCATTATTATCCTGGAGTATGTCTGTGCCAGCAGCGAATACAAAAGAAAACTCCATTTAAAATGGAAAAACCTGGTCTTTTTTTTCTGACCTCATTTCAGGTCACATCATAAGACTGCCCCTACTGGCTTGTACGGTAGCCACGAGGCGTGATGGGAACGCCACTTTATCCCCTTCTCTTCTTACCCAGAGGCATCCATTGGTCTGGACCAGGGCAAATCTGGATTCAGACCAAACAGTGTTTTCTTTACCATTGCTCCAGAGTCCAGCGTTTATGCTCCCCAAGCAAACTAAAGCCTTTAATTTTGATTAGCCTCACTGATAAGTGGTTTTCTTAAGGCTACACAGCTGTTTAGTCACAATCCCTCGAATTCTTTTTACACTGTGAGCGTGGAAATGTTCTTAATTTCACTGTTAAACACAATCAAGAGTTTTATTGCTGATTTCAATGATTTTATTTCACCAAGTGTTTAATGAACCTCCAGTTTCTGACTGCATTTATTTCTCAGAGATGACTATTATTCACCACTATGTCCTTCCAGGTTTAATGGACAGCATTATTAACTCAGTTTTATTTGTTTCAGTAGATTTTCTTTAGGTTTTTTTTTTTTCATCACTTGATGCGGGCCACCAATGACTAACTCTTCAGACGTGGAATAACATCTTTTCCACGAACACGGGATGTGTCTTCCTACATGGTGCTTTAAGAAATAAGCTATTGAGTGCATCAGTTGGGGTTAAATAACCTGTTGCCAGCTGAAACATATTATTCACTGCAGTAATTATCCAGTGGAAGGCTCTTACCTGTTTGCTTAGTGAAATCCAAGTGGGGACTTTTTTTCCCCCCAGGTAGTGTATATTGTTTAAGGTGCACGTGTGCATGCAGAAAATCTTCTTCTTGACACAGTAAAACTTTGATATATTAGAGCTAGAATGAAAAATTGGGGATTGCCACAATAAAAAAAAAAAAAAAATGTTGGGACATTGCCATCTTTAAAGCCAAGCCGCTGGTGTATCTTAAAACATAATCTGGGAATAAGTGTAACATCCAGCTCCAGGAATAGTCATTAAAACAAACTCTGGTCTCCCCCAACTATTACAAACTCTCTGGTATATCACAGTAAATCTCTCTGTCCAAATGATGTCAAATTTGCAGCTAAAGTTTATACGGTGCTGGCAGTCTTGTAAACGGATCCAGGGAGAGTTATGTTCTTCCACGTTCACTTCTCTTCCTGCTTTTATTTGGGGCAGTATAACCTCCTCTAACTGCTTTGTTAAATGTTACATCATCACAGAGACCCTCATATTTCATGGTTTTAGGGGGAGGGACAGTTTGTGAACTTAAACATGGATCACGGAGGAAACTGAAAGGTGTTTAGAAGTCAAGAGACAGATACAGTACACAACAGCTTTTGCGTTGTAAATCAGACAATTTTGAGATAACACAGAAGTATATACGGTAAAATAAATGTATGCGAGTGTAGTGATGTGTATGCCTTTCCACATTTCATGCACAGGAGTGTATAAAATGTGTGCAACGTCTGTTAGATTCCCACCACCTCTTAAGGTCAAAGGGCTCTTCCTCAATCCAAACACATCTCATCTCCTCCTTCCTTATTTTGTCGTATTCTTTGCCATTTGCACCCTTTTTTGAGCCCTGTGTAAAGGGATAACCCTGAGCTAAAGACAGGGTGGAGATGCGCTCTTACATATGTAAATGTTGGCTCTTAGAGGGGGAGGATGCAGGGTGAAAGGTGATGGTCATGGTTGAGTGCTTTAGGAAGTAGAGGGATAATTACATTGGGTAGGTTTCCATTCAACAGACACCTACCACAAACAAATGGCATAAGCAAGCACGATCCCCACACAGACTCTTCACTACACAATGGTCTCCTCAGCTGAGCCATATGGAGTTGGGGTGAAAATGTCAGGAAACACTATTGGGGTTCCACACAAAAACACAAATAGTACTGACACCGACTGATATTTTAAACCAGTTTTTGCAAAAATCTCTACGATCGCCTTGATTGAAAGAGACAGAATGATGGGATTAAACTTTCATGAACTGTATCAGTCAAAAATATTTTAATATCTTAAGTGAAGGAGCTGCTGCGTGCAGTTGACGAGACCTGGCTATGAACTCTTCCATCTTATTTTGGACAGATTATTTCCTACCATTAAAGGCTCTAGTGTAGGGAAATCCAATCTGAAGACAGGAGTGCATCTGGAGAGTCTTACGTTGGATGTTTATATGCTGCTTGGCCAAGTGCTAAGCCTCTGGAAGTCTGCAGCACACGACAGCCTCGCTCACAATAACTCATTGGACATCAGCCTCGGTGTCAAACAGGGTGACTGGAGCTTGCTAAAGCGAGGAACTTGTGAAGCGTAACGTAAATACACACTTAATGCATCCAATCATACAAATAAGATTCAAGTCGGACTCTTGGAGGGATCTTCTCGGGGTTATCTAGAGATCTGGTTCCCGTCTCACATGAAATGTGCTGTACATGGCAGAACGAATGACACGTGGCCTCAGCGTGCTGCACAGCCGCGTTAAAAGCAAGCTGCAAAGATGGCCTACACCTGGTCTCCCACTCTTTCCAATTGATCTCTTGTGGTGAGTGATCAATAATAACAAGGATGCCAATTATGCCATGATGGTTTTAAAGGTTAAAAAGGAAGTTATTGATTTACAGAGGCTGTGAATCACGTTATTTGCTTAGTGAATACATTGTGGTGGAGACATAATAGGAGAATGCCTGGCACAGTATAAAAGAATCTAAAAGCATTTAAAGTGTAGGTTACATCAAACCTATAATGCATGTGTTGACAGTCAAAGTTTTGCACAGACTGGTGGATTTTACTTTGTGAGACCAAGCTTATGGTCTAATTCTAAGTTTATATAGTTTGTTTTGTGTGGGTTCTCTTTTTTAAACACTAAACAGATAAAAATAAATAGATTGCAGCTGTGTACCTGATTTTTGAGCTTCATATTAAATGACTAATACCGCATGTTGAAGTGAATGTTTTGGCCTAGTAAACAGAGAAACAAATGCTTTATTGCATTACTTCTTTCAATTTTTACACCATTTGTCATGGTCAAAAAACGGTCATGTCGATGTACATATGGAGACCAGGGATAGCGCTAACATGCAATTCCTCAGTCCAAAAACGAGCTAGTGTGATTGCACATGCTCATTAGGATTCCCTCTCTGCTTGTGGAAATGCTGTGTTACTTTCTTTCTGCAGAGATTCAAGGGCAAAAGTAATTTGCTGTAAGAAATTCACTTTTTGGACAAATAGAACAGAAGTAGTTTGCTTCTGTGTAAAGTTCAGATGAATGAATTGAAATTTACATCAGTTTATCCAGTAAAAATGAACCATGATCAATGAATATGAATGACCCATCCTTATACAGGTGCTACCAGCTAGAACACATTTTTTAAATCATGGGTGCCATATTATTATAAGCAATCATATTAGTAACAATTGCAGGAACCTTGTTTAATTGTCTTTCTTACCGTTTCACTAAACTAAATTTTGTAATGATATTTAAAAATTAAAGTACATCTTTTTGTAGAAAATATATACATCTTATGTGTTAAAGAACTATTAGCTTAAATACTGATAGTATAGAACACACACTGTATCATGCATTACATCACACACTTAAATATATCATGAATTTCAATTCTTTTCCTTGTTCATTTTTCCCAGTTTAGGGCTGCATTTTTCATGTGCATTTTAAGAGTCAAAAGTGCCCAGTAATTGTGAAATAGAGCACCAAGGGCAAATCTTAAAAATCACCTAAATCTCATTTATCAAAGACAAGCTATAACTATAGCTAAAATGAGTGTCTTCCACATGTATTTAAGAACACAAGATTGTAACATTTGACTGCACAAATTACTTGTCTTTATCTAGAGCACGTCTAAAACCTTAAAGGGGGGAAAAATAGAAATTTAAAAAGTCAAAATCTGGTCACAATGTGGTACTGACTTTGGCCAAGTTTCTACTTATGTGTGAAAATGTGCAAGAGTGAGAGCAAAAAGAGAGCGAGGGAGGCTAGGCGAACCAATGTGATCCAGACCGTTTCGAGCCTGTCCAGTGGTGCATGGAAACATGTGTTGGGCATGTGTGCATGCTTTTAAGGCCACTGCACAATCAGGAAGACGAACTCACCCTCGTCTCTGGGAGCCAACGGGCTCAGGAGTGGCTTCACTGTCTGTCTGCTCGGGGGAGGCCCAGGAGTGTTGGCTCCATTAGTGTCTGCTTTATCAGATTTACAGATCATCTTCTCTCATCTGATAATGGTTCAGGCTACTTGAATATTTAAAGAACGGTTGTCAGATAGCTGCCAAACAAGCCTAACGAGATTGATGGAAAGTACTATAGTATCAGTAGGGCGGAGAGATGATTTCTTTGGATAGCACAGTGGCACTTCTGACAAATGTTTTCTGGACTTTGTTGGCCGTTGGAACGCCTCTGGTGCACTATGTTGCATTGGCTAACAGGATGTAGATCTAAATGACACTAAACATGGGAACAACAGTGACGCTACAGTTTTGCAAGCATCATAGTATCACTTCCCATTTTTTGAAATCGAAACAATATTTTTTGAAAGGGGTGTAATTGTTGTCTTAACAACTAAACTTAGATTTCTTCCCCCAGAATTCCTCCTACAGTACAACCTTGAATCCTCAGTGAACTGGATCAATTTGTATTGATATTGCTCTCGTTATAAGAGAAATGGGAAAAACTGAGTACGAGGGAGAGAAAATAAAGTATCAGGGGATCAGAATTTAATTGGTAAATCTTCTGAAATCATATGTTTTCCCTATTGTCCACTTCACTTTCAATTGTGCAGCGCTGGCTTTTTATAAATGGCCATTGAACAGCCATAAATCTTGGAGCCTTATTGCTGTTTAGTGCAGGCGATACAATACATTCCTGTCTTGGGACGTGCCATGAGAGGGACATCCCGTCACAGGCGAGAGGTGGATGTAATTAATCTGGAACAATATTGACTCTCGACTCTCAATCCCTCAGCCCCCAATATAGCTGTCCCCTCTTAATGTTTAATGTAGCGATCGATCCACCCCCTCACACTGTTACTGAAATGATATAATGAGCTGCCCACCGGGGCATCTCGTGGATGTGAGTGTGCAGTCGTTCACGTGTTTGTGAGAATGCATGCCTTTACGTATTTGGAGGTGAAATCTACCTCATCAGAAGGAGGAGATAACACACTGAAAGGCCGGGACACCTTCCTTGAAATTATCAGTGAGCATGCCACATCCACAGCTCTTCCCGCACTTCTCAGAAAGCCCCCACCCCCGGCCCTCTCGATAGTGATCTTGACCGTAATGCTTCGTGGCACGTTTGACCCGCTCCTAGCCCTCCACTTTCCCCTCCCTCTCCTACAGACTGATTTATCTCTGCTTTATCTTTATCAAGTCATCCATCCACCCTCTCCATCTCCTCCTGTTCCTCTCCTGGACTAGCGAGGATCAATATCAGCGTACGCCAGCTCTCAGCTCACGCTACACACCTTCTGCTGTGTGTCAGCAGGTTACTATGCATTGACCTCCTCTGCTCAGAAGCTGGACGTGTTTGGTGTGTTGATAACTGTGTTTGCTGAACTGTCTGGTTGGCCATGCAGCTACTAATTTCTTTGTTTTATCGTAAAACTGATGGAAAGGCAGCAGCATTGGTACAAGGAAAAAAAATTAGAGAGGAATGACAACACAGGTGGTTCTAAAGACAAATTTAGTTTGCAAAATTGCAAAATATCAAAGTCATTTTCTTACATGAGCTGTGAAAGCTGAAGTTGCCCCCTCTCAGTTCTAGCACATAGTGTCAGGCTTTGTCTCTTAGACGACGGTGCTGTCTGGGTAGCCTGTGCAGAAGGGAGCACATGATGCCCACTTGCTTACTGGGAATTCACCAGACTTTTACTGTCCAAGTTATTCTCACATGGGCTCAGTTAGGCATAACAAGTACTTTGTGCTAACAAGCCGGCAGGTTAAAGACTCCTTAACGCCTCAACTGACTGTGTTGGAGCTTTGTGTTCTCTCAAGCAGCTAAGCTGGGTAATGTCTAAAAATGTTGAGCGCTGCGGTACACATGATGATGGCCACCATACAAGGGACAAAGCCAAATAATGGTTTAGATGGGGTTGGGTTAAGTAAAGTATAAACAGTGCTAAAGTCTGAGTTCTGTCATGGACAGTCAAAACTTCTGTTTGGGAAAGTTACAAACTTAAAGTGATTATGACTTCAGAAAGGGTTGAAGAAGAGGGGGAAGAAGTGGAGCTGAAAATGTTGGGAATAATTGTAATTATACTGGACAACTGTATATGTACTGTAGATGGTCATTTTACCAGTTCTCTCTTATTTTAAGTGTCTTACAACTTGTTTTTATGCCTAACTGGAGCAAAACCCTATAAACTTTCAGGATATTGAGATTGAAGTGGACTGAAGGTAAACTAGACTCCTGCACCTGCCCTGGGTTTCGTTTTCGGGCCAATCACAGGTCTTTTCATACGGATTGGGTGAGTAAAGTCTCCAGATGACTTCCACCAAGGTGAATGGGGTTCGAGTCTGTTGAAATTGCCCTGGTGTGGGTGTGGTCTCTTCTGCCTAAGTGCCGTCCGTTGGGTACAGCTGACTCCAATCAGCAGTTAGAGGTACTTAAGGCCAGAGAAAGGTGAGCTCTAGGCTCAGCTGGTGAACTGTGTGTGCGCGCATCCTGCTCGATTACTCCTGCTCTGTGGAGAGGAGTGTGTTTGGTGATTAACATTTTGTTTTACTTACTTTCCAGGGCTTTGACCAACTACTGAGTTTTGTTGTGTTTCCCTTTAAAAGAGTGATAGCGGCTTGACCGTCTCTTTGAATTAGTATTGTTGAAACGTTAATAAAGCCTTTTAATTAAACCAGCTTGCCTCTTTCTCTCCTTTTTCAATCCGGACACTTTTTTGTTACTTCCCCTCATCCCCAGGACCTTTAGGGGGGAACGTAACAAGTGGGGGCTCGTCCGGGACGTCTCGCACCCGAAGCAAGAATCATACGCCTTGTTACGTTCCCCTCTAAAGGTCCAGGGAATAAGGGGAAGTAACAGAGTCTCGTGTGAAGCCAAAAGTAAGCACCGACTTATTTTTAGCTTTTATGGAACGTGGAACGTGTACTTAAAAGAGATGCCTAATTGTCAAATCCAAATTGACACTAAAGTTGTAATAAACACTGATTATCATAACAGCCAACATGTTCAAACTGGCCTTTGTCATTGCAATTGCTGCTTCTTCCTATTATTATTCAATCAAGTTAAGCTACTGTTGTTTTTATGGCCTCACCCTCTTCCACGGCATCTGTTCCCCACTTTGGTCTGTGCTCTCCTTTAAAAGAGAAAAATTCCAGCTGCAGAAAGCAAAGCTGTTCATGTAAATAACACAGAAAGAGACAGGCATGCATATGAGCATCCCATCAACCCTTTTTTCCTTGCACATACACCTCCCATCACTCTCCTGTAATAAAACACATACTGCTGTCCATTCACAGAACTATGCTGCTGACATGCGGGCTGTGCTGCCTGGCTCAAATCCCCCATGGCCCCCTGGCTTTTACAGGGCTGTTCTGAATCAACACAGGAGTTCAGCTTTAACTTCCCCACTGGAAGTTATTAAACGCCTTTTCCTCTACATTGTAGACATTACAAACTCCTTTTCAGTGGATTTGATTGCCTAAAACATGACTAAAAGATGTTGTAAACCTAAAGTAACTTTTATGTATATTTAAAAGGTCCCATCTTAACTGAATTTAGGACATTTAAACCAAACATGTGGCTCTAACTCCACCAAACAGAGAAAATACAAATAAAGACCTAGCAAAACAAACTCTCTGTATCACTGTAGTCAGTCAAAGACTGGCAGAAAAGAAGCCTGTACTTCTATAGGTGTTTTGGTAGAGGAATAACTCATGTTAATGTCATGAATGAAGGTTTACTCCCCCTAACTCAATGTGCTGCCTCAGCCAGTCTTTCACAACCAACCCATTCATAAAACTGCAGGGCTGAAGCCTGTGTATAAAAAACAAAACGTATACCAGCCCAAGTGTGTTTATGTACATGCGTGAGTAAGTGGAGGAGAAGCTGTCAAAAGAAATCATATGTTCATGTTAGAGAAATCAAGTGTTTTACTCATAAACAAAACAAAATGCCGCAACAAACACAGTCATTGAGGAAGGCTCGCCTCCCCCAGAGCGAGAAGGCGAGCGGTATCTGTGCATGTCTGGCAGGCACCTGGATGTTTTTGCACACTTTGTTGCATAGCAGCTGTATTTTGGAAAGTGGAGAACACAGAGCTGCATGTTTCTCTTTTGGGGAAAGAGGGAGCAGGGAAAGGGGGTGGGGATGGGTTCGATTCACCCATCGCCCCACGCTCCAAATAGGGCCTGATTGGGCCAGTTCGGATCCAGAAAAACAACCCAAACAAGAGGAGCGCTGTGAATTCATGACAAAGCAGAACACAGGGAGCCAGAGAGCCACGCTGCTGGGAGGATTTAGTTAGAGCTGGGTTACTGGAACCTTTTCTTCTTTTTTCTACCTTCTTTCCTTTCTTTAGAAAGAGAATCAGCAACTTTTAGTAACAGTTTAAATAGTTATATTTTTAGGCAAACGTGTCAAATCTATTCTGATTCTGTCAAAGACTGATCAAAAAGGCAGTAAGATGGAGTCAGTCTATTCGTTCTATTACTAGACAGACCCTCTAATCTGAAACAAAATTCAGAAATTCCTCCAATCAACTACAGTCAACCATTGCAAAGAGATGGGTGGCAGACGAGCTGTGCTCAGTGCCACAAACTGACTAGGATTGATTGCAATGCATCATTAGAGGCTGGGCTACCTTAACAGGTGGTGAGAGGTACCTTTAGCCACCATCCTCTTCTGCTCAAGATTTAGTGCCAACTAGCATATAAATACGTCTAGAATTTAATGCACAGATTTGCAGGTGTCTGTGCAATGCATGGATACAGTCTACAGATGCGGTGTGCTAACCAAGCTTCCTCAGCTCTTCCAGATAACCCAACACTCCACCTGCTTGCCAAAATAAAGCCTCTCCTTGCTTCCAAACACCAAGATAGCCACAATGCTAAAACTGAGGCTTCAGAATAAGAGTTCACAAAACAAACAGGTGCCACTGCGGTGGCTATGTCTATGTTTTATACACAGTTTGTGATTATATCTTGCATAACTTCAGCCTTTTAATGTCGGTCAGACAAAACAAGCAATCTGACAATGATGCCTTTGGGCTTTTCAGACACCTTTTGACACTTTCTGGACAGTGTATAGAAACGGATCATGCAGCCCTATTTCATAGCATGGTGTGCTACAATTAAAGAAAAGGTTGCAAAGAATAAAATGGAAAAACAGCTGCATGTAGACAATGTGTAAGGACCCCAGAAGGACGAAAGGTAGAAATTATTTTGACAAAGTTGATTTTCAGTTTTATGTCTTCATCTCTTTTTCTTTTCTTCCCCCTTTGCCCTCAGAAACTCTCGCTCTTTGTCATTTTGCTTTCTCTCCCTTGGTAAACTTACTCGCCGAGAAGAACTGTAACAGCATTCTATAGCCACAACTTCCTATATAATTACTGCAAGGCACAAAACTAAACAATCGTCCCACACAACTCTTAAAATCACTGGATTAGTTCACATCTTGGAACACTCAGTGTGTGCATGAATGTGTGTGTTTGGAGAGAAAGACAGAGAGAGGTAGAGAGAAAAGGGAAAGGGGAGTCCAGATTTTTAAATTTGACTTAGTTTGTACAGACACAGGAAGGGAGGGAGGAGTTTGGAGTATCTACTTGAAGAGCGGAGGGGGGGGGCGTCAGAAAGGCGGGGGGGGGGGGGGTCTGTAGTACTGTAGGGCTTTTTTATGAATGAAGACTGAAGGAGAGGACTGAGAGAGGGAGAAAGCGCAAGAGAGAGAGAGAGAAAGAGGGGGGAGGGAGAGGCACACTTCCTTTTACGCACACAGGGAAGAAAATTTATGAATGGGTCACATCTCTCGAGCTGCTCCAAGTGTAAACAACATACTTGAACAAAGAACAAGCTCTCAGTGCAGGCAAAGCCTCGGCAAACCCTCCGACTGTGGCCTTTTAGTGCGAAACTAGTGACGCGTCTAAACTATTTTAATTACGCTTGTGCACTGTAAATTTGACTGACACCTCCATGTGTTTCTCCCCCGAAGGCAGTAAACAGACAAAGTAATCTGTCTGACAGTAGCGTCACCACAGAAAAACAAGCATTAATCCTCACGGGCAATCACATGAAGCCGATGGAAAAAACATAGGGTGCACTGTTATCACCAATGGCTCAATTACCTTTAAGCACACACAGGCAGGTCAGCAAGTACATAAAAGTTGCATGTTTGCATAACCTTCCCTCAGTGGCGGCCTGCAGACAGAGCATGCTTGTTAGCTGTGAACTGAGGGAGAATGGACCAGATGAGATAGATTTACCAGATGTGCAGGTATTGCACAATCCCTGCTTTGCCCCCTCCTCTTCTCTAATCTAGCATTCCAACATGTTCCAATGTTTTTGCCTCTCTTTTGCCATTTCACTGGCTCCACATTTCCTCCCTTCGTCAGCACCACACCCATGCAGGTAACAACTTGACTCGGTAAACAACAATGTTTAATTTTTTACTAGGATGCTTATTCAGTGGAGGCCTCAATTATATTCCGGTCACCTGGGATTAAGGCTTTCCTTTATGTTTTTTTTTTTTCTCAATGTTTTTGAGTTTCCAAAACAGGTGAGTCACCTCTTTCTTTTTTAAACACTTGCTGAGAACGCCTTTTCAGTTCAGCATGGGAACAGAACAAGCGCAAATATTTAAAGTCGCTTGTCAGCTTCAGTTTTCCACCAGTCAGAGCTGAATAGAGATGCTCTAAGTGGACTCAGCGGCTATTGACCGTGATCAGCAGGGACACTGTCTGTCAACGCAGGAGTGTCTCTGCTGCGTATAAGTGAGCTGCCTGTCAAATTGAAGCCCCGCTGACCCTGCAAATCATACCCAGGTCAACCCTTAGTGGAGGCCTGACAGCTGATTGGCTGACAGTCCAGGGGGTTAAGTAGACATGACCTCTGTGTGGCCCGGGGATCATCCGCACATCCTCCTCCGTATTGTCGGCCGACACAGTGACAATATTGCGCAGGGCATGTGTCACCGAGGGGCTGAACAGTGGTGACACGGAGCTGGTTAAATCACATGATGTTTGCACACAAAAGTCACATGGAGGAAGCGCCTTTGACCGGGAACCAAAGCTGCCAGTTTTACTTAGGGGGTGGGATTAATTCTAGAAGTTCCCTTTAAGATTCCTTTAAGATTCCAGCCATTTCGGTGTCATTGCTTAAGACGGAGAAGCCTTCAATGTGCTGAATGGGGCCGAAAAAAACAAAAAACTGTTTGTAGAGCAACACGTACTCCCACCCATATCCTGAATCGCCATTGTTAAAACACACAACAAGAAAGGGAAACTCATTCAAATAGGCGCTCAGTTGTGCAGCCCAGGAATTTGCTTTTCTATTTTACACCTTCCGATGTGGACAAAAGGCCATCTTTGTACCTGGGCCCTGAATAATTTTTTTACTGGTTTCCTGGGCCGTCTCCATTCAACTTTTCAAAGGCATGCAAATGGATGGCGGCAGGACATAATGCCAGGATCCAAACTCACTCCATGTTGACTGGGTCATTAGCCCCTCTGTTTCTGCATAGCTTTGCCTCCCAAAGAGATTACTGTAACATCAGCGAGTTACAGTATCCCCACGTAAGCCTCTGGTGGCTTCACAGCCCAAATCTGACCGCTGCTTTCATCCCGTCTTTCTCGTAACATGCAAAATTCAACAGGAATTATATGAACAGGCTAAATGCCAAAGCAGAAAGATGGGGTTAGACGGGCATGTACAGCACTGTGTGTTACATGACTCAATACTGATTGAATTTGAAATTTTGTGACAAAGTGTGGTCAAAAGGCCAGAGTTTTGTTTTCTATGAAACTGACACAGAGCGCATTTCCAGACATTCGTTTAAAGGACAAAAACTGAATGTACTCACAGTTCTCAGAATGGAAATCAGGAACAAATTGCTCATCGCTGTCAGGAACCTGAGCTGAAATTAAGAAGAAACAGATTGTGTTTTAGACAAGAATCTAATATTTCTCTACCTTTCTTTCATCTCTGATGGTGTAACTTTCTTCTCTTCTTTGAAATCTGAGTCGTGCTCATTCAGGTGACCTTCATGATTTGTGTGTGTAGCATGCCAGCAGTTTACTCATCGATAAATCAATAGAACAACAACATGGATACACTGTAGATGTTAACCTGCCAAACTGGTTTTGTGTAGCATTTGTAGCAGTCACACCAAGTCGGAGAAAATACAAATTTTTCTTTGCCCTTGCTTTAAGACTATTATATAGAGGAAATAAAGTCCTTCAGCCCCCCACTCCCCCACCCAGCCTGCCCGCTTCGATTTCACAATGTTTTTGTCTATAAGTGAAAGTTCCCTCCGCCTCTTTAAAAACACTCATCTCAAACCCGTCACTAACAGGCAGGTGTTATCTAGTTTCTACTCGAAATCCCAACAGACAATACAAGCCGCTCTGGCCAAACCAGTGAAGAGATCTGTCACATGGTGTGACAAACCAGCTCTTTTCTTTTTTGATTTGTTTCCAAAGAGTTGGGGACTTTTGTCTAACAATCTAAAAGCAGTCTGGATTTCATCTTCTGCAGAGATGGCGACTGGCTTAAAATAGAAGTAGAGAGAAAACAAGGAAACTAAAAGCAAAAAGAAGAAGTGGAAGAGCGAAACAAGAGCAAGTGAAGATTACGTGAATAGTTCCCCACAAAATCAAGTCTAGATAATTTTCTTTTTGCTTGTAGGGTTATCAAGTATCTAGATTGTTTTGGTGTGCCATATTGGCTGTATTCTCTTGAATATAATAGAGCTACATTGACCGACCGCTTTATTAAGTGTACCTTGCTAGCACTGGGTTGGAGCCCATTTTGCTTTCAGGACTGCATTCTTCATGGCATAAATTCAACAAGGCGATGGAAACATTCCTCAGAGACTTTGGTCCATATGACGTGATACTGAAACAATGCTCAGTCGGTAATAAAGCAGGATGCTACCACGCTTTCGTGATGTTTACACCAAGTTCTGACCTCACCATCTAAATGTCACAGCAGAAACTCATACCTGATGATGTTTGTACAATTTTCTGTTGTCCGATTTTTTCGAGCTATTGCAAATTGTAGCCTCAGTTTCCTGTTTCTAGCTGACAGGAGCGACTCCTGGTGTGGTCTTCTACTTGAAGGTTTCGTATCTTGTGCGTTAAGATATGCTCTTTTGCATGCCTGGTTATTTGAGTTACTGTTGCCTTCCTCAAAACAATCTCATCCCTTTAACATCAAGAAGGAATTTTTGCCCAGAGAACAGCCGCTCGTTGGTTATTTTTGCTTTTTGCACCGTTCACTGTAAACCCTTGAAAAGGTTGTGCAGCAGTTATACTTAAAGTGGCCGGTGAGTGATTAAAATAAAAATGAATCTGCAAGCATAAATCCCCAAATTCCAGCCAAGTTTCAGTCCCATTAAAAGCTACATGATGTGATTTAAATCCCCCAAATATTGTGTAGATTGATAAAAGGCATTAGAGACAATGGATATGTGACTTTAGTAAAGTGCCCTCCATATGTGAGAGTGAATACTATTTAATGAGAGTAATATATTAACCCAAATTATATTCAGTTACCTTTCAGTGATAGAAAAGTTTGCATCTAAGAAACAAAATACACCCAACTTACACTGATTTGTAAAAATAGACGAGTCAATACGGTGATATGTGATATCTTCATCTGATCTGTAATGACTTGCAGTGGTGTACATTTTCAGTGGGCCTGATTAGGCACTCTCTCATAATGAATCTCATCTAGGATCTAACTGAATAAGCAGAGCCAGCGACGCCAAGCCCAGGTGCAGCAGAGCTAGACAGACGCTATTGTGCTACTCTTTCCAAACCCCATTCACAATTATCCTTTTGGAGCTTTGGACTTTGAGTCACACAAACGCAGTTGAAAAGCCTAAATCGTTGGACTGCCAACACCCTACTAAGGGTGAAGGGGTCAGATACACGCACTGGCATTTCTTTTGCCAACCCTCGAGTTAATGACCTAACCCTAATCGTAGCGCAGAGCCAGAGCTCGCAACCTTTTTAATCTGGCAATGCTCCAGCTACACAAGAGTGTGGACTTTAAGTGTTTCCATTGCTTGGGACTCAAACTTACGTCATGGTACAACCTAACTGGTAAGGAAAATTTGATGGGTATCATTAAATATCATGAACCCAATCAGGGGTGTAATGAGCTACAAAAAACACACTGTGGGTACTTAAGCATCATTTACCCACTAAAAAGAGGAAAAGTATCTACTTTTTAGATAAAGAGCAACTTTTTTTTACCTTACAAAAAGACATTTGCAGATGGCACTGCAACTCTGCAACAGGACCTTTGATTGTAACCTCACCCAAGAACCACAATCTGACCCAGCGTTCGACCTCAGTGGCCTCATCGCTCGCTCTCTCACTTCATCAGTGGAGACAACAAAACTCAGACAGCGAGCGAGCAGCAGAGGCAGAGGACAAAAAGAGGAAATAAGAAATTCAAATCCACTTTCTTGTTGTCACACTCCTCCTTCCTGTGCAGAGGAAACCGGATGACTCCGTTTTGGAGCATGTTCTGATAAATGACATCGATTTCTTATATAATGCCGCATCCTGTGGTTTACTATACCATAATAATATTACCCCCTTTTAACTTTTCAGTCTTTTGCCCTCAGGGGGGAGGAATAAAGCTGCCGTATGAGACAGAGCAGGGGCCAATATTTAGTTCTGCACATCCAACAATCAATCATTTCCACTAGTTTCAACATGTCCAAAGCGGAACATGCTGGACCTCGTAGAAACGCGGGAGAGGGAAAACAAATGATGAGCATCAGGCATCATCCTGTGTGTTTGTGTGTGCGTTTGTGTCTGCACACTTTCCTGTGTGCGTATGAGCGCTTGCACGTGTATCTGATTTGTTTCCAGGAACACCTCATCAGGGACTTTGAGATGCAAGTCAGCACAAGAAGGAAAGTGTGTTTATTCGGGCACAGACGCATGTTCTCCTCGATGCTTCCAGGCACCTTGAATGACTTCCCCCCCCCCCCCTTTCTTCTCACAGTGGGAGATCCTGGGAGGAGCTAAACAGCTACAGACATACAAACCTAAAGGCCCAGAAATCAGACAAGATGTGACAAGCTCCTGAACTCTTGCCATTCAGCGCTTCACCCTTTTTGTCTCACTCCTGCTTCCGCTCTCCTTTGGTAGAAAAAAAAAATCCCTCCAGCAAACCAGCTTTTACAACCTCGGTGAATCCCTCACAACTGCAATCACTCATGATAAGGTCTTTAATTAATGCAACAGGAAAGGAGAGGTCTTAGCTGAAAGCTGAAAACAAGCCCCATACTTAGGGTTAAATAACACTTTGATAAAGTTACACTTACACACTTCGTTTGGTCTTTCCCCCACCCCCTCCTTCACTCTCTGTGACTCAACAATAAGCTGCCAAACAATGTTTTAAATTCCTTTAAACGCCTGGTTTATCTAATTATAGAAAGGGCCTAATTTTCACTTTAAATGTTGCTTTCTGTGGTGTTTAGCCATGCAGACAGTTTTAGGTTTTATTGTTCCAGGATCTCTAGAGAAAACTCTACAAGTGACTTAAATATCTGAAAAACTGAGATTGAAACAGTCAAACGTCCATTATCAGATTTCAAAGGGACCGTTTCTTTGGTAGGAAGTTGCTACGCGAACTAAAAAGGCCCCGTGAATTAGTCAGCGTAACCACAACACTGTATCTGGGAAGCAACATTTCAAGACTGTGAGCGCCACAAACTAAACTTAATTTAGCTTCTATGTAGTAAAGTTGTTGGCAAAGATATCTAAATGGCTTAACACCACTGGAGGTAAGTGGAGAAGGTACATTTAAGTGTGGCCTTTAATAGCCAAATGTGTGAATACAAATAGGGCCTCAGCTTTGAAGTGACTTTCATCGTTGCACTTTATTGGTTTGGGGTCTTGTCTTTTTGTTAAAGCGAGACGCTGGTGTGAAGAGAAATTGCAGGTATTTGACGCCGCATGTGAAAAGGTGTGGAAGCTAACGTGGAAACGACATTGTTTGCTGTAAACAGTAGCTGGCTCAGAAGTAGGATCTATTTAAATATCCATCTGCTGTTTGGGCAGACACAAGCGCTTTCCACAAGGTCTCAGATCAAAGTTGCTTCACCTCCCTTATTCTCCTATGTACTACAGATGACTCAGAATGGGTCCCATTTGACTGTTAAAAGTAATCCAACGATCCTTAATCAAGTCAAAAGACACACATTGATCACATTCAGGTTCCACCAAAAATATGTTTACAAGAGATTTTACATTTTTTGGGGGGGGGGAACATGGAAGGAAAAAAAAAAAAAGACTCTTTTCATCCTACTAAATGAGTTAACTGGTCGACCAAAATGTTAACAGATGCTGATTAAACATGGGCTTAGACTAGATTAGCCAACTAGAGAACAATATTTTTTTAAAGCATTTTTTTTGTGACTAAGAAACATGACAGACTGCACGCTACTCCCCGATCACTCTTTCACTGCATGCACAGTGTCGTTAAGGAGGAGTTGCTAGCTACCACTTTCCATGAAATGATGACTAAAATATAATTTTGGCTGCCTTATTTGACTGAGCTACACCAGCAGTTTTATTCATATCCCCCTTTGCTTTGGCTTATTTTACAGTTGTACATGACTAAGTAATATTTTTTAAAAACAAAACAAAAACAAAAAACGTAAAACAACTACTACCACTTTATGTGCATCGGGAAACACAACGGAGATGAAAATATCCCCTAGTAGGGCATTTTGTCCTACTAGGGGTTGAGTCCATAGTGTCAAAATGAGCTGGCTAATTGATCTACATAGCAACAGGAAGGTTTGTTGCTCTTTGAGAAAAGTGATTAACTTCTTTATAGGTTAATGTATCAAAGCTTTCTATTGGCCCAAAGATGACGTGAGAGGACGTGATGGACACTATATCTATCCATCTATCTATAGGCATACATGTTTTAATGATACATCATGAGTTTTCCATTGATGGCAAACTAAATTAACAGGAGCTGATCCTAAAGTGTGGCACAAACTGTCTTTATTTGTATATTCTATTTTCATTCATTGGCTTTTAAACCTGACTGATATCCATTTTTTTAAATGTTATTTTAATGCATTTTTACTTATATAGCACCTTAGTAAATCCCTGTTTTTTAAATGTACTCATAAATAAATTGACCCTTTGGCTTTAGCCCTCAAACCTTTGAGAACCATAGTTTAGAAAGAAACCAACCAAGGACACTAAAAAACACTGCTCGGAGCAATAATTTGTGCACGACTGTCCCCAAAATTCAAAGCACAGCGCATGAAACAATCTTGAGCCTATGAACACATTAATATTTTTCAATTCCCAAATTTAACTGAGGAATATAACGCATCTCCAACTTCAAGGAAAAGTACCCTCTCACTGCATATTAGACCACCCTTAGTTTTGTGCATATGCAGCAGACAAACATTAAAAAAAAAGCGTCCAACTTTAATCGTCTGCACATTCATTCTGCATGGTGAAGTTCAAACATTCAAGTAAGCAAACAGAGTAGAAAATGACCTTAAGCAGCATTTATCAGGTTGTTCTGGCTCACATTGGAGTGAATGGCATATTTTATTAATCTTCCCCATCAAAGCAATTGACACAACAAAATTCACACCCAGTGATGATCTTCTCAATTTACTTGCAGCTTTTCTGCAAATTTAAACTCACTGTCCTGCCACTGCTGTGCTCCAGGTTACCACTAAAAAAAAAATAACCCACTCAGTGACTCACTGGTTGTGTTGTTTTCCCCCTCTTGACATACAGTATAATTACTCCATTGCAGCTCACGTCATCAGTGCACTTATTAAGTCTACTAGCTGACAATCACCTCTGACTGGGCCTCATTTCATCGCTATGCGCCTTTGAGTGACACAAGCCAAACAGCCTGTTTGTTTGCATTGGCCCCTAACTCGCACGCATACTACATGCCAACATGGCCAAAATAGGGTATGCTCAAAGCTAATAATGTCCCGTCTGTGTTCACTTTTTGGAGGTGGGGGGGATTCTGAGTATTTTATGAGCATGTGTGTTGAGTCAGAAAAATCGAGATCCTGTATGGCAGCAAAACTAACCCGATTAGCTTTGTCATAAAGTTTGAAAGCAGTTCAATAAAAGTGCAAAATGTTGTGGCATAAGCATAAAAAACAGGGAGCCATGCATATCTGTAGTAGTCTCAGAATGTTTCAAGCAAATCTTAGTATCAAATAAAATGATTCTTTGTGGTTTCAGTGGTTACAGATCTGTCCAGACACATGTAGCATCAACCCCCATGGCTGTCAAAGTCACATCACAGAAATTATACATTAAGAGTCAGCCAAGTCTCACCTTCTGTGAGCCACGTCTCTTGGAGTTGGATTAAATCCTGGAAGAGGTCTGAACAGAAAGACAGAAAAACAAAGAGTGAATATTCATCGACACACAGTAGCTATGACACAGACTGACTGACACTAACCATACATCATGATGTATAACATGTAAAAAGACCAGAGGACAAAACTTCTACTCTTTCACTTTACCTTCAGATTCCTGAGGGGGCAATTCTGTGTCCATGTATTTCCTTTTCGCTGCCATCAACAGTCTATTTAGGGGCCCATTTCCTTGCGACTTCTGCAAAAGCCATAGAGGTTAAGAGAGGAAAAGAAGTGAGAAATGGACTCCCAACAGGGCATTTTAAGCACATCAGTGTCAAAGCAGTTAACAGCTCTTTACTATGGCCAGGAAAAATGGCATGAAGTGATGCAAAAGCTACCACTTGGACTGATGATGATGATAATAATAATGATAACAGTGTCATGGATTACAAATGAGATCCTACTGCAGTTGGTGAGCGTCAAGCTCCACTGAAAACAACTGATTTCCCAGTTGTGGAGGCAATCTTGGAAAAACAAACGCGCCGTATGCGTCTGAACGACGTGACCATTTGGCACACATTGACACGTTCTCCAAACAAACTCGTTCACGTAAGAAACCCCGCGGACAAACATTAAATGCGCCACATTATATCCTTTACTTTGAGTGGGGTTTTTTTTCATAGTTTTAAGCGGCTTGACAAACAGTTTCCTATCGCGCGCACGCACACACAGCTGCTCCAGCCAAAACTCGTGCAGACGCGACGCCGAGAGAAATGTAAAAAACAAAAACAAAACCCGGTAGCAGAAACGTAAAAAACCAGGCAAAAGAGAAGTGGAGAGTTAATCCGAATATACGTACATTTGCTAAAGTGTAAGGCACTTGCTGGTCCAGATATCCATCCATCTTATAATCCATCCGTTAACCGTTTGTGGTCATTTAGGCTGAGTTGAGTGAGATCCACGCAGCCTGCAGAGAGAGGAGGGAGCGCTGCTTGTGAATGGAGCTGCGTGGAGGCTGCATGCATAATGAGCTCCATTCACAAAAAATGCCAAGGGGAAGCGATGGCGAGTGATTACCCAGCGGGCTGCGGCCCTCTTTACAAATCTTCTTTTTGCGTTTGTGTGTGTCTGTGTGACAGACAGCTCGACAGATTGCAAGTTTCAGGTAAAGTTAAAAACAACAACAACAAAAAAAAAACCAAAACCGAGCAACCACCTATTTACTTGTATTTGCAGAAGGATGCAGCTTTGTTAGTTAATGTGCGCAAAAAAGTTCCCCTTTCTGGTTCAAAAACACTTCGGATGTTTAGAAAAGTGCACAACATATAAGATGTGTATATTTGAGACATTTCGTGGGCTTTTTGCCACGTCTGCCCAGATTGCCAGGCTCCACTTTTTTTTTGTAAGAAACTGCGAGGGGAAAACAGATGTTGGATTTTTTGTGAGCGTGTGTTGTCGAGAGGCAACAACTAAACTAAACCCGATTTGATTGACGCACGCTCTTAGATAAAGTTTATACCGAAGTGTGGTGACTTTGAACGCCAGCTGTGCTGTCACTTCTCCAGCATAGATGATTTGGGGGTAATATGGAGACGTGCTTTTCTGGCTCGGTCCAGAGAGACTCGTGATTGGTGGATTTCCTCTTCAAGAGCTCGAATTTCTTGCCTTTGTCCGGATGAATACACTGGCTTATGAATGAAGTCTCGGTCCCCTCTATTAGCCAATCAAAGGCCTGGTAGTCAGGATCCTAGCAACCGTAGGTGGAGTTTGGGTCTTAGCAGCCAATCATATCTCGGCAGGCTGTTAGCTTTTATACTGGATTTTCCAGTTGTTTTTCATTCACAAAAAAGAGAGAGGAAAAAAAACCCCGTCCATTCATAAAAACCTGCCCTGGCACGAAAGTCCTGACATGTTTTTCTTTTCTGCCCAGACAAACTCAAAGAACCTCATGTTGTTTACCTCATTTCATGTCTCTCCCCCATATTTATAACAAGAGATCACAGCCAGGCCAGGAAAAAGTGGAACTAGCCCTGCAGGAGTTACATAGATCAAAATAAGCTTTAAAAAAGTGACGCAAATGAATTCAGGATTAAGGATTCTTACGTTTTTGTGGTTTTAACTCTACGCCACATGATAACCACAGGATTTAAAGCTCTTCGAGGCTGAGAGAATGGGGAAGTGCTCACTGCTTATGAAACTATTTTGCCAAATTAAAGCCACAGAAACAGTTTGAAAAAACAGAGAGAGGCCAGTCAAGAGACAGGAAATCAAGTCCTAAAGGGATTTGCGTTTAGTTTCAGTGGTGAACGAGATTCAGAGATACAGCAATGAGCCTTATAAGAGCATGTGCACCCTCCTCGTCCTCATTTCTCCTCTGTTGATATTCAGTCTCCATAACAAGGGATACTGTACAGGTTATTTCCTGCTTAATGATATTTAGATGCACATTTAGATGTACACAACAGGCTATAAATATTGCATCAGCTCTGCTCTGTACTGCTACAGTAGCACTGAGCAGTTTCACCACTGAACAGGAACACAGACTCAAGGAAATTAGAAAAGATTCTGATAATTTAATTGAATTTAAGCCGCTCAGTGCTCTTCTATAAGATGGTACAGTGGGTCTCAAGTCAGGGTTTGATGCCCCTCAAAATGCTGGAAGATGAAAGTAAAGTGGTGAAAAAAAACCCCCATCAAGTTACACAATTTTGTTTTTCTTTTGCGTAAGACACAGCATACCTTTGCAATCTTTGTTGGATCTCAAACTGCATAAACTAGGGGAGGTTGATATTCTGCATCCATTATGGATTTGCCTATAAAAGCACGCAGCTTCAGGGATGTTTTACGTGTTGTTTTGATGGATTTTCAACGTGTGTGTCAGTGTATGACCTTAAATAGGTCAAAAGACTACAGCTTAGACAGGCGTAGGTTCTCATTAGTCATTTGTCCGTGGTGTATATCGTCAAATAAAACATAAAAAGCAAAAATGAATTGTGATAACACACAGTGTGAGTTATGAAAATGGGTGTGCTGTTTATCCATAAATACAAGTCATTTCAACATATCAGGCCATTTGGGTCAATATGTACCAACAGTTATATGCACTGCAGCTAAATACTCAACCAAGATTTATGATCCCAAACAAATTCTGTCATTTGTTTCATATACCTCTACTGGTTACTCCACATTTTGACGTATCCAGTAAAATATCTCAAGAAGTTCTATACGTTAAGTTGTGGGCTAAAGAGGATGGATCTGTCTGATATTGTTATCCTTTTAACTTTCCTCTAGCACCACTTCAAGAGTGGCTTTTGTGGTTTCTGATAACGTGTACTAAGCACTTGTTCACTAGAATATTTGGTACACTGGTGTTCACTTAGCTAACCTTATCTCTTTAGACAATCCTACTTGTGTCTAGTGTCAGTCAGAACGCTAATATGCAAAACACTGAGGGTAAACTTGTGGTATACAAATGTCATTGTATTTGTCAAGTTCACAGGATAAAGAACCCAAATGCAGAGGGCTATACTGCAAATGATGTTCAACATAGCCAGGGTTTCTTTGCCTTCACTAGCTCAACAAAACATGAAACTCCAGTTGGCAATAATGGGTATCATGGTGATGATTGTTAGCTCTCTATTTCTTAAGCAGGGCTTTCTGCTTCAGGGTCCGTATGCACTTACATAAAAATGGCCGTCATATGACTCTTCTGCACAAAATGATCCCAATGAGTGCCACCTACTCCGATCAGTGGTCGATGATGAAAAATCTATAAAGAACATAAAATGCAACTATTTTACAAACACTATGAGAAGAATCCTGAGAACTTGCACCTATAAAACAACGACAATGCACTGAAAACATGCTGTGAATATAACAGTCAGTGTCAGTTGATTTTGAACCTGACTATAACTTGCTTGCTGACCAGGTTAAGTACTCAGTAGTTTATCACGGTGATGTAGCCAGGTAGAAGGTCAGCCGCTTTTGTGACAACAAAGCTCTGACTTCCATCTTGATATAGCTTGCTAAACCATGAATCTTGCACCTGTGGTCACAAGAGCAGGTAGATGTAACTGAAAACGAAGCAAACTTTTTATTCAGGTTGATCTAGAGTCCAAAGCGGGTGCACAGGTACACACCTAATAAACATGGCCCTGTGTGTGTGTGTGTGTGTGTGTGTGTGTGTGTGTGTGTTAATGTTGTTTTTTAATTTCCAAACTTTATAATAAATGGATATTTTTCACAGGCTGTCCTCATTTATATTACCTGCATTAAGCAAAAATGTAAGAAGCTCTTGTAGCGAGTTAAGATTTGCATGTTATAATCCAACTTCTGCACATCTGGCATTACATTGTTGTCCAGGCACCTACTGTAAAAACCTTCAAATTCTCAGTACACTACCCTTCTCCAGATACAAAAATTTAAGAGAACGGTCTGGACTATTTATACTCATGGAGTAATTGGGGAAGTGGAGACAGCTGGGGCAAAGGGGACACAGGTGAAGGCAATAAAGACAACCATGGGTAAGGCAGTCAAACTCAAATTTAGATACAAGAGATTAACTGATAATTAACAAAGTAAAATAGGAAATAACTAGAGGTTTAAACTAAGAAAACTCACTGAACGAAGGATGCTGGGGAGACAAAAACATTATACCAAAATATAAGGAACAAATCTCAAATGACAAGCTTCATAAACACTAAACTAGAAAAATAGGAAAAAATACAGAAACAAACTGGAATTGACTCGATACAACTACTAATCAAAAACCTGGAGCTTCTCAATAGCAAAGAAGGTCAAACTGAAAATGCTTAAAAATGAGAAAAACCCATAGACTCTAACATTACCTATATTTTAAAACATCTAAAATCTTTTGATTTAATTGTTCATGTCAGTATTAAAAGCAATGTTTGAAACGCACACAAACCCCCCCCAGCAACAACAACAGAAAAAGCAAAAACAGGCCGAAAACGTATGAGTCAAACCCAACATAGAAAGCTCACCAGTGTTCCCCAGAGAAGTCACAACCTAAAAAGCCCGGGCTTTACATAACCAGCTCTTTTCCAGTGACCGGTTGGAAAAAAACAAAGATTTTTTGCTGATGGTTGCACTACACTGCGCTTTATTAAAGCAACACTCAACATTATGGTGCCGTTACCACAGAGTATTGGCAAATACCTGCAAAAATAAGTCAGATGTGACAATCCACGTGACCGGAAGACATGTGAAAATTCCCCATTTTCCCTGTGAAAAAGACGATCTTTGTGTTTGTAAATGATCTCTTTCTTTATGCAAAATGAACTTTTCAGATGTGAAAAACGACGCTGTTATTTCAAAATCCTCACATGGAAACCCCCTCTCTCTTTGGCTTACTGTTACTTTTCACCCACGAGTCAACATTTTTACATCTAAAGTGGGAACTGTCACATGTGCTTCCAGACAATGCACCATGGAAAAAAAAAAGTTGACTTTGGAGATGTGGCACGTGCTCAGAAAGCACACATGTTTTTAATTCGACGTCCTCAAATTGGATAAAAGAGGAGAAAGGAGCAGAAACAGCACGTTAAGTACCTACACAGTGATACACCTACATTTAGCGTTGTGCTGATACAGTTCTGTTGCTACAGCTTATGCAAGATTTACAACTTCTTTAGGTCCTTTAGGATGAATGGAGAAGTGAAGCACATGGGCAGTGACTATAGATCACCTCCCATCTATTTCATTTACAGAACACACATACACACGCATAGTGCTGAAAAGCATTGTGAAATCTATTGTAATAGTCATCCACCCTTCAGTCTAATATAGCTTTGTCAGCAGAGAGATAAGTACTAACAGAGACAGAGGGGAGACATTTTAAGTTCAGTGCGGTGCTGCAGAGTGGACTCAAAGTGCTTATTGATCAAAGCTGGCTGTGCTTGATGGATGGATGAAATGTTATTATAGCTTTAGCTGTTGCCGCTATGGGGAGAGAAGAAGTGAGGTGTGTTGAAATGGAGGAAAGATGGGCAGAAAGTTTTCCAAAAGAGTGAAATGCTTTCAATAAAGAACGAAATCAAAGCATAAATGCATGACGGGAATGACAAACTGATGCAGAGGGAGACGAGGGGGCAGAAGGCGTCTGTGGGGGGATGGGTGTGTGTGGAAGGGCCGTCGACAACACCTCTCTGTCTTTCCTCTCTCCTCCCTCGCTCCTGATAAGGCTGATGGTGACTGATAAACATAAAATGAACTCTGATAAAACAAGGGCAACATCACACGAGGATTTACTGGAATCACGATGCATAATCAAAACAATCACACCCATACTACAGAGTTTCCCTCACCAACTCTTATGCATGTATTAATGTATTAAAATGATGTTGCTTTCAGGCATTTTAACCTAATCGTATTTTTTTAAACACAGGAAATCACAAAAGCAAAACCCCAGAATAACAACTTTACAGAGCAAGTTTGAGCGTTTGTTGTATTTGAGCTTCATCAGCACGTGAAGATTTCTTGTCATGTTGTTGTGCAAATTTTAGATTATTTCTGAAAAATTTAAAGACTTTTGGTCGATGTTAGCATAAATGCACCACGTGCAGGTATAAGCGTTCAACATTTATTTATGTTTTTTTAAATGGACAGACACTCACTGCCAGTTTTTGAGGTGCATGTGTTCAACTGCAAGTATCTAATCAGCCAGTCACACAGCAGCAGCTCTGTGTTTTTGTGCATGGTCAAAACAACCTGCTCAAGTTCAAACCTGAGTATAGTGTTGAGGAAGAAAGGTGACTTAGGTGACTTTGAACATGGCATGGTTGTTGGTGCCAGATGGGCTGCTGTGAGCATTTCAGAAACTGATGATCTACTTTGATTTTCAGACACAACAATCTCCTGAGTTTAGAGAGAAGGTCAAAAAAAAGAAAAAGAGAACATATCCAAAGAGTTATCTGGGAGAAAATGCATCGTTGATGTCAGAGGTCAAAGAGGTCAATGGCCAGACTCATTTGAGCTGACAGTAACTCAAATAACCACTGGTTCCCACCAAGAGAAGAGCTTCTAACATGTCAAACCTTTAAGCAGATGGGCTGTAATAGCAGAAGACCACACTGGGTCCCATAGCTATTAGCAGGAAAGCGAGGCAGTTTACACAGGATCACCAAAATTGGACAATTGAAGATTGGAAAAATGTTGCCTGGTCTGATGAGTCTTTATTTCTGTTGCAACATTCAGATCGCAGGGTCAGAATCTGCTTTGAGTGACATAGAAATATGGATCCATTCTGCCTCGTATCAGTGGTTCAGGCTGTGGTGGTATAATAGTGTGGGAAACTTCACACATTTTAGGCTCATTAGAACCAGTTGAGCATCATTCATATGTGAGAGCCTACCTGAGTATTATTACTGACGTGTCCATCCCTTTATGACCACAGTGAGTGACCTTAGATGATATCAAACCAGTTTATTGAACATAACAATGAGTTTACTGTAGTTAAATGGCATCCACAGTCACAGACCACGATCCAATAGAGCACCTTTGGGATGTGTTTGAACATGAGATTCACACCATGAATGAGCATCCAACAAATCTGCAGCAACTGTCTAATGCAACTCTGATGCTATCATGTCAATATGAACCAAAATCTCTGAGGAACGTTTCCAGCACCTTGTTGAATCTATGCCAAAAAGAAGTGAGGCAATTCTGAAGTCCAACCTAGTAGAGTGGGTTTAACAGTTATGGGGTATATGTAGCATATTAGGGGAAGGTGAAAGCGTAGTTGTTGAAAGCCTGTGACTTAGTAGGAAAACATTAACTTGGGAATAAAAAACAAAAAACACAGATTTATTTATTCTGATATACCAGGATAGAATAGAATTGTCTCTTCTTTTAAAATCAAAACATTTGCAATGACATTTAAATAGAGAGCACCTTTTTAAAGTTTAAAGCAGTTTGTTGTTGATATGGTATTTGTTGACTTGTCTTCTATGCTGTAAATGAAGATGAAGTGATTTAAATATTAACTCTACTTCCTAATGTTATGTGATGAGCCGCCACCCTGAGCACTTGCCAGCCATTAGTCATTCTCTGACAAAAACACTCTGACCCTGGTCTCCATTACTTGAGTAATATGAATTCAACACATCCTGTGTATGTGGGTTTGCTAGCAACCTTCATTGTCAGTTTATTTCACAAAGCTGCCCATTTCCACCAAGCATTTGTCGACAGTTTGCATGCAGCAGCTGCAGCTTTACTGGGAATGTAATAGATTCCCCATAACAGCTATTGTTCTGCTTTGCTGGGCAGTGGTTGTTAAGGGGAATCCAAAACTAAAACATATGGGTTCAATCTATGCTTGCAAATCTTCCCTGCAAATAAAACTATGTTTATTTGTTCATTCTTTTTACTGTCTTCACTCACTTTAGTTAAAATAGATTATGTCAGGCTCCTCGCTCAGTTTGGTTTCAGGGGATAGATACCCTCTGTAACCACTCTGGGTTCAGGGGGTAGAGACCCTCTCTACTTTTAAGATCAGGCTTTAAACCTTCCTTCTTGAGAAAGCTTAAGGCTGGATCAGACGACCTTAAATCATCCTTTAGTTATCCTGCTGAGAGACCTCCTCTGAGGATCTCTCCTCTATGCTCCTTTTTTCCCCTCCATGCATTTATATGCTAGTATGCCATGTCATTTCAACCAGTCGGCCTTCACTCTTCCCCAGTGTGTGCTTTGTCCTTTTAGTCGTCTCTCTGTCTTCCTCTTTTGTCTCTTCTTATTTCTCTAACAATACCCATTTGGCTGTGCTCCCTACTGCAGATGTCTTCCTATTAAAAGTGAGCTCTTCCTCTCTGCTGTCACAAAGTTCTTGCCTGTAGTGGATCACTGGATCATAGAGTTTCTATCTATAGCGTTGTAAGGTTCTCAAAATTTAAAGTGTTTTCAAATGGCTGATCAAACAGGTCTAAGTGAGGGTAACAGTGTATTCTTAGTAATTCTTCTGATTCTACTGAGGACAGGGATGCTAAGGTGGAGCTGGAGGTTAGCGTAGCAACAACCACATGTGTTTGTTGTCTTTTGTGGCTTCCATGCTGACAATGGACTTGTAAAAGTAGTGTTTTAGCCAGGTATGCAAAATGTGGTGGTTTGACTCCCATGAGATGCAACACCATAGAGCATTATCCCAGATGAAGTTAGGTGATAGTGACTATAACCCACTGGTGGTAGAGCTGAGTAAGTGGATATTTTTCTGGACAATCTGAATGACTTGGAGAGTGGGAGGAGGAGGGCCTGAAAGGGACAGTGACAGAACACAGTGAATTTAAAGGAAGCAGAGTAGAGGCTCAGAAAACACATGCAGGTACGTAATTGGAGCAGAATATTCATGTAAATATTTATAGCATGGGAAAGGAATGAAGACAGGACAAGAGAGAACTTACTGAACTCTCAGTTTCCTAATTTTCTCTCTGAATTACTTGTGCTCACTGTGTGTGAGCACCAAAGATTGCAAATTAAGAAGAAATGTGAGTAAAAATTGCTTTGTGAAGCCTTCCTTAGTGTTACTTGCTCAGCTCATGTTTACATGGATTTTTTTTCCAGATATGCCGACACTGCAATAATATTTGCTTATGTCTAGACCATTCCCATCACACCAACATTAGTCACTGGAGTCAGAGCATGAAAAGAAAAATGGGCTTCTAAGGAATTGTGTGAAGTGACGATACACAAGGAAGCGAAGACTTTCGCCAAGAAATATTGGAACAATGAAAAGATTTCTTTGGTCCACAAAAGCCTTATTGTTGTGATTAAGTGCTACTTAAGTAAATATTTATGCAAACGTTTAAATATTTAATCAGTACTAAATATTTAAATATTTATGCAAACATGACTGAATCAAAAACTTACGGGTTGTTTGAGTATTTCAGAAACTGCTGATCTACTGGGAAAAAACAGAGAAAAGCAGAAGAAGACCACACCGAGTGCCACTCCTATCATATAAGAACAGGAAACTGAGACTACAGTTCACACATGCTCACCAAAATTGGACAACAGAAGACTGGAAAAGTGTTGCCTGATCGATTTATGCTGATGCATTTGGATGGAAAGGTCAGGTTCAGGCTGGACGTGACGATGCAATGCTGTGAGGGATATTTTCTGGGCACACTTTAGGCTCCTCGGTACCATCTGAGCATTGCTTATGCACCAAAGCATTGTTTGGTTCCCGTTATTGGTATGCAGCCAACAAATCTGCTGCACTTTTGTCAGTATTACCAAAATGACTGAGGAATGTTTCCAGCACCTTGTTGAATCTGTGCCATGAACAGTTAAGGCAGTTCTGAAGGTAAAACGGTCCAACCTGGCAGTAGAAAAGTGTATTTCATAATCCTTCTGGTGTTTGTATATTCTAATCTTCTGAATGGCCCAAACTCAAACTTTCCAGTGCAAAACAGAAATAAAATAGCCATTCTTCTATATCTTGAAGCATACATCAGATGTCTTCACGGACAGTGGACCGTTAAAACAAACACTCTGAGGCTGGAAGCTAACAGGGAGCTCGGTTTGTTTGGAATATGGAATAGGCTTGCAAGGAAGAGCAGCCTCTCTGACATGCCATGCCAACTGGAAAATCCTTCATAATGCAAACAAGAACAACTGTGTGTACTGCCTGTGTGCATGTCCTACATGTCCTTGCAACATGTAAGACACCTTTTCCAGTTTTTTCCCCCCAAGGTGACCAAAAATAATATCAGCTCCACCTCCGCTCCCGACTATCTCACATCCTTAGTATGCTATGTTGCCAAATCTAGACCCCCCCAGGGCTGCCTCGTGTCCTGCCTGTCCAAAACCCAAGGTGCCTGATTTACATCCAGGACAATTTCCTTTGCAAACAATACATACCTGAAAATAACTCTAGACAAAATAGAGCCAGCTATGTTTGCTGTATGATTTTACAGGACACTTCCTCCGAAGGTCATGCGGGATTATTGAAACTTGGAACCTTCCTGAAAAGATCCTATTGTTTAAGGCGTTAAAAGACTATATCACGTTGCTACGCTTTGACAAACTGATGGTGATCATGCTGCATTTGAGCCTGTATGTACAAGAAAGCTGAGAGCTGATTTGTGATTCACTTTGCTTGACATGTTTGGTTCTTAACTCTGAGGCTGGTTCCAGGATTTTGATTTACGCCTTTTGGCAATGTGCAGAGGATTGTTACTGCCTGCTGGGTTTTAGACCACAGAGACATACCAAGTGATTTCCCACCCGTGCACCACCCTGTGGAATTCCTGGCAGTGATGTGCAGCCAGCACCAAAGACAGGCTTCACTCGCCTCAGCTGCAGCAGATGAGCTTCATCGGAGGTGCGTCTGTGAAAAGAGAGAGGTTAAAAGAGGTTGTGTGTTTATGAGGAAGTGTCTGTTTCATGTTTAATGCATACTACCATGTATGTGCACTCCCCCTCCTCCTTCGCCCATGTGTGCTGTAAAATCCACCCAAGGTCCTTTTCTTCATTCCCCCCAGGACGCTGCACCGTTGCTGGGATGCCTGCTTGTGTATAGCCATAGTCAGGAAATGTCACTGTTGGCATCTGACGAAGGCTAGTGCGCCAACCCAAGCGTGCCTCCTCGCCACCTGCGGCCCAACCTCCTCTGCTGCAGACACTGGCTCGCTTGTTTGTTCACCAACCATTCCCTGCCATTCCTCTCCAAAGTCAGCCTGTCTGGCCTGCCCTGAGCTTGTGAAAGATCAATCAGGTGAGCACAATAGCATTTATAGGGTTGTTTTTGACTGGTGGCCCTGTAAGTGGCTGCCATGCAGCTGCACCGTCCCAGCTGAGCTGCCAGGAACACAAACACAAAGCTGACTCTAAAGTCTCCCCCACAGAGATACTCCCACTCACACACACACATACATACACATTGGAAAATACCAATTTTAATGCTTTGAAATGGGAGAATATATCATAAACATAAATGTAATCTATGCCGTATTTATTTGTTATTTGATTTTATTTGTGTTTTTCTCCTGTATGTCCTTACAATCTTTTACAATCACCACTTAACCTAACACCATGTACATCTTTGGACTGTTGGAGGAAGCTGGTGACACCAGAGAGATTCCACGCAGACTTAAGAAGAACAGACCAAATGCACACGTAAAGGTCCCAGATTGAATTCAAATCGACTCTGCCCTCTTGCTGTGAGGTGCCAGTGCTAACCGCTGCAGTACTTAAACGGCTGGGTGATATCAACTTTTTTTTAAAGGCCAGTCTATGGAGGCATGGACATTTGCATTAACCTCCTAAGACCTGAACTCTTCCACGGCATGCATTTTTAATTTTTCTTTGATATTTGAGCTGATTGGGACCCGATGAATGTAAAAACAAAGAATTACCAGATATTTTTTTTAACCTAATTTTTGTTTCTAAGAAAAATGAGAGCCACATATGAGGATATTTGTTTCTGATAGAACAGTAGCAGTATAATGTCCTCGTAAGTGGATATCAGACCCTTGTAGAGCAAAATTGAGTATTTTGGTCTAAATAACCCAAAATGTGATGTCCACAGATGTGGACGCCAGGTCCTAGGAGGTTAAGGTAAGGCTAAGAGATAAAGCTCCAGTGCATTCGTACTCCTAATGCTTAATTTATGCTACCACAGTCGGGTCTGTTTGCAGTGGTATTTGCCTACAGACAGCCAACTGAAAGGGGTGGTCAACTAAACCAAACATGCTCCCAAATGCAGATTCCTCATCATGGATGATAGTGTGCATGTTATTTTTACACGGTGTCATACCAAAATCAAAAGTAAATAAATAAAAGAAGAAGAAAAAGTTAATAAAATGTTGAAAGAACTGTGATATTCAGATTCAGTCATTTGTGCAAAAGGAAGAAAGTAAAGTAGATTAAGTTAATCTGGTGTTTTGAGTTTTTAAGCACGATGATGACCGAGTCTACACTCTCTATATTATGGCAAAAACATACAAAAGATTATCACAACTAATTATTCTTTAAAGAAGGAGGATATTTTTACTTATTATTCGCAACATAAACCACTTGCTATTGCATCCGGTCATTTATAGACTGTTAAAGATACATTCAAATGCGTTTTTATCCATGGTTGACATACCGACACCATAAAACTGGGCTTCTATTACTAGCCAGACATCCATCATGGAGACCAAAGTCAGTTGTGGGAGACGCTGTTTTGTTCTAAAAGCAGAATAGCTTTGAGAAGACACAGAAGAGCCTTGTTATGTCTCTTTCTCTGACTCTCCCACTGCTCACATCGGGCTGGTTTTGAGTAAACCCTCTTATTGTTGCCAGCAGCCCCCTCTTCACCCACATTTCCATTTATATCCCATTTTCCACTTCATTTCCATGCTAATTTCAGGAGACAAAAAAATCCCATGTTATGTCATTTATAGGGCTGCAGCTGGTTTATCTATCCATACAAGGGGAAAACCAGTGGGGCTGGCCTCGGGGCATGGGCTCCCCTTCATCAAAACCTCCTCTGTTAAATCAAAGGCAGGACATGTAGATGGTAGGACTGTTTGGCATACTGATGATAAAGATGTCTGTTATGGGATGCCTGGCATTGAGATCGAAAGAACAAAAACAGATTAATAACAAGTTATTTTAGCTTTCCTGAGCTGTGCTCCACATTTTCTGCTAGGGTTTCATGGTTTTGCAACCCTGTATTGTGCTGTTTTCACAAGGGGGCCTGTCTAATTTTCTTGGATTCCTGCTTGTAATGACTCTCAATCCTTGTTAACTCTGTGGTGTAAACAATGCCTCCAGATCTTTCCACCAAAACAACACACAAGCCTGTTTGGAGGCCTGAACAAGTGGGTGGTTGTGTTTAGTTTGGGTTTATCCGGTACTAGGAGACCTGATAACGCAGCTTGACCGCAGATGTCCTACTATGGGTGATTGTGAGTTTAATAGGATGTGAGGGTCAGGGAAAACTATCCCAAGGAATGTCTTAAAGTTTCTGTATGATTCTGTATATTCTTTGTTGTCAGTGTAGATTTTTTTTCCACACAAAATACAGACAAATAAAATCTTCTCCGTCCACTATTTAACAATTTAACAAGACAAGTCAGATCAGATTAAAACAAACCCCTTTATGCTGACTGTCTGCAGTCTGCATGGACATCTTCATTTTTCTGCACTCCTTCCTGGCTGGATATCTCTGTGTAGGTTCTCAGTCATCCAGGTAGTCTAAGGAGTTTGGTTAAAAAGCGATAGACTTATTTAAGTTTCAAAACCTGAAAGTCAGGAATTGTACAATATTGATTACTTGTATAGCTAAATAAACACCTGTTATTTTACCAAAAACTATTGACTAGTAGCTGACAGCAACAAGTAGTGGAGGAATTTTATTTAAACTACACTTCAGTACGCACAAAACGTGTGCATAAAGTATACAAAGTAAAAATAATTCCTCTGCAGAAAAAAGATTCACATCAGTGTTAAATGATCAATATTACTCCTGCATATATTTAAAGTTTATCTCATTTAAAATACTTTATATTCTGTTTAATGTTCAGCATCATATCCTATAAATGATGTTTGTTGCTGTCCTATGAGGATTATGCAGCTCTGAAAACAAAAACAATAAAACAAACAACAAAACAGCTGTTCATGACCTCTGAAACACAAGCCTAAATCTTGATTTTAAAAATAAAATAAAATATATTAATTTAAAAAATCATCCATATTACACAGTGTGTGATTGTCAATATCTACAAGGGAGTGACGGTGAACACTGGCGGGGGAGTGTTTATAAAAACTGCTGGACCAAGTGATTTCTCACAGATGCTAATCTGAAAGTGCTGCTGAGCCTGCACCTGGTCGATTTAGCTTCTGTTTTCATTGTCAGAGATTTCCTTGATGATGTACTAAAGTAGTTTTATTACTCGATCTCCTCTACATCACACATGTTGCTCAATGTGGTTATCAAGAGGAAACTCATCTGTTGCAATGCTAATTCACTGACGCTCATTTATTTGCTAAAGCTAAATGGGTTTTGAAACAAAGCGCAGATCATAACTAATCTCGGAGAAGTGAAAGTAGAACCAGTGACAGCTTCCCTCGCACGCTGGTCTCCCATTAGTTTACTTTGAAAGAAGGTTGATCCACAATGGATATGTGCACACCGCTAAAAATAAGCACAAGTCATTGTTACTGGTGAATGGACGCACCAGTAAATTGGAGCCAGCTACAGTTTCAGTAAGTACAGTGGCAAGCGGTGCTTTTAGTGACAATAGCAAACTGCTGCCACAATATGACTGTAATGTAAAGGATAGATGGAAATAAGTAACGGGTTTTATGACAGCACCAATCTTTTTTTCGGTGGACTACAATTTATGGTTTGCCTGAAAATGTCCTCGTCTATCCTCTGCAAATGTTGCAAGTGGATGACGGTCCGTCCTAATCAACAATGCTTCATAGGTTAAACTGCTGACAGTATCTGCTAACATTATATAAATGCTTAACCTCCTAAGACCTGAACTCTTCCACGGCATACATTTTTAATTTCTCTTTGAAATTTGGGCTGCTTGGGGTTCTGTAAAATGTAAAAACAAAGAATTACCAGATTTATTTATTTCTTTTACCTAATTTTTGTTTCTAAGAAAAATGAGAGCCACATACGAGGATATTTGTTTTAAATTTAGATAGAACAGTAGCACTATAATGTCCTTTTAAGTGGATATCAGGCCCTTGTTGAGCAAAATTGAGTATTTTGGTCTAAATAACCCAAAATGTGATGTCCACAAATGTGGTTCGCCAGGTCCTAGGAGGTTAAGCTAACATAATGCAACTAACATTATACCTCATAGGTTGGTAGTGTACTCGGCAACCATACTTTTCAACATTTCAGCCTGTGTCCTGTCAAAAACATCAAAATTTATATTCACATTTTACAATAATATTTCATTTAAAAGGTGTATGGTAAATAAACAGTGTACAACCATGACTTTTAAATATCTAAATGCATGGGATGCTGAACATGGAGCTGCCTGACAGGAGGAAGCGAGACCATAGAGAAGATTTGTGGATGTAGGAAAGAAGGACATGTGAGATGGAGGCAGATGATCCTGAAATATTTCCAGGGAATCGTTCCCCTTGTAAGCTACATTCAAGCAAAAGAAACTTCCCGTTCTAATTCTCCCAACAATTTCTTTAGTTCATACGTGAAACATGCGTGAAATATGTGAACATAACCAAATCCTCTCTTTCAGCCTTCTAGTTGTTGGGATTTATTATTTGGAGACCATAACTGTCTGTAAATTTTCATCGCAATCCATCCAGTAGTTGTCGAGATATTTCACTCTGATGTTCTTTATCTA
This sequence comes from Mchenga conophoros, assembly GCF_057382185.1. Classification (NCBI taxonomy): domain Eukaryota; kingdom Metazoa; phylum Chordata; class Actinopteri; order Cichliformes; family Cichlidae; genus Mchenga; species Mchenga conophoros. The sequence continues at coordinate 25,603,286 of NC_140533.1, read as the reverse complement.
AAACCCTTCCATAATGTTTCTAGATCAAATGTTGCCTTTATTTTCAAACAATGACAAATAAAGTATTATTAGATATTAAATATGTTTAAACATGGAAGTTGCAGCTATAGTTAAAAAGTAAATCACATGAGACATCCCTACCATCACTACAGAGATGCCCCTCTTCAAACACACATTCACACACACCCTGCAAACAACTGTCACAGGAAGTCCAAAGACACAAGGTGACCTTTTGCACCTGTAAGAATCAGCTAATGCTCCACATGTATGAAATGCCTGGCACGCCACACTGTCTTTGAAGTTCTCCACCAGGCTATGTCAGACTAGCACCCATGCCATCCTGTGCCATCTGGGCCATCACCAGAGCAGGAATGTGAATGACTGCCCTTGATAGAGGAGTATGCACTGTATGTAGGTCTGATTGTCCAGGAGCAGATAGGATGTGGTTTAAGGGCCTCTGACATAAGCTTTGTCCTTGGGAGTGGAGATTCTACAATTTTGCATCAATGAAAAATATTCTTTGACACATGCTGGATGCCTGTCAGTAACAATAAAAATGAATTTCTAGTAGTTGGGGGCTTCTATTTTAGTCTGTTAGTGTCGCAAGACACTGAGGAGAATTTAGGAAAAGTGTTGAAATAACCACAAAGTAGTCATCACAAAAATGAATTAAATGCAATACTAATATTACTGGTAATATTTCGTTTGATTTTGGTGAGGGTGCTGCATCAATGGAGCATGCAGGAGGGAGGAAACAGGATGCCCTACATGCTTGCTGTGAATTTACTGGCCATGTAAGAATAGACGACAGTTCCCTGCTCTATTCTTAGATTACAAAAGTCTAACATGACACAGCCTTTGGGTACTAAGTTCATTTAAGACCATTTTATGTTAGATCTAACTGAATCAGGCTTTTGCACTCTCCCATGCAGCTCAGTTGGATCATGCACAAAAAAGTTCAGGTCTGCAATGCATGTGTCAAATCAGCTTAAATCGATATTAAGCTAATAAAGCCTTGTTAAAATGAATGCTTGCAGACGTACGTAGGTATTAATAACTTGGGGTCCATCAATGCCAACTTTTAACTTCTGTCTTCTATGAACCTATGCAATGTTTATAACTGGTTAAGAAGCATTTAAGCTCCTGCTGATTTCACAGGACAGTCTTGAGCTGTCTGAGACTTGATAGGAGGGGCTGTATGAATGTAGACTTTGGGACTTTGACCTGATACTGAAAATGTGCTTAGCCAGTGTAACCAATAAACATATACTGTTTACTTATTGGGTTTCCTGATACAATAAATTCCAAGTGAAGTAAAACAGTTTGTCCCCAGAAGTAAGTGCGCAACTTATAAACAGTTTCTCTAAATAGAGCTCTATGTGACATTATGCATGTTCAATTCTAATCAGGGTTTGTCATTTATCAGGACACATCTGTCTATACCCGACATCATATTTGATTGGATTTCATGTGGACTGCAACTGATTAGATAGACGGACATATTCATGATAATAATAATTATTAAAGTGACATAGTTAGTTAAACATATTTGGAAGCTAAAGCAAAAGTAAAAAAGTGAAAAAGACCAAATTCTCTCAAGACTTTCATCTAAACCGTCATATCTGTTGTTTTGCTCCTAATATTTTTAAGATTGTAAATTACATTTACGAGTATTTACACTTTAAAAGAGGGAAGAATGCAGTGCTTGAAAGGTGCACACTTGACTTTTAGCTAGGAAGCTGATGTTTTGTGCTTGGTTAAAGCTAGAAGAGATGGTTTAAGTAGAAATATTTATTAGTAACCTTGAATCTTAGACCTCCAGTTTTCCGAGTTCTGCCACATAAATATAGGACAACACCTGCACACGTTTCGCATCAGTCTACTCAGCTGTTGCTAACAGGTACCCTAAATAGCTTGCACAAAAGAGCCACAAGATTATTTTATCCTGAAATAAAATAAAAGCTTAAAACAAGAAATCTGCTACAGCCCTTATAAAATTAAAGGTGCTTTCACATCTCTGCTGTTCAGTTTGTTTAAACTCTGGTCCATTTGTGCAAATCTGAATATAGTAAATGTACTTGGGGTCTGGGTGTGGACCCAAACAACCTAACAGAGACCCCTTGGAGGAATTGGTCTTGGTCTACTTCAAAAATATTTTTTTATGGTGAGAATGTAACCTAGAGCTGACCCCACTACTAGGTGAATACTTCAAATTTCAGCTAAACACCTTACTGTAACTGAAGATGCTTTGAATTGTGGAATGCAACAGACCATAGACATGAAGAGTACGCACTGCCAGATAAATTTAAATGCTGGGAGTAAATCCAGAACAGAGCATCTTCTTCCTGTATTTACTTTTGTTGCTCCCGCCACAGACGTATCTGGCCAATAAACAGACTAACGTTCTCACACTGCGGTGACGCACTTTGGTTTGTTTGGAGTTTTCTTGAAGTGAAAAGAAATCAAAGACATGAGAAAATAAAAGCCCACAGTTAATGTCTTTAGAGTTTGTATTTGTCATCTTGGTTGAATGTATTAATACAACCAGCACTTGGAGCACATGCTTGAAAGTTAATTGAAATCGAAACAAAAAATAAATAAGAACAACTTAGGACTATAATACCAGATTTCCCCAGAGTCCTTGTTTAAAGATTGCCTGGCCATGTATTTAAGAAACGTGCATTTGAAACAGTTTTTGAGCAGTTTCATGTTTCATGTCACCTTATTGTAATTGTTCCCCAGCCCATGTTTGCATGTATAACACCATGCAACATGATGCAATAAAAACAACATTCCCCTGAGAAAACTTGGCCTGGTTTGAAGTGGCCACTCCCTACTCATGTCATTATTATTTATTTGCTCTGCTCAGGTAAAGCTGCACTGATGTCAGCCCTTTCTCAGTCTAACATCAGGGTATGAAGTCAGAGGCGTTTGAAGGAGTGAGATCATTTTTCCATTGACTGGAGAGTGGGGCAATGTAAGGGACACCTCTTGTGGCAATCAGGGAGATGTTGCTCGTCTGCCTGTTTGTCTCTCTATCGACCTGCCTGTCTACCTGCCTTTCTACTTACCTGCCTGTCTGCTTGCAGCTGTCTGCCTGAAAGTAACTCTTTTTCAGTTCATTCCAAAGACACGAGGCGCGTATCCGATGCAGGTCATGGTTTTAGTTTCTCTTTTTCTTTGTTTAATGGTCTTTGTGGGCGTATCATTCGACATACACTGTGGACCTTAAAATACCTAATGCTTGAGGTAATTCAATGAAAGCACATACTGTATGTACTACATGCTCTATGATCTAACAAAAAGAACCTACAGAGATACCAAAAAAAGATACAAAACAACACAAAAACAAATAAGAAAAATGGTTCACTCTTGAAATTGTAAATATGATTAGATATGTAAATATGAACTTAGACTTGATGCTATTGTACTGTATTAAATCCGTGTGTCTACACTGTAAATCCACTGCTGAGTGAAACTGAGCCGACACCTTGAGCTAGGTAACAGCTATTCTACTTTAACTGAAATGTAGGAAAAAGATTTTAGAACTTCTAAAAAGGAGTTTTAGACCTAATCTGAAAGGTAGGGAGGATGTCTGTCTCCTGAATTCAAAGTAGGAGCTGGTTCCAAAGAAGAGGGGCCTGGAAGCCAAAGCCTCTGCCTCCCATATGGTTCCGCTTTTTAGTCTCGGTCAGTACTCTCGCTGTAGCATTTTAGATCAACTGATGGCTTTTCAGATAACTTTAAAATCAACATAATAATAATGAATTACAACAGTTCAACCTAAAAGTAATAAATGCACAAACTAGCTTCTTAGCATCGCTCTGAGACAGGATGTTTCTAATTTTAGAAATATTGCGCAAATGAAGTCAGTCCTACATATTTGTTTGATGTGCTCACTGAAAGACAGAGCCTGGTTAAAAACAAAACAAAACAAAGAAACTTTCTCCAAACACACAGTGTTTTTGGAGGCAAAGGTAATGCCATCTAAAGTATCTGGTTAGATATGATATTTAGAACCGAGTACACTAACCTGAGTTTTATCTAAAGTTTAGCAGGAAATTAGAGATCATCGAGGTATTTATGTCTTCAAGATATGTCTGTATTTTAACTAGTTGAATTCTGTCTTTATGTTTTCCTGGATAAATAAATGTAGGTATCATCTGCATAGGAATGAAAACATATACAGTGTTTTGTAATCATACTGCCTAAGAGAAGCTTGTATAATAAAAAAAGTAATGGTCCCAACACAGAATTCTGTGGAACTTGGTGACTAACTTTTGTGTGTGAAGAAGACTTTTCATTTATGGCCAAAAAGATATGATTCAAAGAGCTGCAGCACATTTCCTTTAATACCAACCATGTGTTTTAATGTCTGTTGTAAGATACTCTGGTCAAGGGTATCGAATGCTGCTCTAAGGTCTAGCAGGACAAGCAGGGATGTCAGAGACAAGCAGGCATTATCAGAGGCCACACGAGGGTAATGTTAAACCTTCACTAGAGCAGTTCCTGTGCAACTACTCTTACAAGAATTTCTGAAGTAAAAAGGTTAGAAACTAATTTGTTATTAACTAAGCTTGATGAAGTAAGGTTTTTCAAATAATCGTTTAATTGCTGCCACCTTGTACTTAGCCTTTTCATAAAGATCAACGTCATATTTAAACTGCAGCATTAATTAATAATAAAACAGTCTTTAAGATGGGGGTCTAAAAGACACATTGATGGTTTAGATGAGGAAATTATTGAAGATACCTGAGAAAACTCAATAAAGACTCCAAGTAAAGCCATTATTAAAATTTTTGTACTTAAGGATACATCTGTGTGAAGGCTGTGAATATTCTTTTCTCTAATGGTTACATTTTCTTGGAAAGAAATTCATGAAGTCATTACTAGTTAAGGTTAAAGGAATACTTTGCTCAACAGAACGTCTTTGCCAGCCTAGCTACACTGAGGAATAGTCAGATGTCCTAGCTTTAAGAAAAGTGTTTTTACAGCACAAAACACTCTTTTTTTAGGCTGAATGAAGATCTTTCAACCAATTCCTCTTCAGCTTACGTCGTATCTGTTCACGTTTGAGCATTATATCAGGGAGTCAAGCGTCTCTGATTTGTTGCCTTCTCTTTCAAAGGAACTACACTAAACAGAATTGTATGCAGTGAGGATGTAACTCTATTAACAAGATATTCGACCTCTGTGGTTTTAGAGTTTAGATAGCTGCTCCGCATTGTGTGCGTGGCATTGAAGAAGATAACGGCGGAGGAGTCACTTCCATTAATTTAGTTACAGCACTTTCAGAAAGACATCTACTTCAGGTTGTTCAGGTTCTATGACGTATATCTGAACAGGATCCAGAGTATGATTAAAACAATGAATGGGATCAGGTACATTTTGAGAGTAGCTTGTTGAGTTTAATAAATAATGTTAAGACTGTCATTTTCAACCTGTACTTAAAATCACCTGCAACAATTCATTTATCAGAACCGAGCATGAAATGTGATTAAAGTCAGAAATCAGATAGAAACTCTGAAGCACTTAGAAGAGAGAGATCGAATGTATGAATAATAGTGTACACGTAACTGATTTACCCTTTGGGGGACTTGAGGATGTCATATTGTTCTTTGTGAATTTTTAATTATTATTACTTTTATTTTTGCTGGTTTTTGGTTTCATGGGAGCAGAAACAGTCTGTATGGGGATGGGGACATCTGCAGAGCAGCATGTATGACTGCTACTCTGCTCCCTGGTCCCAACTCTGGACAGTCATGATTTGGGGTATATAATAAATAAGTCAAATATCTAGAAATGAGAGCAGCTCTATCTGAAGTGGTACGTGTGCCATTTTTCCTATTAAGTTTTGGTTTTTGAGATTTGTGCTGTTACTTGTTACTTCTGTACATGTGATTTTATAGTTGAAATTTTACAAATATTGTATGGTTTGGTTTGTGTTCTTCAGTCGGCTTTTCCACTCACTATGTGTTAATAGACCTCTCTGCATTGAATCATGCTTGTTATTAATCTCTGGCTCTCTTCCACAGCATGTCTTTATCCTGTCTTCCTTCTCTTGGCGCTGTATAAATAAAATTAAATTGAATTTACAAGTTACTTTTGAAAGTAAACTGAGGACATGTATAGTTACTGACATACTTTAACAGGCATAGCCTGGCTGTGCATTTACAGTACCTCTGAGAGCACACTGCAGCACACAAAATGAAACAAAACCCTTACAGTGTTGGCCGAACACACACACACACACACACACACACTGCTTCTTTTGTTGAAAGGACACTCACTGACGTTGTGTCGACCAGCCAAAGTGTCCCCACATGGTAGCAATGTCCTCACAGTGGTTTGAACCATATGCGCGCACACACGTTTCACCAGGTCTGACTGTGTTACATCATGAGGTCCATGGGGGCACCGTTAGTCATATGACTTAACCTCATCTCCTGATCTCAGAGAAACACACACACAGACACAAACTATGTCTGAAACATGGCCTTGGCACACACAAATGGATGGGTTGCACACACACGCACGCACACACGCACGCACACACACACACACACTCCTCCCCCTCTGTACCCATCTCGGCATGACATCAGCTCATCCTGGGTTACTCGGCCTCCCGAGTGTCCTGATAGCAAAGATAAGGTAGGAAAGTCACTGATTAGCTGGGAATCTCGTTACACAGGGAGCAACGGATCCCTCCCTTCTTCCTCCTCCTCCCTCCTCCACTGCTGATGCCATGCGTGAGTGCTTCTGAGGGCGAATCATGAGTAGATGGAGAAGAAAATAAAGAGGTCAAACGCAGTCTTCGCCACACTGACATAAAGCCAGACCTTGAATAATTTGCTGTAATGCTTTTGGGTTGTGGTCTTTTGACTTTTTCTGAAGAAGCACCAGCATGTTTTATTTTTGACTTTCTTATTATTTTTATCTGAATTTTTGAATTACTGTAGCATCTTATAAATCTTATATTTAAATGACGTTTGCTATCATCTAACCTCTGCTCTAGAATGGATTTCTTGGTTTTTTTCGTCATGGTTTTCTTGCCTACAACATCATGACTTTCATTATGTCATGTTTGTGTCTGTTTGGTTAGATATTTTGCTACATAGATAATTTTCGGTGTTGGTCCAGATTGAACATTTCTGGAGAGATCAGAAAATGCCTTGTACTGATATTCCCTATCCTAGCTGATGGTGTTTGTTCTGCAAAGAAGACGGAGAGAAACCGCCCAAAAATAGGTGTGCCAAGCATGTAGCATCATACTCAAAAACACTTGAGGCTTTAATTGCTTCAACAAAGTACTGAGCTGTGAATACTTATGTAAATGTTATATTTTAGTTTTTGATTTTTAATAAATTTGGAAACATTTCAAGCAAAATTATGTGTTTAATTTTGAAGTGAAAAAGAAATTATATCCTTTCCTGTATTCTCACTTTGGTCTTCTTTGCAGCTGAGCTAAGCTATAGTACCAATAGCACCGCAAACACCATCAAGAGAAGCCCACTGACCAGCTGAGCCACATATTTTGAACACTATTACTGCTGATAGATAGCTGCAACATGAAGATAATGGTCTGTAAAGCTCTACATAGGACATCCAGCAGAAATCCATGCTGGTCATTTGATGTTATAAATTTGTGACTTGTGGAGAAAAAGCACATGTGGGATATTTGCCTCCAAGGGTTTCTAAAACATATTTAAAGCTGTGAAAGGGTCAATTTCAGTCCAAACCATTACCGTAACTGGTCTGCACTTTACAATGTGTTCCCGATGCACCCAGTCACACTGTGGAACCGCCATCCATGGCACTGGTCTGCCATGGATGGCAGGAACAACACTGATTTTAGTGTTTTGGACACTTCAGAGTAAAGGGGAGAACTGACCTGCTCCATCACTGGAGCCATAACAGTTCACGATTGCTTTCTAAACCCAACCAAGAGTTGAGTTTCCTAAGGCTTGGTGACCCTGTGGCAACTTCACTAGAGAAAAATGTGTCCCAGTTTCACCTAGTGAGACCTAAACCTAATCCAACTATACAGTAAGTATACAAAAAATGTAAACTAAAAGTCAAAAAGTATATAAAGTCAGTATTACTCTTTGTTTTTCACAATCTGCTCCCTGCATGGCTCTCAAATGAACCAATTTTTAAGAAGTGATGAAGTTCACGTCCCCCCTCTTTACTTTAAATCACAAATGAACAATAAAGAAGGCTTATTCTAGGGAAATAAATGCTGATAAACCTTTTTTTTTGCTTATACTTGAGGTTAAAAAATATTTTCAGCTCAGTTTCACTCCTTCTGTTTCTTCACGCCACACCTGCAGAGGCTCTAACCTCTTGAGAAACCCTGCCTTAACTTAAACCCAGTCTCACCCTTACCTTCACCTCATCCTAAACTCTTTATCTAACCTTAAAAGCATCTTTACTTTAAAATTAAATTATGTTGACTAAATGAGATTGAGCCGCTGACCAGAAGCGCTGATGCTTCTGGAGCAACTATGATATTGTTCTAGGAGCAACCTCCATATGGTAATATCACGCTGTCTGCCACCTGGAGGTGGACATTTGAACCATTCAGCAAAATGCTCGAAATATTATTTGGTTATTCAGGTTTTTTTAAAATTGAAAATCTTCCATTAATTCACTTTAAAATGTAAACATTTAAATCCAGCTGAGGCTGTATGAGATTGCTGCATTGTGCTCTATTCTTCTGATGTTACAGCATTTCTCAGTAAGGGTGTTGTTGCTCAACTGCTGCGTTGGGCCCATTGTCTCAAATACAAGGAGAGCAAATGTATGCTTGAGGGAGCTCCTATTAAGACTCAATCAGTCCTTTGGTGGGGTCCACTGACCCAGAAAATGGGTTTCCACAGCTAGAGGAAATGATACTCCATAATCACCTTACTGGCAACACTGGGGAGGGATTTTACTGGGATCCCACTCATTGTTACCGAGCAGAACTAAAATTGAACCTTTGCTTTTAGGATATTGCAGAAGATGTTTTTTTTTTGGACAAACTTATGAGTCAAAATTTATGGATAACATTTTCAAGCCTGTTTATTTTCTCGCAGGTAATCGACACATTTGCTGGTTGTTTTGTTCACAGCCTGTATTGCTTCATGGTTTGTTAGTGTTTCCCACGCATTCCTGTTATATATGTATAATACAAGTGCAGGTATATCATGTGTCCTTAGTGCTACTTTCACATGGGAGATGCAGTTATGGTAAATGGTAAATGGCCTGCATTTGTATAGCGCTTTACTCAGTCCCTAAGGACCCCAAAGCGCTTTACATTACATTCAGTCATTCACCCATTCACACACACTGGCAATGGCAAGCTACATTGTAGCCACAGCTGCCCTGGGGCGCACTGACAGAGTTGATGTTTCAAGACAGACAAGTCAAACCCTGCTTTTATTTCTACTTTGGAAGTTGAGTTATGATTTTTAGTTTTTGAATAGGAACATTTTACTCAAGCTTTTAACCAGTTCACTTCAAAATCTCTCAAATATTAAATGAACTGCCATGACATTTGTTGGCTGCAGATATTCCTAGTCCCCAGCGGATGAAACTTAATGTCTTCAGTGATATTTTACTGAACAGGATGTACACCGAAAATGGCTATAACAACAACTGAGGTTCTCCTTTTCAGCTAAACCATACATTTGGTTGTATTATTCACAGCCTTTCCCACACATTCCTGACATGCACGTATAATCCAAGTGCAGGTGTATCGTATGTCTTTCACCTTAGTTACTCATGGGTGATGCAGCTAATAAGTAAACAGAGACAAAGAATGCTCAACCCATTATTTCAAGCATATACTTTTCTTCATTTCTGATTTATACTTTAGTTATACTACATTTATTACCCTGCACTGACTGTCTAGCACTATGGATGCTTGTACCAGTCATTATTTTGATTCAAACTGAAATAACGTGTCATTATAGACAGTCCTGGATATTCATAGTCCCCATTGGATGAATCCTGTGGGACTGTGCCCCACACTGAGCCTTTATAGCTGCTAAGTGACCTCTCTTTTTGACCTACCACTGTACGACATGTGAAAAACAACAAACTTGCAATATCCCTTAAACTAATAACGCCATATTATGACACATAGTACACTTGATACGGGAGGGTCTAGTTCAGTGAAAACATTTTCCCTGTGCTATTCGGTTACACATGCCATTGCATAATCACAAGTGATTCTAAATGAGTCATTCAGGCACTTGTTATTTAAGATCTTCAGAGGACCTGTTTTGACAGCCGTGCCGATTGATCTGGCTTGGAGTCCTGTTTCACATGGGAATTGATTGTGTGATAAAGATAGAAAGACTGATTGACTTGACTCGGTAAGCTTTATATTCAACAGCATCACAGCTACAGAAATTAAACTACACGTTATAGCCTAGAGTTATTTTTATAGAGAACTAGAACTGAATTTAAAAAGACTAAGCATTGCTCTACAAATGCTTTACCCCTCCCCCTAAGTGAAGGAGGGGTCTCAAACCAATTTCGGTTCACTGGCCACAAGTGATTCAGTTTGATTTCAGGTGTTCTGGGTCATTAAAATGCACAGTCTCTATTCCAAAAACAAAAAAAGTACCTCATATTTTTTCTGAGATATTAACAATTATAACAGATTGAGATATTACTGGGAATTAGGCTTGTTTAATCAAAGCCTCCAAACCTTAAGCCTGTACTTCGGAGGAAGGCAAAACTGACTTTTTTGGAAAAAACTGATCTAGTGTTTGATGTGTGTCAGAATGATATTTTCTGTTCCCTGATATTTAATAAAAACAACAACGATTTATTATGATTGCCTAGGGTCATAGGTAGAAGTAGGGCTAGGGTTGGGTTTGTCACAGATGAATTAAAAACTGATGGCAAAGAGAGTAAGTACATTTATAGGTTGAAAAAAAGCTGCTGAAAACAGTTGCGACAGCTACCTTTATTTTGGCTTTAGCTGGACAGGGCATGTCAACTCCCCTTTGTGTGTCATATGTTAGGAGATGTTTGATAATGCTAAAAGAAACGTGGCCTACATCAAAGCAGTGAGTCCAAATCATCGGCTGGAAGACTGTTGGACTGCGCGGGAGAACAGAGTCGCTAAAAACTGAGCAGCTAAACCTGACTTTTCCTTCGAGAGTTAATGGAGAACAGAAGAGCGTAAACAAGATTAGACTTTTATCTGCCTGTGGACAGACACATGACTCCAAATAAATGGTAATGCTGCTGCTATCAGCTGAAAATGTGAGTCAGTGTATTTCCATTGCCCCAAGTAGTAAAATAACTACACAGTTATATCACTGTGATGTGTGTGGCTGAGCTAGCAAGCATCAGGTATACCCCCTTTATAAGTGCTGTTATTTAAAATTAAAAACAAAACTCAAATACATAGATTTGATTTCAAAGATACAATATAATAGCTGGCTATGAGATACGTATAACATTATTTACCTATAAGTAACATAAACTTATCTTTTCCTTGATCTCAAGTCTTATTTAATACATTATCCCACTGTAAGTCTTTCAGCAATCCCTCATTTCTTTATACTTTGTTAGGAAAATGAGAAATGGGTGCAGTGGTTTATTGAAACATGCAGACATTAGGCAAAAAACTTGAATGTTAATATTTGCTAAGACCACCTTGCATTTGATAAACACTTCAATAATGTTGAGATCCAGGCCCCGGGGAGGTCAGTCCGTGCCTGTTTTTTTATCTAGGCATGCTTGTCCACAGTGTGATCATTATCATACTAACACAGTACTGCATTTCACTTTTAATATAAAGGAAGATGTGGACGTGCAGTCTTTGTGTTTTCCTTTCTTGTTATCAGCGCAGCTTCTAGGTCAACACAACACAAAGTGCCAAAGAAATGGAAAAAAGATTGGCATAAAACAACACCGTGATTACTTAAATCCACTTTAACACCATGTAGCTACCTGAGAAAGTGACTGGCAATGCAAAATGTGAGCAAGAGCAGATGGCAGAGGTGATCAACTGAGAGAAGACGATAAGGTTTATTGGTGACATCCCCCGGCAACACAGCGTGTGAGAGATAAACTGCTGGTGCCATGTTTGGTTTGAGTAAATATTTTTGGAGGATGGATGGTGGTAGCTGCGTGATAGTCTGTCATATTCATGTTAATGATTGTGGAACATGTTCAGCATCTCTATGATGTTGGTCTGGTTATTGTTTGCTGGCTGTTTCCAGTAATAAGCCTTTCAAAAGAAATAGGGGCCGATGACCTGAACGGTTATTCAGTCAGTGCAGGTCAAATTGTAGTCAGAGGCGCCACCGTGAGGCTACTTATAGTAGAGCATGATTTTCCTGCAGGCTTGCACATGAATGTTTATGCAGTATGAGTCACCTACTACTCAGACACAACATAAAAGATATCCACATACACTTAAATCCAAGATAACAGTGGAATTAAAACTGGGCTACATTATGAAAACATCTATATCGATTGTGAATTACCACTTTTTTTCATTATTCACTCGTCTTTTTTATATGAACCAGCTGAGATAACAATCAATCTCAAAATATTTCAAGTCAAGTCAATTTTATTTATAAAGCACATTTAAAAACAACAAGAGCTGACCAAAGCGCTGTAAGGGAGGTTTAAAGACCAGTGAATTAAAATGGGGTTTTAAATGAGCTTTTAAAAGGAAGGACAGGTTCTAATATGCTGGGTCGGTTTATTTCATAGTTTCAGAGCAGCTACTGCAAAAGCCCTCTGCCCTCTGTGTTTCAGCCTGGATCTGGGAACGACAAGAAGATACTGTCAGCAGACCTTAGTGATCTAGCTGGTGTGTGTATAGTCAACAGATCACTGAGATAGTGGGGTGCCAGTCCATTTAAAATCAATTCTAAACCGCACAATTAACCAGTGAAGAAGAAGCCAGTATGATGGCAGTAATGTAGTCTTGCCTGCATGTGCCAGTTAAAAGTCGAGCTGCAGCATTTTGGACCAACTGCAGTCGGTTAATCCGTCATAAAGTCTGTTGCAATGGTCCATGCAATATAAAATCAAGGCCAGAAAAAAGACAGAAAGGGCTTCACCTTTGCGATCACTCATAACTGAAAGAAGCTAACTACATGTTTTGCATCAAGACAAGATGATTATCTGTCCTGTTTGTCGTTGTATCGTTTTCATTTGTTTTCATCCAAAGTATGTGAAGCTACATAATTTATTAACATAAAGAAACTATTTGTGCACTGTGTATATTTGTGTCTCAGTGTTTTATCGCTCAGTTTAGTTAAACCAACAAGTCATAATGTGTTCCTAAAATCTTTTTTGTTTTTGTCAGTTACCTATAAACCAATGTCTGGCTGTTACATGGAAAAATTGAACTAATGCTTTGAAGAAGACAAAGAGGAGAGAAGCAAACAAATCTAGTAAGTACTATAACATGCATTTTGTAGTATATTTTAATAAAAGCAGGAGTTTGTGTTTTATCCCTCCCTAACTTTATGAACTCTCTTAGATACATTTAAAAAGCTGTTAATTTAGCATAGATAGATAGAGTGTCCCACATTAACAAAACATTTAGTTAGGGGTAACAGTAAGGTAATAAAAAAATCAGTATACATGCATGGACTTTAAAAGCTTGGTGGTTCCTTGAGGTATTGGTATTAACAAATTTGCTTTATACATGAAATATCCCCATTCTGAGACCAGGAGGAGACACAAAACCCAGCCCAACCAAAGGAAGGACATCTGGTTTAAAGTCCCTACCAAATGAAACATTTTGATCCCATCTGGTGGGGACCTTTGGGAAAGATGGGAGCAGCCCAAAGTACCTACATGGATTTAAAAGCTGTGGGCAAGCTCTCATAAGTGAAGGATTGAAAGTGTCTCTTAGGTTGCTTTTGAGGGTACTCAAAGGTAGACTTAAATCGAAAGCCAAACATTAAAATCACACAAGTGCAAACACTGAAAAATAAAATATACAAATAAATAAATGAACGACTGGAGGCAGGCAATAAGCAAGACAGCTAAAGGACAACAAGCATAAGATTTTAAAACAATGATCTGCAAAGGAATCACATAAAAGCAGATCAATAAAGAAGTGATTTAAATGACAAAGTAGAATAGAATGCCTTTATTGACACTATACAGTTGTACAATGAGATACAGAAAATGTTACAATGAGATACAAAAAGTATACATGTAATCAGTGCTAAACCTGCGAGGCCTCGAAAGATGATTTTCTTTGAAGCTTTTTTACTATGCCTGACATTTTTTGCACTGGTTTTAGACGTTTTATCAGCATCATAGGTTTTTATAGCATCATCAAGTTGGAACAAGGTACATTTGGGACGTCTTTGGACTGTAAGAGGCTGGAGTAGCTGGAGGAAGCTCGTACAGATACAGATAGATCGTGTAATCTCTGCACAACCAGCTCATCCAAGAAGGAAGTTCAAATCTTCTTGCTAACTAATCCACTGCTGTTCCACCTAGCTTATTTTTTCATGCAGATACCAACAAAACTCCAGCCTGAGAAAACCTGTGAAGTTATGCAGGGCCTTAATGCTTTCTACACCTCAATCAGAATGTCTGTCTCAAAAGAAGTAATGTTACTTGCACCTAATATTTCTCATTTCTCTTTATTTATTCTTCATAGAGTGCACTGTAATCTAACCAATAATTAACGACAGCTTAAATTATCCTACAGGCATCTGTGAAGCAGTGGTCCCCTATGTATTTGGTTTTGTATCCAATCAAAGAAACAAAGACTGATGTGACTGACCACAAGGTGGAGTCAGTGAATTATTTTTCCAGAAATAAGAGTGCTGCCTTACACGGCATATTACAGCAAACTGCACCTATGTTTATCTTTTTCCCCTTTAGATGACAGTAGTGCACGGGTGAAGATGAACCTTGCTGCTTCAGCTGTTTAATGTTTTACTTGTACTGTTTTTCTTCCATGAAACTGAAATAAATTCTAAAAGTAAAAGTAGTTTTTGGTCAGTCTCAAAACTGAGTTTAAACTGAGATGTTTTGAATGTTGGTTTTATAGTATTACTTTTGAAATATTTATCCAGACTAAAATATGATTATCGCACAAGAAACATGCTGCAAATGTATTTGTAGTTAAAAAAAAATGTAACTAGAAAAAAAGGTAAGAAATCGAACAATAAAAAACAAACAGTAATATATAAATAATAATACAAATAAATCAAATAATACAAATAAATCAACAGTACAAGCCAAGTAAAAGTCAAGTTTTTTTGGCTTTTCTCAAGCGTCCAAGTTGTGGATTTTAAGAGTGTATAAAACTCATTTCAGTTAGTGTTTGTCACTGATGCACCGATGTACCTGCATGGTTGATTTAAAAAAATCAGATTAATCAACAACTTAAGAACATATTTAAAGTTGTCAGCTCAGAAATTGGTAAATTGTAACAGGCTTTTAAAATATTTTTCAGAGGCCACTCGATGAAATCCGAAACTATTTTTTTTTTGAATAATTGATGATTAAAACAGTAATTTGTCAAAGGCTTTCTTATTTAAAGACCCACATAAACTGTACAAAAAGCCATCATCAAAACAAAAAGGTTCCTCAGTTTTTGAGGAGCTAGAGAACCTTTCACAGTCTCCACCTCTCATCATGAGGTTTTGGTTCGCTGGTATTTTTGTGTTGTTGAGGGTTTGTACTTACAGAACATCACCTCAGAAGTGTAGTTAAACTTCCAGGTGGTCTATTGCAAAATTGAAAGCTGCTGCACTTTCCCCCCCTTTTTGGAGACCAGTGGTTTCCTTTGTGGTGTCCTTTCATTAACACCATTCATACTCAGTGTTTTTCTTAAGAGTGAATTTTTTTACCAAGTGATTTCTGCAGGCGTGTTGCTGTTAGCTTTTCATTTTTGTCTCTGTGATTATTATTTTTTTCTTTACTGAATGTTATGCCCTGTATATCATTACTTGGGAAAGTAGGGATGATTTTGAAATTATAGACAATATATCTTAGTATGTATTGCTCAGCGTTAAGAAGTGCTTTTGTAGCCTCCTGCATCTCCATAATCCTTCATCGAGGGTCTTTAAAAGTTGTTTTCTTTCTTGAGAAGATCAGACTTTTTCAGCTTCTACACTTTGCATGCTTTCATTTATACACCTCCACACTGATCCTTAATTGGAAATCCAGTTATCCTGGAAATAAATCATTAGCACAGACGATCAGTTACTTTTCCAGCCTAAAGTGTGTCCACTCACTGTGACATGAAAGGTACAACTTGTACTTGTTATTAGCGTAGTCATGGTGTTTCTCTAGTTGAGTAATCAGTGCAGGAATCCTGGTAATTTCTGGTAATTCACTAATTTTTTCCTGAAACTGTCTCTCTTTTCTGGATGTTTTATTTTTCATATGACACATAATATCCTAACTGAAACCTCTGGAGCCAAAGGTTCCTCTGGCCACTAGAGGCTGGCAAACCTCATAGACTCCAATATTACCCTCCTCAGCTTCAGCCATGAATATGAACATCTTAAAATATCTGGCTTTCTACAACAACTGTATGTGGGAGGATTTGCATAACTCATCCATTTGGATTTTGTTAAGTTTTCATTATCAGCAGTGTGGCTGCATTGAGTGACAGATGGGAGAAGACAGTCCTTCAGGCCTCCTTTAATGTCTCTTGAACTTGTGCTGTTGATGTCTTTTGGAGCATTTTAGTAGAATTATCTGACAAATAATATATGTGTGTGGTACAGACCGTCACAAATGCTGATATCTTTGTACTCCACCCTCAAAGAACAAACACAGCAACGTCCAAAACGAAATATATAGAGTACAGAAACCAGTAAGTGAGATCATAGCGGCTACATGCAGCCTTTACACAGTCTGTGATTAGAGCAGGAGATCAGAAACAGAGCTGAGGTTGCTTCTAATTGGGGCCTCTTTCTCCCTCTGTTTCTTGTCTTTTAGATGCTTTGGATAATATTTTTATTTTGGAGACAATATTACCTGAAGAGGTGTAGCACACTCCAAACCCTGTCTGAGGTCAACAGCAATATTCCATCATCTACAGTGTCTGACTTGGTTACATTCACCACAGATGAAGTTATCATGGTAGTGCTGCAGAGCCTCTATATATATATATATATATATATATGTATATATATATATATATATTATCTCATATCTCTTTCATTCACCACATCATGGAGCAGTGTTTCAGTCTTGCCCACTCGTTTGACCTCTGCGGGAAATCCAGACGATCTGGTAATGATGTCACTTTTCCGAGCCTATCAAGAACAATTAGTGTCCAACGCAAGGACACGTGCACGGGGGCGCAGACAGACGTACATAAACACTCACACACATGCACATATCTACATATTCGATATCATTAAGAAATAGACTTATATAAACAGAGTAATACAATATCTTAAAACCCATTTAGAAGGAACACTGAAATAAACCTTTGGCTTATGGCATTTGTCAGGTCTCTCAAACTGATTGGTCTGCCTCTTTCCTTCAGACTGATGAAATATTGTCCAGGAGATGAGTGAAATCTTGCCTCCTCTGATAAAAAGAGGTTGTTAGAAAGAGGTCTGGAGGGAAGCATAGAGGCCAAAGAGAGGAGAAGCAGGTAATAATAGTGGATTTTTTGGAACAGACCGTAGCTGGAGCAGGTTTCACCAAGGTCCCTCTTTTTCCAGTCTCGGAGCCTGTGGGTGTAGAATAACACAGTACTGTGACCTTGTGTCTCGTCCTCATGACAGATTGACAGAAGCACTATTTCTCTCTGCCTTTTTCTTACAGTTGAATGCAAGTATTCAAGTATTCTTTTCTCCTAATGAGAAAGTGGAGAAGTAAGAAAAGGTTTGAGACAAGGAAAGATCTGGCGGGATTCGAGCCAACAGAGTCAAGTTAGTGGTGGAGAGAATATTTTATTCATATCAAAAAAGCTCAATATTTGTGGTTAGAGCTTTGGAACCCAGATTTTACCATTAATAAATAAAACAGACCTCATGCTTTGTATCACAGCAGTCATTGCTAAGCAGACAGATTGATGTAAACATATTAATATTGTATAGGAATAGAAGGAGTGGGGATGCAGGTGCCAAACCTCAGTATTACTTTTATACAGATTGTGTTCATGCATTGAAAACATATTGGTCTGATGATTGCAGAAAATCAAGAAACCAGTCTTAGATTGGAGCTTTTACTCATACCCTGCACTAGATGATGCTAAAAAAGCAAAGTGGCAACGCAGAAGTACCAAAAAGTACATTTCCACGAATTTGAATAGCCACTTGAGGGTGCCTAACACAGGAAGCCAGTCCACACTCACTCCCATGTTCAAAAGCCTGACTTTAAAGGGGGCCTGTTATGCTCATTTTTAGTTTAGTCTTATTTGTTGTTTGTGGTGTGCTGTATGTTCTTTTTCCCCCCCATCACCTCCAACAAAGTCTGCCAAAGGCCTCTTCCTGTTAAAAGGGAGTGCTTCCTCCCCAATTGCTTCTCATAGCAGAAAAACTCCCTTTTCACCCTAATACTGTGGTATCTTCACCTTTGCGCGACTGTTGTGAACCGGTGCTATATAAATACAACTTAATTGAATTTCCAGCTCAGTATCATTATGTTTGGAGCCTGTTGGAGCAGGTTTGCATGATTCATAGCGTAAAAAAACAACAAAAATAACAAACAGAAAGTTTGAATGGCAGGTGGGTGGGGCTTGAGTAATGATTATATTATCTTCTATGTTTGATGCTTTACAGAGCCAAGAATGATTAAAACGTTGTCCATGCTTAACATGATGGAAGGACTGGTTCTTTCACTATGAAAGCTTATTTCCATCATTAATTTTTTTTTTAAGTCAATAAATAACTTTTTAATTAATTAACTTATTTTTGGGGATAGCGTAATATGGAAACAAGCTTCCATAGTGTACTGTCCAGCCAAAAAAAAAAAAAAAGTCACCACCTGGATTTAACTTTAGCAAAAAGTTAAGAGCTGTCCACTGAAGTGGAAGTCGAGGTTGAGCAACATATTATTATCATGTGCCCAATAATGAGGTCAGCTCGCTATGTGAGTATACTGAAAGAGCAGGTTTTTTAATCAGTGGATTCATTGGGCGTAAGTTGTAAAGGAGTGGTTCAGAGAGCATCCTCGTGATCGAGTGTAGACTTTAACCTCCATGGGAACCTTTGGGATGTGTGGAGAAGAATTTACAGAGTGGTCTGACTTTCCAATCACCAAAACAAAATCTTGGCAAAAAATAAATAAAAAAATCCGTGCAACTCTGACTGGAAATAAATATTGTTACATTGTAAAGGCTTAGCATATAACGAACTATTAGAGTGTGTGACTTTTTTGGCAGTGTTCTTTGATAACCTTTACCTACAGGCTACATTCACTCATTCACACAGTGCTTTATGTGCTGATGGATGAATCGGGGGGAATTTCGTTTTCATCATCTTGCCCACTGCCCACAGTGATTCACTCATCCACATGTAAGAGTGAATCGCTGACCTTCTTACATAATAACTGTACCGGGTGAATTTTTGTCACAGTTATCTAATTTTGTTTTGAATTATTGTAATGGCTTAAAATTCTGCACATTTTGGGGTGTGATTCCTGTTGTTGTCACTAACTGTGTGCTAGGCTTCACCTTAGCTAATATCACTCTTCAACCAGATGTGGAGATGTGTGCAGATGATCCATGTTTCTAATGTGTTTAATACTATTATGTGACAACATGGGAATTTTAGTCAAGGAGCTTATTTACTGAAATGTTACCTCATGGTGAAGTGGTTAACACATGATTACAGGTTTGAGACCAGGTGGAAACACCCATGAGCAGACTTTTGGGTTGTGGGGTTGTGTCAGGAAGGTCATGTGGTGTAAATTCTGATTCAAATCAAATATGAGCATCATAGAAAAATAAGGGAGAAGACATAAGTAGCAGTTAGTTAAAAACAACACACCAACATGTCCACTCCAGGACCCAAAAAGCCCATATGGTGATGGCCAAATTGCCAAAACTCAAAGGTTTAAAATAGGAAATCAAAACCCAAGGGATGCTGTTGCAGCTTTTATTTTGTTTATTTTGTGAGTTTGGTCTTCCTGTAAAAGTTTGTGGGACAACTTTAGCTCAAAAAGTGGCATATTTGATCATATCAGTTTTTCCTCAGGTCTCTGCACTGGCTTCTAGTTATTTTAAGAACTTTAAACTTATAATTTTTTTCTGAAACCATGCATGGCCTTGCTCCATTGCAACTCTATCAAATATGAGCTGACTCAGTCCTTCTGGCTGTTCCAGTGAGCCAATAAAATGTTGTCAAAGAGGATTATGATTTTTGTGCTCCCATCTGCTGGTACACAGTGAAAGCAGACTGGAAAAATCTGATTTCTACCATGCATTTGATTGTTTTGTTTTTTGTGCTAAAAAAAAGTCCTTTGTGGCCCATCCCTTTTTACTTATTCTATAGCTCACCTCGAAGACAAACTTTTATCTTTTCCAGGCACTGATTGTTTTGATTTTTCTATAAGTTAATGTTGTTGGTTTCTATGAAACACACATTTCATCCATAAAAACATATTTAAGAATTTAAATAATTTTGTTCCAGGCAAAAACAGAAGAACTCTGTCTAAAGAAATGTCTGCTGGTTCATCCACTTGTATCACGCGCTGGGTTTGCATCCGGCCAGACGAGGAATGTAGATTTACAAGCCTGTGCAGCCATGCAGATGTGGAACCAAAACGTAAGTGTTATTGTGTATCCCCTAGTGTGTGAGTCCACCGTCCCCCCCCCCACCATCCACACGCCTTCTGGCCTTCCACCTACCCCACCACACCTCCTCCTTTCCTTCCATGCTGTTCGCTTCTCCTCCATCCCTTCCCCCCGATCAGCGGCAGGAGCTGCAGCATCCCTGCTGGGCCTTGCCTGTTTATCTCTTCCGAAATGGCCATGATTAATGAGACCCTGAACACATCCTCTCTTTCCCCTGGACCTGGGGAGCTCCACAGCTGAGTAAACAAGCCCAGCCGCTGTTCCACCATGCGGCCCCAACCCCTGGTCTGAGGTGGGCCGACAGGGAACTCGCTAAAACAGGTAGCGACTCACAAGATCTGTCAAATCTGTGTTGTGCTTTCCTTTAAAATCTATGTCTATGAAGACATTCAAACAAAAGTTAATCTGAGTATTGATGGGTGAAAGACAAAACAATGTGTCCTCCTAACACTCAGTCTCCCTGAACATGTGTGGCAGACATTCATACATGTTGGCTCCTTATGGTCAAGCAGTTCCTGAGAGACTTCATTTTCTCTGGAAAAAGCCCATGCTGTGGCCGCAGATTTATTACCTTCTTAATCATTCTTTGAAATGAATGCAGTGACTAAGGTTATGGTTTCTGAGACCTGCTGGGAACGCGTTACGTCATGAAAAGACAAACGATCGCTGCCTTATGTGAAGCGACTTCATATATAGCGTAAAATGAATTCGTGCAGTGCCATGTAAAGATGACACATCTATGACAAATCAAAAGTAATCAGTGACATAAATAAGCTTTATTTTAACACAGTTTGAGTGCAATCTTAAATATGTCTGAATCAGACAAAAGTATTTTATAATTACAAGTAATGAGCACTAGGCAATGATAGGCAGGACCTTCTCTTAAAACTATTTTATAAATCCTATAAAATTCTTGTGGAGGTTTATATAAACCATATGAATTTTTGGGGGATGAATGCTGTCTGCTTATTTGCAGATATATCCACCATGAGTAATGCCAGATTTTAGCAACGATTTTCTTTTGGCAGCAGGTTTGAAGATTGATCTTTTGATCCCCATGCTCTGACAGGATGGCTAATCAAAACAGATACCTAGACGACAAAGGCATTACTTGTGGGTAGAAAACAACATAATTGCCAGCAGAATATGGAATTTAAAACAGCTTTATTCAGCAGGAGCTGCTCCCAGAACCACCAGAAGACAAGAACACGAAATACTTTCCGAGTCGAGGGATACCACGTGTCAAATATAATCTGCGTTCATGACAAATTTCTCCTGATGTGTGTACTGTTTCTATTACTTATCAAGATTAGCCTCCACAAAGAGCTCTCAGTTTGGTTAGGCCAGACCCTTGTGCCAAATGTTTGTTTCTCATCTCAGGCTGTGGTGTCAAATGTTGTGTTCCAGACCCAGCAGGGGAGCTTTCTCCTCCAGCAGTCCCAAAGTGGAATTAACGCCCATCATTATCTTCACAGGTGATG
This sequence comes from Mchenga conophoros, assembly GCF_057382185.1. Taxonomy (NCBI): domain Eukaryota; kingdom Metazoa; phylum Chordata; class Actinopteri; order Cichliformes; family Cichlidae; genus Mchenga; species Mchenga conophoros. The sequence goes on along the minus strand of NC_140533.1, from coordinate 25,581,047 downwards.
CCACAGGGCACATTATATGATGGTCATTTCACTTTTGTTGACAGGCATTTCCTGTTTTGATGTGTTTGTATTTGAAAGTGTTGAACGTAACACCATGCACTATTACAAACTTGACCAGAGGTTGACTTCATTATTTGTTACACCTTTGACTGCACTTCATTCTGTTATTTGTGTGATTCCATGCATGAGTTTTGGTTCTTAAGTCAGTTTCATACATGCACTGCATGTTTCTGGATTTCATAAAGGGGATAATGAAAGTGCAAATACAAATATGTGACAAGAACACAAATGTCTGATAAACTAGAGTGAACACCAAAGCCTTTAAGCGCAGATGGCATAAAACCTTTGACACTGTGATGACACCTATTGATCTGTCAAGTCCTGTTATGAAGCCTCAAGTCGAAGGGCATCACTAAGGAGATTTGATTGTGAAACTGAAAACTTATCAATCACAAGTTGTTAGCCCATGAGCATATCCTGGATAATCCTCCTTTCTGAAACTCTTCACTTGATGTTGACCATAAACTCATTAGGAAAGGGCCTATAGACCTCTATAGCATCTTTTTGCAGCCATAGTTGCTACTTTCATCGTATAAAACTTTCTGTGTCTCTAAGGGAGCGCCTTACAAAGACTGCTTCTTTTAACTGCTCCCTTATTCACAAAGCGTTGTCACAATGGAGCCACACATATGATTTTGGAGATTTTTTTTACATCAGATGCCTTTCCTCACACAACCCAGTCCTCAAATTTCTTCTTCCAGTCTCAAACCAGGGATCTTGGTTATGGGAGTTATTGCAAAATAAATATCCCCCTATTATAGGAAGAAACCATTCTTTCGGGCTTGTCTTGAGTGCCCTCTCTAGGAGCTACAGGAACTCTTTCAGTCCTGAAAGATGCTGCTTGGTTCCCTAATACAAGTTTCAGGTGATGTCCTGAGCCTGGCTCTGCTGGAGGTTTCTCATTATTGGTTTATTGGTTATTGATCATCCTGACAAAAATTATAATAGCCCAGCCTAGAAGTAATAGATACGCTAGTTATTCAGCATCACTCTGAGACAGGATGTTTCTAATTGTAGAGATATTGCACAAATGTAAGAAATATGGGCACTGAAGGATGTAGCTTGCTCAAAAATGATACCAGGACTCCTCACAGTGTCACTATAGGCTGCGGTAGTGCCATCTAGAGTAAGCAACTGCTTAGACACCATACATTTGATGATTTTTAGTCTGAATACAATAACCTCAGTTTTATCTGAAATCAGAAGAGAAAATGATCTTTAGGACATTCCTGAAGTTTAACTAACTTGGTGTGTGTCATCTGGCTTCATGGATCGATAAAGCTGGGTATTATCTGCATAGCTGTGAAAATGTATGCTATTTCTTCTAATGATTCTGCTAATGTATAATTTGCAGGATCTGGTCCTAGCAATTAACCTCAGTGTATGATGAGGACTTTCCATTTACATGGACAAACTGAGTCTGTCAGATAGATATGATTCAAACCACTGCAGTACCTGTAATACTGTTAATATGTCATGATCTAATTTCTTGTGAAGAAATTCATGAAGTCATTACTAGTTAATGTTAAAGGAATGCTTAGCTCAACAGGGCTCTGATTTCTCGTCAGCCTGGTTACAGCGCTAAAGAGAAACCTAGGATTTTTCTTATTTTCTTCAAGCAGTGATGAGTAGTAAGATGTTTCAGCTCTTTTTATAGAGCATCAAACTATTTTTCCAGGCTCAGTGTAGATCTTTCTATATTAGTGAGACACCATTTCTAGCTCCCAAGATTTCTGCTTTGAGGTGCGTATGTTAGAGTTATGTTAAGGAGTCAAGTATTTCTGATTTGAGGCTTGTTTTTTAGAGGAGCTACAGTATCCAGAGTGGCACTGCACACTTTTTGCTACAGGTGTGGATACTATATTGTTCTTTCTGTGTGATTTTTTAAATATTTAAATCATTTATTGCTGATTTTTGGTTTGGTTTTTGGTGGTGTGGGAGCAGACACAGTCTCTTGGGGGGATAACAGGAGGAGAGAAGCTGCAGAGAGCTCTGCTTCCTGGTCCCAACTCTGGTCATGTATTGGGGGTTTAACCAATTTGGCCAGATTTCTAGAAATAAGAGCAGCTCCATCCAAATGGCATCTCACATAACAAGACCACGTTTCCAAAAAAGCCCACATTATTTTATACACCACTCAGACAGCCAGCAATTTAAGGAGAATATGTGGCTAAACATGTCACTCCTGGTCCAAATGGGTGAGGGGACCAGAGAAAAGAGACTGACTTGTTGTTTTGACAAGGTTACACTGATTTAATATTGATTTTAGTGACCTCTAATTGGCATAACCAGGTGAATTTACATTTACCCTCAGCCAGCAGTTTCAGGGTTCCTTCAAAGTCGCCTGCTCTGGCCCTTGGTAGACAATTAGAGATGTGGACTGATTGGTGGCATACCGGGGGCTTCTGTTTATGACTATGCTTCCTCCTCACCGTCACCCAGCCTTCCATTTTTTCTGGTTATTCGGAACAATCTGCTGGGAGGGAACTAACGGTGGCTACGCTACATTCAGCCACACAAACTACAGCAGCCTGGCTAGTTGTTGCTTATAAGTCAAGCAGCCTATTCACCTTTAAATGGGAATGAGCGCAGGTATTTGAATAAAATGTTCATTAAAATTTAATTTGTTTTACTTTTTAAGGAAAAAAAAGAAAATCAGTGACAGCATTCACAAAGTTCTCCCAGAACTACAAAACAAATCCCAAAGTAATTTAAAAACAAAGAAACACACATGGGTCTTCGTCATTAAGAAACCTTTCTGACTGACATGTGCTTCAGTTTATCCACTGATAAGAGGCCTCTATATGCACATCCAAGTACCTTTGGAAAGACTCAGACTGATGATAGGTGGATGTATCCCCATCAGTTCTTTAAGTATTTGGAGGATGTGAGGCTTTGGATGCACATGTGTGAGTATGTGTTTGTATGTCTAACTGTGCATCCATGTGAGTGCTAAGGAATCCCCTGGTAGCTGGTGCCATAGTATGGGATCAAGGCAATGTGTGTGTGTAATGGATACAGTGATCTCCATCATCAAGGCCTTCTTTCCAGGACTGAATGACTAGCTGGCTGGCTGGGGGCGCCTGGCCTGTCTGTCCCCATGTCTACCCATCTGTCTCTGCACAGAAGTGTGAGGTGAAGGATGGGGAGCCGGGCAGATGTACAGCCATTAAGTGCTGACATGGGTGAGAGCCGTGGTTCTGTAAGCCTGTGGGAAGGCCGAACCATAGAGTTAGTAAAACTGGTGAACACCAACGGTGAAAGAGATAAAATACTTCTTTGAAGACCTGCAGGTTGTCATGCATGCATTTATTCAAACTAGATTAAACTACTGCAAGTCTCCCCATGTTGATTTTAATATGTTTTCACTGCAAGCTTTTTAGGTGGTCCAAACTGAAACAGTTTCAGTTTTTAACAAAGTGGTTACCTGTTGGTTTTATGATTCATTTCAAGGGTTTATTAATTGTTTAGAATCCTAAAATGGGAAAGTCAAAGTAACAGGTGAACATTTTGTAATTTTGGCTGTAATAAAATAATTTTCATCTTTCAGGGACCATCTGAATTATGTGAAGCACACACGGTAAACTCTAGGAGGAGCTGACTCTTTCTGTCCACGTTCAGACAGAAGTACCTTGTGAATTTACTACCAAGTCATATATCAATTAACAGTATCCTGCGATTTCATTTGTGGCTGTTTCAATCTTAAATGTGGTCAGCTTATTACTTTCATTGGGCTGTATACCATAAGCCTTTAAGATGGAAGCAATTAAATCATTAAAAAGGCATTACGTGACCCAGCTGTCATAACTAATTTAACCCTGTAAGACCCAACCCATCAAAAATAGCCAGAAAATTCTGATTTTCTTTGGAACTGGAATGTTTATTAACCCTTATAACAATCCACTTTTTTTTGCTATATCATGTTGTATATGAAATAATTTTATTATATATTTATTATATATTTTTTTGTAGTGCATTTAATAACTTTGGCATTTTTGGCAACCTTTTGTTAACAACAATGTTAGTTTTAGACAAAAAAAGAGTTTTGTCCATAACATTTTGAAAGTATTGCAAGTATTGATCGTGTTGATGAGATAGAGGTCTCAGAATCTCATGTATCAGATATGATACGATATGCTTTCCTTAGACAATATCGTTACAAGGCATAGCATGCATTATCATTCCTATGCAGATGACACTCAGCTTTATCTATCAATGAAACCAGATAACAAACACCAATTACTTAAACTGGAGGAATGTCTTAAAGATACAAAAGCCTGTATGCCATTTAATTTCCTGCTTCTTATAAGTATGGTGTAATCAGATCCTTATTCTGGATATTATTACCTTGACCTGCAGTAACACTGAGAGGAATTTGAGTCATTTGCGACCAGGTTGTTTCCTTTAGTACACATATGGAACAAATATGCAGGACTGCTTTCTCACATTTGTGCAATATTGCTAAAATTAGAAACATCCTGTCTTAGAGTGATGCTAAAAAGCTAGTTAATGCATTTATTATTTTTAGAATGACTATTGTAATTCATTATCAGGTTGTCCTAAAAGTCCCCTGAAACACCCTTTGTTGATCCAAAATGCTGCATATTTCTTCTTAATTGGGGTTTTGTTGGCTCCCTGTTAAATACATAAATTAGCATAATATAAATAATCATACCAGCTTTTACATACTTTCCTCAGAGATTAATAAAGTATTCTGTTTGCGATTCTGAATAAAGAATCAACGTCTCCTCACATAGAAGACCTTGAATAACCTTCAAGACCTTATCGTACGAATTCATCCCAATAAAGCACTTCTCAGACAGCTGGCTTATTTGTGGTTCCTAGGATAATTAAAAGTAGAATGGGTCATGCCAGTCTACAATTGATTAGTAGTTATTATTATTATTATAGTGGTTTTCTCTATATTATTGTAGGGGTTTTATTTTACAATATATAGCACTTTGAGCTGTTGTGATTTGGTGCTATATACATACAATTGACTTGAAACTTGGCTGTAATTTGAAAAAAGGTTTCGACTTGGGTCCCATTCACTTCATGTTAACAGCAGTTGTTTCATCCACAGTGACACAAATTTGGTGAATGTCCTTGACTTTCTATGGTCTCTGGTTGTCATGCTGCTGTGAAACTCTCACAAAATGTGTGTAACTTGAGGTTGAAAGGGTGTATTTGGCATACTTTTAAGGTTTATCAAACAAGAGAGCCTGGTTTGCATCCTTCTTGGCACCTTTGCATGTCACATTTTTCTTTTTTCCTTGTTCACCTGTTACTTTGACTTCCACTTACTTGTTATATTTAAGCACAACATTAACTACTTCCTTAGGGTTAGGAAAGGAACACAGTTTAAGTTACAACACACCCTATCACATCAGTAATCTTGCTTGTTTACAAAGGATCACTCACTCTCATTTATGCCATAACCAAGTGTTTCACATGCCAAAGGACGCCTCTTGCATAAATTAGCAACACCAGTGTCTTTTACTAAGCGGTACAATTGATGCCCAGTGGATGAGAACTGGCTAGATCATCTGTGCAGGTGGTCATTAAATCCAGGCTGAATTTTGTCCATTGCTGCCCCTAAACTTTGAAACATTTTTCAAACCACGTTGGCCTTTCAGATGGTCCATTTTCTCACTGGCTGTTTTTAATATACTATTTTAGTAAAGCTTGATTTAAAACTTGATTTGACCCTTTTGAGAGTAAGTAGTGACTTGTTCATTTTGTTACTGTTTGTGATAGTCAGTCTTTAGCTTTTGTTTTAGTGTCATTTCCTATTTTATAATTATTGTACAATTAGGCTATCATTTATCAAGATATATATATATATATATATATATATATACGGTATATAGATAGATAGATAGATAGATAGAGAGAGAGAGAATACTTGCTGTTTTCATGGGGCTTTCAGTAGAAAGTATTCCAACTCTTCAGAGCAAAGATGGTAGATTATCCAGGGCGGTCAGGACATTGTTTTTGGAAAGAGTTGTTGGTGTTAAATTCTCATTGTTTTAAACCACTAAAAGCAAATTCCATTTATCTTCATTGTGCTGCACTGGAGACTTAAATCTCTGAGGGAAATAAATCAACAGCATATTACATAAAACCAAAAAAAGAGTGAGAAAAGTTCTGTAGGCAGCACAAGTGATATTCACCAGTCATGGATCAGCTCAGTCTCTCAGCTTATTATCTTAGTTTCTTTTAATCAGCTTGATTTCATATAGATTTTTGTTCATATACACAAAGGACATTTTTCCAGTTTTAAAGGATGCAGAAGTGTGCATTTAGAGGGTAGAGAGGTGGTAAGTCATTTCACTCCTTACAGCAGACACATTTCAAGCACCACACAGAACAGATCATTTTCAAATTTCCTTTCATATTATTGTCGTATTTCTCCAAAACCTCAACTAAACTACTTACGGTTAGAAAAAGTTCAAAGTTGCTTACAGCATTTTTCTGCAGCTTCAATGTCTTGTCTGCCTTAAGTGAATCTTGAATGACTTACATCTCCTCAGAGGACTGATATGCATTGCACATATTCCCTCTCCATGTATGCCTTGTTCCAGGGGCCACCTGACACGGACCTTGTTAATACGGCCGTCGTCTAAGTCTGCGTGCTTCAGTTATTTCCTGCTCATATTCCGAGGTAGGCTTGTGTAGCGTGGGGGGCACACTGGATGCATGCCCTAGTCGGGATTCTAACTTCGGTCTATTATTCCAAATGTAATTTATTCAGTTTAAATTTATTTAAGATTTTCTCAAATCAAAACTATACATCCAGGTTAAAATACATGCATATATGCACACTTAAATATTTTAATAAATGGTTCTGAAGGTTCTGCAGTGTCTTAATTTGACATTGTCATGGATGGGATTCTGTAGACTTCTGTTCCCAAATGCTAACTCGTAGGATGGAGCTAATAAATAAAGAATAAACCTTTATTTTGATGTAGAAGAAGTTTAACAGGCAGCAGAAAACTAAGTCTGTAAATCCAAACAGGTGATACACGAGGGAAAACTTACAGGCAGTCAAAGTATGCAACAAAGCACAGAGGGGAAACAGAGGCTATAAATACACACAATGCAATTAGGGAAATGGGAAATACCAGGTACACAACTGAAACTAATCAGAGATCACCAGAAAAGGGAAGCAAATCTAAATACAATGTGCACGAGATAACAGACTATCAAAATGAAACAGGAAAACCACAACATGGGAACACCTGACTCAGAGACAGAGTAACTAGATATGAGGAACACAGTGAAGGCAGCACAAGGCTGGAAACGCAACAGTCAAACTAAGAATCCACATGAAGTTCACATGGACAAAGTTTCATAGTCAGATGAGGAAAAAAATTGAGCTATTTGGCATAATGACAAAAGGATGTTTGGAGGAATAAAGGTGAGGCTTGTGAGCCTAAGAATACAGTACCGACTCTCAAGCTCTCTATTATGCCAGAAGCATTGGTTAAAATGCAACTTGTTGTAGGGACACTTAACCAAATATTAGTGGGGTGTATGTATATATTTGAGCCTGTATACATGGTTTTAGCCCTGCAACAGACTGGCAGTCTCTCCAGGTGTACCCCACCTTTCATAGTATGGCAGCTGGAATAGGCTCCCATGTGACCCTGAATTGGATGAATGGATGGAGACTTTGACGTCGTGTGGATGAGAGAAAATCCCAAATAAATTCAGTCTTTTACACCCAATTCTTCTTTTTTTATAGTCATTAATTTCAAACAAGTTTCAAAAGATTTCTGGCAATTATTTCATGGTTCAGTGTTTACAAGGTTGAAAATGTATGCTGTACAATCAATCCACCCTGGAAAGAGAACAGTTCAACGAAGTCATTAAAAGCCCCCAATTAGCATGTCAGGACCTTGATGAGTAAACTTCTGACCACAACTATAAATGTAGTCCATTTACAAATAATTCAGCAAAATAAACAGGGAAACACACTTTTCTAACAGGACTTTTGTCATGCATTTGTCAGTCTTCATATCTTGAAAGAGAAATGAATGATCTTCCTACTACTGTGTGAGGTGGCAGTAAGAAACAGCTGCACTGCGTTTGGATGTAAGAGCCCCGCACTGAGGATCATGTTTCAGTTCAAGGCGAGATGTAAATGGTTTGCGATAAGCGTGTATGACCATGTGTAATCTTTATGTGTGCGGTTTTGTGTATGCTTGCAGTTAAAAAAAATAGTGCATCATGAACGTGCATCTGCATGTCTTTAGCGTCTCGGTTTGTGTGTCTGGCAGCGCGTCTGTGTATTGTTCTATGCGTGGTCATGTATAAGAGAGGTTAAATGATCACGGCCTGTCTGTCTGAGGTCTGCCTCCCCAAGAGGCCCGTGCTGCTCACTGGAAAAGCTCTCTGACGTGCTTCCTCTGTCTTTCGTTCCCTCTGTCTGTTGCTCTCTCAGGCTGGGAGAACACAAACAGAGGTGCTGCCTTCATGAAGCACAAATCCCCACTTCCTCTGAAACTTCCAGCGCCGCTTTTTTCCTGTCCAAATTCCACAGCCATTAAACTTTCCTGGCAGAAATTCAGAAAACAACTCAGAAGAGAGAAAGATGGAGGGGAGGAGTGGGTGGGAGGGGGAAGGGGGTCACTCCACCCTCCCACACCTCCTTCCCCCCCTCTCCTCCTTTCTCCTCTCCTCTGGATATCAATGATCTGTGCTCCTGCGGACTACCTTAAATAAAGATCTGACTTCATACTTGTTTTCCTTGCTGATCAGGTTTCCTCAAAGTGTCTACTGGTTTTTACAAAGGGTCACGACGAGGTGCCAGAGTGCTGCAGTCCCCCTCCTCCTCTTCCTCAGACATGTCTGTTTCCATCCACCCTCGGAGCTCAGATGATAGAAACCATGGTCAGATTAGTCTAAGGTAAATATTCAACTCAAGGCTGTGATCTTTGGGCTTTATTACCGCTGGTGCTTTGGTTCACCAGTGGTAGTTACACAACACAAACAACATGCCCTCCCAGTCAGTGGGACAGCTGACGGAGAGGTGGTGCTACCGTGCTGGACAGCTTCTCACTTTCTCACTTTCTGTTGATGGTGTCAGAGGGAAATTACACAGAGCTTAGGTGACTTTATGGGTGTTTGCAGTGCCACAGCTGGTGTTTAGGAAATAAAAGAAACTGGCATAAAAAAACAACACACACATAAAAATGACAGTTTTAGGTATTTTATTGACTTGTCTTTATTTTGCAAATGTCATGCAAGCTGCAGAACTGCATAAAGGTAAATACCATTGCTGGGAAAAAGGTTGCGACTGGAAAGTTTTACAAAACTCTATATCATTTAAAATGTCCCATATTTAATGGGACAAATCTGAAGTTTAGATTAGGCAACTAAAAGGTCCGGAGAAGATTGTAATTAGTTCAAGCTTGCTACAACCTTTGTTCTCCTGTATGAAAGTAAAATGTGCTACAGACTCACTACCACAAGTTTTACACTCTTATTTTTCTTCTTCTAACACCAGCACACACTACTCCCTGTAAGTGGACTGGAGGTTGCAACTGAATTGTGTGCTGTGAAATCAGCAAATATCTGTATAATTCCCAGGATACCAGGCTGGTATGTCTATGCTAAGGCAGTTGAATTTGAAAAATCCACTCGATGTTTTGCTCTCTGTGTAAAATAAACTAGTTTTCCTGCTTGGTTTTAAGTCTGCAGAGCAAATTAATATAAAACTACTGTCTGCAGGCTCTAGAAGGAAAAATGAAAAGACAGAAGCCTGCCAGAAGTAAATCTGAGTAGAAAATGGTCCCCTTTACTTCTCGCATTTTTTATTTTTGGTAAGACATGAACTTCTCGACAAACTGTAATGCCATAGCCTCTATATAAAAGATGAACACAGCAATACCAGTTGTAAAGTTGCATTTTAAAGTGCTGACGTGAACAAAACCTTTTGCACCCACATATGGCAGACACTGACACTGAAAAAAACACTCAAGACCTTCAGTTTATAGTCATAACAGGAGTTATGTTGCATAACCCGATGTGCCAAGAGGTACACAACCAGTCAAAATGACACCAGTGCATGACACGTAGCGCCGATTGTGACGCCACTTTTGGTGTACTCTGCTGTTCACAATTGCAGAATTGAGGAGCATATATGAGGTGCAATCCAGCACAAACTTATCAATCATTCCACACTCTGGAGCATAACATACTTTATGGTCTATATACTTTAAATAGAACCATAACTCACAAAATAAACGTCATACTATATTCAGTAAGAAGCTCATCAGGAAAGTATTTGCTGCCAAATCAAACAGGAAGTCAAGTCGTTTTAGGTCTCAAATAAACATATTTTTGCAACCAGAGGAGTCGCCCCCTTCTGGCTCTAGGAAAGAATGCAGGTTTACATCACTTTCCACAAGTACGCACATCTATTACACATCTATTATTCACCTGGTTAAAGGGCAACGTTTACTGTTTGAAAACTACTAAAAGATTTTAGCCAAAGAGATACTGAATATTTATGAAACAGAACAGGAAGCTCACCAGACAGAGCATTAAAAAATGCAACATCCTGTAGTTTTGGTTTCTTCAAGGGATAATACTAATAAGGAAGGCTAGTTTAAACCACAAATCTGTGAAACTGAATGTTTGTCAGATGGTACTGCACGGTGGTGCATGACACATTGAGACACGATCCTCTGTAGTGGTAACTCCAAGGTTAGACACAGAATAAAACCACCGAAGTTACTGTAATAGGAAAAACATGCGCATATAGACGGCAAATGTGGTGCAAGATCATTTTGCTTTGCATTTTGGCAAAAGTGCTGGTTTTATGACAGAGCTCTGTGCTGATGTGTAAACCTAGAGCAAATGAAGGTTTTCTGCTTTTTTTGCACACTGTCCTGATACCTGCCCAAACTCAACTTCAACTTGTTCATACATTTTACTCTAAGGGTCAATTTTACTCAGTTCCATATAAACCTTTACCCAGCAACTCATGCATACTCCAAAACCACCCTTTGTAATGTACCTTGAACTTTCCCTCTATCACTTTCCTCAAGCTTTATCTTCATAACTATCCCAAATCCCCAGAGATTTAGTGGTTAAACCAGCTGCTCAGACTTGTAAAACCAACAGAAGGATTGATGAAGAAAGGAACGTGTGTGTGTGTGTGCTTGTGTGACAGAGAGATGGACAGCGAGCAAGCAAGCTCTGAGGCCTGCAGTGAGATAGGAGCCCTGAACTCGCCAGACTAAATGAGAACAATCTGGACTGCTTGTGACTAACCCAGAAAGAAAGAGAGAGTGAGAAAAAGAGCGTGGGAGGGAGCGAGGCAGGGAGAGGACAGGGAATTAAAGAGCTCGTCAAAGAGGAGAAGGATTGACAGGAGGAGGAGAAGAAAGTCTCAGACACCTGTGGCGGAAGCCCTCAGCTCACTGTTCGGCTGGAGACGTCTTGTGAAGCCGAGGAGAGAGGTGACTGACTGCAGAGCTCAGCGCTGGACCGGACCACATCAGACCACGCTGGGCTGGAGCTGCTGTGAACAGCCGCACTGTAATAACTCAGGGGCTGGGGGGCTGAAAGGTGATAGCCTGGCAGGAATTGGTTTACAGCCAAGGCAGTCGACATTTGTGGATGCTGAGACTTCCCCTTCAGACAGAGGCAAACTTAAATGTAATCCATGTAAGGGTAGCTTTCCTGTCTATGAACGTTTGTGTGTACAGACCTGCGGCGAGTCAGGCAATGGAAACTAGATGATGGAAGAGGACAGAGTGATGAAGACTGACTATGGGGCCTTTGAAAGCTGGTGATGATGATGTACCGTATGGAGGTGGCACATTTGGCCACCGGCTTCACCAGGTGTTTTGCAGAAAGGCGAGGGTGTTCAGCAGTCTCCGAGAGTTCCTTTCTTCTGTGGGATGGGATTAAGAAATAGGATACAGATCGTTGGTTTCACACCAGCTGGTGCCCAACTTTCTGGCATGTATTTGGTTTATGCACCGCTGTTTTTGATGTGGTGTTAAATGGCCGTAATAATCGAGCAATCTGACAGTAGGAAGTGTTGAGAACTAAAGAGATTATTTCCAAGCTGTAACTACAATAATTAAAATACTTTTCCAAAGACTTCCTGGTATACATTTCTCCTTTTACAGTGCCTAGGTCCAAGATTTTTTTAATAAGTGATTGCCTGTTTTAAAAAAACAAAAACAATCAGGATTTACAAGCTAATGAGTAAGCGTGTTGTTAGTCTTCCGGATCTGAATCTCAGTGGATTTCGGCTGCAGTGAGACAAACAATGCACTGTGCTTCCTCATTTGTGCGGGACCACTCTGCTGAAGCACTGTGGGTAGAGATGCAGATGTGCTAAAGAAATGCAAAATCTTTGCCACAGTGTAATGCCATCAGTAAGGTATTGCCTTATTTATATGTATATGTGAAAATGCCCGTCTTTAGCAGGTGTACAGCTCTACTTTTCTGTTTACCCGACACTCAGTGTGGCAAACAAAAAATTATTTCTATCCAGTTCTTTTGTCTGGTGTGCCAAATCGCTGCCTCTGTTCCATAAACTTCATATTTCGTCATATTTCATCATCTCATCAGTGCACTAAAAAGTGTCAAAGTAGTTTTTATATCATCTGAGACACTGTTTAAAACTGAAGAGTTCAGCTTTATAATGTTTTTTAAAAGACTAGAAAGCACTAGAAGGTAAGGGCAGCCACGATGTATTCTTATTGACTGCACTTGTATTGCTGCTGCCCCGACTGATTCCCTCTGGGTGATGCTGCATGGTGTTTAGAAAGCCATAAGTCAACACTGACCCGTGTCCACAGATGGTCTGCAGTAATGGCTTATGTTGCTTTCAGAGGGGAGGGCGCTAACCTAGCCCAGAGCAAATAGTCAAACAAACACAGAGGTAACCCCCGGGTTGTTTAGGTTAGGCCCAGATAGCCTGCTGATCGGCAAAACAACCTGTCAAACAAGGATCACATGACGGTCAGAGGCTGTGTACCTTGTAACTTGTAACCTCAATAGCTTTACTTGATTGATCCAATTCTGAAAAATGAAAGTTATTATAAATCTCCTCTTCTGTGTTTCAGTTTGACTTACAAAGAAATGATACTCAAAACAAACACAATATTCCTTAGGTTATCTATATATTGTAAAATATAAATAAAGAAAATAGATTCTCCCCACAATCTAAGCATTTAGACTTAACTAATTCAAGTAAAGACTATCATGAGGCTACGGTTTAGCATAACTCTACTGGAGTTTATAAAGTAATTGATATATCAGTAAATATCGTGGATAAGGGAAAGGAGAATGGGGCCTGGGATGCTGCCTTGAGGAATTTCAGAATTCCCATATGTACAGAATCATTCTAAGGTTTGCACACCTACCAACTCAATATATTTCTGAAGATATGAACACTTAAAATAATGCAAAACCTTTCACTGGGGCAACATTTATACTCATAATTGATGTTGTACACACAACCATTGATTAACAGAAAGAAGAGGCAGATGAAGAAAACCAATTAACAACACTTAGATAAAGAGGCACGGTGACTGATAAGAGTTTTAAAGCCACACGGGGAGGCAGCATTTGCTCTTGAAAGAAAGGAAATGCAGTGTTCAGCATTGGGGTCTTTATTCACAGCTGTAGTAGTTAGTAAACAGCATTCAAAGGTGTTCCCACTTTTTAAAAAAGAAATGCTTTAAATAGGGCATTCCCATTACCGGGCATATTTGTGTATGAATGGAAAGGTTTCCCTGCTGTACATTCCCACAGATACCCTTTCTGCCCCCCTCTTGGGATTGTCTGAAGTTATTGACTCCCACTGGAATCAGAGGGCGTGGGGCTACCAGCAACACACAATGACGCTGGCCAGCTAACAATGGACACACACATATATTGTTATGGTTTGGCCCAGCGTTCGTTCCACCCTCCCCATCTCCTCCTCCTGTCCAGTGATGGATTGCTTTCCTCACTCTTGGTGTTTGGCGTGTGCTGTGGCCTCTCTGGACTCCAGCAGACCATTGGAAACTGTCCTGTTTTCCCTCTCTGTGACTCTAAACTTCTAAACAGTCAGCAACTCCACTCATTATCCATGCTATCCACCTACATTCTTCCATTTTTTAACCACATTGTGTTTTTTCTTCATTTGGCAGATAAGCAGGATGGAGTCTGCTGTTGGGTCTGAATGTACTTCCAGACAATACAGAGAAATGGAGCCAAAGTATAAAAAGTATCTTTTTTTTTCCAGTTCAAGAGGTGAAGGAAGAAGCAGGAAGATGTAACAAGAGAGGCATATAGCAGCTAGCTTTTACCCTGCCTGTACCAACATAATCCCATAGACAATTGCCACCCTATTGTTGCACATTCTGCCAACTTGCTAACATACAGACTATCCACTGTCCACATGGGGATGAAGTGTCGGGTCTCACTTTTAAAAAGGCGGAGGTGTCACAGGAAAGCAGATTGCCATCCACTGGGCGTGCAAGAGGTCTGCAGCTGGAGAACGCCTGGTCTGAGAGGCCTAATCCTATAGAGTTTAAGTAGGATTTTGTACATACAGGGTGCGCACACATACCCCAAACATATGGGGACATACTTTTTGGCCTCTACGCAGACATGTTTACAGAATCTTTAGACCTCAGCAATAGGATGTTAAGGGGCTCGCTTTCAATTTTGCCTTCAAATAAAGTGACAGCATAATAGATTTAATCATAAACTTATGTATTTGGTCAGTGTTCTGTTGAATTAAATCCCACAGTTTCAGCTTCTGCATTCATCAGGGACCAAACAGGAAAAATGGTAAACAGCCATTCTCAGGCATTGTATGAGGCACCTGATGGGTTAATCACAAGAGTAATCAAGCCATAATCTGTGCCACCTGCATTGCTACGTGACTTTTCTAGTCTCATTGTAGCATAAACCTAAAGGTTTCTGCAGGTACGTAAACAAATTTCCATCTTTTTGGAACAAAAAAGTGAAGTGAAAAAAATAATCAGATGTTCTGTTTGGCTTCCCAGTTTTCTTATTTCAAGATCTCTGGATCTGAGCTAAGAAATTTATGTAAGGGACCAAAAAGATATGTACTTTTTTTTTTTTTTTTTTTTTTTTGCAGTCTACAACGTTGGTTTAAATCTTATTAAAGCAGCAGTTCTTAAACTGTCAGGCATTTAGCCACTGCAGGTGAGTTTGCTGATGCATTCATGTCAACCTTTTTTCCACTAAAACTTCACATTCATAATTTCTTTATTAATAATGATTGATTAGAACCACGAGGCGTGAGCTTTTTCCTGTTTCTGAAGTGAGACATGCCGGAAAAAGATTAATCTAACATCTAAAATATGTTAAAATATCTAAAATTGAATGAGTCTCTGCAAAATAGTAACATTTTGAATCCTTAAAGGCTTTCTAAGTTACTGATAATCAAAAGAAAATATCAGTGTATCAAATCAGTGTATAGACCTGGTACGTACACTGTTCTGAAACCACATTTAAACCACTGACAAGTAAAGTGAATAACACTCACCATCTTATTACATTGCAATGCTGCTTTGAAACACTGGGTCCTGATGGTCATGTGGATTTTATTTACTACTGATGTGTACCTTACCTAAACATTACTGTAGACCAAACACAAACACCAGCACTCCCCATCGACACAGGCCTCAACCAGTAGGATTCATATCTCACCATTTTAAAAAAAAGTCCGGTCAAGCAAATCTGAGGTAAGGTGGCCCCACTCAAAGGATCTGCTGACAAACTTTCACTGCCAGACACCAGAGGGCCCCTGTCCAAAGACCCCCTGTTTGGTTTTCTTAAAACTACATATGGAACTAACAGAAAATTTAAAGCATCACCAAAGCCAGTAGGCTGTTGTTTCTGGAAACCACATATCCCAGAACCTCAAAATTGAAACGATATGAAAAAAATATAATGTACAAAATAAACAAAAGCAAAATAAAATTGTTCGGGAGTGAAGCGTAATTAGCAATATCCGTTCCAAACTTTTTAAATCTTGCCGCTAACAAATGCCCAACAACCCCCACTACAATAAAAAACATAAAGAATTAACAATGAACTTAAAAAAGAACCTTTGAAAAAAAAAGTAAAAATACTCTGAAATCTAACAGAAAGTAAAGTGAGATATAAGAACTAAGGAAATATACAAAACAATCATAACTGAGTGGTACACTTATGCAAATATGCAGCACCTTTTGTGGAAGATATTACAGTGAATGAATGGTATGCATGAAGCATTACTATCATGAATTTTTTTGCACTCGTGGATGCTTCTGTATGCGTGCATCCATCCCTCTGACTGAGAGCCAAGACGGGCAGATGAAGTGTGGGAGGGTGTGAATGATTCTGACATCATCACCGCCTGCCGTCTCGTCCTCTTCCACTGCCCGCATACTGACAGGTCCTCTATTGTTCCAGCTTTGCGTGGGCTCCCAAGGTTCCCATGTGTTAGAAATCATCCACCCACGTGCTACAGCAGACAGGGGCCCAAGACTGTGAAACTGTATACTGAGAGTCTGTGGGCTGCAGGACAGGGCCCTGATGAAAGACAGTGTGGCTGTGGAGAGAATAACAAACGCCAGGCTCCTACACAGAGCACATTTTGCACACACACGTACCTGCAGAGATGCAGACCAGCCACACACACCCACACATAGATATCCATGCAATACATACACACGTTGTCACGCTACAGGCTCATACAGCCCAGACTTGAGGGCCAATGGGACTTGGAGTATGGGGGTGGGTGGAGACATGGGTAGCGGGAGAGATGGATGGGTGCTGGTGGATTGGATGGATGAGAAGTTCTTACAAATCCTGGTTCACAACGGCTGAGCTAATTTCTGGTTCTACTCAAAGCTGGTTTGGATTCAGTCCAGACTGAGTGTGCTGGCACAGGTGAACATTCACACTCTTGGCTCACGACACCTCCACAGATCATTAAAATGCAGAGAAGACAGAAGCGGGGAGTATGTATATCTTCAAGTAGAGCTGGGCTCATTATGCGGCTTCATTTACATTTACTAAAATCATCCGCAGACCTATGAGAAAAAACTATTTGTAAGCATTTCTGTTGATTTTAAAAAATTCTGCTTGAGAAACAGATGTTTGGGAAATTTTATCTGAAAGTAAATTTGGCTTAAACATGATGCTTACAGATGTTTTCTGCAACTCTAGACCAGGTCTAAGCTTTTCTAAGATTTCACACTACTGACATTTATTAAAAAACAGGCTCTACCTCGAGCACTTCTAAAAGCCAACTTGTCCAAACACATGCTGTGCTGCTACCATGCTCTTTTGAATGGCATTACCTCACACAGGCTTTCCATTTTTGGATAAAGTCATCTCTTTTATAACAACTGTAGTAGAAAACTGCCATCTTGCTCCTAAAACTCTGCATAGAAACCCAAATCCCTGGAATTTACTGGAGGTAGTAAATGTGCAGCAGATACTCCATAACAGTGCTATTTATTGATCAGCCAGCGAGTGTTTAAATTCTACCTTTTCATGCTGGGACAAAGGACTCTTTCTTCAGACACAATGTAAAAAAATATAAAATATAACAATAGTAAAGAATATATTAAATCAGTTAAAATAAGAGGAGTCAAATGTTTTCATATTATTAGCGATATATTTCCCAGTGGTTATTTTGTCTGAAAAAGTAGTAATAAATGCTACTTCATGTTGTCTCATTGTTGGGGTTTCTTTCTAATATTGTAGAGTCTTTGCCCTACAATATAATGCATATAGAGGCAACTGTAGTTGTGAATTGTTGCAATTTAAATAAAACTGAATTGAAATAAAGTTCAGTTTATCTTGTCATTTATAGCAGTTAATATCTTTTTACCCACCCCTTCAAATACACATTACTGTGTATGCATGTGCAGAATCTTTAGGCAAGGGGGAAGATTTCTGTTTGTTCACTTGCATTTATTACATGATATTTATTAACCCATTATGTTAAAGGAGTATTTGGTTGTGCATGGACAAGCTGTTATTAGTAGTCCTAAGAGGCTAAGGCAGCAACCTTTCCTGTAACCCATCATTTCAATACTTGGAATGTTTTAGACATTAAAGCTGCATCACTATAATTGGTTAGTTTGTTTGTTCTGCTTGGGGGCATTGAAAGCTTTGATAAATGTATTAGCTAAAGATTTCATAATAAAGTAACTTAGGGTTGTTGCAAGCTTTAAGACTTTTCAAGACATAAAATTATTCATTTTTGCTGAAGAAGAGCTTACAGGTCATACCAACCGATATACAAGTGGAACTTTATTAGCAATGCTATAATATTAATATATGTCAGTATAACTCACATAGAAGAATCACATTAAAAGAAGAATAAGTTGGAACTTCTCTTCTTTTTAGCAGCAACTTGAGAAACGGGCCGAAAGGAGTGAAATGAAGGGGAACTTCGCCTAAACGTAATATTTATATTTGTGGGAACGGTCTGGGATTGGGTAGATTATTATCAGCTTTTAACCCGGGTTACAGCTACATGGCTGCAATCTTATCAGTACAGGTGGTTAGAATGTTTGTATGTTTTTATATGAGCTCTAGCAACCTGATTGAAAGTCTTCCTTGGGCCTTGCATCTGATTTTTCTTTTGGCTCTAATCTTTGGAAGTTTCTGTGAGACTATGCTAACACTGGATCTTTAGAGACGCGGGTGTTTTTGTTGTCCTGGGTTTGACTGTCTGGCGGCCCTGTCACCTTTATGACGGCGGTCTGATCCCAGTGCACTCTGGGAGCCCTGGTGTTGATGGATGATTGCTTTGCTGGCCAATGCCACTGCCTCCAGGACCATTTCCCCAGCACTCTTCAAACCCGGGCTGTTTGGATAGGTGACTTGTGAGGTAAGCAGATGAATGGAGACCTCGTCACAATGCCTGAATGAGCTTCTGTGTATGATGGAGAGGGTTGCTGACTGCACCAGAGTTTTAGGGGTTCGAGATGTGGGATTGGCTTACTGTGAAGACAAACTCTACTGTTCTGGAGGGAGAGCAAGAAGCTGCTGATGTATTTGATTGATATGCTTTTCTATGGACCTCTATCCTTTAAAGGCTGGTATGCATTTTATAAGGTTTAGCTGTTAACAAATGAGATTTTATGGCAAGTGGACTCAGGGAAGAACTTTGCTGCAATAATGTGACATAAATATGACTTTGAGACTAGCTTGAAATGAAGTTCCTGGTAGTTTAAAACAAATGGTTCTGAAACTTTAACCCTTATAAAATGTCCAAACACCGAGATCCCATTTCTCCCTGGAAAACCTGATTCATTGACAGAACTCTGAAGTATTTTTGGAAAATTGGAAATAGGGGCTGGGATTTACTGAAGCATGTAAAATGTCTGCAGTTTTCCAGTCATCCAACTCATTGTAGTCTTGAACACTTGCACCCATTTAGGTTTGCTAAGATGTTTCTCTTCTTGCACAAGAGGCTTCTTCAATTCTAAAAACAAATGTTGGTGAGTACCAGGTATTCAACTCCTAGCGGGGCTTGTACCATTTGGGAGTGCTTAGGGTCGTTGACCCACTATTGGTCAGATAAGATTTAGAAAAAGGCATGGGTCATTACCATGGCGGGGGGTTTAATGTGAAACCACTTGTTGCCCAGCCCATCATATGGCCTATTGAGGTTGCATGAGGCAAGGTGTGAGTGGGGCCTAAGTGACTCAGAAAGGATCTCAAGGCTACAGCTACACTAATCCAGATAAGTTTGAAAACAGCGTTTTCATCTAAAAATGCTCTGCGTCCACACTATGGTTTTCAATAGTTTCAGAACAGTTGTTCATCCACCCTGAAACGACTGAAACGCTTACGTTCCTGTATTGCGCATGAGTGAAACGTAAGACGATTCGACCTGCGTTATTAATGTCTGCTGTTTATTTACTTTCCAGCTCTTTGAGACGTCGCGGCAAAATGTCGAGGAAGTTTTTTTAATATTTTGACAATGAGTTGGAGTTGTTGCTGCGAGTAACACAAAAGTACAAAGTTGCAAAAGCAAGTGAGAATTAACGAATTTGAAGAAAAGCTATCTGGGGCCTGTACAAACTGATATTAATCTTTAATAGGGCTGTCAAAACTGAGGGCAAACTGCTGTATAATTCCCTCTGCTATCTTAGTTTAGCTGGTCACATGACTACATCATATGACTAAAATGCATCATCGTTTCCGAAAGCCTGCGGTTACGCTGTTCACACTTCGACACGAAAACTGTGTTTTGAAATGTATCCACTTTGGAGAGCGTCTTCAAAGAGCTCAGTTTTCCTTTACCAAAAATGCCGTCTCACTGTGGACGGAAGGCCAAAACAGAGAGAAAAAGATAAACGTATTAGTGTGGACATGGCCCAAGACTGCATCGTAATTGGCTGACCTTTGTTCAACAATGGTCAGTCACGATGGACATAAATGGCATACTTCACTCCTCTTTCAAACCATTTGTTTTCTCAGTCCAAAATGTGAACATCCACATCCTCAAAACATCTTTGCCCTGCACTTAAAGGACAAAGGCTGGTCTTTGTGTGATGGGATAACTCTCCCTATCTCTCTTTCTTACGAATGGCTTCATTACAGCCACCCTTCCACTGAGATCATTTCTGGTTAGGCTTTAGTGGACAGTAGATAGATTATTTGAAGAGTTGTAGGTTCTGTCAGATCTTTGCTGAATATTGTTCCTATTTTTTAATGACACGACTTACTTTTTCACTTTTGTTTAGGCCTGCCACTTCTTTTATCTCCTCAAACCTTTTAAGGGCACATAGCCATCCTGAAATATGCCACTTTTTGGCAAGTAGCTGTGTTATCTTTGGTATTTTTTTGTAGATTCAACTAAAAAATGTGAACAAATTAAGACTATATGTGACAGGCAAAATGGTTCTCATATGTGTAGATACAACACTGGTTCACCCCTTGAGCAAGGTGCCATTTTTTTGCACGAATGATTCATAGGTCGCAGGCAAGTTTCTTAAAAAAATAAGGTACAAGGACTTCACTGAAAAATGAGAGAAAAAGCAGCCAATTTCCAAAGAAAAACAAGAACTATTGCTCAAGACCATTAGAAAAAAAGAAAAAAACAGTCTGTGTCTTTGGAAGGAAAAAAGTCAACAAATGAGGCGTCACTCAAGACTTTTACACAGCGGTGTACTTCTATATGGTCACTGTTCCTAGTTGGTTAGTACTACTCAGTTTAATGTACATTTTATGCTAACTAAACATTTGTTTTATCTTGGAACTTTAATTGAGGAGATAAAATCTGAAGAAACGTGTAAAATGTTTGTCTTCAGTCACATCTTTTTCCTTGCCCAGATGTATAAATTCAGTTTTTCTGTGAGTTTGAACACACTTTAATAAAGATCAGGTATAGCACTAAATTTATTTGGGTCTAATGAAGGAGATCTTAAACAATGCTCCACTACTAGCCAAGACATCTTGAACACAGGACAGAAGACACAAAGAAGTGGGAGGTTGGTTTTATGAATCTATTTGTAAGGTACTGCCATCATAACTGATTTTTTTTTGTTCAGATGCGGTTTGAAAAAGATCAGAGATGTCCTGTAGTGCCAGATCTGAAAATGGAATTTGCGTTTTACTAGTTTTGCAGATGTCTTTGAGCTAAACAGCAAAGCCTCACTCTCCAGGTTTTGTTACTGTGTGGTTTCAGGTGAACAAGGCCTTCTATGTTCTCTTTGCTTAGCAAACACTATGATTGAGTATTCCTCTGTGTGATGATTTTCAGAGCTAAACTGCTTCTGGATTTCTTGGTTTCAAACCAGGCAGGTCAAAAGTACCAAGCAAGGGGAGCCATAGACAAGAATCCCACGACCTTAGGCTCTGGTATCCACTTCGCTTAAGATGCAACATCCAAAAGGAGCCTTTGCAGGAAGTCTCAGATAATTTAACGTTGTGCAGCTCCTCAGTTTTGGCCAGTCTTGACTGATTGTGAAATGGAAATCTGAGATTTATAGCTCCTGTAGGAGTCGCTAATCACCGGAGACAAGGGGCTTGGGAGAGAAGGATGAGCGGAGGCAAGCTGAATCAGTGTCCACTGCTGATTTCGTCCAACTGAGTACACATGAGTCTACATGTAGGGCTTGCTCGCATACCCTCAGGTACAGACTGACAAGCAAACATGCGCTGCTTGTATGCCTCCTTCAACACAACGGCTGTCTTGGGAGGATGTGCGGAAGACGTGCTTACTTCCTCCTCCCGTTCTTGCTGTTTGGTGGTTTTGGTTGTACATGTGTGAGAAGCTAAAAAAAACCAGACACGAACAACAGAGAGGCTGAAACCGAGAAACAGATTAACAATAAGGTTGAAAAGAAGAAGAGGATGTTATATCCACTGCTCCCAGCTACTCCAAGGTAACTTGATGCAGGAGTGCAGAGAAGAAGGCAGCGCAGACATCCAGGAAGAAAGGAGAACAGCCTTGTTACGCTGAGTTTCTCATGGGTCCGTTTCTTTTGACAAACTCCAGTGTGCTGTCATCTTCTGCAGCCCAATGCAGGGAAAGCGATGCACATGTCTGGTTGAAACTCTTACTGTCATATTTAAAAAGATGAGAATTAACAAGACTCAGAGTTTAAAGACAGAAGACTGTCTGCTGAGCATTCCCAAGGTCCTGTTGGACAAGTCTGTCAAAGACAATTAGGCACCAGAATATAACCACAGATATTTCATTTTTTCATTTATATATTAAACATGCAGAGACACATGTTCAGTCAGATGCACCACTTCATTATTATTCCATTGGGATGTTATCTTAAACTCTCACTGCCTCGTGGTTGCACAGCAGCGTCCTTCCTTATCAGCCTATCAAATTTAGTAGAAAGACTCTTTGATGTGACCTGCGAGGTGCCGCCTGGACACAATAACAGTGTGCAGATGGAGCTCATGGACCACATCACAGGGACCAGTAGGAGAAGGACATGCTTTAATTTCTACGGTCACCTCTTGTAGAGCTGACCTTCACACCTCCGGCGATCCATCAAGTGTTTTCCCTCCAAGAACTGCCGGAGGCTATCAGAGCGCTGGGTTTGTAAAATAAACATTTTTCTGTGCAGCACAGGTGAGAGTGCACCGCTTCCTAAAGAATCAAGTTGAGATGATAGTTTAATATTTGCTCACATCTTCACAATTAAACTAACAAGCAAACAAACAAAAAGAAAATTAACATTTTTAAGGCAGTTTACATTCATTTGGAGTCTTGAGTTGGATGTTTGAATAAAAAAGTCAAAGACCCTGCAGCCTCTAAGAGCAAGTAAAAGCTTAGCTGTGTACGTGTTCCCTCAGTGCTTGATAGCAAGCATGCCTGATGTTCGTACTTTGCTACCAGCTTAATCACAGACAACAGTATGATTATTCACAATAACTATAGGGGTTAGTTTTAATTCTGTTTGCCACTCGGTTTCAATTCTCTACCAAGACGTTTGTTATATTTTTTTGCTGTGTTCCTTTTACCTGGGAAGATGAAGGTACTGGGAGTGACATCACAAGTAGTGATAGTATTCAGAAAAGCAATATAGTCAATATAGTTTTTTCTTGCTTCCTAGCAAGCTACAGCTGTTCATCTACCAGTAGCACTGGAGTACAGCACAATGCCCATTTCTTTGTGCTGAAAACTAGTGTATGGCTTATTGAGCAGGTCAAATTAATGCAATGAAGCTATTGACTCAATACCTCCTGGGACCTGCGGTCCATGAGCTCCAGGTAGTGACTGAAAGAATAGGATTGTGTATAGAAATGCTGGAGATTAGTTTCCTCAGAAGTGTGGCTGGGCTCTCCCTGGAGATCTGAGTAGGATGCCTCCTGGATACCTTCTGGGTGAGGTGTTTCTGTCTTGTCCTAGTGGAATGAGGCTCCAGGGAAGACCCAGTAAACACTAAAGGAATTATATCTTTTATCTGGCATAGGAAAGCCTTGGTATCGCCTTGAATGAGCTTGAAGAGGCGGGTAGAGAGACAGAGGTATAGGCTTTTCTGCTTAGACTGACTGGGAACTCTGGATTTCTGACTTCCCACTTAAAATGGAAGTTGTGGACCGATGACAACAGCACAGACATAAACAAGAGGCCCCCAAAAAGAAAGAAACTAATAGAAAATAGAATTAAATTTAAAAAAAAAACCTTATTTGCTATATACAAAAATATTTCTGCTGATCTCCAAAAAGCTAATAAGGACTTGGATTTAAGTTCTGAAATGCATATGAAGATGATAATTAGCTTTAGTATTGCTCTGGTGATATAGTGTGCTTGGCTTTTCACAACAAAATGATCAAAGTCAGTTGGAAAAACATCTGAAATGTCCACTTTACAAAAAATCAACAACACAAAAAAAGAGTCTGTCATGTAACCCTTCTGAATCATTTAGATAATGTTGAATTATAGACAGTGAACTGAATTATGCTTCAATCCAATAACTACTAAATAACTACTAGGCTGTCATCGCCTATATTTTTAAAGGTTTTGAGGTGTGTGCCATCTTTTTTCATTTAGCTGAATGACTCACAATTGGAAATCTGTAAAAATGGAAATGTTGTAGTACAGCTGCATGTTGAATTTGTCCATAAATGCAACATTTTTAGCTTTGTGTTGGTGACGTGGTCTGCTGGAGAGCTCGCTTAAATTCTGCATTTGGCTGAAATCTCTGGTAATCTGTGCTTTTAGTGGCAATACCTTCCGTATGTTGAAAGTTAAGAATATGCCTGTTGAGTGCTGAGGGTGAGGTCAGTGACTGCTTCAAACTCTGACGAATGTTTTCTTATTGCTCTTTGCCCACAGAGAAGGTTGTGTTCAAAGAAGAGGAGTTATTTCAAGAATGTTTCCTGCAACTGAATCTGCTTTTATAATCACAGCAGAGGAGAAATTTCTGGGACACCATCCATCCTTATTTTTGGTGGCTTCAATTTGGTCGACTGTCAGCTGGATGCAGCATTGGAGTGATATTCTTAGAAATGTGTTCTCTCAATTTGCACATCTACAAGTCGTATTATATAAATAAAAATAGAACACGGCGTAGAGGAAAACAGCAGTGTAAGAAAATATGTTTAGACATATTTGTTAAGGTATAGATGAACTGTTCTCCTGCAGATCGAAGGGGAAAGGAAAACCTATTTCATTCTGACTGCTTGGGTGTTTTGGCAAGGCTAAAAATCCCACAATCACAACACCACCAAATTAAATCTAATCCATAAATTTGGCCACCCCAGTGTATTTAAAAGGAACCACCATGGTCAAAAAACAACATTCCAGCTTCATTAGTTTACACTGCTGATATTAATACTATCATTACAATTGGACATGGTTTATTTTGACTGCTATTACCACTAATACAATAATAGACCCTAATAGAGGCTAAGCAATGGGGGGGAAATGGGCACGGGATCGACTTGGAGTAATTCCCCCCCAGCAGCTGCAGCGGGGGGCCCAAAGGGGTCAGACGTACAGTAACACTTGACCCCAACTCTGTGTATGTGTGTGGAACAACCATCCCACCCTCCCACTAACTCCGGTCCCTGCAGACCAGCAAAAAGGGCAGTAACCTCTGAAGGCTTTGTTTGGTTGGCCGGAGTCTGAGCATAGGCCCACCATTGTAAGTCTGAGGACTCCTATGCTCGAGCTCTTGTTTTCTTTGGGAAGCAGGAAATTGGATGACTGGCTACCTGCTACAACAACATCCTGTACTTGAGAAGGCGTCTTTTCACCCATACCCACCTATTATTTCCCTTTTCCATCATACACAAGTGGTCAGCCAGCATTTTTTTTTTCTCCTTCTTTCTTTTTTTCCCTCTCGTCCTCAGGGCCCCGTGCGTGGGTTTGTCTAGGTTCCACTCAGGTTGAGATCAAATTGGCCCCATCCAGATGCTTCCGTTGAAAATAGTGTGTAGGGGCCAAATACTTTAGCTTTTGGAGCTTGACTCCACCTTGTCAGGTTAATGACCCTTTGTGAGCTCACTGGAATGACAGTGATGGTGTGCAAAAATGAATGTTCCTATTCAGACGCTCAAACATACTCACATCTACTTATAGCTCTGCCAGTGCTTTTCAGGTCACTGTAGACCAATCATCGTGATCTGTGTTGGGTCTACGGGAGACCACTTGCCACTATGAAAACATTCTTAAGGATTACCGTGCTATATAGACAGGATCTGTGTGGGCGTTGATGAGAGCTGATTCCAATCTGACCTCAGGGATATCCGACCTGCATTTGCGATATTAATGAAGATAATTATGCCATCATCAGGTGGGACGTTGGAGGTTGCAGGACTGCCCATGGACTACATAATCCTTCTTGATGAGGTTTTCTTGGAGAGACCCTCTTATATTGTAACCGTTTCACTGCACCTGGGACCATGTAACCATTGAGGTCACAATGCACACATATCTGCACATTTACATGAATGCTTTTAGCCTCATTATCAAAATAAATGAATTCATAATTCAGGCTGATATCATGTTGACACAAAATGACTTTGTATGTAGGAGACTGCCTGCTGCTGAAAATAAGGCATGGCATCAGTGTGAATGCACCAAATTACTAAGGCCAAAAGCAACATTAGGGCTGTGTTAGCAGCATTTTTGTGGATTAAACACTTTTATGTGATTGGATTAAACATAAAAAACAGAAACAGCCAGTGTTATTTCTATGTGTATTTCTATGTGAATTGCCATAAATATCCAAAGCATGTGATGTTCATGCTTGCTGTTAATTACCTTGAGTCAAGACTTCTCTTCCGCTTCCAGCTTCCAACACTCATTAGCAACATTAGCCAATGTTAGCTTTTAAATGGAACAATCGCTAATGTCAACAAATGACTGGCTCCAAGTGCAACACAGGTTCCAATGCAAATTCCAACACAAACTCTCCAAAAACAAAAACTATCCTGATTTTAGACAAGTTATGCTGCATTCCGTTTACCTCGGAAGTTTGAGCTGGGAATGACATCACTCACAAGTTGAGCGAGTTCTAATCGCAAAGTTGGAAAAGCTAGCAATAACAGGATTTGTTTTCCTCCTTACCAAGATAAAAAAAAAATTATGCATTACTATCAATACAGCACAAGGCATGTTTTTTTTTATGTGTGTGTGTGTGTGTGTGTGTGTATTTGTGATTGGCCTATTTAGCCAGTCACAAATACACAACAGTGGCTGTGACAGCTAAGTTACAGCTAGCTCAGAAGTTGCCTAACTTTAAGCTTCTTATATACTGGAAATGGTTTGCTAATTGCACGCCGCTTTGCAGCTGACAGCTGGATGCTTGTGGACATTGCAGGCCCTGATTGCCTGGGTAATCCTCTAACATATTTACTACCAGGTCATATGTCAATCAGCTGTATTCCTTGCTGTATTTGGTAGTTGTTGCAATTGCTTGGAAGTTGAGAAAGGTTTCTCTTGGTCCCACCCAATTGCTGTCATCAGTGATTATTTCACTCTTAGTCACTTGGAGTGAGGAATGTTATTCAGTTTCTCAGGTCTCCGGTTTCAACGTCACCAGTGTGGATTTTAGTTTCAGTTTCGCTTACTATAGCCGTTATTTATAAAACAGTGGTTGAACGGGCTATCTTGCAAGTTAAATTTAGCCAAGAATTTAAAAAATCTGAAATAAAAGTGCTACAGTAGTAGGCAAAAAAACACAAGTAGGCAGTAGATAGCATTGATAAATTTGATGATCAGGTCAATGTTTTTGTCATAGTAATGCTCAGGTATATAATCTGACATAAAATAGCCCAATACCATAGAACAACACTGTCCTGTGTATATTTAATCAGTGTTCACACAGCTGGCACATATATGCAGCATGCAAACAGGAGCTGCAGGGTGTTGACTTTAGTACACAGTGGCCATGTGGCTCATAACTAATCATGCTTCCTGTTTGTCATGTTAAAAACATTAAAATTAAAAACTGCTCTTCGACTACATGGTCAAAGGACAGGCTTATGAGTTCATTCCTATTTGGTTGCATTATATTGTACACTCACTGATAAACGGACCGATTAAGAATATTGATTGGTGCAGTTTTGTTTGTTAGATTTAGCAAAAAATATTTTTTTTGTGTGCTATTTCTTTAGCCCTTGCACAAGAAGAAGAGTCATCATTTTAAATCATGGTACAAAACACTGATAGTTTAAACAACCACCAATAAGTGCACCACAGTGTTTGATATAGCTACAATATTTCGCTGCATCCATTAAGTGCACACACATGCAAACTATTTAATACTTCTGCTTTCCCCTGCCAACAAAAATAGCAAATGGAAGCAAACTGAACTATCAGTAATTATTTTGCTTTTAGGAATTATAGTCACACATAATAAAACCATCTGCCAAAAATACACATCTACTGTACCTACTGTCCAGTCATAACTCAACTGTTGCAGGTGGAAGAAATTACCAATATGTTTCCCATTTTGCAACAGATGATTTATTTTATTTGCAGAAACAGTCAACATCTGTGTTTTATCAACAACATTCAAATGGTATAAAACATAGTAAAAATGCCTTACTGAAAAGAAAAAACCCCAAAAAACTATATTCTAGGAAAAAGAAACTCTCAAAATGAAAAAAAAAGAAAAATCTGATTCGGAGGCACTTAGGCCTTGGCAACACTCGTGCAGTCTGAGTTTTCCCAGGTGGTTGTAGTCAAGCGTCAAAGGCCATGATTACAATACTGGAAGCAAAGGGGAGGACCTCAAACACAATCACATCATAGGCTGATATGTCATCACTAGCCTTAAAGCTGCTGTATGGACTTTGTCACTAATATACAACGATCAGGAGTATCAAGAGTGGGCCTCTTAAATGGAGTATTTATCAAAGTTGTATGAAAATACAGTTCATTATGGACATAAATCAACTATTTACAACAGAAAACAGTGACGGATGCTTGGTGTTTTCTTCTTGGGAATGAAAAAGTCTCTGGAATTATTTGGTTCCTGGAGCCAACTTTCCATAAAATCAAAGGTTGCGTTGGTGTCCAGTTGAGCGCAGGCCTCGTTATTTTTTTTCTTCTTTTTTTTTGTCCGAAGACAATTTTTTAAAAACATCATTCAGAGCTGGGTGAAGCAGCTGAGTCTATGTCGTCATTTTCCAGCTCGTTGGGCGAAGCCGATTGTCCTCCCTTCACTCTCTTCCACTTCATTCGCCGATTCTGGAACCAAACTTTAACCTGTAGTGGAAAAAACACAGGAAATATTAAATTAGCATATAGAATGATGACTCTACAAAGTCGTTAGCATGGATACACTGTTGAGGTAAATTAATGTAGTTAATTGTGGATTAGGGGCAAAATTGCTAAGATGTCAAAGGTTGATTTCACAGCATTCTTTGTCTTTTGTGATCAGTTTTTAGATTTGTATAGATCATTAATTGAAAAGAACAATAGTAGCTCTAGTAGTATAAACACTTTGCACTACAAATAAAGGCTGTGGTCTTAGGACAATACAAATCTAAACCAGATACCCTTCTCACAGTACTTTGAATTTTTCACCACATTTGAACGTGTAACAGGATCACTGTGGCTTTTCTCTCCAGTTTGCAATTTTTAGCAAAATTTACAACACGGTCAGCAAAAAAATAGACAAATAATCCTCCACAAATCTCCCAGCACAGATTATAAATTCACTTGGTTTGCATTGGCCTTGCAGGGAGCACGGCTTGTCAGTACAAAGCACTGAGGCCTGGCTGCAAAATCACTCCAAATGGAGGGAGAGAGTATCGTATAGACAGCAGGTCAGAAAAGTCAACTGTCAGGAAGTCAGCCTACACAGGATGTGAGTTTACTGTACTTGTGGTGTGGACAGTGCTCATCTGTATCTTTGTGCTGTTCAAAAATGAGAATGAGCTCATATTTTAACTATCCAGACATAAATAGCTGCAAAAACACACACTTCCCGAGACCTGGGGAAATTACAGAGAAAAACTGACAGGAAAAAAAAATGAAGAGTGAGCATTTGTTAAGTCTGTGACCAAGATAGTTTATTTAAAGCTTTAGAAAATGTCTTACTTAAGCCTTTATCAGTAGGTGTCTAATACAGTTGGTTCCTCAAACAGCTGGGGCCTGTACATTTTAGTTAACATTATTCACAGTGGAGGAAACAATACACTTTGAAGATTATTGTTAGCTGCGGATTTGGTGCGGTAGTGAGTATTTACAACAGAAGAATGGTGTGTGGGATGCTCCATGGCAGAGAGAAATACATGCATTTTAAAGCAAATAAACCTCAAGTTATAACCAGGCTATGCATACGCAGTTATTATGTTTTTAAACTACTTGATTATGTCAATTTGCAGACAAAAGCACAGGTTTATTTCCCTTAAAATTATAAACTAAACTCTCTCAAATAGATTCAAATTAACTCCAACCTGTGTGTGCACAATTCAAGGAAGCCTTAGGCGACCCCTGCACATCCCACTAGAAGTGTCCTCCCCTACAGCTCTGGGATTCAGATAAACCTCAGTCTGTCCATTACTCAGGACTGATTGAAAGGACGGCAAACTGCCAAAGCATGTAGGATGAATTGGAAAGCGCTGTCTGGTTGCAGTGGGAGCCCTGAGCGAAGATGGAACCTGGCTGTGTGTGAATATTTCTGTCCATGTATGTGTGTGTGTTTTTTAGGGATCTGGGAAATAGATTTAGGAGCAGACGGCAGCATGTGTGGTCACTGTGGCACCACGGCCTCATTAGAAGGAGCTGAGAGGGACAGTGGCTTGACAAGCAGACCGGGGTTTGATCCAGCAGCATCGACACATGTTCGCCCGATTTCATCGAGTCTGGAGCTGCCACCCACTCATTAAAGCTGCATGTCATTCTGCTAGAACCACAGAATGAAAACTACTGTGGAAAAAACATGTTCATTGTACTTCAAATGCCTCTGTGTTTATGCATTGGTATTTAGTACAGGGGAAGGACAGACATTAAGGCTTTCCAATATGTTCCAAGATGTTGTATGATGTTGATGTGGAATGATAACATTATGGTTCATCCTGCCCTGCTGGAAATTGTATATTAGGGAAAAGCGTTGTACCTGTCTCTCTGTGAGGTCCAGGTTTACAGCGATCTCGTAGCGACGCAGCCTGGTCAGGTAGTTATGGTGGGTGAACTCTGCCTCCAGTTCTCTCAGCTGCTCCTTGGTGAATGCTGTGCGCTCTTTTCTTGCCTTGCAGCTGGAATCCACCTTAAAGCTGGACTCCTGGATATCTGGAAAGAGAAAGGCATTTCATAGAGTGCGAGCCATTTGCCAGTTTATTCCTTTAAACCAGAGATTCCCAATCAGGTGTCAAAGTGCTCTAATGGGTTTGTCGACAGATGAAAAAAAAAAAAAGAACTATTTATGAATTGGGGTTTGAGTGAAGAAATGACTATTAATCAAAAGTCAAAGTAAAGGCATAGCTTTTTTCAGCTGCTCCCAAGGGATCGCCACAGTGGGTGGATCCACATATTTGATTTGGCACAGATTTTTACACCAGATGCCCTTTCTTATGCAACCCTTCCAAGGATTTGTCTCTCTTCCTAGTTTTGAATTGCAGACCTTTCGTGTATTAGGTTATGTGAAAATATTAACCACTACACAAGGGAGCTACTTTCCAGCCAACATAACGGCATAAATCAGTAAAATAGAAGAGTAAGCCTAATGGCCAATAAGAATCGAAACTTTAAAAGATTAAAATTATCAGTAAAAATGAGAAGGTTCTGCGTGTTGGTGTATCTGCCAGTTAATACCTTTAGCTAGCTAAACATTGTGAAAAATAGTTTCAATGGCAAGCTAAGGTTATGAATATTTTCTTAGTTAATAGGATGGCTACCAAATTGAAATTGTTAGTTAAAATGTGGATCATCAAATAGAATTTTAACTTAACATCCTAGATAAATAATAGACTAATATAAGAAATTGGCTATAATTACAAATAATTTTGTGCCCAGACTAAATATTGTACATAGTTTAACAACAATAATAATAATAATAGTTAATATAGCAAGCTAAAATGAATAAATTGAAAATTATAGCTAATTTTCTGCTAAAATCATGAATAACAATAAAGAAATTTGCTAAATATGTGTTAAAAGATTGAAGAGAAAATTATACAGAAACAGCTGAAAGTGCTCAATAAGGAACAGTGGTATACATGAATTCAGATAAGAATATTTGAACATTAAGAAGCTGTGTTGATGGCTTTCTCTATGAGTCTGTTTGGATCAACTTAAAGGGAAAGTCAGGTGACACAAGGAAACCAATGCTTTAAAGCTGTTTGCAGTGAAGGTAATAAATGATCTGTACGATCCCATAATTTTTGTTTAAAACTAAATAAAAATGATCAGCATCCCCTTTCTTCACAAGCAGCTACACATGCAAGTGTGCTACTTGACCTGGAGACCCTTCATTTTCCTATCATTCACAGCTAATCTGATTTAAATTAGCTCCCCACTCATTTTGTGACTGGCCTCTAGTTCGCAATTAAACTGACCTCAAGACCCTTTTCAACCAACAAACCATAACTCCAAAGGCTCTTTAAAGGGTGGCCCCTCATATAGTAAACACTAAAACCAGCACTTTTAAAAGAGACCACCATGACCTGGCCTCACGAGTCGCGTACACCTGCAACCTGCGCATGCCGTGGTTATTTTTTGCTGCTTATTTCCCCTTATTTGTCTGTTCATGAACACATGCTGTAAGTGCAAATGTCTTCCTCTAAACATTCCTTCGCGATTTATGTATGTAAGAGCGTATCAGCACAGGGCAGGGGCCACCAAACCAGCCACAGAGGGCCTAAGTTAGTGGAGGAATGCAGCGGAACATCGTTAAAGCCTCTAACAAAAGAACAAAGGTGCGGATGTGTCCAGGTCGGAGTGCTACGTCGGTGTGGGTGTGTGTGTCAGAACAGTCCCCGTGGGAGTGCTCGGGGCAGATTCACATTAACTCATCTTTACATGACAGCAAACATCAGAAAAAAAGCCTTGAGATATCTCTGTGAATGTGGCAGTCAGAAAACCCACAGCCTAAGATTATTCAAGAAATAATGCGGTTTATACATTTATATATTTCCCTGCATTTCTCACATAGCTTAGAGAAATGGCCAAATTTTAAACCTCATTAACAGGATAAACATATATGAAAGCTGGTTGATTTACCTTTAAGTAAAACCTCTCCTGTGTATTGAAGGGAATGAGTTTCGGTAATAATTGTGCAGGGGTAGAGACACCAGCAGCTGATGTAATCACCAGAAAATGGTTCTAATTTGTCAAAGTGAGAAGTTCTGCTCTGTGCTTGCCAGAGCAGTGTGCCAGAATGTGAAATGGACTGCAGCACCTGGGCCAGATGTGACTGGGCAAACCAGGACATACAGTGTTTGTGCACACGTGTAGTTTTTGTGTACAAACGCCTGATGTGCCATGTGGTTTGTTAGGGAAAAAAAGAAGATTTGTTTTTGTGGTTCAAGAATCAATAACGACGGGCATCCTCAAGTGTGCCGACTTTTGAAATTTCCCAAGACAGGTTTAGCTGCTTTGAACACCTGGCAGGGCACATACTGGCTCTCACCAAACAGGCCCCCAATAAATATCCTGCACAGCCAGAGGCCATAAACTAGCAGGGAGAGGGCTTCTGCACACAGCAGGGTCTCCCAAAGGCAAACAGCATTTGGTGCCTTTCTGGGTGGATGGTGCAAAAGGAGTTTGTCTTCATCAGGACTGAATTAAAGTTGTTGTAAATTAGTGATTGTTTTAAAGCAGAAAACCCCAGGCGAAAACTACTGATCGCAAAAATGTGTGCGCTAAAGTTCAAGACTGAATTTCACAATGTATTAAGACAGTTTATTGGCTAACGTTTATTTTAACCCCTTTAGATAGCGTCTTTAAACTGTTCTCAGTTAATAAATGTTTAATTTCTTATTACAGCACTTTATGAGAATGGTGCTCAAACTTACTAGGCATTTATTAAAGGAATAACATTTACCAAGAACCTCATTCATCGTCCTAATCCTAATAGAGATTAAGCATATAGTTGCAAACTATTTGTATTCTAAGATATTTTAACCAAAATACTTCATAAGCTTGTGATGCAATGGGCAACAGTATATCTTTCTATCAAGCCAAAGATTTCATGGTTGTACATTTCCAGTAACTGAGCACAGTTTTCTGTTTTTCTATTTTATACCCTTGGCTTATGGTCATGGACCCCTAGGTATGATGTACATTTGTGCAGATCATGCTGCATTTAATCAAAATCAGCAGCTTTAAAAAATATTTTTAAAAAAAACATTTTTACACCTACCTGAAAAATCATTTTTTGCATGTGTAGAATCATTTTGCAGTGCTTTATAGTATACATTTATTGCTTGTTTGTATATGGATGGTTCACAGAAGCAGTTAAATTGTTGAAAAAGCATCAAAATGCATGTAGCAAAACCATCCGAGCTGTTAGAGGAAGTATATTTGCTAACAGTTACTGTGTTAAGTGTTAACACGCTCATTTTGTAATGGTGAAGAACTCCTTTTCATGCATGTCAGACCTTAAAATTTAATATCAAAACCATATTGATTTTAGGGCCAGCAACAGTCAAATGTTTATAACAGCATCCCTGTTAAATATCACAGTGTTATGATGGTCAAATTTTGGATTGCAGTCAATGTCAGATCATATCATTTTGGTTTTAAACATTTGGAAACTTTACCCGAGTGCACCACATTTCCATATCAGAACAAATACACAGAAGCAGACCGTATAGCAGCTGCTATGTATGTGCATGTAATGTGAATGCCTTCAGGACATTTTCCTAATATATGCTCTCCTACCAGCTAGTCAATTCGAAAAAGTGAATGGTTCTTTTCTAAAACCCAGAACTGATGCGGTGGTCAGACATGTTGCATGCACTCAGTGGGAGATTATGTTACGGCTTAACGACAGGAAAATGTCAATGGATAAGAATGTAAGAAGTGGGCTCACAGGAAAGTGATTTTACCAGACGTGGTCTGGCATGTTTTCAGCGTAGAGAGTGGAGGTTACAATAAGGTAAAAAAAAAAGGAGGGTGGGTGGAGTGGGCTGGTGTGTGGGGTGCTCCCTCACCTCCTCTTTTTCAATTAGACTCATGTCTGTTGCATGCATTGGTCATGTAGTATTTCCAAATTTGCACGCTTTACAATCAGACATGGTCTGTTATGTTTGGACAGGTCAGGGTTAAATACTGGACACTTTAGATGACACCATCTTTAGCAACATGCACTAGTGTACTTCTCTATGTGGTTTGAATTCAATATTAACATTTCTGGACACTCATCGCTCTTATGAATGCGTTATTTTTGTATTTGTCTTGGTCTTTTAATTCTGTTTTGGGTTCCCCTTTTTTAACTTTTGTTTTAATTTCTTTGATATTTGCCTGGCAAGTGGAGTGTTGGCTATATGAATAACAATTACCCCACACTTGCTTGAGTTCTAATAACAAAATTTCATTTAAATATATATTAAAATGTGTAAAAAGTTACATTTTTTCCAAAGTATGGATGCTCATTTTTCTTTCCTGTAAGACGCATAAATCACTGTGTTTATTACAGGCTAAATTTACCAAAAGCGTCTACAAATGAAATATGAACGCTCCATATGTTCTGGATGTGTTTTTATTTTGCTAGGGTGACAGTCCCCATAATAAAACCTTCACACATTTAGATTCACTTTAAAACTAAATGTTTCCTTTGGCCTGTTGTTCTGCTGCTAATGTTTCGCCTGAAACTTTTAGGATTGGTCTGTCGTCTGTTACTTTTGTGTCCTATTAGCAAGTGTGAAATATGATAGGCGAAATTATCTAAGGGCATTACTTCTTATTGATGTTTAAGCATAAAAATATATTAAGTCATTTTTTGTGGGAATTTTTTTAGGAAATATCTGGAAAGAAAAATTGTATAAAATTAAATTAAATACATTGAAATATCACCAAATACAGTTTTTTTCAACCCTTTTATCCGCTTGAAAAATTCATAGCAGCAATCAATACGCAACAGGATTGTGTTCAGGAGAAAAATACAGCGCAAAATCCCCAAAAGGCCTTTAAACGCTTTCCTCTTCACACCCAACTTCGTTTTTTATCATAATTTTTAATGTCGCCCTGCTATAATAAATCAAAGGTCTTTTTCCAACGGATACAGCAGCAAAATGAAAAGTTCAAATGCCTCATGAATCATCCTTTTGAAAGCGCTGGAACAATAAGAGGATGCAACTGCTACTTAAAGTGTGTCTTGAACACAAAAGTCTCGTCACCTACTCACCTTTTACATAGCGATCGTGTGAGTGTGCTGCTTTAAGGCTGATTTGGTGAGGAAATGCAGAGAATTTGTGTCATTGCCAGCTGTGATACAGGGCGCGGGAGGAATTCTTGACCTTGATGCGTATTTTTTTGATTTTCAGTGAGGTAAGAATGACGTAAATATTGTTTTTAGTTGATCTGTTTTTACACCTGTGCAGTAGTTTGGCATAAAAACTAAAGGAAAACAATTGTGGAAGTGTTTTTTTTTTTTTTTTAGTCTAAAATTTATCAGAGACCCTAAACACAAAAACAATATATCTGCTTTTTTTTTTTTTTACCACTCCTAAATTTGGCTATTTGCTTTCAAATGCCTGTAGGGATCACTGTTTTTTCTGTTCTCCTATACTTTTAAACCAACACACACCAGGTGGCACCCCTTGATCCCAGCTCGCTGGCTTACCTGTGACATCTCTTTTCCTCTTATTGGAGCTCTTCTTGTCCGAATCGGCCGACGCCACGCTCTGGGGTGAGTATTCTCCCTCCATACACCCGGGCACGGTGCCTGGAAGCCTGTCCCCCCCTACACTGTCCAGCTCAGGCCCTCCAGCCCCACTGCCGCCGCCACCTATTACTGCAGGGGCAACAGGCGGGCAGGCCTCAGGTGCTCTCACACGAGTCTCACATTGGTTGAACTGCCAGTCAGCTCTTTGGTAACCCCCTTGGCTCTCTTGGTACAGTCTGTCATCGCGAGGGTAGGCTGCGTGCGGCGTGCTCGACACCAGGCAGGAGGTGGAGAAATCTGTGTAGGCCAGGAACTCAGGCTTCTGGTGGAGGGAGAACGGGGCCTGTTGGTAGGGCGACTGCAGATTCACCCCTGGGACCCCAGAGTGAGGGTTCCTCATGCAGCCCCAGATGGGGCTGCTGGGATGGGCGCTCCGCATGCAGCTGCTGGCCGGCTGATCCATCGTGATGCAAAAACCCTTCGCACGAGCACAGTCTTTTTCCTGTCGAGGAATTTCAACCTCTCTCAGAAAGTAAGTTAGGACTAGAAATCGATATCTTTGTCACTTTTGAGTAATATCCACTTCAGCTGACTAAATGAACACCATCGTCTCACTGCATCTACTCACTTCTGTCAGAGGCTGTTGACGCTTCCACAGCCCAGAGCACGTGAGGATAGACACCTTCCTGTGACAGCACGTTTCCCTCTCTCTCTGGGA
Organism: Mchenga conophoros; assembly: GCF_057382185.1. Lineage (NCBI taxonomy): Eukaryota > Metazoa > Chordata > Actinopteri > Cichliformes > Cichlidae > Mchenga > Mchenga conophoros. The sequence goes on along the minus strand of NC_140533.1, from coordinate 25,543,514 downwards.
GCGTGCGTGACGTCCTTTGGAGCCTCTGGTCCTGACACACTCTCACACACTTTCCCTTCTGCGTCGCTCTCACACACACCCTCTCTCCTTCCCAGATCTAACCAAGTTGCTGCTCTTCGGGAAAGCGGCATCCACAACTGTATAACTCCCGTTCTCGGGCTGGCTGTTTTCACAACTCTTCTAAGGCATTCTTGACAAGTGAGCCCTCCTCCTTTTTAAACATATAGGTGGGAAAGAGTGGCAAGTTTATGGAGTGTAACGTGAGACTGCAGAGGAGGAGCCCTGCCGGCCACATGTTGGTAGTACCCTCCAACCAACCCTGCCTCATCAAACTATTAATCACAGGGGAAATTTTATATGCACATCTAATGGGCTTTCCAGACGTGGTGCTTTTAAAGGGACATTGTCTGAAAAGTATAAAGCAAGCACCCACCCACATGGGAGCTGGGGGACCCTGACTTATTTCAACTCCTTAGTGCTTTCTGACACCCAATTTAGTTCCTTTTTTGACACCCTTTAGAGGAAAGTTAACCGTAACCCTTTCCCTCTGCACCCCTGATCCTTGCCTGTCCTCTCCAATCTGAAAAGTCTTTCCTTTTTTTCCTCGTGCTGTTTTTATGGCTGTGTAAGTGTGTGTGCACATTACTGCAACACACCTAAATCCACCTGGCTGGACTTATTTAACTTTGAGGTGAAAGGACAACTGGATTTGATATTGACTATTCAAGCGCTCACACCTCCTGAGGTTTTCTCACGTTATTGAAACACAGTATGAAATTTCACCGTCGTATTTTACACATACAATCTAATATTTCCCCTAAGCAAACACTGTGACTGGGAGGGGAGAGGGGGGTCTTTGTCAGTTCATTTTAATTTTGTGATCCTGCATCTCTTACTAAATCTCTCTGAGATGTCAAGCAGCGTCAGCAGCAATTGTTTGCGACACCAATCACATGTAGATTAACCGCATTTGGATGAAGCAAGGATGCAATTATTCAATTTTCTGATTGCTGATTTCTAATCTCTGCATGCTACACATGATAGAAGCCACTTCCCCATGAAGTAATGTCTCTAATACCATTGCAACCTTTTTGGCTAAACCAAATTTTGGATTCAATTTCAGCGTATCTGTTACCCAATAAACCCGCTGAACCGCACTTTACTTAAATGCAGTTTTTCTTCATACTGCTCATATTTGCGAGCTGAGCTGCTTGCCTTCCTCACGCGTCCTTACTCTGGTCTTGACCTCTCATATCGCACCTTGGAAATAAGACAGAGCTGGAAGCTGTGGGAAAAGAAGTGAGAAAATAAACATGTTAATAAAGACACAAGGCACGCTAAAGGAGAACTGATTTGAAGCCGTGAAGAAAAAACAGGAGTTGAAAATGCCCTCTTTCATTTTCTAAATACTAGAAAATAATTTGACCTGCTTTTGAGAACATTTCATTCAGTTGCCGCAAAACAAAAATAATAAGTAAAACGTCATAGCAACAAATAAAAGGTTGGAATGACATTAAATCAGATTAGGAAATGGGCAACAAAACCAGGAGTGGACAAAAGAGAAGAGAGTAAGTGAGACGGAGAAGGAGAGGAAGAAAGGAGAGTGTTTGAGGTCACACACCAAACCCTTTCCATTTAGCCAGCAAATTGTTGAGCCATGAAGCATCCCTCGCTTTTACTGGCAGTCTGAGCCTTGGCCACACCGCAGGGAGCAGGAGTTACTCTACATTTGTGGTCAAAGAAGAGGCCATCTGTGTGTCAGTATAAATTAGTGTGTCTGTGAGTGTGTGTGTGTGCAATGTGAAAATTTACGTCATTAAGAGAGCGCACATGTGCGTGTGTTTCAAGAAGAAGACACGCAGGGTATTTTTATGTGTTTCGGTGAATGTGAGAAGCTATGTGTTTGACATTAAAGGATATAGAAATGGTCAGCATAAAATTAATTTGCCTAGAAAGCCATATGAAGTAAAGTCAAGCAAGTAAACATTAGCAGATATCTGCTTATGAATATGTGGATCCAAAAGAGTTATAGCTTTGTTCTATTGACAAATACAATTTGAATTGGTATATGAACAGACCTGCTTAGTAAGAAAAGAGATTTAGGGCCAGATTTATTGACATATTGTGCTTTTGGTTTTGGAAAAGAAAAAAACTGTCTGTTTTTACAAAGACAGCGCAGTCACCAAACCAATGTAAGAGGTGGGAACTCAGAGATTTTTGCACTTTACCCAGTTGCACATGTATTTCTGGGAGTTCTTTTTGTAAGGTGCAAAATATAGAGAGGAGAATATTTAAACTCAAGCACACTGATTTAAAAATGCAATTCACTGCTAATTGTACTGATATTAGAAAAAACCAACCCATCCTATATTTTGTACTTGATATTCAAATGAAGTCACTACACCTGTTTTTAGAAAATACTGCAGCTTTCGTAAACCACACACATGCTTTTCTAAAACTGCACAAAACCTCTAAATTAATGTATGGATAAATAGCTATTACCGTGTTTTCCGCAATATAAGGCGCAAAATCTTTTAAGTTTCTCAAAAATTGCCTTATAATCCAGTGCCCCTTATGTATGAATTCTGCTTGTGCTTACTGAACTTGAACCAATTTTATGTGGTACACGGCGCTCAAAAATCTTTCAAAAATGTTTTAGTATGACTTTGGTAAGCTACGGAGCCGCACCGCTTGACATATTGTTGGAGCATTACGGCTGCCGTAGTTAGGAGCCTCACGGAGTAATCTGGGTCCAAGACTCTGTCAATTTCAGGTCCCAAAGTCGAACAACCACTGCGGCATCACTGAGACTTAAAAACTGTCTAAATTCTTTCATCTTTAATAAAATTATCAGCGTTGCTGCTTTACCAGGTGTAACAACTAAGTTTAACATCCAGGCATCCATGAAAACAGAATTTATTAAATTTAACAGTCTGAAGTTAGCAGGAAGTAAGCAGGAAGTTAGCTCGCTAGTTTCCACCTAAACATGATATAGCATGCTCTGACTGAGAGATTTCTGAAAACTAAACAGCAGTGGCGTTTGCAGGGTTACTGAAGTTGGCCTAGCTGGTATATAATGATGTGCTAGGGACACAGTTATGTTAGCATAACATAAACACAGTGAAGCTGGAGGATGAATGCTAACTTTTTTCCACTCGATAAAAGTTAACGGGTTCAGGATGGTTAGGGACAAATGATATCGCATGGCAGGATGTTGTAAACGGACCAAACTTCAGTCAGGAGAACTGAGATAATCCATCCACAATATGAGGTTAGTCATTAATATACTGAAAGAACATGGAAATAGAGCAGCTGCGAGAGAATTCAACATTAATGAATCAATGGTACAGTAGAGGATGAAGCAAGAAGAATAAGTTGAGTCAAATTTGACTAATCTGACTGTTTTGTTTCGCTTAATGCACCCATTATAATCCGGTGCACCTTATGAATGAAAACAGACTTGTTCATCGACAGTGCACCTTATGGTCCGAAAAATATGGTACTAGAATTCATTCAGAAAATTAATGCCATTCATCTTGAATGTAATAAATACATACATGACATTCTTGCCCATGCATACTAGATTTGTGCAATAAGTTGTGATAGAATAAATTTATTTTCAGGGTTGTTCTACATCTGATCTGCCATATCTTGTCACTAACTTTAGGGGTTATAAAGGTCTATGTCAGTATATCAAACACACAAAGGAAAAGTAAAAAGGAAAACAGAACTTACCCTAAAGATAGACTTGATAGGATATAAAAATGTCCCAGTAGCTGTGATAGAGCTCAGAAGAGAACTGCTAAAATTCCCACGCCTCACATACTGTAGCCCAATCTACTACTACATGGACATCTTTGTGAAATTTCAGCTAGGTTTTACCTCACCATCTCCCCAGTGCAACATCCTTCTAATGTCCTATTGAGCTTGTGTGTTAATAGAGCAGGTAATCATCCGGAGAATTTACAGCTTGCTTACTCAATCCAAGCACCCATTCCTCCATCGCCACACGTGACCCAAACGGAGTATTTCCCCTAGTGAAAACACATCTGAAATCTTTGCTGTTGTCTTCTAGATTGGAAAATGCCCCGTGTTTCTAGTCTGCATGTATCCACATCTCCGGCCTTTAAAGCAAAACAAACTTTGTTCTGTGCTCTCAGCAGTGTTTTTGGGTCAGATTTAGAGCTGGAATGGATGAAATTAACTTTTCGTTGCAGAAAAAATTAATGGAATCTTTGTATTATTTCCTGTAGAAGCATAGAGGCAGTGTGAGAGTGCAAGACAGAGCCCAAGAGCCAGTGTCTCTTTTCTAAAATTTCACTACCTAACTTACTTTACAGCTACTCTTGATTTTATTGGAATGAATTGATTTTACTGTTACATTTTGCAATTATAAAAGCCATGCAGTTTATGTTCTATTTTTCCACAAACATACAACTGTCAACTAATATTCGAACAACACAAAAATGGAAAATCAGCTGATTTTTACATTTATTGAAACTGAATCCAATCCTCTTTACTATCACAGTAGTGAGCAACACTGCTAAACTGGGTGTGCAGAAATTTTAGGGGGTTATGCACAATGGAGAAAGTACGTGTGTCCAGCTTTTAAAGACTGACTCCATCAAACAAACTGTCATTTGTTTTGGGCTTTTCAATGGATTTGTCTCCAATAGGAGAACTCTATACCATCACCGGCCTTATCCTCTAAGAAACTGAAGTTTTGTTTATGTTGAAAAATGTTTTACACATTCGATTTAGTAATGCATGTGAACATTTCTTGTAACGTTGTGTTTATTTAAGTGAAGGGGTGAGTTTTTGAGAAGCCTATGAGTCGGTGGACTGAAGTCATAGGCACCACACATTGCAGATAAATGAGCTGGACATGAGTCACATCACCCCTCACCCTGCTGACAACCTGTTTCTGTCAGTCTAGCTCCATGTGTGTGTTTAAGAGTGTGTGTTTGTGCACAACAGAGAAAAACTGAGAGAAGAGAGAGAATAAGAGAAAGCTCGAGTACGCACACGCATGCAGAATTTGTAAAAGACTGCTTTGCTGTCATGTCCCTATAGATGCAAACTTCCATAGGAATTGAATATGTATGTATGTATGTATGTATGTGTGTATGTGTGTGTGTGTGTGTTTTCATCTGATCCATCTTCATGACACTGGCAGGATTAAAGCCCTCCATCAGTCTCTTGAGTCTGACAGCATGACCTCCTGTGACCTCATGTTCACCTGGGTCTGACTGGACTGTGGGAGCCTTTTCTCGGCTACTGTCTTGAAAAACAAGCGTGGAATGAATATAGTAGAAAGGATTTTGAGTAAAATCTGGTAAAAGTGTATAAAGAAAGGAAACAGCATAATAAGAATAATGTTGAAATAATGTTTCAAATGTTAAAAAAAAAAACACTTAAATGTCTCTGGGTTTGTTTGACTCTGTCTCGTTAAGTAATCTCATGATTAAATAACCATGACACTGAGATATCATCAGTCCAGCTGGGACACATATAGGAGCTGATAAACAAGGAAACACTTGTCTTATTGGAACTAAAGCCAATAACCAAAATCACAACATGAAATCTGCTTTTGTGTAACCACAGAATACAAGAACATGGGTGCTCTGAGGCACGGAGCTTAGGGGTGTCAATAAAGTTCAACATGGCCTGGCTTTTTTGAGTTAGCTGGCTTGACTAAACCTAAAACTCCAGTCAAAGGGAGGAATGGGCATAATGCAATGGTCAACAGTCACAACAGTCAACAGCAACAGTTTTTGTTTTTGCTTCAGGCTGTACACAAAAGACACTTCTAATGCATTTTTTGACTATTCTTCTGTGCAAAACGGACCACGTGTGTGCTTCTTCCAATCAGAGACAGAGACTGAATATTATTGGTGACAAATAGACATTAGACTGCACTTCCAGATGTCTGAAACATCCATGTGCTTTTTGGTGCCAATGGTAGATTTTAAACTGAAATTCTGAACATAATCTTTTATGGAACAGGTCTTGTTGTCAACATTAGCTGAGAGCCCTATGAGCACAGGTAGACAGAGGTGGATTTTATTTTATCCAGAAAAATTATCAATAATTTTTTTGAGTGTAAAATATAACATTTAAACAGTACTAAACTCAGGTTTAATCTTCTTGTGACATTGCCAATCTTTTCCTAATTTAATTGCGATGACCTCAGCAGCCAAACATCCTACCCAAACACCAAGAGAACAACAAATGAAGAATTAATTCAACAAAAAAATATTTTATTTATATTTATTTACTCCCTTTTCCACCAGGATATGACTCTTCAGATTAAATATGTTTTACAGCAGTGTCCTGGCCAAGACAAACATCAGCGCGATAGACTGATAACACACACACAGAAATACACACAGAATTAATAAGTATACCAAATGTGCAAGTGATAATGAGTAAAATGGAAAAACAACCAAAATACTAATAAAGCCTACGACATGAGCAAAGGTCGCCGTCTCATTCCAACAAACAGGGATAGTGTTATTCAGGGAAAACATTTCCAGCTTGAAGTAACTGCCTGCAGGTCATTTAAAAATCACATTTTTAGTGGATTTTGCAGCTGAGTCCAGGTGGACCAAGCTGCAAATTTGAATCTCTTTTTCCATATTCAGTGTGGACTTCTGGGACACCAGAAGGACTGAGGTCTTGGGACTGTAGACAATAACTTCCCACACTTTTCTGATGAATGTAGGTCAGTAAGATGGAAGCAAGACAAGAGCAGCCTTATAAACAAGAATGTACCAGTGGCTCAGTCTACAAAATAACAAAACAATATGTATGTACTGTACCAATCAACGGTGAATTTACTCTGGTAGTCACTTCAGCAAAAACTTTGTCCATCATGGTCGAACTTTAAACAGTATTTTAGTTGCTGACCAGGTCATAATCACGTCATCATATTTGGCATGTTAAACATCTTTGGGTATGTGTAGCATCTGTATGTTTAAACTACTGACTGAATTGTTATAGAAACTCATCTAACAAGTACTACTTGTAATTATATTATACAGTTAAATTTCAAATGTTTTTAAATGTAAGTAAACTGTGCTTATTTTTTTTGTATAAACTGCTTTTTATAAGAGCTATTACAAATAGGGAAAATTGAGAAATAGCTGGAAGTGGTTATTCATGCCCAACTTGTTTCAAAAATAATTTGTAATGCACAATAAACTGTACAAACAGCTTCAGGCACAGAGAGATGTGGGTGAAATGGATGGTGTGTTTTTTATTCTTAGTTTGCCAACAGCATTACCTAAAGTCATTAGCTGCGCAAGCTAAATGACTGACTGCTATGCTGACAAATGGGCAGGATTTTGTGGTTGCTTAGCCAAAACAGCAGGATGATGTCAGTGCTCCTGGCTGTGAAAATGTCTTAAAATAAAAATAGAACAGTTTTTAGGTCGGTTGAAAAAAAAAGGTGATTTCTCTTTCACAATAAAACCTGCTTTAATGATTGTTTTGGCTACATGGCGGCTAAAAGCAAAAGTAAGCTAAGATAAAGTGTGATTCTGCCCACATGCTGAATGTAAGTTCTTTGGGTTATTTTGTTCATGTTATGAACCAATATAACTCCAACAAAAATACCTGGTTCCCTGTCTCCTAAATGTTCCAGTGTGCTTGTGTTCACTAGCTAGAAGCTAGCTAGCTAGCTATGTGTGTGACATCTTTTGCTAAGTAGGCTAGATTAAAACTTTGTCTGTTTAGTAAATAACAGTACTGAGACACAATCAAAGCAACAGGATTGTGGATCATAAAGTGCTTAAAGTAGTCAAGCAGACTCATGAAGCTGCATTGAACTGCTGAATGCAACAGTTTATTAGGAACAGGTGGCATCCTAGCGGTGGGTGTTGTGTTGCTTTTAGTGTTTGTTATTTTTCTGTTCAAATATGGTGGTTTATGCAGCCAAATTTATTTATTTTTGCCTGTTTGTATAGGCGTCATTGATGTGTATTTTTGGATGTGAGTCCATCATTTTTGTTTAAAATAGTATATTCAATTATCTTTTCAACATAATTCGTTTGATCTCTTATAGTTGCACCACCTGGCTTGTGTTTCTGGGTTTTACTTAGACTCCTTTATTAACTTTTATGTTTAATGTAATGATATTTTTTTTTAATCATTTTTGTCAAGTTAACATTTTCCTAATTTTGCATTGTAGCCCACCTGACACAGAGAGTGTGCCAGCCTACACATGAGTGGGATTTAGCTATTTCTATCCATATTTAAGGAAGAAATGCAAACCATTTCTTACCCCTATTAAACACCATCTTTGGTCTTCTGCATGATGAATTATCCTTTTGAAAAATTATTACCTTTTGACTTCAATATAATATTAAATAAATAAGTCTCACATGGTTGTGGCAACCTGATATTTGAAAACAGCCAAATTGCTGGACAACATTGCCTCAACAGCTTTAATAAATGTTGATTACTTAAAGAACTAATAACTCTTACAAGTGTATTTTATTATGAATTTATTGTCATTTAAAAAGAAGGTTTAGCCACCTGAAATTTTAGTTTTTTAGAGATCGAAATGGAAAAGAATATAATTTTATTGCAAACTAGCATACTATAAACCCCCACATGAATTGAATACATTATTTTAAATGGGGATGATGCACTCAGAATAAACAAAAGTCACTTTTTTTATATTTAACCAGTGGTTATTAAGCAAGCCATATTTGGGCATATTAAAAAAAAAAAAACTTGTCATGCACTCATGTCTGCAATACTGCGCTGCTGCAATTCAGTATGAAGTGACCAAAATATGCACTAGTTTCTATTTTTATTTAGTCATGGATGAACACAGTGCTGATGAAGTTTACTTTTTTTTTGTTTTTTCTAAACCCTTGTAAACTGAATCTCTTTGGAATTTAAACAGTTAATCAGACAGAATTAGATCTTTTCAAATGTCATTTTGGACCCTGAAAAGTTTGTTATGTAAATTAATCATTTGATTAATAGTAAAATGTATTTGATCTGGAGTCATTAGTTAGAAACATGTGTATTTAGGCAGTCAGTAGACTTCACTAGCCGCAGACATTCATCCATTTCACCACTACTACTAGACAGACACACACACACACACACACACACACACACACACACACACACACACACACACAGCCAATGAATTTGGTAACATGTGATTAAGAAATAATGGACATGTTGTAAAGAAAACAGTAACAGTACATGTGACTATGGCACAGTTTAGGTAATGTTTGGCCACAACAGTACAGCTCTCAGCATTTTTGCCATTGCGTTACTGCAAGCACTTGGATCATATTTTAAAGTGAAATCTCTGGATGTCTGACTAACTGACCAATCCATCATAAAAACTATTTTTAGGGTTACGGTTCCAATATTACAGCAATCCCAAGAATAATCTGCAAGCTATCTGGTGATTGCTCCTGAAAATGTAGTGTCTGCAAGACTTACAGCATTTTATATGTGAATGTGTATGTGGGGGAGAGATGGAGGGGGGCAGCCACAGGTGCTAATAATCACATATGATCACATATGATTGGAGTCAGGTGTTGGCAACAGTTTCTTGGTATTGTGGAGGAATATTATAGCTCTCCAAGGCTTTGGACTCTCATCATCTTGCATTGTGAAGTTGTTTACTATTTTTCCACAGTTATACTCCCAGAGAACATACTACAGGTCAAAGCCAGGTTATAGACTAAAGATGATTCCTAAGAGCATTGAGAGCTTAGAAAGCCAATGTGGATCAGCTGTTCAGAAAAAAAGCTTGTTAGCTTGTTTAGATGTGACCCAGAAAGGTGTGACTTTTAGAAGAATGGCTTAGGAAGCTAGTTTGGCAAATGCCAGGACCCCTGCAGTCCCTCTTGAGGGTGGTGAACTCATAAGTGACTGGGCACATGTGCCTTTTTTTGGGCCCAGCTGGGTCTCACTGGTTAAGGTTTGGCTCCAGTGTGGGTGAGGTTAATCTGTCCTTTCTTTATAGGGGCATTCTGAGTCACTTTTAGTCTGGCCCTTGCCCCCAGAGTACTTTTCTTTTCCTTCTGAAGCCCTACAAATTCAAATTGCCCCTGACAGCATAACTCCTGGGCACAGAAACACCTCGGCCACAATAAAGGTGGCAATTTGCCTCTTAGGTGAGGTGTTTAAGGTACGTCCTGGGAGGAGACCCAGGCAGACCCCAGGATATGCTGGAGAGGTTATGCCTCTTGGATCGCTTGGGATTACTTTGGCATCCTCCTGGAAGAAGGTAGTCAGTGACAGGGAGAAAGGTTTGTGCATCTCTGCTAAGACTCATACCTCTCTAACGTGGACTAGTGGAAATGTAGGTGGATGGCTAGGTTAGGCACCGACTTGGATGAAAGTGTAAACAACCACACACCATGTGAATCTCATTTTCAATATTAGAAAAGTTTCATTTTGGGGGAAATAAGACCAAAAGGTGACGTCTTTCAATGACAATTTATAAATATTCTCTCCACCTTTTAATTTAGAGCCCAGTAGAATAAAATATTTTGTCCAATTTTGTGAGATTCCTGCACAGTAGCTGGTTTGTTATCAACTTTTTTTTGTTGTGAAATGCTTGAATTGAGAATGAACTCTGACAAAATGTAGTGGTTTTAACAATAAATTATCCCTCTTGTAGTGTTCTGGAATTTCTTCATTCTAAGTGAACTGACCCCAAACGTGTCTTGTATTTTATTACAGGCCTTTAGCTTCCATGTTGGGTCATTTTACAACAATGAAAACAGCTAATCTTTACCTCACTGACACACCACCACAAAAACTAATTTCCCTGCTGCCACAATATTACCACACACTGTATAATATGAGCAGGACCAGGCTTGGTCAAACACTGGAAGCCAGGCCATTGATTTCATTGGCAAACACAGCAGATTTCTGTTCCAACCACATTCTCGGTCTGCTTTAGACCACAGAATGAATTAATGCTTCGCTCATGGAAAATCAATTGAAGAGTGCTCTCTAGTGGTTTTCAGTCAGAACAGCTGAAATATCCCTGAACCTTCATTTCAGAGTCAGTTTATCTCCTTGTGAGGAGAATTTCAGTGGTATCCTTTTTATTTCAGACAGCGACTAGATTATTGGCTTTCAGACTTTCCATTTATTGTGTATAGAAGCACTTCTTAAACCCTAAATCCCAGTTGTTTGGCTTATTCAACGCCTCCATAAAACACTTGTCATCAGTCTTTCTCTGAAAGGTAGGTGGCGTGCAGCACAGCTTAGCAGCAGGATGCTGTATTATTGCCATGAAAAACAATCAGATACATTCACTTGCTTCCAGCATTGTGTAACTGATGTGCTTTTGTGCTTTGGCTAGAGACAAATAAATCAGTCCAGATTCAAAAAGTAACCTCAGATCCATCATATTTGATAGCGCATACCTAATTTCTGGTTACTTTAGACAGAAGGTCTTACTGCACATTGTGCTGACCTTTGATTTTTCTGCTCAAATTCAACAGAAGAAAGAAGAACTCTCTACAGTGAGGTGCTGGTGATCACTTTAGAAATTTAAGAGCACAAAACAACATAAATCAGACTAAATTCCTGTGGGGTTCAAGGAATACACCTGTTTTTAAGGTGTCTGCAGGGACTCATTCAATCTTCTTGTATGTGTTCAAGTCTGCGTTGCGTGTTCATAGATTACCTTCCTTCTTGTCTGCCTCATTTTGTGTCCAAGCAGCGCAGGGCTGGACTTCCTGCTTTGGGAGCTGGGAGCCTTTGAAGGGGAATGCTGAGCATGCTCTCTGGAGGGTTGTCAGGATCTGCCTCAGCTAACAAACACCTCAAAAGGGAGCAAAGTCACTAGGCCAAACACTTCCTCAATCACCGAGCAAACTCTTTGGGATTTATATTCCCGAGGCATGGCGGCACCAGCTCCCTAATCTTCACAATGGGGAGTTCAGGCTGGGCAGAGGAACAGAGCACATGTCAGCACATGCATATCACACCATGTAGGGGGGACATGTAGGTATTCACAAACACACAAAGAAACCACCCACGCATCCACATGAAAGTTTAAAAAAAAAAGGAATCCCCAGATGTATGAAAAGGAAGGAACATAACCATAATGGGCGTACAGATGGCTGCACGCACACCATTTCCCTTAAGCTTTACAGCAGTGATGTAGGTAAAGACAGGGGAATATACTGAGGTAGGGCAGAAGATGACGAGGGGGTGTCCTCTCTAAATAACACCATATGGTTTGATCCTTTATAGATTTTCTGTTTATATGAATACAGTACTTAGTCCTGTCTCAGAGTGACGCTGAAAAACTAGTTCATGCATTTATTACTTCAAGGCTGGGCTACTGTAATTCATTATTTTCAGGATATCCTAAAAATCCCTGAAAAGGCTTCAGTTAATCCAAAATGCTGCAGCAAGAGTACTGACAGGGACTAGAAATGTGAATGAGAAGAAGTGACCCAAACGCAGGACTCGTTGATTAGTGAAGGATTACCAAGGTGTTTATTGTAGGTTGGATGAACAGAACATGACTGATTGATTGATTGATTGATTGATTGATTGATTGAACTGAAAACACACACAGGTAGACAGGCTGGCACAGAAAACAGAAAGTGAAAAACACAGATGTGGAAAATAAACTGAACATGACAAAACTGAAAACACTGGGTGAACCACCCAGGAACCCTGACAGCTCCCTGTTAAATCCAGAATTGAATTCAAAATCCTGCTCCTCGCATACAAGGTCTTAAATAATCAGGCCCCATCTTATCTTAATGACCTTGTAGTACCATATCACCCCATTAGAGCACTTCGTTCTCGCACTGCAGGCTTGTTCCTAGAGTATAGTAAGTAGAATGGGAGGCAGAGCCTTCAGTTTTCAGGCCCCTCTTCTATGGAATCAGCTTTGGATTCAGGAGACATAGATTATCTCTACTTTTAAGGTTAGGCTTAAAACTTTCCTTTTTGCTAAAGCATTTGTTAGGGCTGGACCAGGTGACCCTGGATCCTCCCTTTTTTATGCTGCAAAAGGCATAGGCTGCTGGGGGATTCCCATGATGCATTGAGTATATCTTCTTCAGTCACCTTTCTAACTATGTGTTCATAGACCTCTCTGCATTGAATCATACTTGTTTGTTATTAATCTCTGTCTCTCTTCCACAGCATGTTTTTATCCTGTCTTCCTTCTCTTACCCCAACCGGTCGCAGCAGATGGCCCCGCCCCTCCCCGAGCCTGGTTCTGCCGGAGTTTTCTTCCTGTTAAAAGGAAGTTTTTCCTTCCCACCATCACCAAAGTGTTTGCTCATAAGGGGTCATATGATTGTTGGGTTTTTCTCTGTATGTATTATTGTAGCGTCTACCTTACGATATAAAGCACCTTGAGGCGACTGTTGTGTTGATTTGGCGCTATATAAATAAAATTGAATTGAATTGAAGTACTGGATACAGATGACTGACACTGAAGACAGAATACTGTTTGTCAATAATACATTTGTACACAGTTGAGGTTCTGGATACGTTTCTGTGTTTGTTAATATATGTGTAATAAATGTGTCATCTGGGATTTTTCTCTTCATGTAAAGGTATTCATGTTTTTTTCTTCTAAAGGATAAGAACACTGGCAACACTGCACAGCTACTTTAACATGGTGCCTTAGTGGGAGATTAGCCAGTATTTGTGCTAAATGGAAATTGAGTTTACATAATGCAAGCTCAATTATTTTTTGAAGCTTTTGATAACAAATACTTGAGAGCTGTCATGAAGTGAAAGAGGACAGAGGATGATTCAAACCAGTAGATACTCTGCATGTTAAAGCCTCACAATTCGAGGATGCATAATACCCTATATATACACTAAAATATGTTAAAAAGATATAGTTCCATTATATACTGCAGTGAAAAAGCCTTTTAAACTAAATTCTCTTAAACAACAGACCTAACCCTCCCTTTAACTGCTATTCATTGCCCCATGTCTTTCTTAAGTTTCTGCAGACATCAAATACAAAATGTTCGCCCATGTTAATGTTTCATTTCATATATGAGAACCTTGAATTTTGTTTTATTTTGATTAGTAGGCATTACTTGAAAGACAGTCTTTTAACTTTGTACTTGCTTTAAACGTTTAAAGATTTTACTCTGATATTAGCATTTAGAGTTTTACTTACTGAAATCCTTCATTTTATTTGGTAAAAATTTTTTATTTCCTTGAGCTGGTCTACTTTATTTAACTATTATCTTATAAGATATATTGCAAGAATTTGCTAACTTTGGGATAAATTGTCAACCAAAAACAATCCATTATTCAGTTTAATTCCAGAAACAAAACAATAAACCAATATCCAAAATGTCATAAAAGGCAGCCATTCAAAACAGAGAGAGCACAAGAAGATTTACAGCCACTACAACAAAGGGCAGATGGAACTATTAGTGCAATGATAACTGACTGGAAATGACAAACAGGTGACAAATGAGACGCAGGCGATCATCGAATCAGAAGGCAAAGCTGACAACGATGTAAGAGCGAGCTAACCGTCAAAGTGAAACAGGAAAAATCACCCAAGTCACTAACACAGACCTGATGCTATTAAATAACACACAGGAACCAAAACTAAGACTATGATATATCTGGAAAAATAAAGAAATGAAAATAGAACAAAATTCAACCTAGCAAGAAATAAACAAAAACCTTCAAACATAAGAATAACAATATGAAAACTCTCAAAAATAACAAGAAGACAACAAATATCTTCTCTTGTTAAACAATCAAGTTCAAGTCAGTTCATTTCAAACATTCAATATGTTGTTGTTGTTCTATTTTCCATTGAACTTACGTTTTGTTTATTTGCAAACAGAATTGCAACATAATTTATCTTTGAGTTTACACGAGCCTCTAAATTCAAAACAATATACAATAAATCTTATTATTAGCAAAATTCAATAGAATATCAGGAAAACGAACCAAACTTATCACCTATCCTGGAGCTTTCTTGAATCACTAATGGATAAAAGTTTGGATCTGTTGACTCGCAGGATGTTTATAAGCACTTTAATTTATTTTGAATCGGTGCTGTCTCAGAAGAAAAACAGTGAAAGTCATTCTCAACCTTTAAAACTGAGTAAAATGCCTGATATCAATATTAATCCACAAAAGCTTCTGCAACAATAACCTTTTCTCCCAGATATGTATTTATATGTTGAATTATATATGTGCAATCACAGCAGTGGAAATGGTAAAACTAGCCTATTCAGCTGACAAAGACCAAAGCATGTAATGGATTGGCGGAGACAGTATCCACTGTATAATGACAACATGTGAGGACAAAAACTCAATGCTTCAGACAGAGTAATGTTAGCCTTAATGCAATGTCTGCCTCCTCAAAGCCACAGCAGACGACGGTATGATAAGACGCAAAGTGCAGTATCGGCGATGTGAGAAAAATTGCCACTGACAGCCTCCATTATTATAATTACCCAGAGAGTATATAGACCAGTGAAATCCTATCGGGGTTCAGTGTGGGGGCAAGCAAGCAGCAGTGGAGGGCATGATATCATGTGTGGTAAAATATGCAGTGCCAGAGCAGGCACAAGAAAACAAATGTCTATATTTAGCTGGCTGATACTTTTACGATGATGAATACTATACCAAGTGAGTCAGCCCTCAGTCAAAAAGGAAAAAAAGGAAGAAGAGGAAGAAGAAAATAAAAAGGATGGGGAGGAAAGGAATTCCAGATGTCAACAGTAAAGTTTGTCCAGCTCCGGTTTGTGGCCGCTGGAGCTTTGTGTACCTGCCCCTGCTAAAGCCATTACCTCTGGTTGCTGCTCCGGGGAGCTGCACAACAAAGCCAGAGAATTCTCGGAAGCCCTTCAATCAAGCGTCGTCCTGACACTGCTGCAGTTCCCTCTCCCAAGAACACACTGTTAATATGACAGGCTGGAAGTGGGGAAGAAGTGGAAGGTGTGTGTCCGTGTTCAGTGGTACTGGATAATGTTGAACATGTATATATGTGTGTGTGTGTGTGTGTGTGTGTGTGTGTGTGTGTGTGTTTTTGTCTGTATGTAAGTGTGTAATGTGCAAAATTCTGATCCAAACTAGACATTGCATTGATATCAAATAGTTTTACGATTTGCTACAAGTTGTGGTAACAAACTGCATTAATCAACTGCTCCAACGCTGAGGTTGTTGGGGTGGATGGTGGACCAGTAAAGAGATCGGGATTCACACTCAGATTCCTGTAGGTATGAATAGAAAATTATGTGAAGATTTAAAAAAGGGCTTTGTCTAATCAAGTGAAAAAGCTATATTAATAGTTTTTGCATTTTATTCAGAGAACTAAAATGAATTACTTAGACTTTAAATTACATCTACTCTTTTCCTCTGTTTGTGTGCAAGTATACGTGCGAGCCAGTCAGATTTGTGGTTTCCAAAATCATCATGCTGTCCTCCAAAACCCTGTTTAGCTTACATATCACCTCTATGGATGGACACACTTCATTCCAAGATTTTTAAGTCGTTTTCTTCCCATGGCCATCCTTTAACCACAATCAACCTCCTCTTCCAGTGCAACATCCCCCCTGGAGGGGGAAACTGGTCCCCATCACTTTCACTTTGAATTGAGTTGAACCAGACATGGTCGCTGAGTGTTGTATAATGTGATGATGAAGCCTGGGTGGCTCTCTCGTGTATCTAATCCAACCATGGGCTCTCTTGGGAGCCTTTTCTCTCTCAGAGATATTTTGCAACCACAAAATGAGAGACAACTGCCAAACAAGTTCAAGGAAACGTAATGCTGTGGAGAAGGCTTGCTAAGGTTCTGACTGCCAAAAAACATAAATGTGATTGTCTTTACCCTTTTCATTCCTCATATTCACATTTGAGTAGGGCATCCAAAATATTTCTTAACAACATATGAAAAGGGCCTCTTAAACTTTAGAAAGATATAGAACATTTGGGAGTGTGAATGTGAGAATTTTACAATGTTCTGTCAATAAATTTTAACAATAAATACTGCAATAAATAAAATTTTTTAAAAGGAGCTTTGTGACTTTTTATGCTACAGTCTCATTAGGGAAAACAATGGAAGCAGACTATGGCATGACAGAATTAATGCAACCGTGTGCAGCGTACTTGCAATCTTGCCATTTGAAACTGTTGCTTCAAAGACACCGACTAGCTCTACAATCTGTTTTGAGAGTATTTGCAGTCAGTCAAAGTCCTATTGTTTGGATACCCCCAAAAACTAAAAAACCAATTGCAACAATCCTGTTATCTTATTTTTTTCCACTAGTGTAACTCAGCTAATTAGTAAAAAACTCTCAACTAACTAACTTAATGTGTATATATGGTTTTCAAAATAAAAGCCCTTAGATTTTACAGAGATTTTATGCTAGACTGTCAAAATCAAAGGTCCTAGAAGTTAAATGGAGCGCACAATCAGAACCATAAATACTGCAATAAAGTAAATCATTTTATGACTTTCACTAAAACTTCACACTTTTCAAAGGCTTACAATGTATGCACACTATAAAAATGAGCTAATGTTGCAAAATTACAATTAATGCATTAAAGTGACACTGAAGTTTTTTTAAAAGTTTCAAATGATTGTAATAAAATTATACTGTTGTCACCTTTTGAAATGTGACCTGCTACATTTATTTTGGGCAGACCACAACTTCAGCTGTCTTTCTTTCCTGTCTTTCTGGTTGCTGTGTTTCTGTATCAGAGTGGGAGTGTTTAATTGCAGATTTCTGTCTGCTTTGTTATGTCTGAAAACATTTGTTTTGTTTGTTTGTTTTGTGATATTTAAATCTGTTTTTTTTTTAATTTAAATGTATATGAGGGCTGTTTAGCCATACTGACAATGTAAGGACTGTGGAAAGTGGGCCTCACCATGTCTGAAGATTTTATCCAATACTGCCCTCTACCTAATACAGAGGGAGTTTCAGGGAGTTGGACAAAATTGCTTACTTCATTATGACTATTAGTGGTGAATTATTTTTACCATTTTACTGGTTATTTACTCAATTTATTTTACTCACTTACTACTCTCTCTCTGTGTATATATGTGTGTATCGATCGATAGATATATAGATATAGCTCGAGAAGATGTGGAGGGTGAAGGTAACAGTGGTCCCAGTGGTAATCTGTGCACTAGGTGCGGTGACTCTCAAGCTAGGCGAGTCGCTCCAGCAGATCCCAGGAAGAACATCCGAGATCTCTGTCCAGGAGAGCGCAGTCCTAGGAACAGCAAAGATACTATGCAGGACCCTCAAGCTCCCAGGCCTCTGGTAGAGGTCCCGAGCTTGAAGGATAGACCACCTGCAGGGGTGAGAGGGGAATCTTTTTTTTTTTTATATATATATATATATATATATATATATAATATATATGTCTGCACGTGTGTACAATATTCATACTTTCCTAATTATAAATTGCAAGCATGCATCATTTTGAATCAGCCAAAGAAAGTGGTCAGTCTTTTATATTTTATTAAAAACGTATGACATAATCTGACTGAGGTCCCCTCAGGTTTACGGAGCTGGATAGTAAATTTCAGCTTATTACTGCAACTTTATTTGGTTCGCTTTCACCGCTTTGAATAATTTCTCAGCCAAAACAGGCAGATGTTTTCAGTAAAAAGCCCTGAAAGCCATTATAAATATGGGCCTTTCATTGATTAGATGGGAAAAACTACACATGAATCACAGTGAAAGTAAGTACTAAGCTGTTACAGTTTTAGGTTTAAAAGGTCAATCATTTACACTGAAGAGGTTATTCTCTTATGCTGATGTTTGAAGGTTTCTTTATTGTTACGCATTATGACAGTTCATCTGACATATGGAGTTCGGTGGGAAACAATCAGACTCCAGGATTAGCTCCATTAGCAATACCATCAGTTAGCCAGCCAAGTTAGCCATGGATCACACTGTCCATACTTTAGTGTTGTTCACTCACTTCTTATGCGGTGAGGAGTAGGGTGGAATGAGTGTCCTCCACAGTGGTACAGGTCTTGGAAACACATAAAGCCCGTTGATGGGTCCTAATTAGTCTGTATTGGCATTTAGCATCTGCTAAATTTTGCTTATTTTTAGAGCTCAAAGACTTGCCTAAAGCCCTGCTGAGATTGTCATCCAGACGGCCACAGGGTAAAGTGTAACAAGGATGGACAGGTGTCGACAACAGATTTAGGGTGACATAATTAGAAAAAAAAGGTAGAACTGTGCCTCGAAAAGCCTTGAGACCTCACTCCATGGTATCCGGACATACCGGCCTCCACTTAAGAGGTTATTAAATCTATTGTCTAAACAAATCTTTTATATCAAACCTAATAGAGAATATGCACAGTAATTAAAGTTATATGATGTGAATGAATTAGCAAGACATTAATTGTTGGCAGTACAACATTCTGTGGAGATATCGTCTGAATTTCAGGAGCGGGACCACTCCTCCTTCATGCCCCTCTGGCCTCAGCCTATAAAAGCCCCCCTTCTCCAATACCCGGTGTTCTCATTTTCATGCCCCCTTTTATTCTCTCTTCTCTTCTCCTGTCCTCTCCTCTCTTCCTTTCCTCCCTTTATTTCTCATAGTACAGGGGGTTCTGCCCGGCCCGAGAGCCGTCGCCAGTCCCCTTCAAGGCCTTCCCCAAACCGCAACACTAATCACACTTCCTCATCCCTCATTGCTCATCGTTACCAAAGGAGTGGTCCCTGCTAGTGAATTGCCTTTTATAAAAATATACACTCTGCATGCAGATCATTTAATTATACACTGAGATTATATTTCTGACAGATATATTTAATTAACACCAAGTTAAGTGGTGTCTTTCCATTCACATCCTTCACTGACCAACACCTTGGTATCCCATCAATGGTTTATATAAACTTTTGTATTCAGATCCATGAAATGAAGCTGGAATCCTGTCCAAGAACAGGAAATCAAAAGGTCAGCCCATTGGTTCACAATCGCTTCAGCGTGTTTAGTGAATTAAATTTAATAACCATTGTTCAGAAGAGTTTTGGATCAAATAAATTTAGATTGAATCACCTTGTAACTGTGCAGCAACTTCTTTAATAGTTGACCCTCTTGCTCAAGACATGGACTTCCTTTCAGTGAACTTTTCATTTTAATGCAACAAAAAAGTTTGTAAAAGTTTGCAGGACCCTGGGGACACTGGTCCTGTCCAGTGCTTTAAGTTGTTCTCGCCAGGTGATTTTACAAGCCCCGTGAAGACAGATCTGACAGGAGAGGACCGGGAAGAGAGAGCACGAGAGATTACGAGAGAGAGAGAGAGAGAGAGAGAGATGATAGAGCGCCTTAACATGTGCCAGAGAGGACGGGAGTTCTTCTAGAGGCCAAAGCTGCATGCTGCTAAACCCGAGCCAGAGTAGAGGCTTTGCTGTGACCTCTGTGTTCCCAGCTGCAAGTGAGAGTGATGGCTGGATGTCAAGAAGAGAAAGAATGAGTAGTTAAACCGAAACCACCTTCTCCTCCTCCATCTCCAACTCTGTGCAAGTCAGGTGCACAGCGGAGGCCAGGGATATGCAGATTCATAGGCTGAACCTGAACTGTGTTGTTCTTCCAAACTCCTGTTGACATGCTTGTCTGTGCCAACAGAAACATTGAAGGCTCTCTTTACCTAGACCACGAACATTGTTCCAAATAAGCATTTCGTGAAAAGTAACGAGCAAAAACATGGAGGAAAAAGCAACTGACAACTCTTTCCGGCCAAATGAAACAGGCTCCAGTGTGGCTCTCCAGCCCTCATCCAGCAGCTGGATGCTGAAACCTCTCTCTGATTGTGATTGAGACTGGCAGAGGTAGTCATGCAACACAATTTGGGAAGCTCTTCTGTATGAATTAAGTTGGAAAAGCAATACCTTCCTACAGTATGTAAGAGAAATGATGGAGTGATAAGACTGACTGGATTCCAGCTGAATCAACAGACTATATATCATATAAAGATTTAGCTTAGCCTTCAAACTACAGGCCCCTACACACCATTACGATTTTAGCCATCTCAGAAGTTTCATTACAAGCTACAACATGGAACATGGATCTGTGAAATTTAGGTAGGACATCAGGTTTGATGCATATCGACTGTGTGATGGTAATTCCTGCTGAATCACGGCCAAGGTGCATGTCTGTGATTCCACCACTATTCGTCTCTTTGCTATACCTCCCTTGGTGCAGCCTTGATAACAGCTGGAAGACACATCATACAAACGGAGAAACAACTTAGCATGAATCTTGTTGTGTTGTGTCTTCTGCTGCCCGCAACACAAGTAGCCTTTTTTCCTTTAAATCCCCCAGTTTTTGTTTTGCATGCATGACTTCCATTTATGTCAATGTGCTGATTCAGTTTTGATGCAGGATAACAGTTCTGGAACCACAACCAAAGAAAACATCACATAATTTGACTTTGATCATAGTTTGTCTGCAGTTTCAATCACATTTGTTTTATACACAATTTATGTTTTTAAATTTAAGTCTCTGCTAAAATAGTTTTTATGATATAAAGAATTACATAAAGTTTGAAATGCACAAAGCTGTGCTCTCTGGTGACTCTCCGGCTCATTGCAGCACACGTGGACTCTTTTCAGCACATTATAACATAAACAATAACAATAAAATTGAGCAGGCCTATGCACAGTTTTCTGCTCTGGTGCATCTGTCCAAGCAAACTGCTGCAGATAATGGATAACAAGAGAAAGAGTAATTAGCCAGCACATACTCTCTCTGTGCTCATTTCTTGAATTACTTTCCCTCCTGGAGCTGAGCCCTAACAAGGCACTGTTCCCACACTAAGATCAATTGAAGTACTACATTCTGTAATACCTCAATCCAGACTTGAAGAAAAAGATTGTTTAAAATTACATTAACTGTTTCATAGAGACAAAAACAAACCCATCAACTCTAAAAGTTATATTTCATATTAGCCAACTGATGTCAATGTAGGCCTGCCCATCCATGTGAAAATGACAAATCTAGTCTTCATATAGGAAAGTACATAAAATAAATTTTATTCATATGATGTTTTAAAGTCTTTATTGCACACAGGGAGGAAAATGGTAACTGAGGAGGACACTGAGGGGACCCAGCAAAGCTTCACGGGATGTATAGGACGGTCTTCTAGGAAAGGAAGTTCAGGTAAGTCAATATCAGTTAATCCACAGGAAGTTCTTCTGTTTCACCACAAAAGAACTGAACTAGAGTTCTTACTTAGAATTGAGGGGGAACTCTGTCACAGACGGGAGTCTGTCCACTGATTTGTTTCCTGGAGAGGAGGTCGATGGAGGGTGAGCAGGGAAGCAGGGGGAGTGAGGTGAGTGTTCCAAAGCGGGCTTTCAGTAGACGCTGACCAGCTTAATGGAAACAGGTTGGTTCAGGAGGTGAGTATAACACTTCTTCATCCAGCATGGAGAGAACAAACCAGTGCTGAATTATGACAACAGCCTCACAACAACCTGGCCTCCAACCACAGTTTCAGAGATTAGCTGCTTCTGAAAGCTTGACAAAAAAGGTATGTCTTAGATTTAAAGATTTGAATTGATGCAGGTCACTTGAGCGATCACTCACAGTCTTCTATGGCAACAGCAAAGACACAACACATTCTGAAATAAGCTTTGACAACAGGATGATAAAAAGTGACTGGGAAACAGACCCTAATGATCTTGAGAGAGTACCAAGACGCAGTATATTTACCACAGATGCGAGACCATTTAAGTCCTACATACTATTATGGACCTATTTTGCTGCTCTTGCTTTAATTTTTTTGTTAATTGAAACATTAACCCTGGTTGACATGAGCATCTATCGCTGTAGCCCTAATTTTTGTGACCAAAAAAATAAGGAAAAGCATAATGGGCCCCCTTTAAGAGTTACAACTCTACATGCCAAGCACAATAGTCTTTTCTGTGTCATTTTGATTTGGTTGTGTCAGGTTAATCCCCTTCTGTGTAGTTACGCTGTGTTTTAAATCATTCAAATGTTTTAAGGGGGAACTAAGAACACAAAACCAAATCACAGGGAAAACGCCTTCAACCGATTCATAGGAAACATCGGCGGTTTCTCTTTAATGTCGTAATATTGCTCATGCAAACAATGCCAAATGACACAAATAGCTCCAAACACAACACTCGCCCAACAAGATAAGCTTCCTTATAATGAAGCTCAGCCAACCTGTGGGAACATGAAGTCATACTGTCACATTCCCACGGCTTGAAAAACACAGCTGAGGTATTAAAGTGTGGTTTTGTGGAGTAGAGATATCATTTATCATTTCTCATTATCATTCCATCTGTTGACACTTACAGTTTTATTAACCACACCCACATCTGTTTGGCAGGTGTTGGCACATTAAAAGCTATTATTAGTATAGGCGCTGATTCTGAGCTGGCTTTTCTCTGAAGTGATCTGACGCTTTATTATTCTGCCAGTGAACCTTAACAAGTAGACACAACTTGAAATATTACAAACGTTCTAAATATCAGGATAAAAAGCAGGAAGTATAACATTATTTATTGTCTTTCATGGGTTTAATAAAAATGTGAACTTGTTTTGCCTTTTTTTTTAAAAATTGTATCTCTTTTTTTTATTCCCTGAAACAAATGGTAAATGGCCTGTATTTATATAGCGCTTTACTTAGTCCCTAAGGACCCCAAAGCGCTTTACATATCCAGTCATCCACCCATTCACACACACATTCACACACTATTCCCTGAAACAACTCAAAGTTATGCATCTGGATATGTTCTTTTATTGTTTTATATTGATAAGTCTAAAGAGTACATTTTTTGTGTTGGGATTTTTGCTTTTACAAAGCAATCCTGTGCTCTCTCTCAGTTTTAGCTCCTCATTAAGGGAGTTAAAATCCATCACAGCTTTCTTTTTAGGCAACCCTAAAGAAATCAAGCCCTTTCAGTGACTAAAATGACTAGGTTTTTATTTATATATATATATATATATATATATATACATACATTTAGCGCCACTTTATTAGGTACGCCTTGCTAGTACCAGGTTTAGCCTTCTTTTGCTTTCAGAACTGCTTGGCGTAGATTCAACAAGGTGATGGAAACATTCAGTGACACAAGTCAAGTCAAGATCTAGTCAAGTGGCTTTATTGTCACTTCAACCATGTACAGTAGTATAGTACAGTGAAACGACAGAACGTTCCTCCAAGACCAAGGTTGCTACATATGACATATAGCAGACAATCAACACTACATAAAGAAAAATACAAAAAATGCAAAAAAAGAAAACAAAGTGCAACACCAGACAGAACAGAATGATGCAGGCACGATAGTTGCTGCTCTATTCTGCAGCAACTATGCACAACAGAGCAGGCTTGCTGCAAATGTATCAACTGCACATCCATGATGTGAATCTCCCGTTCTACCACATCCCAAAGGTGCTCTTTTGGATTGAGATCTGTTGACTATGGAGACTATTTGACTACACTGAACTCATTGTAATGTTCAAGAAACCAGTTTAATTTGATCTGAGCTTTGTGACACGGCATGTTATCCTGTTGGAAGCAGCAATCAGAAGATGATCACACTGTGGTCATAAAGTGGTCATACTTAAACAATACTCAGTTGGTAAAAATGTGTGCCAAGAAGAAATCCCCTGACACCATTACACACTTAATCCACCTTTCTTCATCTTGAGCATGTCCTTATTTCTAAATGCACTGAATTGCTGTTGAACAGGTGTGCCTAATAAATCGAGTGTACTTGAACTAGTTGCGTCATCATACCGTTACTGTTTCCTTGATCCATAACAGATGTTCTAAAAATGTTCTACTGTAATTAGTCAAAGTTTTCAATCATTTCTTTTATGCAAACAGGAGTTTTTACATTGACAATTCCAGCAGATAAGTATGACATACTTGCCTGGTTTAGAACAAGATAAGGCCTGAAACTGTTCCTCCACACAAACATTACTCAAAGATCCCTGATAGCATCACGCTTGTCTACAACCCGCCTCTCTGCTCCCTGTTTTTACTTTAGGATATCTCTAATCTTTTTCTTTTGGCCTATTAGTCATGGTTCACTGCATAACACAACAATATTGGTTATAGAAATGGAAAATTACAATAAAGTCATGGGATATTATGTCAGGAAACATATTTCCATAAAACAGCTTTCCAACATTTTTACCACACGAACACCAACAGGGCCAGCTCTTGTAAAACTGAAAAGTTGTAGTAGGCTGGGGTCATGAATGAGCCCCCTCCATCTCTTAAAGGTTAGATGTGAACAAGGAGAGTGAAGGAGAGTGCCTCGGACTTTGTGTTTTCTTTATGTTTTCTTCCTTCCTTGTTGTTTTCCTTGTTTTCTTTCACATTCTAAATGAAAGAGGACCGACACTAATACCAACTTTAACCTGAGGTACATGGTATATATGAATATCTTCTGAGTCTATGTGTTATTTGTCTTTCCTTTTTTCTAATCTTTCTATATATAGTCTAAGGTATGACCTGGGTGGGATTTTTCTGATGAGCAGTGATGTTGTTGTCACTGGGAGCAGCCATATTCAACAACCATGACACAATGGCTGCCAGAACATAGCGGTCACGCGATGCTCGGAGTGAACCCCTGTGTTTGTATTTGCTTGTCTCTCCCCATGTGAGGTTGACCCAGATTACACCACCCATGGGTTGCTTTCTCCCTCACATCTGTCTCCAATTGACGGCAAACCAAGCGAGACCATGACCACTCATTATTCAGAGACAACCAGTTACTTACGTGACTTTACACCAGTCCAGTTACGTCATATTTGTTTATGCAGTTTGACAACGAGCCCCTGCTGAGTGGAAAGGCCACATTGTGAAACATTTATTTAAGTTTATTTCCCAAAAATGGGTTCCCTCATGAGTTAGGTTGTCTTGTATAACTAAGACTAATGGCAAGTGTTATGTTGTTAGATCATTAGATTTTGTTTTGGATTTTGTTGTGCTGAGGAGAAACAGAGATTTTACAGCACCTCTCAAGTGAAGTGACTAAGTGATCTGGGCAGGTTGTATTTTTTCTGTCCACAAGTGGGAGCTGTGTCACTGCAGAGCCCACTTCATGTTCAGCCTCTTAGCCTGAAACACATTTACTCCTACCTGCAGAGAAGAAAGTGAAATTTTCAGGTAAAATCCAACACTTTGATCTTCTATCTCCAAAGATGTCATAATTAAATGTATTTAGACAATCCAGTAATTTGATATAGACAGAATGATTGTACTTTAGTATTTGGGAAACAAACTTGCTCCACAGGTACCCTTTGGACTTCTGTACAGATACAAATCCACTGAATTTCATAGAGGACTTAAGCAGACCAGTTGCCTTTTTTTGCACAGCACACAGATGGATTCTTGTAGCTTTTGGACTAGGAGCAGCACAAATTCATCTAGCAAAAAGACTGCAATGTAGCCTGGTCAACCTCTTACAGGACAGTCTCCAGAGCAAACTTGGACATGTTGCATTAGGATATCTTTCACACAAGGCCCAGTCTGTTTCAACACTTGCGAACCTCAGCGCTCCTCGCTGGAGGACAATTTAACATCCGACTCAATAAACAGGAGTCACTTGTGTGTTTGCAAGTGTGCGCAGAGGTGTATATGCAGTTAAGGAGGGAGACGTGTGTTACTGTACGTGTGTGACCGGTGCAGTCTCCCAGCAGTTTTTATCTATTGATTTGTGTTTGTGGACATAAATTTTCGAGTGTATCATCTTCCGTGTCCCACTCTTATTTTCGTCCCCCTTTCTTGTCAGTCTACTGGTTAGTGTTCATGTACATGGATTTATTATTTTCCATTTTTAAAGGGCCAAAAAGTCCACTTTTGGAAGCTGGAGGTATTGAAAGTGGCATTAATCATTTTATTGATTATGTCTATGTAGGCTCTCAGATATTCAGGTCATGGTAGTCTTAAAGATTATCCACACAAGAAGCAATTCATAGCAACATTGTGACCAGAGATCATGCAATCTCAAGTGAGGAGGGATGAAAAAGTGGGTTTGATTAATGACAAGGAGGCAAATAAATTAGAAAGTTACCTAGGTAACCATAGCCTGTAATGCCCACTAGTTGCTGACTGCTGGTGACAAAGTCATGCTTTATGAGCGTCCTACGTGGATGTCCTTTCAAGCATTGGATATGAAGGCAACTGGTATCCCCTAGTGAGGCTGTCACAATGGAGGTCACATGGGTCAAGGTTAATAACTCACACGATGGCAGAGTAGGGCAATATCTCAAAAGGAATTCACACCTTGGCTCTTGTGACCCTTATTAGTCAGTCACATAAGAAAAATTGGTGGTTGCCTGGTGAATGCACTGATTTTTTTTCTGTTTTGTATTGAGGATTACAAGTAGTTACAAAGAGCACATTTGTTGCCAGAGGTTGAGGGTGCTGCACATTCATCCTCTGTGCAAACACTTGGACAGGTTGCTTGGTAAAGGGGCACCTACAGTCACTCTGAGACAGATTGGAAAAGGTTTGCCGGTAATTGGTGTCTAATTAATATAAATGCAAACAGAATACCAAAATGCTGCAATTAATCTAAGTCAGTTTGTGCTGAGGAACACAACTTGTCTGTGATGTGTCTCTTTGCAAAAAGGAAGCTGCCATCTGACTGTATTGTGGCTATATTTCATTATAAATGCCAGGTTTATGTGTTTCTGTGTGATGCTGCAGGACAGCAGGTTAATTGCAGCAACTATGTCACCGGAATGGCTTTGGCTCAGGTGGATGTAGAACAGGTTGTGTACCACTTGGGAGGTCATTGAAGCCATACCTGACTCCTCCAGTCAACATTCTTACTGAGCCCCAAATTGAGTGGTCAAATAAATAGAAAGGAGATATTTACGTCCATTTATTTGTGAAGAATTTGTTTTTAATGTGATTCCAGCTGGACTCTGAAGGTAAGTAGTTATGGTGACTTTCTATGTATGGAGTTGTCAACATTTGGGACTTCCATAGACTTGTAGAAGTTAATTGCCATTTTACCACAAACAGATTACATATATTTTGCAGTTTAACACCATTCACTCGCTATTTTGTTGTTGCTGTTATCCTGCTGTCTTAATGCAACAAAGTTGCTTGAAGAATAGCAATTGACTACAACTACTAGCAATCATTTCAAAAGCAATGAGAATCATTGCACACAGTTGCAATAATTTTATTTGTTCTCTGGTTCCCAACCACTGTTTTCCTGTGACTGTAGCGTCGGGCAGCTCACACGATGAAAGGATCGGTCAGCAACTCTCAACAGTATATCTCGATCAGCTTTTAGAGCTGAGGAACCTAAAATGAAATCTTCAAAAGTGTTTATTTTCATTACTTACACCAACGATTGGTTTGTCTTAGGCTTTAACTGATTTTCTTTCTTAAATTTGTGTTATAAACAGTCATTAAAAAGTACTTCTTTACAGTTAGGCAAAGTAAACAAGTCAGTTAAGGTCATTCAGTAACAGCTACTCTCTCAGGAATAGGTAATAACATCAACTTGGCTAGGTTCAAGCATAAACAACTGGTCAGGGTTCGGTGTTAAATCTATTTAGTTAGGAATAGGTAATATAAGCTACTTTGTTAGCGTTAGCAGAGGATGGTTTGTGTTTGGTTGCTGGGGTCCGTAAACACACACAAATTGATTTCTTTTGCGTGACTATTTTACATTTATCCATGACACCAGGCTGGAGTGACACTTTTGAGCACTTGTGCATCAGATGTGGGACAGTGAACACTTCAAGGCCCGAGGCACGTCTTGTTAAGTTAAGCATCAGTGTTTCTACGCTGCTGTCTCGACCTTCCCTCCCCGCCGCTCATCACTCAGCCGCGGATAACTGGGGAAAATAAAACCAAAGCCCACACCCACACAGCATTCACACCACACTTACAGTTTCGTACACAGACACACATACAGAACCGGATGTTCTCACATCAGCCAATCATAAATGACAGATTCCCCCCCTCCCCGGCTAAATCTCTGTTCTCTACACCATTGAATTTGAATGGGCATGGCAGTCAGGGTCACTGAACACCACTCACCGAAGCATATCCACTGTTTGCCCTGAATTTGACAAATTTTGCAGACATCCCATGCCGATATGATTGACTGAAAGAAAACAAATGCATTCATTTTTAGAGCTGTGGCTTGATAGTCATCTGAGCTTCATTTTTTCAGAGCCTAAGCTTGTGACAGCTTATGCATAATATGCAGCTCAGTTCCAATAAACAGTAAAGTTGAGAAAATAGTAGCATTTACAGTGCAAGCATTCATGAAGTTTGGTATAGGCAAGTCTAGCTCTGCCCTTTGCCTTCTCCGTGCCGTCCCTCTGTTGTACCTACTTTCCGTTTCTTGCTTGCAAAATAAACACACCGCGCCGTAGGAATGTTATCCCAAACCTACTAATTTGCCTTGATTACATTAATATTTTTTCGGTTGAAATTGGCCTTTTCCCTTTCCTACTGCCGTTGTTTATTTTCTTTTTCTCCCCTCCCGCTCGACTCCTCCTTCCCTGTATTGCTTTCACTATTAGCACACAATTAAGGGTGATTAGCTGTTAGACAAATGCCCAGTATTTCCTGTGCGAGAGTGTGTGTGTGTGGGTGTTGGGGTGCTTTTATTGTTGTGTTTTTGTAATCATGCAAAAGGAGTCATATATTAAGTGGGTGTATAAAGATCTTTTAATGGGGTTGAGGATTGGAGAGAATGGGCAGTAAATGGCATAAACCTTTGCTGCCTCAAATGAGGTTATTGTACAATTATGTTGTGATCTGTAGTTGTATAGTGTCTTTGTATGGACTAAAGTACATCAACGTCATTTTGACATAAAATGTCAGGCTCCTACTAGTTGTGTTTACATAGAGACTTGTGGGATTTAAGACTATTAACTAGTAATCATTGATGTTTTGACATGCACCAAGTCCCCTTATCAAAACTTACTTTGAGGCTACGATGTGTTTGTTTGCTTTTGCAGCATTTGGAAAGATCTGATCCCTCCCTGTTTATCCTCACATCACCCGTTGCACATAGATGGAAAAGTAGACTTGATATGAAAATAGAAGCATCAGCTAGAAAGTCAGGATTTTCACACAGGTCCTTTATAAAGTTAGAAATTTCTCCTCAAATTATTTGTTAGAAAAAAAAACATGACCGTCAAAGGCAGGTCTTTGCTGACCAGATCAGTGTGGATATACATTCAGATTCTTTCAGATTCAAATAAAAGAGTAAGAAAGCGGAGAAGCAGCCACTGCTTGCTATAAGGAAATTATGGCCAAATCATGTTTCAGATGTCAGCTTGACATGCGTCACGATTTTGCGAGGCTATGAATCCCTTTATTGCTGTTTGTGTGGAATGAAAGACCTCCGCTCGCTTGCGGAAGATATTAACAGGTGTTTGTCTGTTTTGTGAATCTGCTGCAGCTGCGTTACGTCCAAAAGGACATTTCTTTAAATTGTGACTCAGATCGTAACGCCGGTGCTTTTCAGGTTTGCCTGAAAGCATATGGTGCTCACAGCCTTGACCGATACCTTATATGCTCAAGTAATCCTAATTTTCCCAGTGATTATTTATACAGATTCAGGATCAAGACCGTGGCTCTTAGTAAAAGCAGACAGCCCATAATTCAACAAGCCGGTTTTACTAATTTTTTCCCCCTCTTATCATAATCCCAGTGAAACCCACATTGATTTATTGTGTTTCAAATTGTGCTTTGCTTTCAGCTATGTCACTGCTTGGAGTAAAAGGAAAAAGTCTTTCAAAGCTTGTCTGCATTCCTCACTAGTATCGCTATCACATGGCTGCGACACAAGGCCAAAGATCATCGTAAAAAGCCCAAAGGAACATCCACTTTATCTTTAACATCAGTTGCATGAAGAGCAAGAAAAATAAAAGCAAAAGCAAACTTGGGACCAGAGTAGAGAATAAATATAATAACAAAAACTTTTCTTTTACAAAGGGTTTGGAGACGTTCTTGTGTCTTTGATGAAGAGGCTGACATTCAAGGCAGGGAGACAACAAAAAAGAAGAAGAAAGAGGAGATGAAGAGAAAAATAGAAGAGCAAGAGATTAAGTTTGCGTTTCGAGCCGAGGCAGCATGCCAACAGAAACTCTGCTCTGTTTTTGTGACACAGATAAACAAAGTTATGCACAACTGTGTTCACTCACATGCGCACATGCAAAAGCGAAACAGCATACACAAATGTAAAGACACTGACACCTACACAGCTCATGCTTTGCTGTATAATTGGATAACGGGGCATGTGTTTATCATTGCAATGTTTTATTAAATATTACTCAACCTAGTACTAACAATTTAATACACAAGCCTAAATATTTGGAAAAATCAATATGGCACACTTTCAAAACCAACAGGGTTGCACAATGGGTGAATTGGTTTCACTCGGCTTCACGATATTTTGTCAAAAAGCGATTAATATCACAAGTAATGTTTGAACAATTGGGGACATGTTTGAAACAACCCTGAAGATTAAAATCAGATTTCAGAGTCGATTTTTTTTTCATTGAAACAGCCATAAACATCCTGATTACATCTGTATTTGTACAGCAACACAGTTATGGAAAGAAACGGGGCTTTCTAAGAAGCAACTTTCCATTGTGATTATTGCACTTTCAAAGTGTCACATGCAATACAGTACCACATTTTGCATAGAGAGTTTTAAAATGTACACACTCGTTTGAAGTTTGCATGTGTCTGTGTGTGTTCTCTCTGGGTACTCTGGCTTCCTCCAAAGACATGCAGTTATTTGGGTCAGGTTAACTGGTGATTCTAAATTGCCTATAGGTGTGATTGTGAGTGCAAATGGTTGTCTGTCTCTATATGTTGGCCCTGTGACAGACTGGCAACCTGTCCAGGATGTACCCTGCTTTTAGCCTTACGGTAGCTGGGACAGGCTCCAATCCCCCCTGACCCTGAATTGGATAAACGGAAGAGATGGATGGATGGATGGAGTTTAAATGGTGATTCTAAATTGCCCCATAGGGTAATTGTAATGAGAGGAGACAAAGGTTCAGTAGGGGTTCCAGTGCAGTTCAGGAAAGTGAAAATGAGGACATGACATGTCTTACTTGTTGCAGGTGGAGTAATGGTATAGAGCAACATGGAGAGGGTAGGCGGTCTGGGTGAACAGAGGTAAATCCAGACAGAGGTGATCCAAGAAATCTAAGTAGCCAAGGCAGGGAGGCAGGCAGGTGAGTGAAGTGAGCATGAGCTATGACAGAGAAGCTGCAGAGAAGACCAGTGTCCTAATGAAGGTGAGTGTTGTTAAGGTTTGATTGAGGTGACCAGGTGCATTACTGAAAGAGAACACAAGGTAAGCAGAGATAATCGCTATGATAAATTGAACAAGTGCTGTGGCGGCCTACACTAACACAGGTTAGTTGAAGATCTGGCAAAGAATAGTTGCAAGTGCTGGTTTTAAGCACCAGCAGCTTGATTGTGGAGCAGCACGCTGGAACGCCGTGACTCCGCCCAGAGGTGGAACCACCAGCTCTATGGAAAAATACATGCACTCACCCGGATCATGACAGGAGCTCAAACAACAACTTTGCCCTGAACTCTACAAAAACAAAAGAACTGTTCCTGCACTTTAAGTGATGGAAGTTCACAGCTTCCATTTCCTTAGAGTACATAACAGCAAAGATCTCTTGTGGGCCACCAGTTCATGAGTGATGGCTAATGAAAGTCCTCAGAGGCACCACGTCTTAAGGAGCCTGAAGAAAGCACAACTCCAATAACAGCTGCTGGTCAGTTTGTACAGGTGTACAGCAGTATCTGCCATCACATGATGCATCCCAGCACAGTACTTCAGTTGCACCTCTGAGAACAGGAGGTCGTTCCAGCACATCATAAAAAGAGCCCTCTTGGGAATCACTGGCAGCTGGACATTAACACTGGATGAGATGTATCAGCGGTTAGTAAGTATTTTCAAATCAATTCAATATTATTTATATTGCAAGCACTTGATGACAGCGGGAAGGAAAAACTCCCTTTTAACAGGAAGAAACCAGCAGAAGAGGTTGAGGGACGAGGAGCCGTGCACTTCCAACAGCTAGAGAGGGAGACAGGGCAATGGACACACTGTGGAAGAAAGCTGGAGATTAATGATAATAATCAGGTCAGGTACTTTTTTATACGAAATATTTCTTCTCTTTCTGCATCAAAAGCAGGAAAAATATGGCTACAAAAACAAAGGAAAAGATCTGCTGTTGGTCTAAGCCTATAATTTCACAATCAGCGCTTTCATACTGTTGTGTGAGTAATGTCTTCTGATTCAAAATACTTCAGTTTTTAATTTCAGAAGTACATGATTGCAGTGACACTTCAACAGCTTGCATCATCTATCTGGTTTGTGTTTTAAAATGACAGCTCCAGACGTAGTTCTTCTTTGCCAAAGTCACACAAACAATTTTTTTTCTTTAGCCTCCATCGTTTTGGTTTTGATCATCCAAAATGTCACCACATCCCTCTCACAGCTGTCATCTGATACAGCCAAAAATCTCAACACTGAAGGGGCTTTTTGTTTGACGCCATGCCAGAATCAGACATGCAAATGAGGGAATACGTTAATCCAGGATGATGGCTCTCTGAGTGAAGTAATGACAGAGATGGTGCTCGTGTCTATTTACGTTGTCTGCGTGTGCTGTGCGTGTGGAGCTGCATTCAATGATGCCTACAGGGGATTTGCCTATTCAGCTAAATCAAGGAACTCTTATCGCTCCCATTTTGTTATCT
This sequence comes from Mchenga conophoros, assembly GCF_057382185.1. NCBI lineage: Eukaryota > Metazoa > Chordata > Actinopteri > Cichliformes > Cichlidae > Mchenga > Mchenga conophoros. The sequence goes on along the minus strand of NC_140533.1, from coordinate 25,509,775 downwards.
CTAACACGGTAATTGCTGACTTCCAATCACGCTTCTTTTCCTTTGATAGGACAACTTTTCCTCCTTAGCGTTGAGTTCATTCTGACTTCCTTTTTGAACTTAGAGCCGCCCCACCTCCTCACCGACACACAAGAAATACCCACAGGAATACAAAGACCCACACCCGTATGCCCTTTGTTCATGCCAAGACTAAAAAGGAAATCATTGGAACACAGGAAAAAAAAATTTATTACAGCATCCACAGTATCACAGAAGCCTTGCTACATTAAGCTCTTACATGAAAGCATCATTAAGCGGATGTAATGTAGCATTAAGGAGAATTTGAACTTCCAAAGGTGATTGATGATACAAGTAAACAGCAGGGATGTGTTCTTACATGACACACTGGATACTGCTATTTAAGGTTTCCAATGTGTTGCATAATGTTTTTTTTGGTGTTTTTTTGCTAGAATTGGGGGTATTTAGAAAGATTTAGCCTCAGGGACGGAAAAATAAAGCCAAAGTGGAAGTGATAAAAACTGGCCCCTTGAGGATGACTCTGAAACTCAATTAATTCCCAAAGATTTCCATGTTAAAATGCCCCATGTATTAAAAAGCATGTCTTTTATGTATTTATATATATATGCAGTATGTAATTAGATATTTAAGAGATAGTCAACTGTAGCCTTCATGTTTATTGAGTTGCTCAATGATGCTGCAGTAACACTAGGGAAAACAGTGGCTGAAGACTGGCGGGGCGTGGTTCGTGGCGCGGCTGAAGGGGAGGTTGACACACCGGAGCTGCATTGGCACATCACCCATCTCTTGTATTAAACGCGTCAGGACCTGAGGTGGTTGCTGCTGTGGTGTATGTGTGACTGGGGTTCAAAGATACGGCATCCCAAATAAAGTGTAAGTGTGTGAACTATGTGGTCAGATCCATCATTCCTGTCACAGAGACCAAAATGATCATGGATGTTTGCAATGAACTTGAAGTCTTGTTGCCTTTAAAATTGTTGCTTTGCAGACAGGGTCCAGGTCTGCATCCACTTGCAGTCAGATGCTCTCTTGAAAGCAACTTTGGTGCTGCTCAGTCTGATATAGTTTGTGATAATACAACGAGCAGCTGTGATAAATTTAGGAAAATCACAAATCTGTTGTTATCTACATAAACAGAAATTCACATTAACTACTTACATTCAGAGCCCAATCAGAATGTTATAGATTTGAATCAGAAAAATCAGAAATTCCTCCACAAGCATTTTGATATTGGCTGCAAGAAAATAACATCGGCACTTGGCAGACACTTTTATATAGGAATAGAAATGGAAAACAAACCCTTGGCAACTGGCTGGATCAAGTCCCAAAGAGACATGTTGCAGGGGACTTCTCCAAACTGTCTGAGAGTAGTTGCAATCAGTCAGTGTTTGCATACAATTTGTCTCTGACTAGGTGACATGTGCAATTGCTTTGCAAACAAAAATGATCGCTCTAGAATTTTAGGGTGTTGCATGCTCAGCCTTTGGACAACTGGTCATTGCAGCTATTTGCAATCATTCACCCCCTGTAGTCTGTGGATGGAGCAGCTAACCAAGTCTTATCAAAACCTAATGCTCTACACTATTTTCGAATATGGCGACTTTAAAAAAAAACACAGGGGTAGCAGCCAAATTGAAGATAAAGATAAAGAATTTCAAAGGAATTCTTTATCCTAAAAAACAATCTTTCCTTGTGTTTAAACAAACAGTTTCGTTTGTTTACCAGAACCCTGCATGCAACACACAGGAGTAGAGTAACCAGATGAAAGATGTAAGACTAGAATATGTCAGCGTTAACATTTATGAAGTTTCGAATAGATATCACAGTAGGTGTACTTTTTGACTGACTGACCAAATGAACAAAGACCAAATCTAAAGAGATTTGAAGCAGTATCCACTTATTTAAGTACAATATCATCACAGCACTTGCATCCTTTTCCCAGCAATCATCATTCATTAAATGTCCCACATTTTCATCAACTCCAGTTTACCTCAAAAGATCTGCCATCTGTTATTGCATTCTGATATGAAATCTATAATTACCACGCAGAAAAGAAGGGGAAGAAATACTATATATGTCCGTCAAATGACAAATGGGAAACATTTAGCCTGTATAGGTTTTTGTTTTTAAATTAATATATCAAAACTTCTAATAAGAGAAATAGGAGAATTTCTAACATAAACATTCACTCATTTGTTATGATCTGGTCAATCTACACACCTTCTGTGAAATATCTGCCTATATCATACTTCATTTCATTTTCTCTGTGCACTCCCAAGAGCACACAGTTACAGCCCTGTGGTGCTTGGCTTCCTTCTGTTGAAGGGGGACTGCACCACATGTTGTGTTGCGGTTAACCAAGAGCCAGCCACTTTAAAAGATCCCAAATAGATGCAAACCATCTTGAACTAATCTTCTGTTTGAGGATGAGAGAGACCTGGTGGATTGATTACTCCACCACAGATAGCATCTGTGTAACCTGGGCCGGTTACACGGTGGTAGACCACAGCAACCAGATGCCACTCGAGCATCTGTTGGTGTCTGTTGGAAGCAGCTGTTTTCTGACAAGGCCGCTATATTAGAGAAGTCGGATTTGACTATCAAGGCTAAATAAACACACTTGCAGAGCTATAAATTTAACCGAGTTTTGACAGAGTGAGATTTAATTGCTGTCCGCACCTGAACTGTTTGAGTCATCACAGACGTCACAGTTTGTATTGTGTTATACTGACAGGTGGTGTCATTATACAAAGCGAGGACACACCCATAACACTCAGATTGTTGGAGCACACATGCACTACAGACATTACATTGTAGACATTACCCAATAGCTGTACATGTGAGAATTTAAATGCCCACAAGTGTTTGATCGGATATTAGCTAGTCTTTAGCCTGTAATGATGGATTGCACCAGTATGCAAACAGCACAGCCAGTAGTCCAGTGTATTACGCTCTAGCAAGTGATGTCAACTTCACATCTTGCCCACATAGGTCCCTCATCCAAACACATGAATTATTTTCAGTTGTGCGAACCGTTCTGGAAACAGTTCTAAAGGACAACTGTGGAAAATATTCCAGCCTGATTCTCCTGCATTTTAAGTTCAAGACTTTTCTTTAGCAGTTTGCTTGGAATAGAGATGTATTGGAAACTTCGCTGAACATTCAGGAAGGAATCTGGTCCAATACGTATGAGCACCCAGCTGTTAGGTGTGTAAGCAACAAAATCAAAACAAAGAACTGGTAACTCTGAAGTGGTCCCTTTTACTGTCTCAGTGGGGGCATTTAGCTTGCTATCCAGTCATTGCTTTCACTAGTAAGTTACGCTACCCAAAACATACAGTACTTGTCAACAAGTGGATTTTTTGGCTCACATCTAAAAGGGCATTTTACTCTTTCTCCACTAAGGTCCTTCGGCAAGTGTTTTAAGGAAAGTCAGAGTAATTATATTGGCTTTGTTACACCTGGCGTACAAAAACAATAACACAGGTCCTATTCACATGTTCTTTAAGGCAATTCTTGTGTTTAATAATTAAATTTTAATGTATACTTTATACATTTAATAGTTGAAATGGTTTATTTTTCCAAATGAATTAAAGTTTTCAACAGAATATCAAAAAACACCAGATTTTATGTATTTTGTTAAAAAGATATCAACAGAAATCGAACTAGTGCTGAGCTGTACTTTATTGTAATACCATTTCATACCACAAGATGGTACACTGAGTTAATGTAACCTTTACTTAACCAGGCAAGTGATTAGGACCACTTATTTTTATTTACAATGGGGGGCAGAAATAGACAACACCTGTTAAGGAATACATCTGAAAAGGTTTCAGAACATATCAACTGGTGAAGATGCTTTACATACATTTAGCAGTGAGACATAGATTTAAAAACACAGACAAAAAAAACTTTAAAGGCCAAATAACCAATCCAAGTCCCTGGACCATCACTGTCATAAGATACATAACTTTAACAAATTAAAACAAAAGTCAGAATCCTTGACCCATGTGGTCATGCTAGGAGTGTTTTGTTAACACTTTTTGGCTAAACTTGTCCCTTAAAGGGAAGGCTCAGCACAAATCAGTACAAATTTGTTCTGAGTGATTGCCTTCATCACATGGCGAAACATTTCTTTTTTATGAGTGTGAGCTCATCAGGATAGGCACTAGTAAAATGGTTTAATGAGTATGAAAAATGATGTGAATCATATGCTATGTACTTCACAGTCACCAGATCTCAACCCACCCCCTATGGGAAGAGTTTTCCTCTACCATATTCAAAGCCAGTCATCAGTACTGAATCCCAACAAGCATAGCTGAAACTCCGCCGTTATCTCCCTAGTTAAAACTTCTGATGATACAATGAAAAAATATGCACGACAAATGCAGAGATGTTGACATTGTTTCCATGGAGAAACAACCAGTAAAACCAGTTTTTACAGAGGGGGAAACATTGATCATATTTGATATTGATATTTGATATTGAAGTAAGCCAATCCATGTCTTTTTTTTATACAACAAAATTTAGATGGTTATGAAAGGATTGTAATCACAGCCACATTGATATACACTGCGGGGAAGCAGACAATTACTGAAGGAGACCATTTTTAAAAAATATATAGACATTCATGCCATTTAAATATATATTATGTAGACAAAAATATACCTGCAGGAGCTGCTTGGCTTTGGAAACCCATGCCATTAAGCTCCCAGGGCACAGTTTCTTTGCTGATGTTAAGGCCAGAGGAAGGCTGGAACTCTTAAAGGCTGGAACTTTTAAACACTATTTACACACATTCAGTGACCCTGCTCTCTAACTTCATGTGGGCTGCCAATTTGTGGCTAAAATGCTGTGGTTTCTAAGTGCTTCCACTTTGCAATCATATTGCTTACAGTCGACTAGCTAGGAGACAGACACAGGCTTTTTGCAATGGTGGCATCCTATTACAGTACCACAATGGAAGGCCAATACAACAGTAGATGTGGCATGTTTAGTGTGTACTATAAGGAAATTGAAAACTTTCATTTTGCAAACATTTGTCAGCCAAGACTAACATAACGCTTTTAGCTGTGGCCTTTTCTGTTCTGACAAGCTCAAGCCTATGTTGATTGGACATGGACATGCCCATGTAAAGGACAGAAGCCAAAGATTTCAGTGCAACCAAATACAAACAGAATCGAGCCTGCTTCCAGAGACAATATTCAACTGTGGCCACAAGATGGCAGTAATTTAAGGTTCGATGCAAAGAGTTAAGAAATCATCTTCATAACCGAACATTATTTGAGATTGAAAGAAGTGAAATTGTTTTCACTTTGGTATGTTTTATTTGAGCTCGACTTTTAGATTTCATTGGGCATTGCTTGCCTTGATGCAACACTGATTTCCAGCAAAATTTATATTTCTTAACCTATTTTTCTAGCGGCAAAAGATAGAATCTATTAGTAAAATTTAGAAAATATAGAAGACCTCCCTGTACACTGCCTGCCCAGAACCAAACAACATGGAATATGTATGAACCCCACTTCAACTCACATTTTTTATGTGCTATATTTAAACAAATCACAATTTCTTCAAGTAGTTTACAATTGTTTTATAATTTATACAACATAAACCAGCCTTTGTTCTTAGGTTAGAACAGGGGGAAAATAAAAGAAACTGATATTTCAATGAAATTTTAATGAGTTGGTTTAATGAGTACGTAATGACTAACTGATTAAAAGTTCCAAGTTATTTTCCCAACACAGTCACACAGACATCTGGGCCACCCACAGAAAAACTTTTCTGGCTACACCTCAGCTCTTGGTATCGATGGCAGGGCGTTTTTTTTTCTTGTTTTTTTCTTTTGCATGACATATTAAAAGAAAGAAGGTGGCAGCAGTGGTGATGGAGATGGGAGTTTGGCCACACCACTGGAACAGTTGAGTACACTGAGAACGGTGCCGGAGTGTGATTAGCTTAGCGGCGGCAGTGCTTCGCCAGCTCCAGAGAAGCCAGTTCTCATCTGTCAGTGTGCGTTGTGTATGTTTGTATATGTGGGTGTGAGGGGTGGGGAGGGTGTGAACGAGAGTAAAAAACAGAGAGAGACAATAAGAAAGCGAAAAATAGGTGGGAGATATTGTAAGACAACCACTTGGGATTGGTATGTCTGCCTGCCATTTGAAACTGCAGGGACGTGTGGCCAGGCACCATGGTTTCAGTGTTACACCCAAAACAAACAAACAAAAGACTTTGGGCAGAGTGTGTGTTTGTGTGTCTGTGCAAGTGTGAGAGAGAGAGTGAGAGATTCTAAACCTCTGTGAATTTCACTGTGGCACACACACACACACATCCACTTCTGCAGGATGGATTTCCCTCCCAAGGTAACAATGACACAGTGCTTAGAGAAATCTTGCGGTGTTCCGGTTCATTGTGAATCTCTTGGAAAACCGTTCGTCACATTCCTAACACTCCACATCACATGTCACTGGTTCCAGGGCAAATATAAAATGCAAATATAGCATCTGATGTGCGTGTGTCATATTATAAAAAACCACGGCATAAAGTCACAGAGGGAGGAGTGTGTTGTCATGAGCAAACAGAGGGATGTATAATTGATACCAGAGCCTCCCAATAATGTCACTTTGATCACATTTCTCAGTAATTCAACACTCCACAAGTGTATGTGTAGAAAGTGCGTACCGTACTGGTACCTGCATTTCACATTTTTATTCCAGCCACGTGTATAAATATATATACAGTTCTGTTTTTCTTTCCTTTTTGTTCTAATTTGTGCCTCTTTATGCTCCGGTGGGGCACTGGGACCTCTTCATCCTCTCCAGATTTTTTGTCTGCTAAGGTTTCTGGGGTTAGGTCATATGAAAAACTTATTCCAGGGTTTGCTTCATCTCACATGTTTTCAATCACCTTTTCCTGCAGACCTTGCAGGTTCTGAGGCAGACCTTAACTCCAGGACTCCTCAACCTGGATCAGGCCAGTCACTGGGGAGCAAAGAAATTAGTTGGAATGAAGAAAATGAAGCAAGACTGAGCATGAGAATCCTCGTTTGCACACCCTTGTTAGTCTTATCTAACTCCTCTTGTCCTTTCTTATTCTATTTATAGTCCCCCATTGTCTCCACTTGTATTTGCTTTTTGCATCTCTAATCCTTTCCTCTTCTCCGATCTTCCCTCCTCTCGGCTTGTCCAGCCTTGTCTCCTTTTGTCACATCTCCTGTCCCGTGAGTGTTGTTTCCTCTACTCTTATTTCCCCTTTTTTGTCTAGCTTTCCTCCATTTGATCCTCTCATCTTCAGTTTTTTTTCCACCACAGTTATATCTAGTGGACGTGTTTGCTCATTTCTGAGCCTTATCTGGTTTCCCTGCTCACGTGTCCCTTCTCAAAACACACTGTTTCAGCAGCACCTGATCAAAATCTAACAGTTTTCAGCTGATCAATAACGATCTGTGACCAGCCAACCATCCGCAGATATATTAGGTTTTGTCAAGATCAAATTAGATTATGCTAGGGCCTGATACACACCTATCGACTATATTTAAAAGTTTAACATGGCCATCATTATGTCATCTAGTTGATTAGTCCTGTTATGAAGGAGAGCAATGTTGCTGTTGATCCTCCTGATATTTTGAATCTTGATGGGATAGGAAAAGGTGAATCTGACTGTAAAATCAAAGCACAGTCATATATTAACACTTTGTTACTCAAAGTGTAGCTCTTCCCCAAAGCACACACTGCTTTATTCTCCCTTTTGAAACTAATGGATACCATAATACTCATGCTTAATCTATCATGTTGCATTGCAAAAACTCATCAGGAAAGTTTACTGAGGTCAAAATTCAATGGAGAAGAATTCCATTTTCTCACAGGCTTCTTTACAGCCTGGTGCCTTTTTAAAATCTGAATTAGTAGCCTCAGGAGGAGGCTACTAATTCAAGAACCTGCTGTATTACTTTGTTAGGATTTTTGCTGATTTGCAAACTAATTTATTCAACACAAAATGATGTGCAGTGCCGCTTTTCACATATTGCCATCTGTATGGCGTCACAGGGCTGCACACGAGACTGTAAACCACACCGAGCGTTTTCTGCACTGGATTTCCTGTCGTCCCCTCGGTGCCATACCCTTAAAAAAATCCTGGAAACACTCCAGTACTTTTCCTCTCATATCCCCTCATATCTTCACGTCTCCTTTTGTGTGAACTCCTCTCCTCTGCTCATATCTTTCTGCCGGTTCTCATCTCCTCTCCCATCCTGTCTTCTCCTCCAATCTCCTCATCTGGTTTCCTCTCATCTCATCTCTCTTCCTCTCATCTCCTCTTTTCAAGTTTCATTTTTGTCTCGTCTTGTCCGCTCACATCTCCCCTCATCTTGTTGTCCGCACTTCTCTTTATTAGGTTACAGTGACATGCTAAATTATATGTAGCTGTCACTCTCTCACTGTTGCAGCGGACTGCCGAGTAAAATCTCATGTATTCTCCGAGCAGTGTTTATTGTTTCATCCATTGTTGAGGCCAGAAAGTCTCAAACTCACAAGATAGACAGGACAAGAGCAGGAAAGGGGACGCCAGTCTTTTTTATGCTTTCTTTGTCTTCCAAAAGTAGAAGCAAAAGAGGAAACAGCCTTGTGCTGGTGAGACAAGAAGCATATGCAACCAAGACAAAATTAAACAAAGGGCCTTCCCTTCTCTTCTCAGTGTACTAGAACGAGCTCTATTCCAAAGGATTTCCCTCAACACCACTCTTGGTGTCAACAGCAGGATTCATGGAGGCAAAGTGCGTTCACATGGATCCTGCAGAGAGGAGGGGCGGCCAGGGGTCACCTCAGGTCAGCGGCAGGCACCGCAGGAGGATGTGACTCTGCAGCCTAACAAGGCTTTGCTGATGCGGGCCTTCACATCACATCTGTCAGTGTAACTATTCCTCCTCCTCGCTGGCAAGAGCAAACTACATGCAACATTGAAGCCATGAGGGAGAAACAGTTTCCTGAGGAAGAGACCGGTGTGAAGGCCGACGAGGAACCGAGCTGTGGTTCCTTCTCCTACATTTGTTTTCATTCTCGCTGGGGTCGGAAGTGTTATTTGGGTTAGTATTCGGAGCGGTGGTTTATAAGCATGACTTCTGTACGATGGGAACAGGGAGTCTGGCGGACACATTTCTGAACTTTCTCTACTACTTCAGCTTAATTCGGCTTGAAGTAGAACAATAACATGTCGTCAAATGTAAAGTCACTGCTTGACGTAGATGAATACCACACCACAACTGTTTTTCAAAAACATCTTGGCACTTGGTTGGGCTTTGTCATTTGGACTTCACTTTAACAAATATGACCTAATCACACTTGGGAGAAGCAGCTCTGCATAAAAGAAATAATGCATCACATAAACTGCGGTCATACTTGCCAGGTGTTAAAAATTTGATTTTAATCAATTTGCCTCAGGACACACAACTTTTTGGGGAAAATTCCAGTTTATTAGGAATTGGGTCATATTTTAACAGTTTTGGCAACATCTTTGTAATAATATGCTCTCCAAGTTGGTTTTTGGAGATTTGGACACACAGCGACAACATCACTGCAAAGAAAATCACACAAGAGGCTGTCCTCTCCTATTTAACTGCTTGCTTCATACGGAGTTTATTTTGTGTTGATGTTGTGTACATGTGGTTACAAAGCAAGACGCACACGGTGCTTAGCTTAGCTTTACATAAGAATGAAGGAGGAGCCAACTTGCCCAAGGTGATTAAAATGTACCTGGCAGCACCTTTAAAGCTCGTTATTTAGCACACTATGTCACGCTTGTTTCATCCCTGTATAAATGCAGTCTAACAGTGACAGCTCATGACAAATTAAAGGCTTCATAACCACATAAAAGCAAATAATCACCTTGTTGGTTTTAGACGTTTGTCTGTGCATGCACTTGACATCCTTGATAATGTGCAAATAACTTGATAATGTGACAGGTAGAGGCTAGTTGATTCTCTCTGCTCTTATTTTTATGGACCTTTTGCTGCATGGCATCCCTCTCTTTCTCTCAGGCTAAATATTTACACCCCCCCCCCCCAAAAAAAAAAAGGTGTGTAAAATGAAATGAAGTATTATAAATAAATAATATAATGATTTTCAAATGTCACAAATTCATATTCTACTCATGAAAGAACACAGACAACATCGAATGACTGAAATGTAGTATTTTAGGAAAAAATGTTAGTTTAGTTTGAATTTGATGGCATCTCAAAAAGTTGGGACGTGGCCATGTTTACCACTCAGTCTGGTAACTGAGGAGAGCAGCTGCTGGATTGTTGGGAGAGAAATGCTGTCCCTTCCTTGTTTGGTTCTAGCTGACTCATTAGTCCCGGTTCTTCTTCGTCACATTTTTCATTTCATGATGAATCCAAATGTTTTGGGTTGGTGAAAGGTCTGGACTGCAGGCAGGCCAGTTCAGCACTCTGAACGCCTCTATTATTATGCCATGCTGTTGTATTAGCTGTTGAAATATGCACGGCCTTCTCTGAAGAAGACATCATCGGTTGGGATATATAGGACACAGTATGGAATTTCATATTTGGATTTGTCTCACTACAGTTTTCCACTTTGCCTCAATCATTTTAAAATTAACCTTGGCCCAGAGAAGCGGGTGGCATTTCTGGATCATGTTTATATATGGCTCCTTCTTTGAATGACAGCTCTTCAACCTGCATTTGTGGATGAAACAGTGAACACATAGTGATTTCTAGACGTGTTCTCGGGTCCATGTAGTGGTTTCCAAGCCCCCATCTTGCCCGTTTTTAATGTGATGTCGCCTGAAAAAACCTCAAAACAAATTATACAGCCTCATCTCAAACTTTCTTTGCCCTTTCCAGTGGGACCATCTGCTTCCTGGGTCCAGTACTGTCACAATCGGTGCACCAAATCTAGCTTCTAGCTAAACAGTGGTCCCAAAATTCAGGGCTAAAAAATCACTACTCTGTATTACTGTCTGCATGGGCTAGACAGGTCCGTTGGTCATGCTGATAAAGATCCGCTGTTGAGCTGCATAGTACAACAAACATGTACCCCGATAAATGACAGGACGGGGGGAGTTTACCCAAGGCAGTAGACATAAACACAGCAGCCCTCTTGGATGGAGGGAGGTAATTTAGGCATACCACCACCATTAGCCCTATTAGGGTTCAATGCCTGAGAATCCACAGGGCATTCCCCGTTCATGAGGGAAGGGGGAAAAGTACACTGCAATTACATGTGTTCATCAAAATAACAACAGAGGAGGAAATGGGAGAGGAAACCAAGGTGAAGTCTTAGCACTGGAGGTTCTTCTCAGCTGTCTGTAAGTCGGCCACTGAGGTAGGGTTGCACTGGGAAATGCCAGGAGCCGTTGGTGAAGCGTGCTGGCATTTCTGACACTGATCCTCGACTGAGTTAACAGAGATAAGGCATCCTGTCCACTCCCTTTGTGGGTCAGACATGCAAACTTTATCCAAGTTCAGTCTAACTCAGCATCGCATTGTCTTTCGCTGTGATGACTGGCTGTGTTTGCAAGCCTTCATATGTGAGGTTTGAGATTTTTTGTTGGATTTTATATCAGATGTTCTATAAATTATATGAGTTTTAAAAAATTTGAATATTTGGCACATCTAAAAAAATCTTCAGGAATTTGGATAACAGTTCAAGTCAGACAAAACCACATCCTCAGGATTTTATCAGCTGTTTTGTAACAAACACAAGTGGGTATAACTGGCCTTTGTGTCCAAATGCCGTGGCTGTGAACCATTAAGTCCTCAGGCTGCTTTGGCGTCTGATGGAGTTGATCCTTGAAGGAGCCAGCCTCGGTCTAAGGACTGTCCAAGCTCCAAATCTGCCATGACTCGGCGCACCCACACAATTGGAACAATTACAGGGGGAGGGAACAAGCAGTGGAATTTCAGAGGCCATGCCATCGTGTAGCAGAGCGAATTTCCTTCAGACTCACTTGGATAGTATCAAAGAGGGAGCGTAATAGTCTGCATTTGTCAAAGCTGATTGGATCTCTGCAAGAGAGCACAAGAGCAATAGTTTCAAATAATTTTGATAAATAGCATCCCAGGCAAAGGTGACATTAGGAAAATTCAGAACCAACATACTGAATCACTCATTGCGACGATGCTTCTGGTGAATGTCGTGCATATAATCTAAATGTTTCACAAAAATGTGACATCTTATTAATTTATGTTTCTTCTTTTTCTCTTGTTCTTTCTGCATCCTCCTCTCTGCGAAGATCCCGTGGTGTAATTATATGAACAGAAAAGGTCACAGCCCTGTTCTTTGTTTCACATTTTTGGTGGGTTTTAAAGAGGTTGTTATGGTTTGCAGATGTCACCCTGCATAGCATTTGGAGGGAGTCATTCCCCGGTGCTGTCAGGCAGGGACCCTCCTTTGCTCCCCTGTCTTCTCGCCTGGGTGTGGTGTCAGGGAGGGGTCTGTCCTGGGAAACCCCACAGGGTGGGTTTGAACATGGCCTCCAAGTGGGGTAAAAACACAAAGTAAGTGCATACACGTGTGTATTCAAACCTGAATGCAAAAGCGCAACATATGGCATGGAGATCACAGTAAATCTACATTCATGTTTGTAAAACAGAGGCTTTCAAATTCATCCTTAATATCAAAGAGGATCTGTTGGTCTGTACTTGAAAAGTACATCCATAAAAAGTCATACACCAACAGAGCAGCTGTTCCAGGCACGTGTTAGTAAATAAATAATGCTAATTTATCATTTGTTGACCACAGCTTCACACCCTGCAGAGCTCCACATCTTCCAAACCTTCTATCTCATCACTGTCACATTATGCTGTGAAAATGACACATTGCATCTTCCCATACATATTTCTCAGATTAACACCACAGCGATGATAGTTTTGAGTTTGGAACTCTGCTACTTTCAGCCTTTGGTGGTAACTGAAAATAAAGATTTTAAGACCTGTGTTCCAAAGTGTTCCAAAACCTGGATCGTTAAGCATTAATGTCGCGTGACACAGCACGGCCCTGTCTAGCAGCAAATCGACCAAAAGAAGCCGGTTGTCTTTTTTTTTGCCTCTGCTAGACTGGGAACATTTATAGCCAGAGTGTATAATCTGTCTGTGGAGTTTGGCTTATACTAACATGGTGCCACAAGCTGAAGAGGTACTTGGTAATGAAGCATTCCTCCTAAGAGAAACTTGGCTTATTTTAACACATTAAGACTGTTTGTTGAATTGCAATAAAGTTTCTAATAAGATGATTAAAGTAAAGTATGTGGTAGCGCAGGTGAACTGTTTGGTCCAAAATAAAAAGCATTTAGGACTAATTAGATACCTCCATCTTCATGCCCAAGATTTTGAGTGACTGATTAACTGAATAACTTGACTTTGTTCACGTTTAGTCTTGGTTTGTAAAATATTTCCAAAAATGAAAGTTCTGCTAATGTTGGATCCTGCTAGACAGCCTCTTTTTTAGTCTCTTAGATCACTAAATATTACCTTTTAATAATTAGCAATAAGAAACAAAAACGTCTTGCTTATAAAGATAATAAATTCATGACAAGACAGCTTAGTGTGAGAGATCATCAGTTTGAGTCTTCCATGAAGCATTTGCCCATGTTCTTTTGTTGCTTTTTTAAAGATTTATTTTAGTCTTTATTAGACAGAATAACATTTTACAGGAAAGCCACTCTGTGTGTTCTTTGGTAAATAGATGTGATTACACAGGGCATCTGTGCTTTCTTTGTTGCAAGAAAATGATCAACATTTCTTCCATTTTAAAAGACTGGGCGTCATTGTACAGAGAACCAATGTTAGTATATCCATTCACTGCCATCAACATCAATAATATAAATATTTCTATGGATTGGACTCAGTTTAAAGTGCTTACAGAATGACCGCAGTGAATTTACTTCTGCGCTTGTAAATAGTTTAAAAATATGAACATTCATTTAAATTTAGGTCGGTCATGTCTTCAGGAGAATGATGCACGCTTTAACACCAAGTCGGCAGGGTGATTTTAAATGGCGCTTTGTCAATTCCAGCTCTGGCCTTTAAAGGAAAGCAAATGTTCGTGCACCGCTGCATTATAAATGGATTTGATTTTGAGGAGTACTTAGGCACAGGACCAAACTAGTCTGAAAGGCCAAGGGACTGTAAACTAATATTGGTTTACAACACATGGCCCAGATTTCATAACCGACATTAAGACCCAATCCTAGTGGACACTCGTGTAGAAAAAGGATGATTGATGAACGTAACAGAAGGTGTAAGTTCTATATGTGTGTGTCACTGTGTGAGCACAGTTGTTTGCTGCATTAAAGTCCCTCTGTGCAGTGAACTGCAGGTACCTGTGACAAAATACATCTGTTAATTAAATGAGAAATAAAGCAGTTGAACACTTTAGGAAATGCACTTTCTTATTATGGCAACAGACTTTGCTTTCATGTCTGTTAAACATTAAGCTTCGACCAGTGGCCAGTTAGTCTATCTTAAAATGACTGGAAATGGGAGGAAACTGCTAGTATAGTTCTGTCCATAAAAACCTGCATACAAGTACCTTTTAAGCTCCACTGGTTGTTCGGGGACCTCAAAGTGACAACAAGACCCCAGGAAAGTGAATGCTCACAGCCAAGAAATAGTCAAACAAGATTTTTTGTGCATTTCGAAAGGAGCCAGGTTCTTTTCTTCTTTTGTTTTTGCAAAGGTAACCTGACTATACCTTAATATTATGAGAGCAGTCCAAGCCTGCAATATTTTTTTCAATCTTCTTTTGGTGATTCATTCACTGTAGCTTCAGTTTCCTGTTTTTAGGTGAGAGGAGTTGCTTCCTGTGTGGCGTTCTGCTGCTCTGCCATTCAGAGATTCTCCTCTTCGTACCTTGGTTGTAACAACTGGTTATTTGAGATACTCTTGCCTTTCTATCAGCGCCAGTCAGTGTAGTCATTCTCCTCTGACTACTGAGACCAACCCAGCCATGTATATACAAAGTCACTTAAATCGCCTTTCTTCCCCATTCTGATCCTTGGGTTGAACTTCAGCGGGTCATCCTGACCACATCTAAATGCCCAAATGCATTGAGTTGCTGCCATGTCATTGGCTGATTAGAAATTAACAAGCAGATGAACAGGTGCCACTAATGAAGTGGTTGGTGAGTGTATTTTTACTGTTTCAGCAACAGAGCAAATAAACCCAAATGTTAAGCTATTCCCTTAGAAACTGCCTGCAGAGTAACCTCTCTTTGTTTTACATGTCCTTTATGTAGGGTGCCTCATTACCTTCTCTAATAAAAACTACTTTTCAAACAAAAGCCTGGGTCTTTGATGAACACCAACAAGAAAAGGCTTGTGCCTAAATGCAGACCTTCAAAAGTTCCACAACAAAAGCCATGTAAAGAGACTAAAGTTAAACATTAAGGCTGAGAATCCTAAACTGAAATCTGTGGGAGAATTTTATAAAAGGAAAGAAAAGAAACTGTTAATTATTGATTCTATTTATGCAGTTTAAAAAGTTTATTTTCCGCAGTTATTTTGCCCATAGTGACTTAAAATCATCAAAAGCTCTTCATCCCTTTTTTTAAGCTTGAACAATTGATAAGTCAAAATCTAAAGAAATGGAGGATGACTTAAGACTTTTGCACAGTTTTTTTTAGCATTTCTGTACCTATTAAACCTTTCAAAAGCATTTGTGTTGATTACATTAACCATGTTAGATTTGTATCGAGATACTCAAGCTAGGCCAGTAACCTCAGCAGTAATAACATTATTCTAACAGCACACTTGAAACAAGTCTTTTCTAACAACAAAATAAAAAAAGATCCATGCAACTTACAGCGTTGAAAATCATAACTACAAACTGGTTTTGTTTTGTTTACCTATATTTTAAATAAGTGAAGCTGTGACACAATGTGTGCAGTGGGTAGCTGATGTGATATAACCCCCATGGTAGTGCAGACCGGTATGTTCAGAGGGATGCTCTGCTCCTATTAAAGAGCTGGAAAGAGAAACTAAAGCCAGGCAGTGATCAGTCTTACTTACCTCAATATTAATACTGTTATGCTTTGACTTTTGTTTGAGGCCTTGAACTTAAATTGACCAAACAGAGGAAGTTTGAAATAAGAGTCTGCCACCACTAAATGCCTGCTTCAAATAAATGTCTGTTACCTTCAACAATACTACAAGAAATGCTAAACTGTTATTGTATTCCACTCCTTCTATACTGCCTAATAATCCAGACAATAATACTGTTATTTAGAGGTCACACAGCACGTCTGTGCACCCAGTCTAAAGCTCAGATCTGGCTGTTTGCCAGGCTCTGGTGATAGGTATCGGCATGCTTGTGCTCTGAGTCATTACAGTAGTTCTGTAAATAGCAACCCAACGAAAAGGAAATATCTTAGATCAAATCGGAACATGAGTATTTTTCCCTAAATGCTTCCCCAAACATAGCACACACACACACACACACACTCACACACAGCAAAGAAGCAACCACCTACACACAGGCATGCACACTCACACTTTGGTACACTCTGCTTTGTCTTCTGAGGATTAGAGACTTTCTGGGATGACGATGACTCAACTGCTCCGCTGCGAGGATAATGTTAACAAAATAGAACATCTTATCAAACTGGTTCCTTGCTGCTTTACCACTCGCAGAAGAAGAATTGCAGTCTCTCTCTTGACATGTCCCGTTCAAACCTTTGATTTAGATACTAAACCAGATGACCAGAGCACTGGAGTTGCTCGCCATTCCCACACGGTCGATATGTTTCACTCAGATTACCGATTGTCACAACATAAAAATGAAGAAGTGACCGGTGGGGTCTCGTTGCAGCCTTTCTCTACTCTTTGGAAAGTCTCCCACGAAACGAACTGAAGTGCTACAATAACTTCACAACACACTTTCCCACTCCCAGAGGCTACATCCATACTACAGAGTAGCTGTTAATCTTGATGATACAGGATACAACGGCTCCGCTGTGGCTGCATTGCAGACTCAAATCTCTTTCTTACTCTCCATTTCAGTGACACATATCAGATATGTTATTTGTTGTCTTAACTAGGGTTTATTTACACGGGTCCAAACTTTTAGATTTTTAACTCTTTGCTGTACCAAAGCGGAAATGTCATGTTCAAATATGCTTTTGCGTTTCAAAGTGGATTGTCTTAATGGGCAAGAGTTGAGTTTTAGGATCTTTTATTTAATCTACGCTCAGATCAGATGTGCACACAATCTGGAAGATTTATTATTACTATTAGATACAGATATCTCATGATTGTGAGATTTTCCTGACTGATAATATAAATGAGGAAACCACATTAACCTGATTCTTTTCCCCTATTGTAGGATGTTATTAAGAGGCCACATCTGTGCCACAAAATACTTAAAACCAGATGTGTGTTACAATGTCAATACAGCCTGAGTCCTGTGGGCAGCATGTCAGGTTTATGCTGAGTGTGTAAATGTTGCCAGTGACAATTGTGTGCATTGGGAGTGCAGTTGTATGTCATTATATTTCAGCTGGGGTTTTTTGGTCTGATCCAGGAATGTGTAGGAGGCCCTTAATGGTGACATCACCATGCTGTGTATGACTCCCTTGAGTCACGATGTTGACCAAAACCAAGCTGCCTGGTCATGACCTTTTTGCTCTCGAAAACAGAATGATGCAATTACTTTTAAACAGTGGCAACATCCTAAAGTGGGAACATTTTACACAGAGTACAAAGAGAGTGGTTTCCTGAGTAATACCAGTGATTTAAATGTTACTTTATCCGTTCACCCAGTGTCTGTTTAAGCTTTTTGTGACAAGCACACTGACTGTACTCACAATTTATTAGGTACACTTGTGCAACTGCTTGTTTAAGGCAAATACCCAATTATATGTCAGTAACTCAATGCATTTAGCCATGTGGACATGGTCAAGAAGACATGCTGAAGTTCAAAATGAGCATGAGAATGGGGAAGAAAGGCGATTTAAGTGACTTTGAACGTGGCATCGTTTTTGGTGCCAGACTGACTGATCTGAGTATTTTGGAAACTGCTGCTCTACTGGGATTTTTCCATAAAAACATCCCTAGGGTTTAAAGAGGTTAGTCCGAAACAGAGAAAATATGCAGTAAGTGGCTGTTTTTTTTGGGCAAAATGCTTTGTTGTTCTCAGGGATCATTGGAGAATTGGAGAAAGCACTTATACAAAGGAAACAATAACTCAACCACTTGTTACAACCAAGGTATGCAGAAGAGCATCTTCTGAATGCACAAAATATCAAACGCTGACGTAGGAAGCAGAAGACCACATGGGTGCCACTCCTGGCAAGATGTAGATGGGATGCGCTACTGGACACACAAATGGAGTGGCTGGCATGTGTAGATAACTGAGTAATATAATCATTTACTTGACTCTGAATGTTTTATCTTACTGTACAGCTGGTGATTGATTTTGTCCTGGTCCTCTACAGCCTGGGTTAGCTGGTATATGGCACATGAAACAGTTCTCGGCCTGCCGCAGATTGAAGTTAAAGTGAGCCTCCAGTTCACAGTGAATCTTGAAAGTATATGAAACACCAACAAGGTGGAGTTTGAGTCCCACAACACCAGTCTGACCAGAAATTCAGCTGCTGAGAAAAAAAACACACAAGACGTGAAAGGCTAGGCCTGACTAGCTAGATCAAGTTGATCTTTCAAAATAAGTTAAAATCTTCTCTGAATGTTTTTTCCACTCTAGACCATGTGAAACTGAGAAAGTAAGACAGACTTTAACGATTTATTCTAACTGGCAGAAGTGTCTGTCAGGGCCCGGGCAGGTGTGGTAGTTTTCTGTAATTTTTTCTCTTCGGGTGGAATGGTGGGCAGATCTTGTCTCTTCTCCGCCCTTGGGTGGAGTCGCTGTTCCGTGGCTTAAGATCAACTGGGGAACTGATTCTCTGCCAGTTTGTCCCAAGCATTATGATGGTAAACTGGCAAAACTTGTTGTTTCCTATGCCTTATTGCCCCCTAAAGGATTCAGTCCACTTACCTGTAAAACCCATCTGCCTCACCTTGTGGAACTCTCAGCTCACAGCCAGATTGGATACCCTCCATAACAAGTCTTCTGCTACTTGCCGGTAAATCTTTCTTCTAATACTCGCCTGCCCACTCTCCACCGCATCTGTCAAGCTTTCCCTTGATTCCAGCCTGCCCTCAGACAAATCCTCTCTCAGAAACACTAAAATACTGAATTTTGACACCCCCTCAAGTGAGACATCTAAACTCACAACCCAAAGAAACTATTCAGTCATACCTGCCAACACTACCTCTGTCTCTCCCGCAGAAACCCAAGTCTTGCAAGACTGAACAAGAAGCCGATGACATAAATAAGTAAAGGGGGTTACAACAGGTACGGTGACAGTAACAGCAAAAATATATAAAGATTTTTCTTTATTTATCTTACTCTGAATGAACATTAATTCCAAACATCCTTTAACGGTCTCATTGACAACTACTGTCTGAACCTGGAAAAGCCATAATGGTCATACATAATATGTTCATGTTTAATGGGGAAACAAGACGGTTCAATACATGACAAACAGAAAAGGTTTGAGCTATGAGGAAAGGTAAAATCAAGTGTAACACTAACATCAACACCCTGAGCACATGTGTCTTCAGTGACCACACATGTACTGCTGTGTGCATGCACATGTGTACCGTCGTATACAGTACGGACTCTGCATTGGTGGTCTGCTTGTGCATTAGTGCTGCGGTGGTCTGAACCTCAAGCTGGCTCCGTCCCAGCAGCTCCGAGGCAGACGTGAGCCCCGCTGCCAGCTCCGGCCTCACTGTGGGAAACAGCCTCCATGTTATTGTATGTGCAATGAATTGCTGATGACGCATTTGTTTATGTGCTCGCCTAAATAATGGGAACATTAAATATTTGGTCCGAATAATAATAATCCATTTCCTTGCCACTATAGAAATATGACTAATCACATGGAAATTTAAAAATAAGCAAACAAGCCGTGAAATTATTGTATTTTGTGAAAATGAAGATTTTTCTGCACACACCCTGCGAGGTGAACATTACCTCAGTTTTAAATGCATCACAGAATCCGTCCTTTACACGAGGACAGCCACAGTTTTTGGAAAGTCCGCAATGTTGATGTGAATTTGAAATGTCTGAAATTCAGGACTGTCATTTTCGGGAGGTGCATGGAAATTCTGATCAAAATTATGAATCTATGTTTGGCAGCAAAAACAACGTCTGGTATTAATGGATGAATCAAACTGTGTTTGCATGTGTAGCCTTGTAGTCAGCATCTTCACTGGAAACTTCAAACTCCCTTGCAAATCCTCCCATCTAATACACTTTCCTCTAACTGTGAATGTGACCACAGAGCTGTTATTCCCCTGTGACAGATATTCCTCTGTCGAGAACTCTTACACTCTCCCACAATCATTCTCACAAGCTCCTCGCTCCATAAATGTAGAAGGAAAAAAAAATCCAGGACACGTGAAGATCAAACACAGGAATAAAACACTATAAACATCACACGCATGCGAAGGGCTCTTTATGGGTCAGCACATCTTGACTGACAGACAGCATGGTGGCTGGCATGTAAAACGGGGGGGGTTCAGGTCTATTCACTGACTTTCCTGTTTATATGTGGTGGGATTTTTCTTGAGCTGCATTCGGAGGGCGAGCAGGAGGAGTGTTTATAAATGGCTGACTGGTAGAGGGGGGAGGGAAGGGTGTGAGAAGTTTGGAGGAGAGGGGAGGTGAGGAGCTGTGCAAGGTAATTTAAATTCCTGAGGTTTGGCTGTGGCAGCTTTACAAAGATGTGAAGAATAGCAGCTTGGCTTGCAAGGTGTAAGGTTTTTAAAAAGTAAAGCATGCTGGAAGGTAGGAAGCAGGGTACTGTAGTTTGAACAGGATCAGGGTTAGTGACCTGTGGTAACTTTTATTCAGATTGCAAGCACTTTAGAAGAAGACTAACCCCTTTGTTTGGTCATCATAGCAGGCTTAATAGTCCTAGCACTGTCAAATATAACAAGTGTCAAGAAATGCCAGCTCACTTATAGTTGAACGACTGCCATGTCCGCACTAATACGCTTTAGTTTGAAAACTTTTTCTCTCCGTTTTGGCCTTCCGTCCACACTGAGATGGCGTTTTCGGTCAAGGAAAACTGAGCATTTTGAAAACGCTCTCCAAAACACATACATTTGAAAAAACGACACATTTTAGTCAGGTGATGCAGTCATGTGACCAATTAAACTAAGATAGCGGAGGGCATTACACACCAGTTGTTTTGTTTGCTTTCAATTTTGACAGCCATAATAAAGATTAATATCAGTTTGTACTGCTCCAGAGAGCTTTTCTTCAAATTCTTTAACTCTCACTCACTTTTGCAACTTTGTACTTTTGTGTTACTCGCAGCAACAACTCCGCCTCATTGTCAGTCCATTTAAAAAACTCGGTGCTTTTCCTCAACATTTTGCTGCGACGTTTCAAAGAGACGGAAAGTAAATTAACGGCAGACGGCAGGACGAATCGTCTTGTGTTCCACCCATGCGCAGTACAGCTGTTTCACTGTGGACGCACAACTCTGTGAAAACACATGAAAACGATGATGTGGACACAGAGCGTTTTCTACGGAGCCCCTCTGATGACATGGTCCAAAAAATAAATAAATTGTGGCCACAAAATACTACTTCGTGCCCTCGAAATAGTATAACGTGCCCACGAAATGCTAATTTGTGGGCACGAATTGGGTATAACGTGGCAACGAATTACGCATTTGTGGCAACGAAATAAATAATGTGCGCACATCATATTGATACAATTCCTGGACAGCTGCGTAGAGACATAAGCATAAGAGTAGGCTAAACCTATACACCATGGACAAAGATGGCATGATTGAGTTTTATTTTAGGCTGGGAATGAACTACAAATGCATTTTGAAAAGCCTGGCAATGCAAGCAACCATTATTATGGAGAGACATTTAAACAGGATATTGAGAGCCCAGTTGCTTTACAGACGTAAGTACGACCTGGACGCCGGGATAGATTTTATTGTCAACCAACTGCAAGGGGCTGGGAAGGATCACGGTTATCGGTCAAGTGTTTTGTGCCCACAAATTAGCATTTCGTGCCCTCGAAATAGTATTTCGTGGGCACAAATAAGTGTTTCGTGGGCATGTTACACCCATTTCGTGCCCACGAAGTAGTATTTTGTGGCCACAATATATTTATTTTTTGGACCATGTGATCAGAGGGGCTCCGTAGTTTTCAGATATGTACGCTGTTTTCAAATTTATCTGGGCTAGTGTAGATGTAGCCTATGTACAGAAATGACATATTACTGATCCATAGTCTGGCTGTCGTATGGTCCATGCAAGCTACGAGGAACTACAGCAATCTGCTAGTGTTGAAATCAATCACAAGGAGGAGGTGAAAACTCGTCAAGGAGTACACATTTTTCTCTAGTGAACAAGGGTTGCCACAGGTTGCCGACCGGACACTAGGCCTGTATGACTAAGGTCTTAACTGCTTATCAAACTCAGGTGGGATACATCCTGGAGAGGTTGCTAGTCCATTTCAAGCTAACACAGAGAGGCAGACAGCCATTCATGTTTCGCTTTAGTGGAAAAACAGGCAGACCACCTAAGAAATGAAAATTCAGGCACATGAAAATAATAAAATGATGCAGTTTCTTGTTTCAGGTTCTCTCAGGGTCAGTGGAAAGTAACTCGATATCTTACATTTAGTAAAACTACATCTGCAGTAATACTATTTAAGGAAAAAGTACTTGTTACAAGTGTAGCCCCATAGCTGCTGTTGTTTGACTGAAAGTAAAAAAAGTAAGCGCAATACATTTTGTGTAAAACACAGTATCAGTTGACAAAATACTAATCACATGAAAACATCCAGAGCCGAACCACACAGAACATTTCCTACAGATTTCCTCCTTCACAGATGTTAAGTATTTGTTTTCTCTGCAGATGGTATTTATCAGTACATAGGAGTGAAACAAGTCATCTTGTATATGTTTCTCATGCATCACTGCTGATCAGCCTACATCATTTCACAGACCAGATTCTGATAAAATACCACAAGTCACATTCTCATCCCCAGAGAAAAAAACCTTACTCATGACTGAGACGGCCTGAAGACCAACCTGACGCACAAGACGCGGAGCAAACAAAAAAAAAGCTTCATTTATCAAGCTTGGCTCGCTTTACATGAAAGCATTTTCACAATTTCATTCCTTGGCTTTTACTTTTAGTTGATAAATATAATGGAATTTGGATTTTTCTGCTCCAGAGAGGAAAAAAGAAGGGGACGCGAAGAGAAGAGCACTCAGGTTAAGACCTATCCTGCCAGACATTACTAATGAACTCAGCTGTCTGGGGACTTGCAATAGCAGCCTGCCTTCCGGCATTCTTATCATCACCCACACAAAACCTCCCCACCAATCAAACTGGATTCTGGAAAGGAAGTTGAAAATGTCAAAGGCTATTAATTCTGCTGCGGCCGCTTTGTCTGCCTCTCAGAATACTAATGGACGAGCAAGAGAGGGCCAACCCTCTTTTTTATGTTCGATTACAAGGAAAGTGAAAATCTTTTAAAGACAAGTGTGCTACAACTCACTGCCTAAGGGAAGTGAGAACCATGTAAAACCCTATTATTTTAAGATTCAGCCTAAGACCACCTACACAATAAGGCATTCACATTTTTTAAAAGCATGTTGTTGGCACTGGTTAAGCCGCGTTTCCTCTTTAATAGTAATGATATCCTGTTCAGCACACTTTCTTTCAAAGGATTCAGGTAAAGCATGGGTGGGACCTTCCGTTTCATGACATATTTTGTCAAAGTGATGACTTTTCTTTGTGCCTCTGCATATAAAGGGGCTAAAGTATACTCTTTAATGCACTTCCTACAGGCACAGGACCTTTACAGGAACTGCATGTTTCATTTGAAGCTGAGACACTGTCTTAACAGTTATCCTTGCTCAAAGCAGGTTATGCCCCACTATTATCATTATTACTTTGTCATTGCTCCAGCAAACAAAGCCTTACATGCTCTCGGGGTTAAAGACATCTAGGGCACTTTGTGGCCACGTTTGTGCTGCACATGACAGCAAGTATGTTCCTTGAGCTTTTCACAGAACAATTGTTCCCATACCACTCACTCACTCACTCACTCACATACTGCAAGCAAACATGTTTGTTAGATATAGCATGGTTTGAACCCTTTCCAATGTCAGCCCTATCTATGTCAAGTGCAATTTTGCTTTGTTACGCCTATAAACCCAATGAGAAACCCTGCAAAACACATGTGATGAACAGCCTGTTATACTTTACTAACCACACTGTTTAAAAAATTTCATCTGGATTACACAGTCTGTATTATATCTACATCAATCAGTACTTTTTAAACATTTTAATCAAATGTATGTATTCTTTAAAGATGCCTCTTTTAAAATGAGTCTGCAATGTGAACTCATTACTATTCCTGTCAGTCTCACCAAGTATGAACACCGAGCCATTTTATATCTATTGTTTACTAACAAATGGTTCTTATCAAGTGATCTTAAATTAATGCCAGATAAAATAAAACTGCACTGACATCCGTCGAGAGACTTCCTCAGATCTAATCTTTTGGCTGCCACTATGGCAGCTTTTTGGAGCAAGAACTGAACAAATTAGGATGAAAGGATTGAGTGACAAAACTAGCTTGGTTACCAAGCTGCATCCATGAACAGGGACACATATCTTTTAATTTGCAGTAACAGACAACAAAATTGAAGCATAAACTTTTTGAACAGCTAGTCATATTATCTGCCAGATAATTGCGTCAATAATGCTCCAAAAGGAACCAACTCAATGGCATTGAGGTTCAATTTGATAAGTCCAATTAGTAAGGACAGATACCGGGTTCAGTTATCTGTGTTAGTACATCTATCGAATCAAGCTGGGCATTTTAAAATGGGAGTATGGGGAGTTACTTCATTTTGGAGCCAAGTGGCCATTAAATGGAACTGCAGTTTTTGGTGCTAGCACATTGATTTTAATTTTTTAGCTGCTACTGACTAGTACAGAGCATAAAGTCAAGAGGTTACTGGTCTCAATCATATCAGTAACTACCAGCCTATTAAATACAAGGAAGATAATTAAAATCCACATATAAAAGGCTCAGCCACCAGGATTGAACTCTAGAATTTTCTTTGCTGCGAGGCAAAAACTCTAAGCTGCTTAGCTGAATAATATCCATCCACCCATTCGCTTCATTGAATAATATCCAATGAATATGAAATATAATTAATTGAAATGCCCAGTCCTTGTTAGGTTTAAGCATAACTAATTAGAATATATCGCTTTATGAGAGTAGAAAAATGACTCTTACAAAATGTATTCAAATGGAACTCTAAGCAGTCTTTTAGAAGCGTCCATATGCAAATAGCTTGGAATAAGACCTGCCTCACTTTTATTTTATAACCCACTGCATAACAGTTCACACACCTAAGGACAATTTGTATCTTTTAGATGTGAATAAGTGCATCAAAGCAGCAACCTCCAGGGCTGAAAAATGAAACCTTCATGCTAGAGCCAATTTCCTCTAATGACCACTGTTCCGACGACTCCCATCTAAAATGCCCAGCTCCAACCATGAAATTAACATGTTCGTCATGTGATAACAGGAGAAGGGAGAGCATTTTGATGTGTCAAAATAGGCAGCCAACCGCTGCCTGCTTAACCTCATCTCTGCCAGTCCCAGTCATTGAAGTGGACCTCCCAAACATGTTATGCATTATGGAGTGAATAATATGGTCTTATGTGAGGCATATCCCATCCAGGAAGTTTTGGAGGCTGAAATTACACAACCTTGAAAAAGTGTTTTGGTTTTTTTTTCCACACTTAAATGTTTCAGATCACACAAATTTTAATATGGGACAAAAATAACCTGAGTAAATATAAAATGCAGTTTTGAAATTAATTAATTAAGTGAAAAATGGCTCTTAAAAATCTACCATATGGGAAAAATTAATTGCCCACTAATCAAGTGTTTGTGGTAACTTAGTGTTTTGGCTCTCTTTCCTTTTCTGAAGAATTTTTGAGCATGAATGGGCCGTTTTTTAAGTTCATCTCGGATTTAAGCCCAGACTTTGAGAAAGCCAATCCAAAAAGTTTTTTGTTTTTTTTTTAAATTCAGAAATGGATTTGCTGGTGTGTTTCAGATCATTGTCCTGCTGCATAATCTAAGTGTGATAGAGCTTCAGGGCATTAACTGATACCCAGACATTCTTCTTCAAGATTTCTGGCAGGGAATCCACAATCCATCAAGTATGGCAAGTCATCCAGGTCCTGAAGCAGCGGAGCAGACACATACTATCATAGGGCCACCATGTTTGACCGTTGGTATGATCTTAATAAAATGCTGTCTTAGTTTTACAACACCTGCAGCAGGATTCAAACTTTCCACAAAGTTCAGCTGTTGGTTTGTCAGTCCACAGAATAGTCTGAAAAGTTCAGGAGATCACTGAGGTGTTTGGTATTTGTTAGCAAGTATGAGGCAAACATTTGGTTTTATTTGTTTTGTTTTTTTTGGTCAGCAGTGGCGATCACCTTGCTCTCCCATTGATGCAATTTTTTTGTCCAGTCCCTTACTGATTCGTGAACACCGACCTTAACTGAGGCAAGTGAAGACTTTAGTTCTTTAGATGTTGTTCTAGTATGTTTCGTGATGTCCTTGTTGACTTGTCAGTGTGTTTGGGGGGCATTTTTGATATTCAGGCCACTCCTGGGAAGGTTTGCCACTGTTCCAGGTTTTCTCGATATGTAAATGATGGCTCTCAGTGTGGGCCACTAAAGTCCCAAAGCCTTTGAAATGGCCTTGTAACCCTTTCCAGACTGAGAGATGTCAATTACTTTGTTTCTTAACTCTTCTATCCTTTCTTTAGGTTGAGCCATCATGTATTGGTTTTTGAGATCTCTAACCCTACATAACTTTATCAGACAAGCTCTTAAAGGATTTCTTGATTGAGCAGATCTAGCAGGGAGTTGCATGAAGAAGGCATTGATTGCGCCTTATAGTTTGTTGATGCAGCTTACTAGCCTAGCTTCCCAAGCTTTCTTACGCTAGCTGATAACTTAATTGTCTCTTCCAAATATGGCCAACTTCTAGTTCCAAAAATCCACCATAACCATGGCCAAAATGCTGAAGTTGAAACTTCAAAAGACAGAGTCCAAAAACAGATGTATGATATCAAGGTGTTTTTGCATGCAGGTTATGTGTTTGATGCCCTGGGATTGGGAGCAATGCCCCTTGTGGTCAAACACCGCCTGTAGCTGTGTTTACTTTGGACTGTATGAGGAGCCATCCATGCCTGCTTTTTTGTTTTTGAGGTTTTTAATGCCCATAAAGACAGAAAATTGTGTATGTTTTCTTTTCAGTGTGTCCAAAAACCACCAGCTTTCCCAGCTATCTCTGATTTGAGGACAAAAGCATTTCTGTTTTAAAAATGTTTTCATTGCCATTCAGAATCAGCCGCACTCATCACTACATATTGGAAATATTGGCAGGAACATCTAAGACCAATGATAGTGAAATAATACTGTTGATGCTGAGTTGGAAAGCAAACAGATAGATGATGAAACAGGAAATCTTTGTGCATGTGTGTTCCTCTTTCAGCAGCTTTTGATCTGAAATCTGACATCTTCATGCCAATTTAAAGTTGTTTCCCCTCCTCCAGTCTCTGTGGTTGTGTTGAAAACAAAAATCATCTGTTTAAGTGGCTGTCCTCCTCTGGGCCATGTGGCCAAGACTGAAGGTTTGGGAGCTGGTGACTAAGGCAAGATGTAATGCTTGGCACAAGGACACGCGTTCTCTTTTTTATTCCTCCCACAAATTCCCCCACTTTGGGGTGTGCAGAAGGATCAACAGGATAAGGTGCAAACTGTTCTGTGTGATCTAAAATGTTAGAACTTGGCTCATGAGCTTTTTCCCCCCCCTTACTATCCCTTTTCTCTATTATCTTTGTATGGAGTAATAGAAAAGCAAAGAGCTTATAAACCTCGCTTATTGCTCTTTTTCTTCCCCGGAGTCCCTCATTGAGCCTGTTGCTTGGAAGCTGGACAGACTGAGAATGATGGGAGCGTGCTCACCAGACCTTAGAGCATCTTAAAATGGACATATGTGTGGGATCTTTGTTTGAGCATGGGACCAGCTGGGCGCGGTAGCGTAGGTGTTCAAAGACAACCGGGGGTATCAGTGAAGTCATCTCTGACAGTAAAAATCAAGTTTCAGTTGAAAGAAATAACAGGTCAGATGCAGGGGCAAGCAAGTTGGATCGACATGTTTTACCTCATTTACTCCACACTCTGTTCCGATGATCTCATTTCCTCCAGGGCATCCCACTGGACGTACCATCTTGGATGCTGACCAACCACTTGGGCCTGAATGATAGGGTGTGATCTGAATGGGTAGATCCGTGAGTGTTTTGCACATCATTGTCCCACAGAAAGGACCATTACCAGGACCTTTTTCTTTTAGTCCAAGCCAGACTTGACCACAGCAGGCTTTCTTCTGTTCCTGTGCATCTGTTTTAGGTCAGGTGAAGGTGGCACTCCACATAAGTTTCAGTTCATTCCAACAGCTTGTTTTTTTTGATAGACCGACAGATTTACTAGAAATATACCGAGTCCAGTATCCATCCAGGCATCCATCAATTTTCTTCCACTTATTCAATTTTAGGGTTGCATAGGGGCTCAAGTATATCCCATATCTGTCAAAGCACTTGAACGAACTTCATAACAATCTTTTTTGACTTAATAGCAAAGAAAACTTCTAACCTTTCATTGTTAGCGTCCTTTATATTACATTAGCTCTCCTGCTGGCAGCCCATGCACTGCTGCTGATGCTTGGCATAGTAAACACAGAGCAACAGATTATAAAGCGCCTTATGATTTGGTGCTATACAAATAAAATTGAACTGAAATGTAATTAATTTGTTACCAACAATTTCCATTAAAATTATCTTTTTTTATTTTAACCAGTATTTTTACAGTGTAGCTTCTATATTTGTCTACTGTAAATTAATGTATTTTCCTTTTTTTGGACATATGATGATAACAACATTTTAGAATATTAATTCTTTTTTAAAATTGTTTAGAAGACAGGAAATGACATTAGCATTAAACTATGGATTCTACTCACCTAAACCTGAATTCTGTATTTTTCTGATCCCAACAGATATCCCTGATAAACATGCACAGCTTGCTCACTCATTTGCTGCTATATCCATCGAGGACACAGGCTGAGACACCACAGCTAACAGCTACTGCTGTTATTCTTCTTTGAAGTATTCATTAAAAAAAAAAAAAAAAAAAGTACAGCAGGAATTTAAAGGAGTATTTGAAATTTTCTCTTTCAAGAAAAAAATAACATGGTTTGGAGTCAGTGCAGTCAATATATATAGTGATGATACCTAGTTCATCTAGAAGGACTGGAGTAGGGCAACCGAGAGGCTGTTTTGGATGTCTGTGCTCATGCTGCTGTGGGTTTTTTTCTGGGTGTTGTGGGATTGTTTCCAGAGCTCTTGAATGCTTCACTGCAGCTCAGTGTATGGAGGCATCACACCACTGTGACAGGCCTTTGTGAGCCAGTGGAACAGATTAAAACCCTGCTCCGCCCAAGTAGAGAAGCAATCAAAATAAATTTGAGGAAAAAAAAGTAAAAAGTGAGCACCTCTGTCTCATCCTCTCTCCTTCAGTCTGTCCTTCTGTTTCTTATATCTCTGAACTTTACCATCTGTTACCTGACACACACATTGGCCTTCAGCCACAAAGCACCATTTTCAAGACCAGGACAATAGCTCGCCCTATGAAGAACTTCTGAATGCACAGGGTGGCACGGCCGTGAGGTTACAGTCAGCTATTGTTGGCCAGCACAATACAGAAGCACATCCTTCTTTTGATTGTATTGTGGCACTTGCGCTCTAAACAGCCATTCTAGTGCTATTCCATGCACGAGGTGATTTCCGCTTGCAGGGTATCGGCTTTCAGGTTATTGATGTCTCGTTTTGTTACTGGTGGCTTTCACGCAGCGGGTCAATGGGGGTTTTTTGGAACAGGTTGTCCTGTGAGTGTGTGAGAATGTGTCTGGGGAGGAAATTCTACAGAAACATAGGATATAGTCATCTTTTCACCTTTATCCTGTAGCTCATTTCTCTTTCACTCCCTTTTGTTTTTCCTGTCTGCCTGTGGGAAGATAGCATTTTTTTTTTGTTTGAAACTTTAAGAGCTTATCTCTTTTCATCAATAAACACGCTACAGTCTGCTGGAGGATAGGGCAGAACGAGTTCTGGGCTAGGTAGGATGTAGTGTGTTGAATTCGTTGTAATGTTTGTAGAGGTGCAAGAATAAATATAAAGAAACATGGTGTCTAACCAGATGCCTACTTTGGATGTTATCGCCTCAGCCTGCAATAAAACAGAGGAAGGTTTGAATCATTGTTGACCAGGATCTGCTGTGTGCTTCCTTTAACACACGTATTAAATAAATTGTGAAAATTAGAAACATCCCCCGCTCAGTGATGCTGAAAAACAAGTCGTGCATTAGTCGTTTTGAGGCTAAACTTCTAGGTTGTTCTTAAAGCTCTCTAAAGTTCTGTTGTTCTGTCTATTATCCCGGGAAAAGTACAGTATTTTCCTGTAATAATTATAGAAATTAAGTAAATTACAGAAAGGGCAGTGTAAAAATGACAGTAATTTTAGGGCAGCAACTCATGTGCTCTGAACGAAAACAGTCAAGCCTACATTGTCTTTAGTATAACTCTCTTTTGATGACGCCGGGTAAAAGTATTTTAAGCTATCTTTGTTAAGAGCTGGTTAAACACAACAAAGACATCCATCAGAACATGGGTTCTTTTGCGTGTGTTTCTAACCACAAGTCTGCTTTCTAAGCTGTAAGCGGACACAACATCACTAGAAACAAGTTGAACATGCTTTTGACTGGAATTAATGTTGTGAAATGGCCCATTTGTTTTTATTTTCCCACTTCAACATCATTAAAAGTATCTACTAGAGTCCATGGGTCACAGACATGAGACATTAACTGAAAACGTTAACTGGATTTTCTTGCACAATGGACAGTTTCTTTCCATATGTGCTTGTGGTTATACTTGTTCTTGTAAAACACGCCATTCATGTACGTGTAACCCTTGGATTACAGACTGCTCCAGACCAAAGCCTTTTTCTTCAAATTAGATCAAAGTTAGTATTTCAATCCAAGGAATGACTTCTAATCTGTGACATGGCCAAACAGTTTCTGGTGTTTACTTGGGTGGTGGCATAAATATGCAAAGTCTGGATAAAATTAGAAAAATATATTTGAAAATATTTGGAAATTCATGTGGAATCGCTCAAATAACAAATCTCGCGGAGAGTCGCATGGCTTTTCGGCTGCTTGACAGATTTGGTAGTCAGCGTTTCATGTCTGGTTGTCCTAAACATATTTTCAAAATATTTGTAAACCTAAATCACTTCAAGTACTTTAACAGACCTGCTGCATGCCATCTACTGAAAAGAGTCTTGATGGCATAAGGAGAATATTGGACTTGGCACACACTCACATATATACACATGGACGCGCGCACACACACACACACACACACACACACACACACACAGTCTGAGAACCAGCTGGCCTTGGTAACCTCTGGCAGCATGGCACTGTGACTTCGGCCTTGTAGCACTGACCCCCAGCCAGTCAGAGACGACTCGGGGAGCCACAGGGACCAAAAATTAAAAATGGGGGGCTTCCCATGAGCCCACTTGTAGTCCCTAATTAAACAGAATTGCATTCCTTTTCCTGGGATAAGGCTGGAAAAGGGGAACATTTTAAGGAAAGCCAATCTTCCCCCCTTTAAGTTTGTTTTCCCACAAAGCATGGATAAGAAGCTGGGAGGCTATTCCATTTTTGAATTCGCAGACAAAATATTTAGTCTTCCAAAGCATGAGCAACAGCATTATCTGCTGGGGCTGCACTGTTGTTGAATCATTAATAATCAGAGTTTCTTAATTTGGCCATGTGTCTGAGTGCACAGCCAGGCCATGTGGTTTGTTTGCTTAATAAACACAAAGGGAGAGGGAGCTGGTTTAATCCTTTAATCTCGCTCAACAGAGGCCCAGTGTCTTGACATTACTGAGCTTCTGAAAGACACAGCCATCAATTAAGAAACAATAAGGAGCTCTGAATGACCTCTTAAGAGAGTCATTCAGTCTATATGTATCAGTATAGACAGGCTTGTCTTGTCAGATTGAGACATTTTTGATGTGGAGAATACAGCCCAGCAACATGGATAAAAATGAATTCTGTGAGGTTAAAAAAAATAGTCTAGTGAAGCCCAAAGATAAGCTTTCTAACTGTCCATCTTAGCTTTTTAAGAGAAGATGTACTTTATTCATCCTCAAAATTGGGAAGTTACTGTGTCACATCAGACACACAAAAGTCTGTTTTTTTAATGGGACATTTAAAGGAAGGTTTATGAGACATTTTGAAATTCTGGGTTAGTGATATTGCTGGGAGTCTTGTTTCTAGTTTTATCTGTTTGGTTGTGAATTCTCAGTTATCCTGGCATTTTGTGTTTTTGGCTCTGGACTTTAGTACCATTTGTATTTGTTCCCTCTGTGTTTCCTGTTTCCGGTCCCCCAGGTTTAGATCATACATGTGTCATATGTGTTACTATCCTCACTTCCTGTTTTATTTTGGTAGTTATTTGTCCCTAGTGTCTCATCTTTAGTCTTACTTCCACCTCCTGTCTCATTAACTTTGATTATCTGAACCTGCATCTTGTTACCCTCCTGTGTCCAATTCCCTTATTACCTCTTTATGTATAAATCGTGCTGTCCCAGCCCCTCCTCCTCATCTCGGTCTCTCCCAGTATTTTTTCCTCTGTATGTGCTCAGAGGTTTCTGTTTGGAGCTTTATTATTTTACTTTTGTTACAACTGCAACAGAAAATAGCTCAGAAATGTAAAATATACTCTAAAGAACGAGCTTAATGTACAAAAAAGTTAATCAAATATTAATATGATGCAATAAGGTGGTTAAATCTAAAGTGAAGACTGGGTTTGTGATGAAGGATTTTCTTTATCTGTGAATGTGGCAGCAGAAAATGATGTGTAATCCATATGTCACAAGTGTGGCACAGATCTCACTATGAAACCATAACAATTATAATGCATATATGTAGCCACCATGACCCATTGGTTCATGTTCCTTAGAGAAAACATTAAAAAAAACCCTCACTTTATAAAGTTTTCCATTTTTCAAGCAGTTAAAGCATCTCTCACTCAGAATTTGTCATCATATACTCATTTGTTCAACCTGGCTGCACCAGCTGCTTCAGGTTACAATAATCGAAAGACCGAGCACAACCAGCAGAAACAACACTACATCGCAGTGCTTGAGCCTTCAAATGCAAAGCCCAAAACATGATGTCATTGTTCACAAGTGCATCTTTTATGTGATTCTCACAAATAGAGAAACTTTATTCGTTGCAATTAGTGTAATTTGAACACCAAGTGAACGTAGACTTCTTTTTGAGATATCACGTTTGATCAAGTTGTTTAAAACTTAATGTGCCACTCAGTTAGTTGAGAATAATGACTCCTCTGTGGTGCCGTATGAAAAAGTCACTTTTTCGAATTTCTGTGATTTATTTGCTCTTGAGCTTACTTCAAGTGTGTGTGTGTGTGTGTGTGTGTGTGTGTGTGTGTGTGTGTGTGTGTGTGTGTGTGTGTGTGTGTGTGTGCTTGTAAAAACTGTGATGTGATCATCAATTAAATCTGCTTGGAAAAAATAAAGACCAAAACAGCCACGATTTGTTATCATTTGCATATAAATTGAAAGCTTTTTCTTGGCATCTGCCATCGAATACATTTCAAGGGAAATCGCTTGAGAGGTTGAGTCCAAAAGGTGAAACTGCAGGTGGGGAATATATATATATATTTTTTTATATGAAGGAAAGGGGAAAAGATTTAGTAACGCTCACACATCCAGCATTTCAAATGAGCCGAAACATCACTGGGGAGCAAGTGAAAGACTGAAAAGGTGAGCTGAACACTATTGTACCATTTACTCAATTAGAAGCTGGAGCTGCACCAATCTAAACACTGGCGTGATGACAAAGTGATCACAGATTCTTGACAAGAGAACTTCCAGTGTTTGACCTGCATATGAGTTTGCTTTGGCTGATGCTCATGGCTTGTTGCCTCTCAAAAAAGTTCTGGGATCTCTAAATCTTCTTTTCTCATTACACTTTATACAGCACTTGCACCCCCTGTATCTACATGCACACTCTGACATGTACATATACACACGTGTTGGCTGCTGGAGAGAATAACATTCAGAGAGAGCTTGGTAAGCTGATAATGTTTTCTCATGGATAAAAAGCAGTTGGAATCTGTAGTTTTGGTGGAAGTTATGTTGTAATTTACATAATCTTGCTGTACAAACACTACAGGCCAAGAATTGTGTTGCAGTAACACCAAAAAAAGCTACATCTAACAACCTCTATCCATCAAATTATTGCTGCTTATCTGGGGCTGAGGGGGCAGCAGTCTAACGAAAAACGCTTCCCAGCTGCCACCTACGGTTTTTCAAGGAGCTCACCAATGTGTTCCCAATCCGATCAACAGACATTTTTTCTCCACTGCATCCTGGCTCTGCCCAAAGTTCTTGTAATAGGAACAGGACATGCACAAAAGACCTCACCTAAGAGGTATTTAAGACACCCTGGTCACATGCACAAACAACCTCAAATGGCTCCTTTCAGTGTGTTTGTTTAAGCTTTCTTTGTGCAGTGGAGTGCTCACATGTCTGCTGGACATGATCACACTTGACCTTGCTGGAATTTTTTAGGACTTCTCAGTGTTAATGACTTTTAAAAGTGCTTTGCACTACAAGTGTACTTGATCTACCTCACATGCATGGCCAACTATGTCTCATGTAAACTCCAAAGAAAGGGCCCAGTCAACATGAAGGTCCGAACTAGGGACCTTCTTGCTTTGTAGTAACAGTGCAAACCATTGTACTACTGTGGCACCTCAGGCCTTAAGCCACATATACACTGGAAGTGATTCACTTGTTGCACATTGCTTTGAAACTGCCAGATGGTTGTATGACATTCCTGGCTATGGTTGCCTCAGTGACCCTCTAATGTATTAGATAGCAGGTCATTTATCCACCAATGATATTCTTCACCCTCACTGGAAGTCTCTTCAGTCGCTTGCCTGAAGGTTTATTGCGAGTCACACCCACTTTGGATCGCCAGCAGTTATTTCACCCATAGTCACAAATCGCCAAGTATCATTCACTTTCTTCTGGTCGCCATGTCACTGCGAATCGCTTCAAGTGTGTAGGCAGCTTTTACTCAACTATAACTGTTCAATTTTCCCCCCTTGTTGGATTTGTTTGAAAATTTAAGCCAGTATAGCTTAGAACAGCAATATGCTTTTCCCATTAAAAAAATAATATATGGGCTGTGGTCACTCTGACAGGTGTGCTTAATTCCTCTAAACTGAGTTATTTAATTGGATTTTAGTTTGTAAAAATTCCAGTATTTCATTTTGTTAAAGTTTTTAAATGAAACCACAGAAAGAAGGTGGACACGACCACCATGACATCATCCACTCATTTCCAAAGTCCAGTTTTGAAGCCTCAATGAGCATTTTACCTTCATCATAAAATAATGTATTTTTTATGAGGAGGGGCAGGTCTCACTCAACAACCTGTCAAAAACTAATTGTTAGCCAATGAGGATAGCAATCTGTTTCTCTGTCTCTTTCCCCCAGTACGACCTGAAAAGAGTGGCTGAGCCCTACCTCATCAGTGAAGTATTTGCTGGGGTCAAGTCAGAGAGCCGTTTTGTTTTCTTCCAGAGAGTCGTTTCCCAGTAGACTTATATAGGACTGGAAGTCTTTTTGCAGCTTTTGCCATCCATTGGCCTTCAGACTAAGTGGCTTTATTTATCTGACCCAGAAGTTATATCCATGGATTATGTCTATGATCTCAGCATCCTAACCTAGTGTTAAGTCTGTCATCAAAATGTGAGAACTTTTAGTTTCAAAAAGATCAAATGAAAATGTGTCACAGTGGGTTCATCCATCTTTTATATACAGCTTATGGGTTTTGTTTTTTGATTTTTTTTTTTTTAAATCTACAAGGCTCAATTTCCTTAAAGGGAAAGGCTCGACCAGTAACAAGAATAGTGTTGCACTTTAGCTATCAGCCTCAGTCAACAGTTTACCAATACTGCAGGCCGGGTTGTTGCACGATGAACAAGTGCTCGACTCAGATTATTGACCTTTGATCATTCAAAGCAGCCCTAATATTAACATCAGCATGTCAGCAATATATATATATATATATATATATATATATATATATATATATATATATATATATATATTAGGGGTGCAACGATACTCGTATCGATATTGAACCGTTCGATACAGTGCTTTCGGTTCGGTACGCATATGTATCGAACAATACAACATTTTAAATTTATTTTATCAACTTTCCTTCTGACGATGCTGTCTGTGTTGAGCGCTCAGTGGATCTGCGCTCGACAGTGCAGCCTAGGCGGAGTAGTCGAACGCAGATTCACTGAGCGCAGGGCAAGCTAGCCAGACAGAAGTTAAGCTCTCCTTGCAACATGGCAAATTGAACCTCCCCCACCCTCATTCAGATCTGGCGTTTGGAACTATTTTGGTTTTCATGTGACGTATGACCCTGAAGGTAAGCCCGTCATGGACTAAAGTAAAACAGTATGTTGGATGTGCCACGCAATGCTCAATTACATCGGTGGGAGCTAGTGTGTTAGCGCAGTTAGCTCATTAACGTGTTGGCCGTCCAGCCCCACGCACGGGGCGATCCGCGGTAGCTCGTTAACGGAGATTTGCCGTGTTGTGGCGTTAACGTCATTTCAACGAGATTTACGCTGACAGCACTAGTGGGAACACAACGAATATGACTGCACATTTACGCCGACAAACAACAAGCACGCATGCTACAAACTTTACCCGAGTCATTTAAGATAAGATAAGATAAGATAGAACTTTATTAATCCCTCGGGTGGGTTCCTCTGGGAAATTCGACATTTAGACAGCCGTTAGCACATGATTCTCCTTATGGGGGCCTGATATGTTTAATATGCTGCTTAGAATATAGCCCAGAAGAAGCGTATAGTATAGCTTTTATTCTGGAAAGAGCCATTTCTCTGTAATAAACTCTCTTTTCCAAAGATGAGTGATTCCTCAATCAGATACAGGGCTCGCAAAATCGCTAGCCCGACGTCCCGGGGCTAGCGATTTTTCCAGTCGGGTTACCAAAATCTATCTCTGCCCTGCCCGTCGGGCTATCATAGGAAGGAAAAATATATGTCAATGCTTTTGCATTCTTTCGGAAATGTCATCATTGGCATCGGTGAGCCACTGTCAATATGTGACATATTGAAATCGCGTTTGAATTTGCGCTTGTTTTTTGCTTTCACTTTGCAATCGCACGAACTGTGTATAGAGATTGGTGAGTGATGATAATTTGCGCACCAATTCCTCTGACATCGTCTTATCAATCGTTAGCTTACTATGCAAACATGACAAGTGAAATCTCCCGCAGAAAGCTTAAACATGTGAGAGGTTGATCGCGCAGAGAATCGCTGAGCTTATGTGAGTCAGTGTGTAAAAGCAGCAGCATATATATTTTAGTTCTGCTGAGCCAAATAAGACAGGTCAGGGAGAAGAAGTGACAGTCAAAGAAAAGCTTACCACAAAACGGAAAAGTTATGACAAATCAGACTATAAGGCAAAAAGAAAGTGCAGCTTTATGGTTTCATGGACAAAAGAATTTCTGTGGCTGCAATACGACAAGCTAAATAACCAGGGCTGCACATAAGTGGTCCACAGGTGCGCATTCGCTGTCAAAATAAAAAACGCGCACAAGATAAGAAGTTGCAACGCGTGTTTGCGTACATAAGATTTTCAGGAGGAGGACAGACATTTGTTTAGAACTCTTAAAGATGTCGAAGAAGCAAGCTCCTTTAAGCAATTACTGTGATGTTTCTCCACCTCCAAAGAAATGTCAGGAGTCCGAACCACAAAAGAAGCGCGTATTCTCGGAAAAGTAGTTGCAGGAGGTGAGCTGGCTTCAAACAAATGATGAACGCACAGAGATGTGGTGCAAAATGTGCCATGAAAATTTAGTAAATGACAAATTAAAAAGGCATGAACATTTTTTTTGTATCGAAAAAATATCGAACCGTGACACCAAAGTATCGAACCGAACCGTGAATTTTGTGTATCATTGCACCCCTAATATATATATATATATATATATATATATATATATATATATATATATCCACACCTTCAGCTACTATTATTCATAAGGAGTTAGCACATCAGTTAGCTTTGCATTTGTAATTTGGAAAATATAGTCTCCAAGGGAGTGTCTACTTTTGCTAATAAAGTAATGAAGAATTAAGAAATGAGACAAGACTTATTTTTGAGGGTTACTAAAATTGTGTTTGATTACGTTGGGAACATCATTGATGTAGTGAAGTAGGACATACAGAGGATGCAATGGAGAGTGTGAGATGGAGGCAGATGATCCAGTGTGGTGGTCCCTAAAGGGAGCAGCAGAAAAGGAGAAGGAAACATGAATATCTCTATTGCTAGTTCCAAATTCATTAAATAATATGAACAAAAAACAAAAATATCAGTGTTTAGTAAATGAAATATCAGGTGATCGTTTGGCGTTATCACCTAGGGACCATCAGACTACATGTCTGCCTGCAGATTGATGCCTCTAGCCCATGCCAGAAAAACTATAAAAGGATTGCAATTCACAGAGAAATAAACCAAAAAAATATGAAGTGTTTGGACATGCTGGATGCTGTTTTGGGCCAAATTCCAGCATGTCAAACCACCTCATAATTTTTGCTTCACTGTTTGCATTTATACCACCACAGCTGTGCCTTGGCTTCAGTGTGAATAAATTAACAATATCACCACCACTTTTTCATTGTCTATCCTTTGGCATATTTCTTTAATGATGTGGGTCCAAAATAGCCCCATTTGTGTGGAAACACAAGGAAGTTGAGCCTATGCTGAAATAATTCTTCACTCAGTGGCGACAGAACGGCACACATGCACACGCATATACAAACATGTGGTTACACATAGGTGAACATAAATACACAGACACACGGATTAGAAAGCGGAGGACGCCTAACCACACTTGGGCAAGTTCGACTGTTTATTCACCGCAGGGGTGGGTCGTGGAGAACAAACACAGCCTCAGACACGGAAAAATGTGATTCAGGTGTGTGGGAAGTAAAGGTACTGTATATAAGGTGCAGCACAACATTAGTATGACATGCGTAGTGGAAATATTTACGAGCGGATGAGAAAGAAACAAATCAGACATAATGTCCTGGGTGTTGTCTTGGAGCATGAAGACAAACAATGGAGAGGATCAAATGGCATTTAAACCTTCAAGAGCCAACATGGTCATCATTTACAGATACTCAGAGCTGGCTGCTACTTCAATGCGCTGCTTAGATCCCTCTCAGAGTTTGATACACAGACCTGAGCTGCTGTTGGAGTATTTACTTGACATCAGTGGGTGTGAAGTGACATTGTTTATGTGCAGTCTTATGTAGCATGACATCAGCTACATCTGTAAAAGCTGGCTTTTTGTGGCCGTGATTGCAAAAATGAAGCAGCAACAGCTGATGTGCCAGACTCCCACAGCGTGAAGCCATGTGCCATTTTCCTGAGAGCCCCCACCAACACCGCCCTCGCTACAGTCCTTCCAGCATTAAAGAGCCTCTTTAACCCCAGTAATCATTTTAAGATGTCAAAAAAGGAGCACTGTGTTTCTGAGAAAAGTATGTATCACAACTGATGTCTGCAGCCTTCTAATGGATGTTAAGCTGAAATGATAAAGGGGCTAGTTCAAAGCAAAACACTCCCCTTCTACCTTGAAATCTTTAAAAGCCCCCCTCAAAGAGTGTGTAAGCATCCCAACTGGGCACCACCCTTAAATAAATTTGGCTCCACAGCCAACGACTGCCAAGAAAGTAATTGATGGTGGCTGACCAGTTATACTTTGAATGCAAACACTTTGGGGAGGATTGTGATGGTTCAACAGCATTTCTAAGAAGAACTCTCGGTCACTGGGCAGTTTACTGGCTCTCTGCGAGCAATGAGGAAGGTGAAGCAGAAGGCTGACATGTAATGCACACTGACAAAAACCCCTGGTTTTCATTTGGACAAACATTTACTGCATTTTCCGCTATTAAGTCTCAGAACAACAGCGAATCAACCTAAAGCCCCTATACTGAAGCCACAGACTTAGCATCATACCCACTGAAACAAAGCGCTGCCCTTCGCTGATGCATACTGTCTTGGACAGACTATGCACAAGGGATGGACTGTAAAGCTTTGTAACACAGCTTGCATGAATTAAGCTAGAGCACCTTGGAAGCGAAGCTAAACGCGCCATCTGTCAGAAAGAAATAATTCTCAGAAAACATAAACGTTGCAGGTACATACAAACAGCCAGCAACAAGCGTGACAGGCGCTCCAAATATTTAGGCTATATGTCCATGTACTCTACCGTAGGTACATGTCCATTGTTCCTCTGTGTGCATGTATGTATTTAAACATGCATGTACTTTAATTCATCCCCATGTTGCTATGCTGGCACAGGGAGACAGCTGAAGAATCTGCTCCCAAAAATTATCTGCTTCATCTCTCTTAGCCTCCATCCATCAGTCAGCTGTCAGAATTAGCAACCTCAAACTGACCTTAATATGTTCCCACAATCTCCCCTGTGGTGCTGCCTTTAAAACCTTGATAGATAAACAAGTATGTTCTTCCAGGTTTCATTTTTTTTAAATGGCAGAAAAGTTGCTATAACAAATAAATGTAATTATAATGATCTATCAGTCCTCTTCATGCCGGCTTCTTCTTTTCCTCTTGTAAATGATAAATGGACTCGTTCTTATAAAGTGCTTTTCTACTCAGCTTCCTAATTCACCCATTCATACAAGCACTTCTTTTTATGCTCTAAGAGGCATACATATTTATACTCCGATGGATGGATCGGGGAACAACTTGGGATGAGTATCTTTCCCAAGGATATTTGGCATGCCGACTGGAGGCATCAAACCAATGTTCCGATTAGCAGATGACCACCAGAGCTACAGCCACCCCGACACAGGTAAGTCTTTATTACTTGCTTGTGTTTGGTGGAAGGACTCTTTTTGGGTCCCATCCCTCTGGATCCACGCACCTGGAAGTGATCAGCTCACCTGTTCCTGATGATTTTGTTTGCAACCACTATTTAAGTTGACGGTTGATTTTCAGTCTTTGCTGAATTGCTAAACTACTCCCAAATGACCATATCTGGAAACCTCCAGGTGTCCTAACCACCTTAAATGAATAATTTGAATACAGTGATTTGCCTCACAGTGGGAGCTGTATTTCTCTAGGGTCTCTCAAGGCAAGTTGGCCTTGGGGCTGGGACTGGACTAAGAACAAATCATAAAACCCTAATGAAATTGAAATCTTTGTGCTGCATGACCTCAGAAGTGGGAATCCTGGGCCCCTTTCCCATGCCAGACCTAGAAAGAGGGCTTACAGATGAGTCTGTTTGCCAGGTCTGGATTCATGGGCATGCTGGGCACAGCCTAAAGAAATTATATGAATCCACTGCCCTGTATCCTACAAAAATATCCATCTAAAACTATAAATCCCAGATATCTGATTTATTAGCAGCAAATTACTCAAGGTACATGTTGGTATACTGAATGACAGGATCACAGTTTTTCTATTTGTACTTGCTGATGTACTGTATGTGTCATAGGGGCACCCATACATCTCATTCCATGGTGGCTTCACCTGGGTAGTCTAAGGAGCTTAGAAAGAAAGAAATTGGACTTCTTTAAGTTTCATGAAGATATTTCACCTGTCATTCAAGAGGTCCAAGAGGCTTTTTGATGACAAGCTCAGAAGAAAGCTCACAATTGAATAACTGAACTAAATTAGTGTCTTGGTTGGATATAACTTCTATCTATCCAAGCTCCTTAGATTACCATGACCTGAATCATTGAGAAGCTATTTCAACTGGGAGTTTGCCATTGCCAT
The DNA here is from genome assembly GCF_057382185.1 of Mchenga conophoros. Lineage (NCBI taxonomy): Eukaryota > Metazoa > Chordata > Actinopteri > Cichliformes > Cichlidae > Mchenga > Mchenga conophoros. Next base: position 25,467,585 of record NC_140533.1, on the reverse strand, counting down.
TTGTTTGTGTTGAAGTGGCTCAGACTATGAAACCCAGCATCACTGGCTAACAACTTGTGACTAATAAGTTCGCCAATAAGTTATACTAGATAGTTCTCCTTTCTGACTCAAGTGATCACAAGTTACACATAGACTTCCATTCAGTTCAGTTTTATTTATATAGTGCCAAATCACAACGGTTGCTTCAAGGCACTTTAATACAACTGAAAGGGTTTGTTTTTTTGTTTTTTTATAGCTCCAGACGTCTTGGACGTAGATTTAAGCCACTCCTGACTTGACCTTTCAGGCCTTAAAGCTACATTTATTTTATCTCATCTATCTATTTTCATTCCAAATGGTAGAGATCGACTCTACCAAAGCTTGTAATGGCAACTAGTAACCAAATGTGATCTACAAACAGATCAGTAATGAGAAAATAGCTCTATTTGTAGATGGTCATTTATTACCAGTATCCTATTGGGTGTCCTACAAGGTTAGGTGTTCACCAAGTTATGAAAACTTATGTCTGGGTTTTTTTATGGTGTTGGTAGTGCTTTACAAAACAGTTTTTAGTTTTTTGGTATTTTTAAAATTTTTACTGCAAGTAAGAAACAAAAGGAGGCACTGTCACACATATTTAAAGTTAACAGAAAACTGTTTGCTTTTTTCCCGAAGGTGAGGCTGTCTCTCTGTCTCCCTATTATGGGTGGGTTTTTTTTGGTTTTGTTTTTTTGTTTTGTTTTTTACCATTTTCTGATTGTTTGTGGACTGAACAATTACACCTGGACAGCCCACCCAAGTGAAGTGTCTGTATGGGAAACATTTCAGGGGTTTTGTCATTTAAAGAGGCAGTAGAAGCAAAGCATTCTGGCAGATTAAATGTGGAGTAGGTGGACAGATGTGAGAGATCAGATAAACACTGGCAGACTCAAAGAATTGAATTGATCCATCTGTACAACATATGCATGAGTGTGGTTTCCCTCTGAAACAAGGGAAACAAAATGAGGAGATCTTAACAGATAAGAAAAACACAATTGCAGAGAAAACTTTCTTCAACCCCCTGATGAGGGTCTCCTCCATGTCTCCGAGGGCTGACAGACTCAACATGCCCTTATTTAGAGAGTCGGGGGATGAGGAGTGTGTGAGGCTGGGTGATAGAGAGGATGAAAAGATGGTGGGGCAGGAGTATGAGGGATGTATAGATAGTGAAGGTTTATTGGTTCGGCCTTAACCCAAGGCCTCTCCCAGGTTGTACGACTGTCCCAAAGGATCTGAGCAATGCAAAACCCAGAGATGGAGCCCTACGATAAGGCCTCTGAGACTCCGCCCTTTCCCGCTATCTTCGTTTATAAACACCACAAGGGGGGTAAATAGGGGCACAGACTTCACACACACACACACACACTCCCTTCTCTTCTCACCGTACACCATCTGCATTCCTCTAATGCCCAGGGGATGGGTTTATTCCCTTTTCCTCACACGGTTGCGTATGCTTTGCACATGTTTGCTATAGACCTCAGTACACACAGAGACACCTTGACACACAAACACAGGCGCACTCGAAAGCAAACTCACACTGTAATCTCAGATTTGATAGATGTATGAGGCCCTCTTTAAGTGTACAACATGTGTGCCATATGATGCTACGGCCCCAAAGCGGGATGATTCAATCATGGTTTGAGTATATGCTGACAACTCTATAGTCGCTGTCCATTTAGAATAGCTCTGTGACATCAGATTTTTACTGCAGTGATGAGGTCTGGGCCCTCCGCGGACCGCTGTGATGCTTTCCCCACATCTGACTTGCATTTGTTTACATTCATTTATCAAAGCATTTGTTGAAGCTGATTTATTTGCATGAACATTTTTGTTTGTCCCAAAGGAGGTCTTGAACTAAAAGTTTGGAGTTCATCAACAAATACTTAAGCCAAGCAACATTTATATGAGACGTCCACAGAGGCTGGTAGAAAATTATGTCTTGGCTTGTCAGCAAGATTAATCAACAAGACTTTTAGAGCTTTTTTTCTTGAATAGATTTTCGAGAGTTTTAAGATATAATGTTCCTAATCTGTTAAATTTTTCGAATGCTATGGTAACCATTGCAGTAATGAAATTCAAAGCAACTTTAAACCTCAGGACATCTAACAGCTGTTTCTCCTGTTGGCAAATGCTGGAAAGAGAGGCTTAGTGCAATATTAGCAGAAATGTTATAAGCAATAGACATGGCACTAAAATGATCCGGAACAGAAATTCTGTAACGGCAAACATGGCAGTCAGCACCACCCTCCAACCGACAGCTAATCTGTTAACAGTTCAAATACATTTGAAAGTCACTGCATAGAAACTGCATTTTCATTTCTGTGCTTAATCAGCACACTGACAACGTTGGATTTTGCTTTTTGTGGATTAACAAGCATATAGGAAAAATAAACGTTAATTGTTTAGGCTTTTAAAAAAACAGAAAGCAAACTATTATATTAAAATCTTCCACGTAGAAGTTGCAGTATGATGTGATGCTCGAACTCAGCAGGCTGTCCATATCCAAATCATCTGTTTGAAACTTGAATATGAATGATAAAGAGTGGGCTTGTACTCATGACTTTTCTCATAATATTGGAATTGATGCTGATGAGTTTTCGACATCTTTGCATCATCGAACTTTAATTAAACTTTAAATTAAACCATTTGTCTCATCTGGCTTTTTGTGTGCTTATTTTTTGGAAATCCTGCCTAAATGTTAAATATTAGTGATGAGCAGCTCTGTAATGAGAAGTTTGTTTTCTTTATTTTTTATTAAAAGAACTCAGGGTGGTTTTTTTAGTTGATTGCTCATTAAATATGAAATTATCCTTGAAAAAATAACATGGCTGCTGTCTGTTGAATTTGTAAGGGTGTCATTCACTTTAGTTTAGATTATTTAACCACTTTTTGCTGATGTGAAGGTTATCAGAATGGAAATAATATAACTCCTCTTTTGGCAATGAGGTGGCTCAGAGGTCCATAAACAGAATTCCTTATATGGGGATAAAGGCGTAGTTTATAAGGCGGTTTTGCTTACTGACAAAGACATACTTATCTTTTAATAGTTCTAACGCTTAAAATATATTTTTATCTGTAAAAACGTTCAAATTTTAACTAGAAAAGGGATTAATGGAACATTAGGTTTATGTCTAAACCTCTGTCTTCATTACCACTCTCTCCACTTTACCTCAAGGTAAACTTATTTCCTTATCTGGAAAAACTGGGGTGTGGCAGTATGCCGATAATAAGCAGATTGTGGTGATTTAGAATTAGTCTTATTTACTACAGCAGTAAATTTACTAAAATTTTCTGATGCATATGTGAATAGGTTTGTATGCATTTTTTTTTCATAACGACAAAAGGCTCTCATACTAACAATGCAGGTGACTGTGGCAGGCATAGCAATGAAATACATCCTCTAGGGCTGCAGGAGCACAAGGGGAAAGGATTGGAGTTCAGACTCTTATCCTCAGAGTTAAACAGAGTGTATCAGTACAACCTGGATATTTATTTATCCACACAGATGTTAAGAAAAAAGTGACAACAACTGAAAGTAATTTACCCAGGCTGAAGTGAAAATAACAAACAGAACTAAGCTATCTTCCCCAAAAGAGGTGAAAACAAACAAAAACACCTCAACGTAACTCCCTGAAATACACAAAACAAAGAGTGCAAAAGAAAAAAGTTTCAATTCACTCCTTATTTTTCAAGGCGATTTTTAATAAAAGTGGAAAACTATGTTATGTATTATAGAAGTCTGGCAATGCCAACCAAATTATTAGCACTAGGCTGGCAAAAAATTGAGTATTTTCCATAAGAAACGCAAAATAAATTACAATGGATTTGAAGATGCTGCTGCTGCTGTCACTACTAGAGGAATCATGCAGACAAATGGATCTGCTACAGGCCACATAAGGCTGGAAGGGAACTATGATTCTGGCGATGATAACTCAATTCTTCCATGGAAAAGGCAGAGGGTGAACATCCTCTGCTCCATGTGTCTGTTGGAGCTGGCTGCACATTCACGGCTATTATATTACAGCTGTACCTGCTTGCCTTGCATCCCCCAGATGAAAGTGGTTAGGACAGCCCAATTAGGAAATTATGCTTGATGTTTCTAATCAGGCACTCGGCTAGAACAAAGAGGAGACTCACCCTGGCCCGTGGGGCTCGAACACGCGGATGTGGCCGTAGCTGTGTGTGTGTTTATATGCATGTGAAACCTGGATGAGCCCCAGTCCCTTACTGAAATGAAGAACATTAGTTCAATCACTCTGCTCGAGCAGATATACAACACAACTCCCCAGTGCCTTCCTATTTTTCCCCACAATAATTACAAATCTGAAGTTAAATGTGGTCTTTATTAATTAACTGCAGATTACACTTTAAGTATGACTAAATATCACAGTCATGGTTCTTGTTAGTTGTCCACGAGGACCCCTCTACTTACTAAACAGCCCTAATGAAATAGAAAATCTCACATCCAACCACAAGCTGAGCTGCCCTCCTTTTATGGACTGAAGTTCAGCCATAGTGTGCCACGGTTTCCTTTCACCCGAGTTCAGGCAAGAGAAAGGGGTAGTTTAAAAAAGCCCTCAAACCCCAACTGTTGTTTTAACCATTTAGGAGATTTTGACCACAAGCCAGGGTGCTGTAACAGTATCCACTTTTATGTGCTCGTAAAGCCGTTCTTTTCACACCACAGTGCAGCCTGTTTGTAAAAACACAAAAGCTTTTGAAGTATTTTTATCAATACGGTATGAAGTCCAAGTGCAGCATACAGTACATATGTCTGGAGATCTAATCTTTCGTGTCGTAATTGCTGTTTTTAATATGAAATGTGTAGAACTGGAAGGGGTTTTCCTGCATAAAGAGCTTATTAGTGCAGCTAAAGCATAAGCATTGTAATATTTAGTAAAACTGTTTCATTTACTCAAGCTTCAGATGTACTCGCATTCAGATTTTTGCCAAAAAACGTACTCGAAGACAGTGTTTGCATTGTTTGCATGCGTAGTCACCCCCAATAAGGCCATCCTAGGCCAGGAAGAAATGATGGGGATCACAGGCAAAAGTCAAGCAAACACCTTTTCTTTTAGTTTGCATTAGCTGACTCGTGAGCATAGCACAAATATTTCCACAGAGCGCAGAAACAACAAACAGGATTAAACACGTTCTTCAAGGCTGTGATTCCACTGCAGTTGGCCTGTAACATGTAAATGTCTTCCTGGGATTCGTGTTGTTGTAACCACATTGGGAAACCTTGAATAAATTGACTACAGTGCGCAGCGCTGGAAACAAACTGAGCAGATAGAAAGGCGAGGTTGTCCATGGGTCACGTTATGAACATGGGGGTCACTGCTAATATTCTCTGTGGGGGAGATCACTTTGCTCCAGAGGGGACAAAATCCTGGCAAACAGCCACGGCACGTCAGTTTGTCATTGTTTCACCTCCATGTTCACTATTCCAAAGCAGAGACCTGCGACTAAAAAAACAACTCAGAACCAGGTTAAAAGTACGTACTACATTAAAACAACTCTGCCGTCAAGTTAGGTGAAATATCGCAGCAATTCAGTCCTCACCTTCTGGCTGCTTTTTCATTGTTTTTAATGAGTTTCTGCTTTTTTCATATCTGTCAGTGCTCTCCCTATCTCTCTCTCTCTCTCTCCCCAGAGGGCAATGCGTTGTTCTAATGAAACTGTTAAAATTGACTTTGGAAGTACATTAAAGGAAGGGGTGGACAACTTTTAACGGGGCTTCTGCCAAGATGAACAAAGTAAGTCAGCTGCCCCGTTGGAAGATGAGCTAAAACACATCAGGAAAAACACAGTCCATCTCCTCTCTGCAGACACGCAGTATTTATCTCCTCTCTCTCCCTCTTTTTCCACGGTCTCATTCCAAGATTGTTTTTTTCTTATTTGTGAATTCTAGTCCTGCTAATAGAACAGCTAAAAACAGTTCACCGCTTTATCAGTTTTCCTCAAATATTCATGGTCCAGTCTGTCGATTAATCACTGAAAAACTGAAATGCAAGCCAGGCAGCTTTTTTTATTCTTCACAGAAATCGTTCCATTTACCAATACTAGTAAACTTAATGTATTCCTACTAGTTTGATCAGACAGCTGTGACAATAGGCTGGTCTATTCAGTTCTGTTGTTTTGTTTCCCATCTTATAAGTCAGAAATGCTGGTAGGAACTCATTTTTGCTAGGAGAACTAACAGTATCAATGATACATGCCAGCTAACACAAGAACGTGTCTTCTGTGTCCTAATAGTAAAGGTCAAATAAGTACATTTGACAGTGCTTTGTGGCAACTGTCTATTTCCTTTTAAGCCCAAATGCAGAATAGGTTCAGTACAGATGCAGAACACCCATCATAAACACCTGCTGTGCTACATAACTGTGCAAAGGCAATATTTGGTATGGCTACTTTTATTTGTACTCATTTTAGCTTAGATAACCTGTACCACTGTTAAAGGGAAATGGGTGCAGTAATTTATTGAAACATGCAAACACACATGGAAATGCAGAAAGTCATGAAAGTCAATAGTTGGTATGAATACCGTCAGTCTTCAACACAGCCTGAACTCTTTTCAGGCAAATCTTCTAGGAATTTCTTCAAGTGGTTTTGAGGAATAGTTGCTTCTTGAAAGATATTCAAAGCCGTTCTTTGGATGTTGGCTGCCCTTTGTTCTGTTCTCTGTTAAAATGATCCCACACTGCTTGAAAAACGTTGAGGTCTGGATTTTGGGGAGGCCAATCCAAGGATGTGACTTTCAGAAATTTTGTAGATGGTTCTTTAGGTCTGCCACTTCTTTTGTCTCCATTTGGCCTGTTTCCTCAATTTTTTGGGACACACGAGATATGCCAAGTCTTAAGCTAACGGCTCTTTGGGAGTCATCTTGTTGGTGCAAAAGTACTAATTTATGCCTGTTAGAGTGTGTTATCTTTGGCATTTTTCATAAATTCAAGAACTGGGAAGAATTCATGTCTAGCTACAGGCTGTAAGTAACGACAGGTGCCAAAAGATAAAATTACATTGTAAATTAGTTCTTTGCCAAGTTGATTGTTATGTGTAGACACATCCATTGAGTGTGTTTTGTATGCTTAAGTGATTCATAGGTCAGTGGTAAGTGGCTTAACAGACAAACAAACACTCCTCTGAAAATGGTCATGTATATAAATTGGAATGAAACTGAGTGAAAAAGCAGTCGATGGTCAAAATGGAGAAAAGGAAGCGACAGATTAAAGCTGTGCGGGGGCCAACTGAAATATCAGTTGACTTCGTCATCTGCTCGATCAACACTAGAAAGTACTGTTTGCATCTTAGCGTGCACAGTCTGGTCTGAATATAATAGAGTTAGTCCAAAGTCAGTCCTTCCAGTCCATAATACAAGGTTAGAACAAGTAGCAGGCCTTAAAGGAAATGTTCTCTCATGGTTTGAATCATATTTCTCTGAGAGGTCGTTCTCTGTCATGATGGGAAAATATTCCTCTTCATCTGCCCTTTTCCGCTGTGGTGTGCCCCAGGGCTCAGTACTGGGTCCTGTGTTGTTTTCTCTGTACATGTTGCCTTTGGGCTCCATTTTTGAAAAACATAATGTCTCTTTTCACTGCTATGCTGATGATATTCAAATCTACCTCCACTTGACTGGGGATGTTTCATCTTCACTACATCCTCTGTTTGATTGTCTGAGGGATGTCAAAGACTGGTTATCACGTAACTCTTACTTTAAATGAAAAGAAGACAGAAATTATTGTTTTTGATAGGAATATGCCTCTGGGAAAACTGACTGGTACACTCGGGCCTGTTGCTAATCACCTTACTGATGCTGCTAGGAATCGTGGAGTTTTCATGGACAGTTGCTTCAAACTAGATAAACAGGTTTCTACTGTGGTAAAAACCAGCTTCCACCAACTACGCCTAATTTCTAAGGCTAAACCTTATATACCACGCAAAGATCTGGAGAAACTCATTCATGCGTTCATCACTTCAAGACTAGACTAATGTAATTCTCTCTACTTGGGCCTCCAATCTTCCCTCCTCCAGCGATTGCAGTTGGTCCAAAATGCCTCAGCACGTCTCTTAACTGGCACTAGAAAGTATGATTCTATCACCCCTGTTCTAGCCAACTTACATTGGCTTCCTATTAAATATCGAATTGATTTTAAAATTTTATTGTTTACTTATAAAATCCTAAATAATATGGCACCTAATTACCTAGCTGATCTCCTCTGTCTGTATAGCCCTAAGAGAGCACTAAGATCATCGGGCCAACTGCTCTTAGTGCAACCTAGGTCTCGGCTGAAGACCAGAGGAGGTGCCTTTGCCGTTGCCGCACCCAGGTTATGGAATAGTCTTCCTCTTCATATTCGCGCATCAGATTCTATTCAATCTTTTAAATCACGTCTAAAAACGTACTTGTTTAACCTGCCATTCAAGGCTAATTAGGGTAATTTACATCTGGCTTTGCATTTAGATTATGTAATTATTTTATATTCTATATCTGTAATTTATATTTTATATTGTGATTTTTATCTGTATCATGGTTTTAATGGAAAGCACTTTGGTGTACTTCGGTCTTAAAAATGTGCTATATAAATAAATTTTGATTTTTGATTTGATCCTAACAGGGCTGTCAAATGACATTGTCAGGCCAGGATGAGATCAATAATGATTAATTACTGTTGCTAAAGATTCTAATTGTTTAGCACAATAAAAATCAAAAGAAGAGTGAAAAGAAATTATAGTAAATGCCAGGAGAACTTCTTGCACTGAGCTGAAATTAATGCAAATAAACGAAATTAAAAAAAAAAAAATCCCATTGTTTACACCAAAAACCAATTTGATTCTTCCTGTTAGTTTGGATTTAAATGTTACATAAAGTTAAAGATCATGGGAACAATTCAGAGACAGACAGGTGTGTTCCTTATGACCAAAACAGATTAGAAATTTGAACTAGGCCCAACTATGGACTACAGCTGCGTGCACCGTAACTTTAAACCTTAACACTATAAATGAGCCACTTCTATGTCCAGTATCCAGATACATTTATTTATTATAAAATTTACCTATAATGCATTTATAACTAAGCAAGAACAGATCCATAGAGGCTAAAACTGTTTCATACCAGGCTGTAAAATAAAATTGGCTTTTTAACATGGCAGCCTATGGGGATTGACTCTTTTAGAGCCAGCCTCTAGTGGTAAGTGGATGAACTGCAGTTTTGCTACTTTGGTGTTTTGTACATCGACACTGTAAATTGTGTTTTACAACATTGCCTCATACACATACCTTTAAGATACCCAGACTCTTCTTTACAATTTGGAACATGCTATATCAATTTATCACCGGTATCACCGGGTCCATTTGTAGTTGGAGCTCGCCAATACACTAAACTATACAGATGATAAACATGCCAGACATAATTCCTGAACAGCAGCCCTTCAGTTTTGGCATTGCAGAGCATTTTCATATACACGGGAAGAAGCTCCAACATACTGCAGTATTTCGATTGTCAAAATAACCTAGGATTTGCATTCTTCACAAAAAAACCTCCCACTTTCTTCCAAAGTTTTCTTCTCAAAGAAACACGGAGGTCCATTGAATGAAGTCTGAGTCATGAGGCTTAAAGGCCAGCCGACCTCTCCCAGGTGCCTTGTATGAGCGCAGCGAGCAATAGGGTGAGTGTGATGATGTTATGGGATTATTTTTATAGAGCTGCTGCATGAGGACACTTTGCCTGTGTTGCCATGAATTATTCCACCCCCATCGGTGTTGTTAGAGAACTCAGTGCTGCTTTGTGTGTGTGTGTCTGTGGGGGGGGGGGGCTGCTCTATTTTTCGTGTAGGAGATTAAACGCATGTTGCCGTTTTTATATGAAGCGTTGCCTTAGATGTACATTGGGTTGCCAGGGCCTCGTCCTCAGTGAGCTGTTTAAATTCACCACAGAGCTGCCTGCTCCCACAATAGACACCACCACCACCGCCGCCATGCACACGCTCATGTACCAGCGTGAAATGTGCCACACACATTTGTCTTTCCCTGCATGAAAAGCTCTTTGGCCAGGTTTGCCTGCCTGCCAGGCTGTTCTATGAGAACTTAGTCAACTGAATGCAGTGACTTGGGATGAAGACCACCAGGAAAGTGGATGATGAAAACTGCCAGAGGAGTATAAAAGTTGCCAGATTTGCTAGCCTGTCAGCTCAGTGCCAAAGTACTAAAGGTCCCACAGTGACAGCACACCCACATGCAGGTATTTCAGTGCTTTACTGGAGACTGAAGCCCTTTGTTTTCCAGTTTTCCACAACAAAGTCTTTAAACCCTAAAAGACATCAGTGTCATGCTTCAACACAACATCATTCTGCGATCCTAGACCAACTGCGGACAGGTGAAATTGCTTGAAAAATGGGGATAGTCAGAAAGCAAGCTCAAGGGAAAGCCCTCGTTTTCCCTGCATCATTAAACTAAAATATGTCTTGGGTAACATAACAGCTTTCACTACCACAGAGCAGTGCGCCTGCCATGTCTGGCACTGGCCTTAAAAGTGTGCATCACTATTTCCCAGCGCATTAATAGTCACAACATCCTGATTGGGTGAGAATTAAAAATGCCAGTTAAAGCCAACAGTCGGTTTGCATTAAGTATACCGATGCAGACTCCTGTTATGATTCCTCACTCAGTCTCCACAAGAAATGCTTAGAAGATATAAGGTTACAACAAACTAAATCTCCACGCGATGGAACAAATTTGCTCCCATATGCATTCACTCACTGGCATTAAGTGGCCTTACTTGTTGGTGGAAATACAGATTTCTAACCAGTAAGTTCTAATAATTCCAAACATTAGATTTGTGGCAGAAGGTTTTGATATAATAAGTACTCTGGTAAGTGTCCAGTAATTTTGACTCGATAGCTTACCAACCAAACCATAAATCCACTTCTTATTTCTAATTCATTGAAACTGATGTAGCGTCCCAACACGGTTCTGCCATCATGGTCTGAAATACTTCTCCCTAATGCATACCTAGCTTTATCATCCATTTTACTCTAAACGCAGTTTTTCCTGTGTAGAAGAAAGTTTGGTTCTATCCCAAGCCATTTTACCTAGCGATTCAGGAAAATCATGAGTGCCAAAGTGATAACAACGGAGACTAAAAATGTCAATTCAAGCACAATGATTGAACAAGCAGTTGAAACTTCAATATGACACTGTTATCTCATTTACAGTCATTGTATTTTACAGTATACAGGCGCTGGATAAGCTAGCTAAAGCTGCATTATTTTTATTTTGACTAGGTACGACTTTTATACTATCTGCGCTCCAATCGGTCTGCAGGAAACGATTCAGTTACAGCCCAGGTGGTTTTAAAAATAGCTTTTAATCTGAATCAGTCAGGCTATACCAGTCCAGGCATGTACTACTGATATTCAAAGAACTGAAGTCCCAGGGAAGTAATTTTATTTCTAATAGCAGTGTCCCCACATCAGCAGGGTAACGGCTATGCATGTTATGCTTTCTGTGCTCACATTGATCTCATTTTAATTTGGCAAAACTCCCAATAAAGCTGTTCTTTAGTACATATTTTCCTGTTTTTGTCGTCAGATGACTATACAGGTATGAAATGGTAAAACAAGCGCCTATCACTGAGACGAAGGTTTACTTTAAATCATTTCCAAAGCATTTTTCTTCATTTCTAGAATCCCAGTTTTAAAGCTGGCAAAATCACCATTAATGTTAGTTAAAATTAGTCATAACTGCTATATTTATATGTTGTATGACCTGCTGAATTAGAAGGTTTTAAATGACAAAATCCTGGTTAGTTATCACAACTCTCTGAGAGAAGGATGGAGGTAAAACACAGTTGTGTTCAGAACAAAGAAGTACAAGTCACTCAGCATCTGAACATTTAACAAGATAAAAACAAGATAAGTGAATTTCTGACTTGAGAAGTCAGAAATAAAAACACTAAATTTACTTTTTTTGTTCAGGAATGAGAGTAAACAGCTATAATTTGGCATCTTAGTCAAAAATAATAACGTGCTTTACAAATTTGTTATTTTGCTTTTTTTGTAAAACGGCAAATGTGAAAAATCAGACAAGAAGAATAATTATATTTTAGCATTTAAAATCTAATATTGATTAAAGAGCCTGTGGACACGGGTGGATTAACTATTACAGAAATATAAACTGTTGAACCTTTCTGTCATTTTAGATTATATTTAGCAGATTTAAATAAATTGTTCCATCTTTTCCGTCAACTCTTTGCATCTTTATTTCAAATTCTCACTTCAAACCCGTTTATAGTTGATGGTAATTTAAAAAACTTTTATACTTAGTTTCCAAGTTTATAAAATCAATGTTTTATTACAGTTTAGCTGTGACTGTTGATATTTTTGCAGCTATGACCCAGTAAATGTCAGCGCTAAAGTTTCTTAACTGACCTTTGCATTTAAATGTCAGCGAGTCAGTGAGAATGTCAGCAAGCTCATTTTTAGCTCGATAGTCTCTACAGACCCTGTGAAATCATTACCACTTTTCATTTAATATTTTAACCACTTAGCCTGTGGTTACACAGACAGAGAGAGAGACAATATAATGTTTTCCACAGGTTTCAGAAGCTCTTTTAAGTTCTTAATGGAAATATCTCTTGCACATTATTCCTAACCTTGGATGTTTTAGCATCACTGAAAGCAGAAGTTGGTTTAACCATTATTTTCTTAAGGAAGGAACATCGTCTATGCTTACCTGAAATCTCAGTACTTGTGTGACTCTATTTGTGTATTTGTGACTCTACGGTTAGTAAGGAAGACAATCACAGTCCAATATGCGACACAAACAAATGTAAAGTGGAAACCCAAAGCCTCCAGAGCACACTATGAGAATGCACTTTTCAGAGAAGGAAACATCTTGTGACTAGTAGTAAAACATGAAATGAACAACAGATGCTGAAATTTTTCATCCAGGGAGGAGGAGTGCACGGACTATACTACAAGGTTGATGAAATCTAAATGCGCAATATGCTTTTAAATAGTGTAGCAATGCACAAATAATTTTACAAGCGTTTTCTTTTAACATATGTCTGGATGGGAGGTTTAGAAAAAATGTAGTATTGAACTGAATCCATTTTAAGTATTAAGAAAAATTTGCTGTGGACCTTCAGATGTAGGTTGTGTAATAGACCCCCCTTTTTTTAAAGCAGACACTTTGATGTGATTAATGATGGCTGTATTTCTCTTAGAGGAGGTTCTGCTTTTGTACATGTTGGTTCACTGTCAAGGCTTCCTGGGACACTTAATGGAACAGAGCCATCATCAATTCCTGTGGTTTCCTTTCTGTAACAAGGTAAGGAAATAATGTCTGCTGTGGAGAAGGTCAATTTTAATGTAACTTTATAACCTCCGCCAAGAAGGTTTGCTTATTTCTTAGGATTAATCAAAAAGTTATGGATGGATTTGCATGAAAAGTTTACCAGAGGTGGAATTTGTCTCAACCTAGATGTGATTAGCTTTACATCCAGATCTATAGGGATCTTTTTTAAAAGAATAAAGGGCAAAGGCGGACATGTCTCAACTTTCAGAAATCAAATCAAATCGAAATACGAAAACCTGGGAGACAATTTCTGAATGTTTTCTAGGTAATATCACCAAATAATCTGGATCCAGGAACTAATGCATTGTTCTTGCATGGTGCAAAGGGAATTTTCGAGCCATTGAATCGCTTTTGTTAAAATAAATTAACGACAGATGACTCTGCAGGAGCCGATTTGTTCTTTTTTTTTCTTCTATTAACCATCTTAAGAAAAATGTTTAGAAGTGACTTTTTAATGTTCAATATTAGAAAAAAAGTTGTTAAAGCATCAAACTAAAGATGGATTACTCTGTTTCTACTGATTGTTGTGGTGGTTATTTTCTGTGTTGGATCACTTATGACAGTATTTAATAAGAGCCCCTAGAAAAACACTAATTGCATCAAATGGCAGATTGTCATGTCACACTGATCTAAATGTTTTGTAATGGAGTTATGTCAACACTGAGCTTAAGCTAAGCTGCAGACACTCAACAGGACTCGGCAACAAAGCTACACAGAAGAAAGTCACATTGAACGAATTATTAACTCCTCCACGCAAAAAATACCCCATAGACAACTCCCATAAAGTCTTACAGTATTCTGTGTAGTCACAGCAGTGCTTTGGAGATTCTCATGTCTTAAAACTGTTGGCGAAACGGTTCGTATTCCTCTTTCTCCCTCCACTTGCATTCCACTGGACCAAAATTTGCAAAACCTTAGCTGATTTACTGAGTGTCAGACAAGTCGTGATCTCTGGCCTTTACAGACAGCCAGTGGCGGTAAAACACACTCCCCATATGTAACCCACCTCCTCCGCTAATGAAGCCCATAAACCAGACTGTTTGACAAGCAGCAAACACAGCTGAGAGAGCAGGCCGGGTTTTAATCGGGCCTCTGGAGGGAGACCCACACCTACAGGGAGAGGACCCTGGGACACGCTGACATACATCAGGCGCGACAGGGAGGCCCGAGGCCCCGTGCAAGGCTTGAACGGGGACCGTCCCTGAGGTCCTCGGCTGCGCAGGTGTGTGACGGAGACACGGGGAGAGGGGTTAGAGTCAGGCTTCGGTAAACACAACTGTTCGGGATGGGAAATGGTCTGTGCTGTTGTTTTCCCTTACCCGAGTCAGGTCGGGAAAGTGAAAAGAGTTATGTCATCTCTAATCGTAATCAGTAACCGGTGGCGTTCGCATGACCTTTAAGATGTTATGTTTTTGGCTTTTCATTAATATAACAAACACCCAAACCTTCAAAGTTATTTTAGATGGCTTTTGAGGCCAGCTGTGATATATTACTCTTTTAATACATTTGTCTTTTCACTTGTTATTTTATTACTTTTATCATTTTCTGCTTTACGACTCCTTTGTTTAATTGCTATGATACCAAACTAAACTTTACTACCAAAACATGGCAAGCAGAGAACCATTTGAGAGCAGACCAGAAAAAGTCATTATGCATGTTTATTTAAATAAACTCATTTCATTTAATACGCTCTGACCTCTATTACGCTGATACCACCTCAGGGCTGTTTGTTCCCCATTTGGCTCCTGATGCCAAATCACTTTATAAACCGGACTCAAAATGTGGGAGATTTTCAAAGTTAAGACTTTTAGTCCTCCTGTTATGAAAGATTAATCAATTTCAACAAAAAAAAAGAAAAGAAAGAAAAAACAGAGCGGAGACTTCCACTGGAAAATAAAGCAACAGATGCTGAACCACTCCGAGACGCAGCCTGCCAACTGAGGGTTTAGCAGAATGATTCCCCGGCCATTTTTTCCCCTGATCTTGCAAGGAAAATAAAATCTCTCCTTGGCTGCAGATTAAGCATAAACGGAGGGAGGTCAACCTTGCTGATGCCTTTTCATCATAATTTATACTCCATCTGCCGACTCAATCAGCACCTCAGAGACACCCAGCTCTATTTGTCCACAGAGCCATTATTCCTAATGGATATTGCAGCACATTTCAATGACCGCCATAAAAAGTACACACATTATGCATCTATCTGACCCATCACGAGTTCACCCTTTAATGGGTACGTGCACGGATACAAGAGGAGTCAGATGGCACTGTATTTCTGAAGAAGTAAATACAAAAAAGGGACATTAACTTGCAAAAACAGTTTTTCCTTTCTCCCTTTGGTGATCTAAGGTTTCGACACAACAGCCCCGTTTGGATGCGGCTCTGTTGTTATTCACAAGAGGATGCATGTTTTTAATGGCACAAACATCAGTGGAATCCTACAGCCTTTCGCCTTCCCCCTCTCTCACTGACTTGTAACGTGAAGTCAAATGTTTGCAGTATAGTTCTGGCAAAGGAATCTCATGTATTATTTCAACTTTATCTACAGTGTTGTGTCACCACAGCGGTACGTAATGCAAAAAAATGGGTAATTACAGCTAAGGTTTGTTAAATTATGCTAATGCTGTCCTTTGGGTTTTTGTGATTTTGAAGAAAAGCGCCTTTGGGCAATGAAATCTCTCAGAAAATATTTGGATTGCAGCTGGTTTGAAAGCAAAAACATCCTCCCAGCAGAGGCACATTTCTAATGCAGAACAAGCTCGGGAGCAATGTAGGAGTTTTCTTTTACAGTAAAACCAGATACCCATCTGTCGTGCTGCAGCCCTGTATCAAGAGCAGAAGACGTTGCTTTGACAGAAATCTTGTCAAGAAGCAGGTTTTTTTGGTAGAAAACTCTGGCATTTATTAGCAAGTTTAAAAAAAATCTAACATGAGGCAGTTCAGCCAAACCAAAGTAATAAAAATAATAAAAGAATACCACCTGCACAGGTAAGTGAAACGCAAATAAAACTAAATCTAAATAAACAACAAATCATAACCTGATTTCTGCTGACATGCACCTGAAAGAAGGCAACATCAAGTATATAAACTGTGCATCCATATATCAAACAGCATGTCAGTGACTGCAGAAAGCCCCTCCCTTATTCTCCCCTACTGACCCTGCATGTCTCAAAGTCCTTTTTATTGTCAGTTCTGCAATATGCACATAATATACACAGGATTGAAATATCGTTATTCTGACCCATGGTATGCAACAAGAAATGAATCATGAATAAAACAGAGAAATATAAGAATACACATTAAAGGTATTAATAAATAAAGTATACACAATTTATTAAGGCCTACATATATTTTTGCAGTCTAGGTAAAAGAAAAAAAAAAAGTAGAGGTACAAGAATTATTAAACCCGGTTTGTTCACTTATCTGATTGTCCTCATGTCTTCAAATTAGATGCCAGGGGGATAAAACAAAACAGAATGACCACTAAAACAGTACAAATCAGTTTTCATAACTTAATATTATAAAACTGCTTGTATAATAATGATAATAGCTGACAATGTTCAGAAACCGGGAGAAGTGAGAAGAACTGGTCCATTTATAGCATAATTTAAAAAATGAGTAGCTGATATTTATTTCATCCTTTAAGCCAAAATAATATAAAGTGAACTGCAAGAAGCCATCAAAATAAAATGAGTGGAAAATATGCAGGCTGAAGCTATTCTCTGTTTAAAATATACAGTTTTATAATGAGTAAGCTCCTCAGTAGCTATAATACATTTAGTCTGGCTGTACGAATGCGCTTCTAATTCAAAATACAGACTCCACACACACACACACACACGGCCTACATTTACCAAAAAACATCCATCCACATCCACCCCAGCAGCTGTGGCAATAAATATAATTTTTAGTGATTTTGTCAAAATGAATGACAATTACTGCAGCTTTCATGATGAAACTATGACACCAGCAGCATGAGAATTTGTGTTTTATATATTTATTTATGTAAAACTTTGCAGTTGTGACCTCTGTCAGTCTAAAAAAACTTCTCAAATTCAAATTCAAATTTTTATTTGTCACGTACACAGTCATACACAGTACGATATGTAGTGAAATGCTTGGACAACTGCTCGTGACCTAAAGAAAACAAAAAAGGAAAAGGCTATGAATAAGATAGGAAATAAATATGAAAAATTAAAAAGGGTAAATTTAACTAGGAAGGAATAAAATATAAATTAAGGTTAAAAATGAAATAACTGTACAACACAAATTAGAATGAAGGGTAAATTTAACTGGGAAGAATAAGATAAAGATAAATATATAAATTAAAGTTGAAAATAAAATAACTGTACAACAAAATACACAATACACAATATAGAACTATATAAGAATGTATGAAGAAATCTAAATATAAATAAATATATACACAATAACAGCAGCTGTTCTCCCAGACAAAGTCGTTCAGAGCTTTACTTTTACTTTACTTACTTACCTAGACATATAAAGTGAGCCACACAATGCATTGTGGTGAAAGACTTCAGACAGCTCCAGAGCTGTTTTTTTTTTTGTTTTTTTTTACCAAGTTATTACTAGTTTCTAAAGTCAGTGCTGTTTTAAAGGCTGTTTTTCTCTTCAGAATGCTGGTCTCATATTTCTTATTTGTTTAGCTCTTTGTCTATCCATTAAAATAAGTTTGTTCAATCTTTAGATTTGCATATATGGTCGAAATCTGAGGACAGTAAACAAAAAAAAATTCTGAATAAAAGAAGTACTCTACTCTGTCTGCAGCAAGTGGCTGTTTTCTTATAGTCCATCTTTTTGTTTGCATTTGCTGGAAAAGCTGTGATTGTCTGTTAAAGTTCTGAGTAGGCCTTTACAGACTCAGTGGGACATTTGCCTTTTCATCTGTCGAGTGCATGGTCTGTTTCCTCACAAACCCAGTTTTACAGCCAGAGTCCAATTGGCCCGTGCAGGCGCATACCATGCCAGTGCCTTTATAAGAACCGAGTGTGAGTGTGTGCAAGAGTACGTCTGGAGTTTCGAAAGCCATTAAACTGGCTAATTGTTTGTCGAGTTATTTACTTTTAATCGCATCCCTCCCGTTTATGACGAATCGCAGCTGTGGAGGCAGTAAAGACAGATTTCGGTCCCAGCAGCGCGCCTGTCCATGCCAGGTGATCAAATACTGCTCAAGTCATGGGAAAAATAAAATACAACCAGTGGCAGGTTACAGGTCACAAATAAATGCACAAATAAAATCAAAAGAAGATGTTAAAAGAATTTTTCTTTCTTCTTCTTTTTATTTTTCTGCCTCCATCTCACCCTGTCTCTAGCATCACGCTATCCATCTGCATGTCCACCTTTGCTACACGAGTCAAGCTTCTTCCCTTTCTCTTAAAAAGATTTCTCCAAGTTTTGAAAACTAGTACTTTTAACTGGGTTACAAAATTTGGGGAAATCTTTCAAAGTAACCACGAAAACCAGTCTGACCAGTGTTTGGATATTTAGATGATTGATATCTGTGCTAATTCTTCCTGTTCCATGAGCTGATCATTGTTTACAAAAGCAGTTAAAATTTAATTGTATTTTCTTTTTCAAATTTACTTTTTCAATAGTTTTCAGAGAATCTCTCAAGATTTTGCAATTGCATTTTGGTTAAGGAGGAGACGTGGCACCCCACACATTTAAAGATGCTGAATGTCCCTCCCCTCCCTCAAAGCAGCCAAACCCCAAAACGTATGCGCTAAACACATTGTTGAGATTAAGGATGGCTTCTACTGTGTTTAGATGAGCATATCTACTCATTATCATTCTTAATATAGGAATAGGTAATATAGAAATGAAATTCATAAGTGTACTTCTCATAATATTCTTGAATTTGCATGCCATATTTTTAGTGCTCATGAGATGATGAACAGAGAGAGTGATCTGGACTGAGCTGTTAATGAACATGCAATGTTGTGTAACTTTGTGCATATGTAATGTAAATATTTTATAGTTTTATTTTATAGTTTTATCAGTCACATCCAGAGATGGGCAGTAACTTTGTAATCCAATTACTCTTTTCATGTAATGAGTAAAGTAATGAAATACCGGTGCAAAAAAAGTAATTAGATTACAGTTACTTTCCCATAAGCACATTGCGTTACTACGATACTAAACCGTGATTTTGTTTGTGAGAGTGTCTCGTGACAATGACGTACGAGCGTGTGACGTTCGTAGTAACAGATGTGTGCAGATCAACAATGGATAATATGGCGTGCGGGAGGGAGTACGACCATGCAGGTTTAAAGCTTGGAAGTACTGACATTAGTTTGAGTTTGGTTCCGTAAAAAGTGACAAAAACTTTAGCATCTGCTGTACATTCTGAGTGGGAAGAAAACTTCTTTCTATAGCGAAAACTTAAACTTCAAATCTGAGCAGGCACCTAGCACGCCGTCATGGGAATGTGAAATTCACAGAGAAACAACCGGATCCTCTCACTGACATGACCGCTGCAGCATCAGGCAAACCTCCGCCCGCCCAACTCCTGCTAAACAGGTGACAATAGATTCAAGAGTGGCAGGACTCAGTGTTGCTGAATCTTTGATTTTATTTGTTTTTTGCTGCGTTTTACTTGCATCTATTTGAAAGAGTGAGTGTAAACACAAAACATTATTTTATTTTATATGCTTGAATATGCAGAAAATAGGTTTAAATGTTCAACAATTTCTTCAAGTCAAAGACAGTTGCATAGGATTAAATTTTTGCTTAATGCAATGTGCATAAAATTAGAAGATTAAAACTAATAAAAAAATTTTTAAAAAATAGACTTTTTCACATGATTCAATTATATATGATGGATTATGCAGAAAAACTAGAATTGGGCTGAAAATTCTATTGGTTCATTACGTATTCAGGTTGTATATCATGTTTTTTTTAAAGTAACTAAGTAGTAAAGTAACTAATTACTTTTGAAAATAAGTAATCAGTAAAGTAACAGGATTACTTTCTTGTAGAAGTAATCAGAAATTAGTAACTAATTACTGTTTTTAAGTAACTGGACCAACACTGGTCACATCTGATTAAACTCAGGTGGTTTTTAATGTTCAAAATGAAAATTTCTTATTTGGAGCAAATGCTAAGCAGGGCCAAAGGAAAATCATTGCACAGTGTCATGTTATTTCCACCCCAGTATCTTAATATATAAATGCAGTTTTTAAAAAATATTTTTGATTTACCCCTCACCTCTCAAAGCATGAAAAGGAGAAATGTTCTCTGTCCCAAAGCACCAGTTTGGATAGACAGTTTAGCTGCATTCAAACCTGACTACAGAACAATAGCTACATGCAGTTCATATAAGGAAGCCAGAAAGCATCCAGTCCCAGGAATCTTGTCCCCTGTCTTCAAAGTCTGTATATTTATATGTAGACATCTGTTTATAGGGATAAGTAATAGTGCCACTACACTTGGCTATCTGTTTTAAAATCTTGTTTTACCGCAGACTATTTCCATTCAGGCAGTGTTTTCTTCTATAAGATTGACCAAATATGCTCTTCTCTTTGATCTATTACCCCTTGATTGGCTCACATGCTGCTCCTCTCTCTAGTTGCTGTCAGATGTGACATTTGATACTGCATAGGCCGTCTCACAGGATCTCCTGCTTTCTAATGACTAAACATGGCGTCACGTGCTAAGCCCCTCCATGGCTGTGGAACATCTTAGTGAGTGACGTGATGGAGCTCAGCTTAAAGAGGATGTGAGACGAGACGAAGGAGGAGGAGAGCCATTTAGGGGCTGACTTGCTGGCGACTCTGGCAGGAACAGGAGGCACCTGCACAGAGTCATGAGACAGCCCGCCTGGGGCTCCGATAGAGACTTATGGGTGCTGTCACGGGTCCAGGGCCGTGTCCTTGCTGTCACGCTGCATGATGGAGCCCAGAGCAATGCTTTAGAATCACGTTGTCTATCACACAGACAGGCACACTCCCTCACAGAGCAGCCAAAGTGGGGCTTTTTATGCCTTTCGGCCTCAGTTAAATTACTCTAAAAGACAAGCTAAGAAGGGGGAAAGGCGAGGAGATTTACCCATTGAGACCAATACCTATTAACAGCTAATAGAAATCACTAGGGCTGTATAGAACATTTACAAATCATTAGTAAGATTGAGTTTCTAGGTTGTAACAATGACTTTGGTTTGGATTTAAGCACCTCAAACATTATGTGTTGTGCTTTTTCCTCTTAAGGCCGCATGAAGACCCTTATCAACTGGAAATTTTGACCTCTAACCTTTTCAGAAACCTTTACACCTGAGCAAACATTAATGTACTATTAATATTCAGACCTGCACCTGTCCTTTTATTAAAGACTTAATATTTCTAATAGCAGAGGATTCCACAGGTATAAATCTCATTACCTATTTGTCTTACTCTATTCTGGGCCTCGGTGCAGCCCACTATAAATATTTTTCTGTCTAAAATAATTAGTTCAATGTTCTTCTCATTGGTTGAATCAAAAGGTTTGAATGGCTTGTTGAATGGAACTAGATACCTTAGCTGACCATATTAGGGATATCTCCTCTCACTGACTTTATACGGAGTCAAGGTAAAACTGTCCGAAACCTGGCCGAGTTTGTGTTCACAGGGACTACTTACACTGTTGATCTGATTATTTGAGACCATGTTTAAAATCATTTAGATATTTAGTTTGCACTAACTTGCCATTTTATCACATTCAGCTACTCATTAATGTAATCTAATTAGCAAATCACAGTGCAAAAACTCACTGTATCTAGTCACGTAGACATGGTCAAGACAACCTGCTGAGGTTCAAACCAACCATCAGAATGGGAAGAAATGTGATTTAAGGGATTTTGAGGCATAGTTGTCAGTACTAGGGATGGGTATCGTTTAGGTTTTATCCGATACCGATGCCAAACCGGACTTTTGAAACAGTGCCGGTGCTTAAACGGTGCTTGAACCGGTGCTTAAAAAATGGAGAACACAAACTTTGTCCAAAAACCTCTCATGTTCAGCTGTTTTCCACTTTTTCTTTGGTCATTTTAGCCTTTCTGGCCAGGGTGAAGGGAGTATCTGCCATCAAACAAGAAGACAGCCGCATGTAACTACGACGGTGTTTGCTAGTGCACCTTACGTGCATTAATTTAATAACGTGGTTAGCCTACTCAACGTAAATTACACACGAACAACATTAAGCTGCTCGTCAGAGAAGAACGGCTGCTGCTGCCATCATCATCCATCATCATTTCTGCTCCACTGGCAGGGCTAGGGGCCAGGACTCTCCTCTTCGGGTTGGGGGATGTTGCTAACTCCGGGTCCGATAACAGGCACCACACCCGCAGTAGGTGTACCGGTGTGAGGTCTCGCAGCAAGCTATCAAATACGGCGCATTTCTCGGCTTTTAAAAAAACGCTATACGTCGCCAGGTGTTTCATCAGTTTCGAGGTACCGGATACCGGTACACATCTCTAGTCAGTACTATATCAAAAACTGCAGATCTACTGGGTTGTTCTCACACTTACTTGGCTTTATAGAGATTTGTCTGAAAAAGGAAAAAAGTAAGTAGCAATTCTCTGGGCCAAAAGGCTTTTTGATGCCACAGCTCTGAGGAGCATGGCCAGACTGCTTTGTGCTGTTAAGAAATCAACAGCAACTCAAACACTTGTTGCCAAGGTAGGTTTCAGAAAAACATCCCTGAAATCACAACACATTGAACCATGAAGTAGACGGGCAAAAGCAGGAGAAGACCAGATGGGTGTTATTCCTCCCAGCTAAGAACAGGAAAATGAGACTACCGTTCACACAGGATCACCAAGTGTGATGTCGCCTGGTCTGATGAGTCTCTGTTTCTGCTCCCATATTTTGATGCTAGGGTCACAATTTGCAGCAAACAACATGAAAGCATTGAGCCATCCTGCCTTACAGCAACTGTTCAGTCTGGTGGAGGATGTTTTCTTGGCACATTCTGGGCCCATTAGTACCAGCTAAGCATCATTTAACACCATAGCAACACCACAGCTTACATGACTATTGTTGCTGACCATGTCCATCCATCTTCTGATCACTACCGTTTCTAGTAGGAAATGATTTAAAACTGTTTCTTTGTTTGTTTGTTGTTGTTTTTTAACATGAAAATGAGTTCACTGCACTCAAATGGCATCAGATTCACACTGTGGATGTGCTGCTAACAAATCTGTGAAACTGTGTGATGATGTCATGTCAACATGAACCACAATCTCTGAGCAATGTCTCCTGTACCTTGTTGAATCTATTCCATAAAGAATTAAAGCAGTGCTGATGGAGGTGGTACTAGCAAGTTGTATAATGCAGAAAATGAGGAAAATACCAACAGGCCTCCTAACTGTAGTGGCAAATTTGATGTTTATTACTTTCTTGATATGCATTTATTGCCACAGACTTGGTGGGTTGAAGGAAAAATTAGATTATTAATGACTTTATTTTCTGCTCTTTTACCACTCTGTGAAATTCTCGCAAACCCTCTGCAAAGTGAAACTTGTGAAAACTGATAAGCAATGACGTGTGTTTATAGATGACTAGAAAATTTTAGATACACAAACTCCCTTTGGGTGCAAAACTTTTTACAGCCTCATAACCCAATGCTGAAGAGTGAACTTGCCGTGATATTAAATCCCACGGAGTTCAAAGACGCTACAGTTGTTTGATGAAGAAAACACACTTAATAAATCCCATTCATCAATCAAGCATCTGCTTCTGCCCAGTTGTGCGGTCAGAAGGAATTCCAGGCATGTGGAGTGTGGTTTTAAGGAGTGCCACCTCTTCAGTTTTACTCAACAACACAATGCTGTTGACTCCCTCTGTGATCCAACGTGACTCTTTGGGATGGCTACGTGAAACCCCTGGAGACACCGAGAGTCCATTGCATTCTCCTTTAATTAATCAGACTGAGGTGAGATCAAGCAGCCTGCACCACTCCCACTGTAGGGTGGGGGAAAATACTGGAGCTGGGGAATTTTACTGCTTGTTTGGTTTTTGCAGCAGGAAGGGAATTGATGTTTGTTTTCTCTGCTTATGATTATCTTTTTCATTTAGATTTTTTAATAAAGTGATAAGGGATGATAGCCAAACGCACACTAATCTGTGTCCTTCCCTGCTGTCTTTATAAACACAGAGCTTTATTGGTCCAGATGCATGCATTTAAAAAGCTTGGGAATCTACAGCCGAGTCTGTCAAATTCAACACCTGCATTTCAGTCCCCCATAAAAACACTTTGTTTCACTCCCAGCGGTGATTTAAGGGCACGTTAGACTCCATCGCATCCCCTTAGCATCAAACTGCAGGTTTCGCCGGCTCGCTCACATCCCGAGGGTCATCTGTGTTTATTAAAATGATCACCGGCGTCATGGACTGACAGGAATCGTATGATTACGTCATGAAAAATGTCGAAAAATGTTCAAAGAGGCTGGCGAGAAATGTGGGATTATGTAAGGCTTTATCAAGAAGAAATTCAAACTGATTATATAAATATTTGGTCTGAATTGTTTTAAACCAATTCCATGTAGATCATTAAGCGTTCAAAGCTGTCATTTTTCATTTAATGAACAACAGAATCAGATTTAAAAAGACGTCAGAGCTGATTTCACATCATTTGAACACTTTGTTATTTCAGCTGTAATTCTCCTAAATAGCTTGACTGTTATTATAATTCTCAGCTGTAATATTTGTCTATTAAAAACAAACACTTATTGACATGTAGAAACTTTGCAGCATGCGAATGATTATTCTGTTCATGAACAAACTCATATAGCACTTTCTACTGAGCTCTCGTTGTATTTCACATCCTACATTAACACCTGTGTGACTCCCTGTAAGACTGAGGATGCATGTGCCTCTATTTCTCCTATATCAGCAGACTTATGCGCCCGAGATGTGCACTAAAACTTTAAATGAAAAACCTGTTGACATGTCCTCGGGGACAGCAGGAGAGCTTGTGGGACTGCGGCTCTCTTCGGTTCAGCTGGCCCGATGGCTAACGGGCTGCCATGAGGTGTTTAATGGCTGTGTGAAGTTCCCACAGGGGGATGGCTGCTGGGAACATGGATGAATCCGGCCCTCTCACTCCCTCCTGCTCCACAAACACAGCTCCAGCTCAGTGATGGACGAAACAGGCCGGAGCCTACCTCTCCTTTATTTATGGGAGCAGCAAGTGCTCTCCCCATTGCAGTGAATGCCATTATATGCAGGGGGAGAAGGGAAAAAGGTAAAAAAAAAAAGAAAAAGAGAAAAGACATCTGACATTGAAATGAGCTACAAGCTTGTAACAGTTCTTCTGGACATGGGAAGTTTTCACAGTTTGTAATATGGACATACCAGAAGTGGAAGTGAGGCAGACCACCAGAACTAGCCTGAGCTCCTCTGCTCTTCCAATCATGTTCTTTGCCCTCCACGGGTTGCTAATCCCTGATTGGGTTGCTGAATATACATTGGGCATTTGGTTGATGGGAGACTTAAGTGTGAAGATTACACTCATACGTGAAAGCTGAAATGCTAGATCTAAACAGCTGCCAACTGTACTTTTTTTCAGTTAGTGAGTGAGCATTCATTTGTTAACTGATAGTGTATTAACCCTGATTCTGGATCCTAGCTCCTACTGTGTTCATGAAATTGTTGTTTTAATGTGTTGCAATGCTTTTTCCTGAATAGAATAGAATAGAATAGAATAGAATAGAATAGAATAGCCCTTTACTAGTGCTCCACACAAACTGTGTTGGAATAAAATATGAATAGTAGACAGCAGGAATAAATAGAATCGAATCTGGATGTGTAAGAGTGGCCTGAGTGATGGGGGTTACTCTGACCATGGCTCAGATTGGGGGATGAGTGGACAGAAGCTGTTAGTGAGTCTGGAGGTGTTGGACCCGATTGACCTGAGGCGCCAGCCAGAGGGCAGCGGATCAAACAGGTGGTGTGCAGGGTGCAAGGGGTCACCTGTGTTGGCCCTGGTTTTCCTGAGGCAGGAGGATCTTGCGATGGCCTCCAGGGGTGGCAGAGGGCGACCAATGGCTTTTTTGGGAGTGTTAATTACCTTCCTGTTCTCAGTAGTGGTCCCTGTGTACCAAACATCCAGGCAGTAGGAGAGCATCTCCACTGAGGAGTGGTAGTCCAGGTTATTCTTATCAGGACATGGAGGAAGTGCAGAGAACTTCTTTACCAAGGCATTGGTGTTGTGGGTCCAGGTGAGATCGGCAAAGATGTGAGTGCCCAGAAACCTGAAGGTGAAGACATATTCCATCCATCCATTATGAGTTCTTTTGTTTTAAGGATGTTTGCATTCTGGTTATTTTCTGCACCAGTGGGACAAATTGAGCCCAACCACGGTGGTGTGACTGGCATATGTGACAGTGACATTGGTTGGGTGAGTTGGTGTAGAGTCTTAGGTGTGCAGGGCGTAAAGTTGGGGGCTGAGAACACAGTCCTGCTGGGATCTAGAGCTGAATGACAGGGGCAAGTCGGACTGATTGAGGCTGATCGATCAGTGTAGTTTTGCGTCTTCAACTGCAGATATGTGCATTTTAGTTTTTTAGAAATCTCTCAGTCAGAATATGGTATATCCTCTTTAGATAGAAACTAGCAAGTTAACTTCCTACTAACTTCTAAATCTGTTAAACCTTGTAAAACCTCTTTTTTTTATATAGATACCACGATGTTGAACTTTATTATAACACCTGGGAGAGCAGCCACACTTTATTAAAGAAAAAAACAATCTTGGCTGTTTTTTAACTCTCAGCGATGCCACAGTGTTTGAGTTTGATGTCACACTTAAGAATGGATAGCTGGCATGCTAACTGCTATCATGAATATGGTTATGTTAGATCAGCTGCAGTATTTGTCCAAACTTTTTTCAGGAAGTGTTTTCTTATAATAGAACTTACGGTAATACTGTTTAATAAAGAGCATCGGCATAACATTGTGCTGAACATTGGGGGGGTCAAGATCTCTGTCTAAATAAATAAATCTGGGTAAATTCCCAGATGTTTAAACATGCAACTATTTTGCTGCTAATAACTGAAATGAGTAAAGAAAATCAACAGATAATTGCATTGGGGGGGAGTTATATTGGTTGGGTCTGATTATTGGGGGGGTCATAACCCCCCTGGAAATTACGCCCCTGATAAAGAGTAACTTGCTCAAGCTAACAAGCTAGCCAATGGCTCCACTTCAAGGTATCCCAAACTGTTAAAAAATGCTTGATTTCAGACAGTTGCTTCTACCCATGGCGCTGTATGATAGGTACGTGTCCTTTATATGGTCACACAGCTTTGGATAGGAGCACAAGAGGCAGCCAATCAGAAGAAAGTTTGCCTAGCGGGAGAGGAAAGAGAATTAACACACCTTGTTTCAGACAGTGGATGAGAAACTGCATCAAGTCCCAGTATGGGATAAGCATGGATTATTTTCAACTTCAAATCATGCAAAGCTACTCTAGTGGAGTCCACTGTATGTTCAGTCCACTATAAATCACAGCTACAGGTATAGTGGGTTCCCCCATTTTTGTCTACCTAGTTCACCGTTATTTTTAAGGCCAGCACTAATAAAATGACTCACCAACAGTTGAATATGAGTAGCAGATTAACCAGTAGTACCACTTCAAGTCAGGTCTGGTGGCTGAAATGTATGGCGTGGTCCTGTTTACCCTAAAGAAAGATGATTCACTGTGGGAGGAGGAAAGGAAGAAGAAAAGAAGAATGTTTACTATTGTAATAAATGGTGATTTCTATAGTATGTGTTTCTCAATCTTGGGATTGTCCACATACCTCTGGCCAAGACGAGTGTTGTGATAGTCCTGGGTGGCGCCTGTGACTTCAGCTGTTTCAGATCTGGAGGCTGATGGCGGGGGTCTGGAAACAACTTTAAAGGGCTAAACAATATTGCGCACAAGTGCTTCCCTGCTTCTGGAATTCTTCTTGTTTTCAGCATTAGTGGCCTATAAGTTTACAAAACACTTCAAATTAATCAGACAAGTATGATTGGAATTGTAAATTGTAGTGCACTTGTTTTTGTATTTTTCCTTTTAGTTTCAGTTCAACACTTCCATAAGTGTTTCATCGCCATCCAGACTGAGAGTGATTTTAAACCAGACAAAGAATACATCATTTATATTGCCTCGATTGGAGGGAAAACACAGTGTCTGCACTGGGTGATTAACTGTTGACGCTCTAGCAATCAGGTTTTATTTATCGGGGATATTTCTGAACGTGCACTTCTCCTAGCCAAGTGCTGCAAAATATGATCGATCGAGCCATAAAACTCTCATCTCCATTAACGTAGAGGTTTTTTAAGAAGGTATTTGGCTTTGCAGTCTCCTAGTCATATACCATTTAACATTCAATGTCCATCTCTCTAAATTTATTAGAGCAGAAATTGCTCAATATCTAGAGGTAAAATAGTGCAGCGACTTCCGAGTTTCCCTCCAAAGTCAACGATATGGTGCAGAGATTTTTTGCATTTAATGACTGACCCGCTATACACGGTAGTAGGAGAGGGTTTTGTTATGCGTTTAATTATCTATGTTCTTCCAGGTCGCGTGTCCACAAAAGATCCCGGAGGCATCTGCTGGTTAAATTATGTCTCTTTTCAGTGGAGGCAGAAAACACAGTGTCAGCCCAGTGCTTCTTCCTGCTGTCTCAGATATGCTGACTAAGGGAGCGATCGCAACACACTGTGATAACAGCATGAAACCAACCAGGCCTTTTTGAGCAACTGTTAAATTTAGGCATGTGAGTTTGGCTGAACAAAATCGAGAGAGAGAGAAAAATAAACAGGGAAACGGGCCCTCGCTGTTTTGTTGAAACAATAGCACCACATCATTATAGATGTTCTCAAGAACAGTGACAGTATATCATCTTCAACAGGGGGAAAAAACAAGCAGCATTTTATTTGTGAGTTCTGTCCCACGCTTCTACTGATCTCAGTGAGAATTTGGAGATGATGCAAACATTTTAATGCTTAAAGTGGAAAAGTTCTCAGCAGATACACAGATGGTAGACCGTGAGTCATAAGAAGAGACACTTTCTCATAGAACAGTTCTATAAACAATTAGCCTTAGCTGTCATAACAGTAATAATCCTGCCCACGCCCCGGTATCAGCCTGCTCTGCTCTCACACCACACATTTGCCTTTTCCATGAGAAAAGCAAATGCAAAATGTGATAGTCGTGCCCAGCTATCAATTATGTTGTTGTCAAGCACAGAGATGACTTTTTCTCAGGGAACATTACTTTATAGCAGCATGTGGGTTGACAGATCCTCCCAGAATAGGCTAATGGGCATCATTATTCACCACATAATGGGAGCGTACGTTCAGAAACCTTCTTTGCAACCTGGGTCAAGTTTGGGACACTGAATCCGGCCTGGAGTTCCAGAGGCTCTTTGACATCTGATAAGGGCTGGAGCTCTGAATTGATCCTGATCTTAAACTCTCCTAAGCTGGGTAGATTGTGGAGATATTGGTCTTAGGCTCTCCTGGGTCTTGCACCCATGGCTATACGGATAGGAAACAATTTCCACTGCACTTGGAGCTGATTGCATTGAGCCCGTCCAAAGGGGTCAGAATAAAGTAGAAAATAACTGACGCCTGATTAATCAGCAACAGGCCTCAAATATAAAACAGCTTCCATCTGGGGCAAAAAAAAGGAATATACTGGCTGTTTATGTATCGGAGAAATGCTATCAAGTTTAGGGAGAAAGATGCTACGCTGCAGTGTTATGCTACTGCCCCAAAATAACCTCCTCAGATGAGGAACTATGACACAAACATACAAACAAGCATAAAGGCACCAGCATGTCTGTGGAAGTAGCCATAAAGCCTTGAGGGAAAGAAAACTCCAGTTTGTTGATCTGGGAAGGAGAATATGCCACTGTTTACTTCTCAATCCTGCAGACACTATTTTGCAATGCCAGTGAACTGAGCACGGTGTTTGCGGCTTTTCAAGATAGGCTGCATTACATACGATACCCTCCGCAAGGGAGAGTCGATAAATTACTGTCTGTGCCATTATAATTCAAACAGCATAAAGATGCCATCAGCCAGCTTCTGTCCAGAGAGGTTTGTCATGATCAGAATTAGATTAAAAATTTATGAGTATAAAAAACAGGGAGGGTACCGGGAGGGAAGGATCACTAGTCGCGGTCTGCTTGGCACTACCACATTAGTACAATCAGCATCACTGCGGTTAGCAATGATGACATCAACAAAATTGGTTTGATTCACTCATCTGTACGGATTCAAAATACAACGGGAGGTTTTGGTTAGAGACTGACTACTGCCTGTCATAAATCTGTTTCTCATGGGCTCCATAATCCCCGACATGCCATGTCTACCACCCCCACAAATACTTTGCTCCTGTTTTAAAATCATCCACAGCACATTTAATTGTTTCTGTGCGCTCTTAAAGGAGAAAAGCTTTAATGCCTCTGCTGATTTTAGTTTTTGCACAAATGTCTGCTAAATTAGCTCGCCTTATTGAAAACACACTTTGGCTGAAGTGCTTTGGGTGACCACCAGCTTTATGTGAGCGTGTGCTCGCACAAGGGTTGATGTGATTAAAAAAAAAAAGACAGCATTTGTCATTACCCAATAAATGGATATGGTTCACTCAGACACCACATGGTGATGTGGTTGCCAATAGGACCTCATGAATGCCTGAAAATAAAGCTGACATTTTCAAAATACACATTTTATGCCCCACCCGGGGATGGCTTTGTCCAGACCTGGGTGATAATCTTTGGAAAATGACCAGCTGAAAGGGGTATGGGAATAAAGTTAGCTCATATCTTGTTAACCAAATATATTAAACTTGTGAAATGTGAATTTGTTGCAACTGCTAAAATGTCTTGAACAAACTGTTTGTGGTTTTCTTGTGTCAGAGTTCATTTGAAAACAATGCATTACACTTGAGCTGGTAATCTGTACTTTATTTGTATGTCTAAACGCAGAAAACTAAGAAAAACTCCTACTTCCTGAACTTCTAGTTCAACATGGGGGTGCTGAAGATAATCCAGAAGAAAAGGGGGCCTATGGAGCTTTAGTCCAAAAATGGGAATTTTATTGGGTAAACATTTTTCCTCTGGCATTGCCAGCTATAAGTTGTGATAGGGGCTGACGACAGAGTCGTGTGAAAAAGAATTTTACAGGACTATGGAGGACTTTTTGCACAAACTCCAAAACATACCCAAGAGCTACATCTCAAAAACTACAGGCCTCAGTTAGCATGCCAATTATTAAAGTTCACATAAGAGCAATCGGAAATTAGAAAAAGACTGAAGTAAGGTTTTTTTGTAGACGTTGCCAAGGGAAAGCCTGGCAGCATGGCTTAGGTTTGCAAAGTTACATATAAATAAACCACAAGATGTCTGGAATATTGTCCTTTGGACAGACAATACCAAAGTGGAGATGTTTCGCCATAATGCACAACAAACTGCTCATACTAGCTGATAATGAAACGGCTGAAAAAGAAAAGAATCATGGTCAAAGTGCAGACCCCAACATGAGTGAAATGCTGTGGTGGGACCTTAAGAGAGCTGTGCATGAATGAATAAGGTTTGCAGACCTCAAGCCCACAAACTTTAATAAACTGACGCAACTTGTAAAGGAGAGTTGGCCAGAATTCCTCCACTAAGATGTAAGAAACTTCAGTATATTGCTGCTTAAGGTGACTGTACATGCTACTGAATTGTGGGTGTACATAGTTTTTCACAGAACTGCATAGACTGCCTGTGGAAACTATTTTGCTTTTTTTACATACAATTTGTTCCCTTGATTACCTAGATACTTTTTTTTTTCGTTGTGGGAGTACTGCTGCTTAAAAAGTAAAAGTGGAAAGTCTTAGGACAGCATATTGATATTGCACCAAGGTACTTCCTCTGCTTCCCTGGATTTGTGTAAGTTATTGAGAGGCACCAGATTAAACCATTGACTAAAGCAGACTGGAGACTGACCTCCAAAAAAGGTTAAAAAAAAAAGAAAGAAAAAAGATACTGTACTTCTCTGTCTGAAGAATGTGTCTATGGAAAACATTTAGCCATAAAAAACAGTTAAATAATAAGAAGAAGTGTAACTTGATAAGCTAAAAGAGTCGGTTGCTTTTGCCTCTAGTAGCAAAAAGTAATTTAATGTGTCTGCAAAAGAAATTTATTGTAATATTTATTTCTATCATGTAAAAATGCTTAAAATTTACCATTTTACAATATTTAGCAACATTTAAATAAACAGAAGGACTGAACTTACATCTCTTATCCCATGCCAAAGGGATCTCTGCACAACCATTTATTTATACAAAAATTTGCTGTTATGCCGTTACAATGTTCTACACATTCAATGTCGCAGTTTACAGCCTGTCAAATGTCTACAGGCATTATAATTGCTTGTGTGTGTGGAGGAACTGACCTTGCTTATGTCAGCTTTCCCCGAGTTGTCAGAATCATTGACCTCAAGCTAATTACAGAATGACAGGTTATGTAAACTCTTGATAATACACGTGTAGGGCTGACCTTTCGTGCCCTCTCCGTCACACACATAATAACATACATGTACTATACAGTCTGCAGCAGCAGACACATGATATTTGGAATAAAGTGCATAAAAAGTTGGTAAATTGCCTTGGATGCTACTCAAGTGCTACTAAAGCAAATAAAGATTCAGTTCAGTTCTACTAGAGTTTTGTTGTTGTACTATAAATAACCACAAGCAAAACAACACATTTTTCTAAAACATGACTATGAGTTAGTATTTCAGTGCACGTTTGTTCAAGATACAAAGTCCATAAGGTGATGATTAAGCATGGAAATGCATTCTGCCTCCGGGATCTTGGGGCTCGCTGTGGTTGTTTAGAATTGTTTGTTGACAGCCCTGTTTCCTATCCTCTGCACCTCCTGTTGTCCTGAGCACATATGGTCGGCTCGCTTCTCTACATGCCTGGCCTCAGCCGAGAGACAGAAAGAGAGCCGTTCATGGCTCAGTGGAAGCTCCTGACCCGTGCGGTGCTCCTGTCCATCCCTGGAAAAGTGTCACCTGCTTCTAAGACTTTCTACTCATGCTTCGTCATAGTTTCTCTGGGATGCATCTGGAGCATTAAGCAACACTAACAACGCTCTGATTCACTTACCGAGGTGCAGTCTGGATGCTGAAGCTAACACAGACCCCAGCTTCCCCCTTCCCTGCAGAGAATTATACTATGAGCTTGCAGGAAATGCTATCCACCTTCCAAAGCTTGTATTGCTGGAAGAACACAAAATTAGTTGAACTTGTGCTTTCCACGTTCCTCACTCCTTTAGGCAGCCAGACATCTCTTCTGGTTTCCATTTGTTTTAAAGCTATTAGTGTTCATGACCTGATAAGGGAGTGGTTGGCGTAGCACAAACATCCGTCTCTCAGTATATCCGTCATCGTCCATATGTGTTTGACCAGAGCAATAATATCCTCTCCTGGAAAAGTTTGAGTGGGAAGCCTGGGAGGTGAAACTACTGGGATCGAAACAGTTTTAGTTTATGTAATTCTTAATGAAGGTCTGAGCAAGATGTGCTCTATTACTTTGGTAAATATTCTCCATCTCCATAAACATTTTGGGCAGCCTGAAACATTGCATTGCACAGGCAGCTGACCAGAAACCCAACACTTTAAACTCATTTATATTTATATGGGGTTGGCATCCTGGAGAAAGTTCTTCACATGCTATGGATGTCAACTAAAGTCATTTTCCACTGGTGCTGTTTTCAGTCAACTGCAAGAGAGATTTGCTTGCTTTTGTAAGATGGATTCCACTGGCAAAAACAAGCACCAGTCAAGCATCTCTTTATTTGCAGATGATATACAGTCTATTTTATTTGACTGTCTCTTGTGCACTTGGCAGAACATCAACTAAGTCTGTGTTGACAGTGCCTAAGCCATTCAAGTGGCTGCTTTTTAGACAATGTTCTGACGATGCGATAAACAAGAAGCCTGTGCGGCACAGAGCTGAAATTAGATATTTTACCATAGCATCGTGTGACTTCAAAACCACCTAAATATGCATTTGGAAGCAGCGTCTCAACATTTGCTGCATGTAAACTTGCACTGAAGACGTGGCGAGATGGAGACGGGTCGATGATCGCACTGCAGCGAGAGCAGGATATCTGGAAAGCTGTGAGTATGTGTGAGTTGAAAGATGAGTTTAACACATAGAAAACTGAAGATCCAGCATCATTTTTATTCCTATGATGCAGAGGTAGTAACCTTATTGTGCAACACAGGCCACATAGTCTGATTTTAAAATCCCTGACAAATAGTACCTTCACCGTCAAGTGACTGTTGTTATTTATGACCCCCTGCCTCATATTTATATGTGCCGCTGTGATGAGATATATAAAAATGTTTATTCATGGCACACATTCAACAAGGTGCTATAAAGATTTCTTAGAGATTTTGGTCCATGCTAACCAGATTTGTTACAGATTTGTCACCTATAGCAACCCAAAGTTGTTGTATTGGGGATCTGGTGACTGTGGAGGCCGTTTGAGTACAATTACTCAATGTCATGTTCAAGAAACCAGTTTGATTTGAGCTTTGTGACATGATGCATTATCCTGTTAAAAGCAGTCATCAGAAGATGGGCACATTGTGGCTATAAATGGACGTAACTGGCTGATTAGGTATTTGCATTAGTGAGCTGCTGAACAGGTGTGCCTAATGAATATATTCCTCATTACGATTCAAACAACCTGTTGAGATGTACAAATGCTCTCAACTTTCCTTACATCTTCACTCATGTGCTACATCCCCATTGAAAAATTTGAATTATATAACTTCTGTACAGTTTTCGGCCCCTTTGGTGGACCTTGTGCTTGACAACTGTGTCCTGGAACAAGATGTGAATGTAATGTACGTCCACACGTACCCGGGTATCTATGCGTTTGCACCTTTCGTTCACACGTAAACGGCGTTTTCGGTCACTGAAAACTGAGATTTTTAAAAACGCCTGCCAGGGTGGATATTTTCGAAAACTCCGTTTTTGCATTTACGTGTGGACGAGAAAAACGGAGAAAACGCAGCGTCAAAGGTGTGTGCCTTTTTTTGACGTCACACTGTGCGCCATGTTATTGTTTCGGTGAAATTAATTTCTACAATGGGGACTTAGACAAAATACTGTTACTGTTAATTGTACTCTCTGCAGTGTTTAAATGCTTACATATACACACAGTTACTGTCCCTCCACACATACGACTCGTTTCTGCTTCTATGCCCCATCTTTGTTTACTATTTCCCACCGAGGCTTCTAGATTTCTGATTGGCCAACATTTCTACACGGTTATGATTATATCGCTACCTGTTGCTTTGGCATGTTCCTAGCAGTGTTTTCCTTCATTTTTGCGTTTATGTGTGGACGGGATTATTTTTTAAAACGATAACGGAAAATCTCAGTTTTCAAAAATACCCGCGTACGTGTGGACGTAGCCTAAGACAGATTTGGAAAGTGCTGCTAACTGTGTTATGAACAAATATGACAGCAGTTTAACAAGTAAACAATACGTGAAATAACTTCTGCTTCAGAGAACTTGCTGTTTTTGAGTGACTGTAAAAAGATTTTATTACTGTGTAATGTAGCGACATCGATAATTGAAGTACTAACACTGAATCTGTGATTTGGCACGTTTTAGTAAAAATGGCATTTTGAATGAATCACTTTAAGGGATTTTCTTTATTCTCCACAAGTTGTTTCTAAAAATACTTTTTATTCTCCTTTGTACTTTTACCTTCCTCTCCTCGCATTCTCACACCAGGAATAGCGGTGCAAAAATTCATAACAACTTTTCTAAATTTTGCACACTTTGCAAAGCCATCCACAGGACGAGATTGGACCCATGTCTCGGGCCCGGTCTGGCTCCTGGGCCCTATGTTTGACATCCCTGCCATAGTGCAATCATATCATTTATTCACCCACATTTGGACAAAGGAAGTCGGTAATCATTTGCTGTGGCCTGTGTGTCAGTTCTATAAATATTCCTTATAGAGGCCATGACTCAACTAGGAACTGTTTGTGAACTCTTGCTGTTGTGTGTACCGAACTGAATCCAGTTCTTACACTCGTAACAGAGGAGGGACCCTCAGGGACTTCTGCACCTGGTATTCAAAACTTCACCGATGACACTTGCGCCGGGGCCTGACCGAAGCGTCGTACACTTGCATCGCTTGCTGAACATAAATCATGTTTGGCTTCTCATGCACCTCTGTATTTCCCAGGTCTGTATGGGTTACTTGCAGGTCGCTGTGTGTGCAAGCGGTAACGCGGGGCAGATGCTTTGTCACCATCGATATATTTATATACTGTTTATATACAATTCTTAAGGATGTGTTATTGAATTTCTTAGGAAACTTTTCCATGCTAGTTGCCTGGCATGGCATATCTCTCCTGGAAAAGAGCGCTTGGAAATGACATAATGACAGCACATTATAGATGATGTAGTGAAATTTAATATCTACTGTTCTGCCTTGGCACAACTGAGGACAAGTTCTCAGTCACAGTTACCACAGTGATTTTCTGTTTTGTGTTTGCACTTAAGTTTATTTGGCCATTTAAGGGAGCTCTTGTGCTGCCAATTAAAAATAAATACTTCATTTAGGCTGGCTAGATTTTCAATGCTTGCATTGCATAAGTGCAAAGATTCGGTGAGCTTGGGTAGTATTGCTGGCAAGTTTGGATGGGCTACGACAAGTGTCCATTAAAAGCTCGCAGCACATCGAGCTCAGAGCCTCGAGGGAAGAGAGGTGGAGAGGAATAATGTTGAATGACGGCTATAGCCACCCGCACACACAGAGAAGCGTTGGTGTTGTGACTGAGATGTCGAGAATGTCTTCTTTTGTAAAGTTGTGCAGACAAGCAAACCTCAACTTCTTAAGCGCCTGAATTTCTTTCCACACACAGCAAAGCATGTACGCTCAGAGAGAACACTTTAACCTTCAATATTCAGCATTTATTTATATCATATTGTAGCACATAGAAGAGGAAGAAGTGTTATGTTTTTGTAAATTTACAGTATTTTTCTTGATTTATACATTCTCCTGTCATTAAAGCTGTATTTTTCATTTGTGCAGCGGTCTTTGCAGCTTACACCTCAATGTCAGATGTTAGATTCAACAGGGTTTTTTTTAACTGCTGCTCTGAAAAGAATTTGAGACCAACTCAGGACAACTAAATCTGAAGAAAAACAGCAGCTATTAAAGGTTCGGGACACCAGCGGTTTGGTTTTTGTGGTTCGGTTGAGGACATTAAAACAAACATATCCTCGTTAGCAATCGCAGCAAGTTGATGTATGATGCTACTGAAAATTTGCTTATGTAGGCTCTCTTGTCACAGCTGCACAGTAACACGTGGGCAGTTTTTGTCTGGGAATATTTGAAGACTATGATTCCACGCCCTTGATTTGAGTCACTGCCAGTATAAATTACTTAGTGCCCAATAATGCTAACCTCTGTAAACAGAGTCTGTATATGATTGTGTAGGATATTTAGGCTGGTCTTAACATTTTTGACACCGGGAGGTTTCTGGTGTTTAGTCCAAGGGGAGTAGTATGTGCTGAATAACTGTCAGCTATAGTCTTATGAAGATTTTGCTTTCCATGTTAATCTGTAACAAAAAATGATAATAATGAGAAGACAGAAAAAAAAAGCCTCTGACTACTAAGGAAAACTGGTTATTATCCTTTAAATATGCAGACTATTTGTGAGGTTCCCAGTTTGCAGCTGTTCAGCAAGCATATTAATGTGAGACATGTTTGATACATTATTTTCAAGATAATAAAGGAATAGATGTTACCAATTGTTTTGTGATTTTATACAGAAATATCAGAAATCCAATCAAAAGATTCTAAAATGTTCAGTGTTACTGTTTGTTTCTTGCTAAGTACCCAAGTTACCTAAATCTATATTCTGGAAATTGAAAAAAAAAAAGGCTTCTTTGGGGGGAAAATTAACTTTATGTGAGTGTTTGGGGTTTTTTTTTCCAAGACTTGGGAAGGCCACTGCAGGGCTCAAGGCTATCCCAGGCCTAATTCTATGTGTCAGTTTACAGTCTTTACTATCCTGTTTAATACAGGCTAAAATCGCATAATAGCTTATTGTAGAACTTGTTAACAGAGTGTTAAAAGGTGGGTTTAGTGTACTTATTGGATATGACAGTTAAAGACTTTTTATAGAGATTGCTTAACTGGTATTAAAATGCTTAAGATTAATGATTTGAGTGCCTTTGAATACATGCTCAAAGATATCCAAGAAACCTGCTGTGCTCAAGTACCAGCCTTCACTTTTGCAAAGGGAGTTGACAAATGCATTCATATCTGCTTGCAAAGTCTTTGTTATAGCCTGCAAGTCATTTATTATATACTACTTATGAATGAGAGCAAGCTGACACGTTGCCAGTTAACACCTTGGAAGACAAATGATACCAAAAAAGCCGTTTCTTTCAAATATATCTGGCTTTACTTTATTCATGTACTGTACAGTTTTTCACTTCCAAAGTCTTTATTATACTATATGACAATAATGGCTATCATTTACTACAAAAGGTTGCATAAATAATTTAAATGTAGAAATAAAAAATAAATATGTAGTTCATTCTTTTTTTTTTTTTTATAACAGTCCTTCGTTGTGTCTGTAGAAAAACGGCCTTTCCTGCTTCTCTGTAACACCTTGTCATGTGAGGGCAGAAGACCACACAGGTATGATATGTACAATCACGCTCTGCATCGCAGCTCTCGGCTAACATAACAAGCCCCTTCCAGTTGCTCTTTCAAACACACAGTTGGAAAAAGAAGCAAACATAGTCAGCATAGACTGGACAACCAAATCAGAAAGCAGTTTGAGCAGAGCTGACAATATGTGGAAACACTGACTATTCTTCATGAGTTCAGGAGGAAGGAGCTCGCTCTGTCGGCAGTGACACACTGGGTTCCTCTTCCTTGCTGGATTTAATCATAAAAACCCAATTATTGTTTTTATTGTGTTATTTTTATTCCTATCTTTCCTGACTGAGCTATTTACAGATTGAGAGCGGAGAGGAGTGGAGGTGTCTTGCAACCAGCAGGCTAATACGGCAGATGGATTTTGGCTCGCTCACTGCTCTGTTTGGCCCGTTGCAAAAGAATTCCAGTGTGGGTGTGCTGGAGAGCGCTTTGCCCCTAGGTAACAACACAACCACGCACATTTTCTGATGCCTCCTACACACCATGTGCACTTTTTTGTGTGTGATTCCAGCAAACAGGAACCGGCTATGACGACAGGAAGAGGCTTTTTTTATGACTCAAATCCCAGCACAGGAATGGGCTCATTTAGTGATTAAGAGGAGCCACAGGAAGGCCCGGTGCCCGTGTGGTGTTAGTGCTGCTTTCTCCTCTACTTCTCTGTTTCTTTGCGTGTACTTGTGGGGAAAGCACTACCGTAACTGACAGGGCTGGTCAGGGCTTCAGCAGCGTGGAGAGTGCTGTAGGTCTGTCCTGATGAGTGAGGCCTTTAGCGGGCTGTCAAAGAACTGCCTGGACCGCAGTATAGACCAGGGCCTCTCAAAACCTGTCAACATGCCTCCATCAGAGACCCCAGAACTGCCGCCTTCTCCTCTCCACACACAGCTGAAAGGAGATGGATTACAACCACTCTGGAGCAAAGATACACCTTTTTTCAGCTTTTAACAGAGCTGCACCGAGCGTAGGTCTGCATCTGCTGGATGTTTGTACAGATGGGTCTGAAACCTCGGGGAGGAGTTCTTATTTTTCATAAAGAAAAGCTGTTGGAGTGGAAGTCTGAGCTGTTGGGGTTATCAAACACCATTCATCTTCATGGCAAGCCCTGGCACTGACTCATTTTGTCATGCAAAAAAGCCAAGTTCACAAATATGCAGACAGGTGGCTGAACAATATATGGACTGACGACTTAAATCAGTCCAGCATTTTAGCTTATGGATTTGCAGTCTTTGAAATTGTATCTCCTCGCTATTTGAAGGAGATATGTTGGTTGATGTGTTGTGTAACGTGTGCGTGAGTATGAGTATATCTGTCCTCTGTCCCGGGATGCCAAGGGGGAGGATCAATATGAGTTCCCCGTCAAAGGCGTGTTGTTCTTGCTCCGATCTTGAGGCAAACGACTGTGCTTCTTGCTGCGTTGCGTCTTAGGGACCTCCTTGGCCACCGACTGGTTGTGATGCGGCCTAAAACGCTTGCACTTGCAGGAGGTGACCACGCGGATTTTGTACGTCCGAGTGTTGCTGTTGGGACACTGCAGCTGGACCCTGCGTGTCCGGGAGTGCGCCGGGATGCAGCGGTAGTCTGAGGCGCTGCTTCTCCACCACTTGCCACGGAGGATGGAGTTCGGCATGAGGTGCGCCGGCAGGCACTGACCCGAGCACACCAGCTCTCGGATAGGCTTGGCACTGCGGCAAGAGCCGTCGGTGATGTAACGGGTCGAACGCAGCTCCCTGCAGCTCACCTCCGAGGCACCTGGGTTGAAGAGAGGAGATAACAGTTAACACTCATGGATCGAGTCCAGAACAAACACGCACAGTGCTGCGGACTTTCTGCAGGGCGACTGCAGCTGTGTCTTATTTCAGTGTGTGATCATTTGCCTCGGTCTGTTTCTGACTTCACGTGTGGCGTTATTTATGTGAAAAACAAACAACGTAAGGCCAATAAAGTCTGAACCGGAGGCAGCGTTACATTTCAGCTCCGACATGTTACGAGACACAAAAGAGCAGCTGAAAAATCCACTTTTCTAAATTCAGCCTAATACAGTAATTTTTTACTTTTAACTGGAGGCTTAAGCCAATGAGATCAGAGTTTCTGAATTTGATTTATGGTCTGATCATTAGCTGACAACTGGGCCTGACGAAGAAATCCAGCTGGCAGCAATCAGCTGATAGCAAATCCAGACCAGAGGGCCATTAAAAAGCTCAATCAAACCGAACGGAGGTTTGGTCTGGAAGGAAAAAGCTGGCATTCACCGTTGGCCCTCAGGAAATGTATGTGGTGATGGAAGAGTAAATAGCTGTCTGGTTATTTTAAGGCAGCGCTACAACTGTACACTTCTGAATAAACTGGACATCTGCCAGGCTGATTCGAGACAGCACACTCAGGCTGTAATCCTATATTTCAGCTGCAGCTTTTTAACAGCCGTACGCATGAGTTATTGTCCTGTGTTTCTTTTTCTTTTTTCTTACAAGCTGCATGTTCAAAAAAAAGGGAAAACGAGGAGGCAAAAGAACTGTTGGTTAAGAAATGATACACTCGGAGAAGGATCTGTTTTCCTCTGTGGCTTTCTTTGCAAAAAGGGCTGAACAAAGGATTTATGTGAGGTGACTTCCTTTTTTTCCCTCCTCACGAGAACATGATCTAGCGT
Source organism: Mchenga conophoros (assembly GCF_057382185.1). NCBI lineage: Eukaryota > Metazoa > Chordata > Actinopteri > Cichliformes > Cichlidae > Mchenga > Mchenga conophoros. Next base: position 25,425,826 of record NC_140533.1, on the reverse strand, counting down.
TATTCTGCGGCTGCTGGTGAAGGCGACCGCAGAAGTATACAACGCCTACAGCGTACACCGGGTGGCGGTTTGCACCAGTTACCACCATATGCCAAAACAGACAGGTTGTCTTATTTATGAAGCACCAGGATGTGTTTTAATCCAGCATAACATTTTCAATTCTCCACCCTGGTTTTAAAATTACTAATTAGCCTGAAATTTTCATGATTACACACTAGACTACTGTAGAGTTGCGTGAGCTGTTCTTTTCCCTCAGCTGTGGGAGACAAGCCTCTGGGGAAGACTGGAGGGAGGCCAGGCAGTGGTCACAGCCTCTTTTGTGACCCCACAGGGGAAGGGATAATTTGAGAATTAAGATATGGCTGAAGAAAATAATCCAGGAGAGTTCTGCCTCCATAAACTGCACATTCACTGTAAAAGCAAGAGATGCATTTTCCATCCTTGCTAATAACGAATAAATTCCTGTTAAATGAGATCTTCTGGAGCTGTTGCTTGGCGTGTGATTTTTTTTTTTCCTTTTTTTTTTTACCCTTTAAGACAACAAAATCAGTCACATTAACTCTCCTCGACTTAATAATCACTTCTTGTCAGCTGTTGCTCTTCTAATCTAATCAATCACCTCCTCTGATCTCCAAATCAAGGGGCCATAATTGAACAAAAATGTTGCACCACCCATCTCGAATCCATGAGACCAAGCATGAGATTATCCTGCATGCGCCACTTAATCAGAACACACAACCGTTACCGGCCACAGGTGGGAATCATTGTCAAAGGCAGTGTTGCATTTAAAAAGCAATTTCTAACCCCCCCAAAGACATCTCCCCGAAGAGCAAACTGTGGGCTTTTTTCTGTTTGGGAGACATGTTGTTGCAATCAAATAGTTATGGTGGAAGTAGAGCTTGACTAATAGTATAAAGAGAGAAGGAAACAACCTGGAAGACAATGTGAAAAAGCCCCGATGTCTCACTGAATGCTGTGTGTAGGGGAAGAAACCACAGGAATGTGCGTCTGCGCCGCTCTCATCACCCTCACCTCTGGATTAAACCAGATCTTTTACACTCTTCTTAATCAGGGAATTGATGTGATAATGAAGCCACATTAATTTGGAGAGCCTACATTTTCCACATACACTGAATATTTTTGACACAAGATTTTAAATTGTTGTTTTAAGCCAGAGAAAAAGTTGAATTAAAGTTTAAAATTCTTAAATGTGGAAAATATAACGAGAAGTAAACTTTCCTAATTTATATCACATTTTTGTGTATTAAGTAAAGGTTGGGTGTACAGCGCAGTTGGGTCCACGTTTATTCTTTATAAACGTGCACTAATTGGAAATGGGGACCTAAAATCAAATAAATAAGCATTTATGCTCCTTCCTGCTTGTTCTCATACAAGCTGGGAATAGGTTTTAGGCGATAAACCCGAAAGTTTTCTAAATTTAAGCCTTTTAATGAGTTTTTATAAAGCTCTGACGGATGGTTAATTTTACGCACAGGAGCCTCCAATTAAGAGATCAAATTAAATCACTTCAGCATTTAAACTTTAAGCATTGCGTCGATTTACTTACTGATCTTTACCGTTTAATTCTTGTAAAATTAAATATTTAACATTTGCTCTGTCATCTTTATCATACTTACTGTAGGAAACTGCGTTTGCCGCCCGTCCGCCGTTTTTTGCCCTGTTATTCATAGCGTTGCTGTTGTTGTTGTTGTTGTTGTTGTTATTGTTGCTGTTGGACGGCTGTAGTATTGCCTCCAGCGGCGTCCGCGTATTTTCTCTACGTTCTGGTAAAATCTCCGTGCCATCATTTTTTAAGACCTTCCATCCCTTCACAGCGGTGCAGCATCCCTGGAGCAGCAGGAAAGCCGAACTGGAGACGAGGAGGGCCACAGACACCTGCATGCTTGTCGGTCAGCAGGAATAAATCACACAAGGAGATTTAAAAAAATAAAATAAAATAAAAAAATATTAGTTAAAATTTAAAAAACACACACACACATACACACACATACACAAGAGATGTCCTTCTGAACAGGCTGATCACTTGCACTCTCAACGCAAGAGGCGAATGCGGTATTTAAGCCCTGCGCAAGTTTTCGTCAGGGCTGACAATTAGACGCTTACACAAAGTGGGAGGGATTGAACCTGGCTGAGAGATTCATTGAGAAAGGAGGAGGGGAGAGGTTTGGATGAATGCGCAGAGAGAGGAGAGAGCAGGAGAGGAATAACAGAGAGAGGAGAGACAAGAAGAAAAGTAATAGAAAACTGAGAAGATCAAGGAAGAAGAGACCGCAGTGAAGGAAAATACAGATATGAGCAGGAGTGCTTCCATTATTTATTTACTTATTTTTAAAATAGTTATTCAGAATATTTGATCAGAAATAAAAAGAGTGTAGAGGATATTAGCGAAGATTTCCAGGCTTGTGTGCAGCCTTATGCCTTCACACAGTACATGTGTTTTATATGAAAAGTGTCTGCACAAGTGCCTGAAAATCATTTTGTCAAATATTTAGACCCTTTATTGAAGTAAAAGCCATAATCTTACAGCTAATGTGTTTTGGGTCAATGTGTTTTGGCCATTTAGAGCAACAGTGTGGTGATATTTCCATCTACACGCAATAAAAGTAACATTTTCTTCTTTTTTTGATCTTTAAATGCTTCACAGTACTCATTATGCTATTCAATCATAAAAATTGATTCATTAATGTACATGTCATTTTAATCACCTTTACATACAAAATAATAAGTAACCAGACTGCATTGGTCAGTTAAATGCTTGAATAAAATTCTGAAGTTATGCTCTACCACTTATCCATGTCCTTATCCACTGGTGTTGGGGATTATAAGTCGAATAATTCTGGGCTGGTGAGATGAAACTGAAAAAGGAGAAGAGAGGGAAAGGTCAAAGGAGAGTGGAGGAAATGGGAGTAAAAAGAGGTAAAATAAGGGGGATGAACGCCAAAGGAAAGGGTTGAAAGGACAGAGAAATAAAAAGAGAGAGAGAGATACTGGAGAGGAGCTTACTTATGTCGGAGAGTGTTGAGTGAGGCAGCTCATCTGCACATCGCTCTGTGCCGCTGTTGTTGTTACTGGATTTAAGTGCACCGGTGCATCTTCTCCTCCCCCTTCTTTAACAACTTCCGCAGCATTACGTGTCTCAAAAAGCATCTTTTTTTTTTCAAGGGGGTTTATTTTGGACTGCATCGCAGGGTGCAACTTGTTCCACTGCTGCTGCAAACATGCGCCACACGCACTCCTCCCGAGACACGTTTTTATCCTGTCTTTGACTCAAGGCTACACAAATTAATCATTTGATCCTTCAAATTAATTACCCATCATTACACTTCTCAGCAGAGACACTTAATATAACGAGATGTGAAAATCTAAAAACGTATGAGCACATCAACATGTGTTCTGAGCACAATTTAAATGTTTGCCATGACAATCCAATATTCCATATCCACATATCTGTTTTAAATGAAATGTTATAGACTGTGAGTTCTTGGCACCCCTCATATCCCAGTGATTTGATGAGTGCTGACAGATGGAGGCTCTTCCATTCAAACACTGCCCTCTTGAGGGAGACTAAACAAGTTTTGCATGACACTGTCTGGCTCTACTGATGGGTACAGGCATGCAGATCTTTGGTTTTTATCTCTTAAACTCTAAAGTGGTTCTCTCGGTCAGTATTGCATCACTCTAACCGCTCATTGAGGCACCGATGTGCTTCCATAATCATACACACCCCCCTCATTGTCTTTCTAGTTTTACACAAGCCTCAAATGAGGGTTTGAAGCTTTGGCCAACTGGCCCATCCATCACAATTTAAAGTGGTGAACATAATGGGGATAAGATTAAATGACATTTATTGTTAAGGAGTTTTGAATAACATCATCCAGTCAAAAACATTTTCTTCTGAAGAGCAAGTAACAACAGAGCTTTTCATCATTTCTAAAAGCCTCGTATAGGGGCCACTCTTCTTGAGTGTCAAATCCAATTATCTTTCAAATTTGCATTTTCAGTCCAGCCTTTAGGAGCATAACAGTCCTTTCTTGTGTTAACGTCCCTGCATCGACTGTAGGTATGTACTAGTGTTGTTTTACAGCTGCTACTTGATTTGATGGAATTAAAAAAAATGTCAAATGTTGGTTTAGAGAGAACAAGTTTTTTTTCTTGGGGCTAAAACCAAATCTGCATTAAAAGTGAAGTAAAAAAAAACACAACACAGCAAAAACACTGAGCAGAAATGAAGATAAGAACATGGAACTTTCAAACAACAAGAGAAAACAGTCTTCAAATGGGGTTTGCGAGCCCTGAATATTAATTGTAGTTAAAAAGACTTAAAAAGCACCTGGATCTGTAACTCTGTTGTTCACAATAGTGAAGCTGCTCCTTAAGCAATAATCACGTCAGAGCTGAAAAACACTTTTTACTTTCAAAAAAGTACATAAAGAGAAATTTTGATACCTTCTGTGCAACCGCAGTACAGCTTCAAACATCAGGACACATTGCTGTGAAAACACAAAACAGTTTTTGCAGTAATTTAGCATTTTTTGTGCGTGTGTGCGGATAAATACTGTAATTGTTGACCGCCTGCTCATCTGAGCTTAACAGAACGACTCAAGTCATTCAACTCATTAATGTAGAAGTGTTGTTATGCCTGTTTTAGGTATGTCGTGTTTAGATTATGATCGTTGTGGATGTGTGGTTTGTGTGGTCCTAGCTAACAAAGGGCTATCAACACAAAGACTCCTGAAGCAATTCATCATGTCCAGACAGTGTTGTTCTAAAAGTCGGCTGTTCAAATGTTCTGTAAAGTATTATTCACATGACTGTTTGATGTGATGATGGGAAACTGCACAAAAGCTGATGTCAATACATAGTTTAAGAAGGAAAAGAAACTTGTTCAACAGCCATAATCTTACATTTTTATCTTTTTTTATCAGACAATATGATAAATTTACCACCTATTTGCACCAACTAACCTCAACTTTTTTGAGTGCATATAGTGCATTTCATATAGATGCATATTTGCCAGTAAAAACACAGTTATGCACTGGCTATCTCATGTGTTTGCATGGTTTCTGTTATAATTTATGATATTCATAACATGTAGGAGTTTATTCTATAAAACCCTTTTAGACTGAATGTATTTTCAGTGCATTTAAATAATATATATTTTATATTTTGGCATCTAAATGCCCCCAAAATATCAAGTGACCCAAAGATAAATTCAGAATAAAAAGTGCTGGGATCATTTTTATGATTGTTGAAATAAATTAAAATGTACAAAAATCAAAAGCTGTTGAGATGCCTACATTTTCTGTAATTTTGCCAAAATGTGTAAGTAGAGGAAATATTTATGGCATAACCATAAATATTGATAAAAAGTGATAGTGACACATTTAACACATAAAGAGCAACACTGCAGTGGTATTTCTGGCCATTTCCAATTTTCACTTACATTTTCATCTTTGCTGTTAAAATGCAGCACTATATTTAGCAGCTGTTTGGTGCTATCAGAAACTAAAATTCACACTTTAAAAGCGGGAAAAAATTGTTGTTCATTTTTAAAATGTAATTTATTTAAAACATGGTTTTACTTCTTAAGTGCAAACTTGTAAGAATTGGTCGAATTAATAAAAATGAGTTTGCCACACTTGGGCTAAACAGTGTTTTTATCCATGCATCCATTTTTTCTCCAGCTTATTTAATTCCGGTTCAAGGTGGAACTTGAGCGTATCCCAGCTGTCATAGGGCGACAGGTCAGGTAAATGCTCTAGTCTGTTGTACAGAGGGGCAAACAACCATTCACATTCCAGCCTAATGTGCATGTCTTTGGACTGTGGGAGGAAGTTGGAGCACCTGAAGAGAATCTACGCAGGTGCAGGGAGAACGTGAACACTTGCTTGGACGAGGCTAAGCACTGCGCCGCCATGCCGCCAAGGTGCAATGTGTAATATAGGAGTCTTCTACTGGCTACAACGGATAGAGTATAAAACTTTATTGCACTGAAGTTTGCATCAAATTCAAAGTGTTCGCTTTTTCCCAAAAACTGCAGATTGGCAGCAAGAACAACGTGAAATCTGATGAACAAGAGTATTGTGAAAGATGCTAACAGGGGAGTTTGGCAGACCTGTGCCAAAAATAAAAAAATTTGAACCAGAGGGTGATCTTTTGCAATGGTATCCATTGGTAATATAATATAATTACAGGTAAGAACTCTGTATTGGAGTATCATGTTTTGCCCCAGCACCGACGCTGCTTCTTTTGTAACATTTATGAATTTTGACATCAAGCATGATTCTCATTTTATAATCCAAGGGGTTCTAAAGTAGACCGAGCAGACAGCCTTGTCTTCCTATTGTGTGTAACCCTCCAGCTCTGAGGCTGTGCCAGATTTTTTTTTCCTAGTGGGGGATTGATGGTCCTACTGTCTACACTAAGCCAACTCTGATTACAGACTTCTCGCCGACATTGCGACGGATGCCAGTCACAGTCTCAATTTAGACCACTCTGGGTTTCTTTATAGAGCCCTTGGGCCCCAGCACAGTGTTTTTATCATGATAACAGTACAATGAGGCCCAAATAACAATCAGATGCTCACCAGATTGCAAGAACGCCTCCAGCAATGCAGAGCGTGGTGGAGAGTAATTTTTATGGAAATGAAGAAAAACTGTGTTTTTAGTTCATAAACAAACTGTTGCAGCTCCTTGTGCCCAGTGTTTGGTAATGTGATTCACTGTGCATGCTTCTTAACTGCTTTCTCACCAAGTTTAGAAGGAAATTTGTCATTTCCGCAACACAATTACGGGCCAGTGATAGCAAAGAAGGGCTGTGTCACCTGTTTGCCACCCTCACTGAGGGTTTGACTGAGGGAATTATTCATCATGTGTCCACAACAATTATGCAAAGTAGGTCAAAATTTGGCTGCTTGGCTTCCCTCATCTACAACCTCAAAGATATTACACTCGGGTCTTTGTGGGCGTGTAGAGGTTTCAAGGATTCAAAGAGCTTTACACATGTTTACATGAGGTGGAATGAAATTACGTGCACACAGTCCCAGAAATCAAGAAAAACAGTGTTTCTTTTTTCCTGATGAAAATGCTGGTAAACTATCAACTTTGTCCCAGCAATTTATTAAAAAGTCAAATTCACCATGCTCACTTTGTGACTACGACTGCATCATATTATCCGAATGATCTGCAGCCACTCATTTGGAAAAGAAAAGAGGTTTTCATACCTTGAGACTAAGTAAGGATTGATATTCAGCGTTGTTTTGATGCCGACTGAAACACATCTTTTATATAAACTCACTAGCCACTTTGTTATCTCTTTAAATTTTTGTCTTAGCAAACAGCTCATTAGTCAATCAAATAGCAGCAACTTCACATCATCAAGATGAATTGCTGGAGCTCAAATTGCGCATGAGAATGGGGAAGTGAGGTGACTTATTTGACTTTAAATTTTCAGTTTAATTCACTTTTACTTATAAATCACCGATTCACAACAGATGCCTCAAAGTGTTTTATATAGGCTAGAGATCTTACGGTATTAGAAATAAACCACAAAGTGCACAAAGAGAAGAGAGCAAGGAGAGAAATGACAAAAGACTAGAGTTTAACAATGACTAATGATTAAATGCAGTAGTGAAATACACTGTTAAAAAAAAATCCCAGAAAAACAGTAATATTCCGGCAGCTGGGGCGCCAAAATAATACCATGAAATAACAGAAAATAACTTTCCCATAAAAATACGGTTATTTTCAGTAATGACAATACAGTTTGTTGCCCTAATTTTACATGGGATTTTGCCTTTTCCAAGTGCTTTTAAACATTAAATTAGGAACATTTTAATGTGATCAAACAATGAAATTACCTATAAACAAGGTCAATGAATTTGGCAATATGAATAATAATACTTAAATGTACAGAAATATACAGTTAACAGTTGGTTTAAATAATAATGGATTGCATGCCCTGGGACAGACTGACAGAGGCGAGGCTGCCATATCGCACCATCGGCCCCTCTGGCCATCACTAGTAGGCTGTAGGTGAAGTGTCTTGACCAAGGACACAACGACCGAGACTGTCCGAGCTGGGGCTCACACCGTCAACCTTCTGATTACAAGGCGAACTGCCAACTCTTGAGCCACGATCGCCCTAAATAGCAATAATAGTAATAATTATTTGATGTAAACAAAGTTTATAGGAATCATGTTATATATTTTTCCATAGCACTACATTTGAATTTAACAGTTCAATCCTTCACATAACGGACAAATATTTGTGCAATCATGATACATTTGTGAATGTATTTTAACAATCTAAATATGCATATGTACAGACAAATACATTTAAAAAACAAGGAAATTATGTTTTATTACATTACAGTGATTTTACATTAATTTACATTTGAAATGTGAAATCACATTCTATTGATGTAAATTTAATGATATTCTAGAAGAACAGAACAAAACTGTAAAATACACAGTAAAATACTTTTATATTAGGACTTTTTCTTACAGTGTATAAACACAAAGAGAGTGAGACGTAAGTGAAGAAGAAATGCTCAATGCATCATGGGAAACCTCGCAGCAGCGCAAGCCTATTGCAGCATAACTAAGGGATGGTTCAGGGTCACCTGATTTAGTCCAAACTATAAGTTTTGTCAAAAAGAAACGTTTTAAGCCTAAACTTCAAAGTAAAGAGAGTGCCTGTCTCCTGAATCCAAACAAGAAGCTGGTTCCATTTCAGCTTGTCTGTGGTCTGCTGCTTCTGACAGGAGTGACTGTAGGAGCCGCTCCGCACAAAGGCTCACCAAAATAGAAGAAGAAGAAAATAGGACAATGGAAGATTGGTGGTGAGTCTCCATTATAGGGTCAGAATCCGGCGTAAACAACATGAAAGCATGGCTCCATCCTGCCTTGTATCAACTTTTCAGTCTGGAGTTGATGTAGTGGATATGTTCTTGGCACACTTTGAGCCCCTTAGGACCGACTGAGCATCGTCGAAACACAACAGCCTATCTTGATGGACAGTGTATCTATCTTCTGATGGCTGGCTTTGTGAAAGTACAACACTGAGATAAACAATGTACTACTGGTTGGTGGAATTTATTCAAACATTTCTCAAGTTTCTCAAGACTCACAGTTTAAGCTTACCACATCAAATACAATATAATTGCTTTCATAAAACACAAGAATCTCAAAACAAGATAAGAAATGTATCACAATCTGCTGACAATGTAACGTGCTAACAAACACATATATTTATGCTGTCTGCTATTAAACAAATGCGCTGGTTTGTTCTCTTTAGATGTGGATCAGTGATAAATACACTGATGTTTCTCCGTGGTTTAAAACATTCCTGAACGTTATCCCACTTGAAACGCTGTCATACTCTGTATATCTAAGAACAAATTGGACCGATTCCTGCTTACAAAATCAAGAGTGCACGAATGTATCATTTGTGACATAACAAATCTGAGCGCAGATAAAGTTACAGAGCAGACCTCTCTGGAACATCTGCGATCATACATATGCAGATATTTATCAGTGTGTCCAAGTGTTTTTGCATTTCAGATATCGATCATATTTACATTTCAAGAAGCTGCACATCTGGATACATTTAGCTCTGTTTTTAAATAGACTACGTGAACCATTACCGATCTACGTTTAATGTCACCGCGTGATTCGTTTCCACTTTAAAATCAGTTGCGGTTTATGAGAGCAGCTTTCGCAACTAATAATGATGCAGATTTTATGAATAATGTAGAGCTACGAGACAAAGCCTCTTAACCCTTCGGAGTTAGTTGGATTTCTGCACTTACTCATAAAATTTGGCCTGATTCTCATCTAAATCACAAATACAGATACAATCTGACTAAATTAATAACATACAAGGTTGTGCTTTTCATGTATTAGCTGTACTTTTCATGTCTTTATTGAACACAGTCAGTGATTCCTCAAAGTGTAGACAGGAAAACATATGTGAAGTCACAAGAAGTGAAGTTTCCTTTAGCTGCTTGTGAGACTTGCGCAAAAAGATTGAGGAATTTTGGGTTAGTCATCGCTACAAAACTGTTTCAGCTCATCAATGTTTCTGGGATGTCTTGATTGAAATGCTCCCTCCAGCTCCAGCCAGAGCATCCCAATTGTTTTAATGCCAGGACTTTCTAACTTGGCCCTCTCTTGTTCAGTTATCTATGTTCTCTTGTGCTGTGGATCTTCGCGTTGAATCAGCCAACCTTAAGCTTCAGCTTCTGCTGCCCTAATATTTTCCAGATTTTTGAAGCTATTGTTCTCTTTTTGACTGCAAAGTGCTCAAACCAACTCCGAACTATGTTGGTGTCCGCTTCATTTTCCGTAACATGTCCTTCTCTATCTCCTCTGTCCTCCTGCCTGTGAAGGACAGAGGAAAGAAGTCTGTCAATGGAGCTATAACTGAAGATGGCAGGTGTATTGGAAAGAGTTTTTTCTTACTGGAAATTTTTTTTTACCCACAGTTCTTAACGACATTGCTTCAGTTCACTGAGGCTTTCAGGCATTCATTCTCCCACAGCTCTCTTAAGGTCCCAGCATTTCGGCTGAGCTGAGGTCTCAACTCTGATTGGACCACCGAAACACTTTATTTTTTTCATTTTCAGCCATTCTTTCCTGGATTTGTTGATGTGGTTAAGGCAGCGGTCCGCAACCTGTTCTGCGCCACGGACCAGTTTATGTCCGACAATATTTTCACGGTCTTTAAGGTGTCGCGGACAAATACAACAAAATAAAACCAGTACCGGTTCCAAAAAAAAGAAGATTTATTCATTCGTTTTTTTTCAAACATGGTGTTGAACATTATGCTTTGGTCTCATATGTCTACAGGATGTTGTTCCAGAAGTCTTGTGGTTTGTTCACATGTAACTTTTTAAACCTACAATCTTGTTTTTAAAGAGGCTTTCTCCTGGCAACCCTTTACAACAGTCTTTTTCCAATTTTCTTATTATGAACTCTAACTTTCAAATTGCAAATTTAGGCCTGTAGAGTTTGACATGTAGCTCTTGAGCTTTTTGCAGTTTCTCTGCGTTTTGCATGTCTGACCTTAGGGTGACGGATGTGTTGAATATTTTCTACTTGTGAATTATCTTTCTCAGTGCTGAAATATGGACTTTAGATTGTTTGGGAATAGCCTTATAGTCCTTCCCAGATTAATGATCAGCAACAACTGCTTCTCTAAGATCATTACTGATATTTTTTCACCCTTGCTGATAAGTTAGTCAAGTGCATTTGATTAGTAGTGTTTGCTTGATACTCACCCTGGAAGCAGTAGGGGTGGATTTTGTTTTTCACATAACTGTATCTGCTGTATTTTTGCTTAGCTTTTGTTAAATAAATGATTACAAAGTGTTATACATTATATGCTGTTTTTCATCTTAGGTTATATTTATCTAATTTTAACATTTGATAAGGACCAGATCATTTTTCAATATGTCCTTGAGAACTTGAGAATTTTTTTCACATGATATATTACACTATATTAAACATTACTTTACAACGTCAGCTACTGTCACCAGTTTTGTACTGGTAACAGTAGTTCAATAAGGAGAGATCATTAAAAAGAAATTAACATGATTTATTGACGTACAGACATTAGATAAAGGTATGTGGCGGTTAGACTCCGATGGCCCGTCTCGGTGTAACGGAACCCCAGCGGTCACAGGGATTAGAGCAGGACCCCTCAGAGTCGCTGTTGGTGGAGACAAAGATGGAGGCTTGAATGGAGCCACAATGAGTTATGGGGAGGAGGTGGGTAGCACGAAGACGTCTGCAAAGGAGAACGATAGATGCGCAGGTTTATAGTACGCGGCGTGAATGCTGATTGGCCTGAACAAGGCCAAGAGAAAGATGATTGGAATAGACCAGTGATGTCACAAACAGCTGACAGTGTGGGAAAGCGGAAGTGATGTGAAGCATAACTGGCAACACCATAGTTATTGAACTTACACATGAGCTTCATAAAGTTGGGATAAGGTTTTGAAACTAGTGTGCAGTCCTTTGTTTCAACCCTTCGAAATACAGCAGCTGACATCTTTGCCTAAAAGAATCTTGATTCCAACTTTTTACCAAATTTTTGTCCCAGATCTGTTTTTAGAGAGCAGTGGTGTCCTTCCATTAACATCGCTTTTACTAGTGTTTTTCCTATAGTAGACACATACTGACAGATTTTAAGTAGATTTACCCTTGGTAGGCTTTCCCACCTCTTTGAGTAGTGCATATTGTCCTCTTGTTGCAACAAGAGTTGTAACAAAGTTACTACTGTCATCCATTTGTAAAGAGTTAAAGTAGGGAAACAGTGAAAACCTGAGTTTATAGTAATGCTTGTGTAGTCTTTGCCAATGTTGTGCTTCTCTATAACATTTCTTGTAAGGTTCTTTAAAAGTAGTGTGATTCACTCATTGTTCACCCCAATGAGGCTTTCTTGAGAAAAGCTGATTTCATCAGTAACTTGACTTGTAAGAGATTTATGGGGAGGGACACCTTCAGACTTCCGTTCTCATCTCCTAATTGAAACAAATTAGTTTTGGAGAACTTTCTAACGCAAAGGTTCATTTCCTTTTCCCGCCTGGGCTGTGAGCGATTACTGTGTTCAATGAAGATGAGAAGAGAAGTACAGCTGTTTATGTTTTATTAGCTTAGTCAGATTATATTACTCAGTAAATGCGACTTAGATAAAGATCAGACCACATTTTATGAGTAGTCAGCGCAGAAATATCAGTCATTCCAAACTGAACCAATCTTACTATCAGAACTCCCTTAATTTTAAATTAAGCCGAGGATACTGAAATGACAATGTCGCTGGGGTAAAGTGCTCAAAAACAACTCTGTGCTTGCACTTTGCATTTTCATTGCTCTCATCGTTTAAACACGTGTAAATAATTAAAAAATCATTCATGACAACAAAGACTTATTCACGGCTCAAAATGATAAATTGCTGTAAACTGACCTTGGACTCCTTTGAAAGTGTTTTGTTAGTGAGGGTGGCTCTGCTCAGCATCACTTTGTGTACATCACTGTACATCAGAGCCACTCCTCTCAGCGCTTTCCGACAACCCGGACAATTGATTTATCTGCTCTACCTTTAGTTTTTTCCAAGCCATATTGCTACAATGTCCTACAATGAAAAAAATATATCATAGAAAGATATTAAACAAGAAATTTGCCTTTTTTTTTATAAGATGAGAGAGAGCGAGAGGAATCTGTTGTCCACTTGCAGCCATGATTGGTTACTTCAGTAGAGCAGGAGGTCACCACGAGGTGACTGACTGCTCCAGGCGAGCTCTAAGATAAGCCTTTAAGTCCAAAGTGGAATTCTTCTTCCTCACTGATCTTTTATGTGGTTTCCACGCAGGAACACGGGACATTTAACCCTGGCTGTTATAAATCAGACTCCAGCCATTTCCATTGTTTGCCTTTTCAGAGAATCATCAAAATAGAAAGTGCAGCCTTGAAGCCAAGACGTAGGAACTGTGGGAACTAGTCTGGCTGGACCTCGGAGACCACACAAAACTGGTTGCTAACCACTGTGAGCCTCTCAGCGCACCGCTTGCCACTGGCACGCTGCCTGCCGGCCAACCACAGGTACTATTCTTAGCAGCAAGAGAAATTACCCAACAAATTATTCACTACACATGGTAGACCACTATCTCCCTGTGTGAGTCTCTTTTTGTGTCACACATGAACACAGTTGTTGTCAGTGTCATGAGCTTTAGCTGTCAACCAGCTGAGGTTATTTTTGGGCCAGATTTTGACCAGGAGGCAACTTTATTACTCCAGAATTTAAGGAGCTCTGCATAACTTCAGGAAACCATTGTTATTAAAGGCAGCCACAGCCTTCAAATGGATGACAGTAATTACTGTGCAACTCCTCACTGCACACCACCTGCAGGCTGGCATTGGAAACAACAGTGATGAGACATACACAAGACTGTCCTGCACTATTACGATGCACTGCTGTATGTATGTATTTCATGAATGTTGTGGACCAGCTGAGAGTGAGAGAGATTGACATTGACTTGAAATTAACAAAGCTTCTAATGTCAGATGCATATTGGCTAGTAAAAACACAGCTCAATAACCCACCTGTTAACGTAGAAAAACAAAGCTAGTTATACAGCTTTCTTTTGTGCCATTACATCACATACTGATGGCTGAAATGAACACATAAACAAATAATATAGTAATACACTGAGTTAGTTTTACACTACCTGGTGAAGTCATTTAGCAAGATTTAATGTGATTTTGATCGTAGATGGGGAATAGAGGATAGTGTGTGCATGCAAGATATCTTATAATTTAGCAAACCTTATCTAGTCAAGAACATGTTTTGCTACATAAGACATTTTGCAGTTAACAGCCATGTTAGTGTTAGCTAACACTGACCAGAAGAGCAAAAGTCAGCTGCATTGTGATCCAGAAAAGAACTAATGTTACCTACATGAATGATGTTGAGCTGATTTGACACTTGTCAAATTGGCATTTAGGCGTCTTTTGGCCAACATTATTTTGGCTTCTAATGTGGATATATTTCTTGATACTAAACATACCATGCTAACCCTAACTTGCTGACTTGCTAGCGTTTTAAACTCTCTTTGTTTTGTTACTCTAATATGTGTGACTGACTTCACAGACAGGGTCGCCCAAATAACTGTGGCTGTGGTGAATGGATATGAATAAATAAATCTACTTATTCGTAGATTTATTTTATTTAAATAAATCTATTTATTTTTCTTTTTTTCTTTTTTTTTCTTTTTTTACATTTTTCAAATATTATTCTTTTTAATTGAACTACAGATTTACAGTAATTCTTTTCATTGCTGGACTATTTTGTTTTGTGATGTTGCATTTTTTGGGCTGAGTGGTTTGGGCTGCTGGGAATATTTCCTCTCAGTTTTTTTGTTGTTGTTTTTTGTCAGAACCTAATAAAATGTATGCTAAAAATATCAGCCAAAACATAATTCTGGTCAAAGTAGTTCTGCCAAACACTGAAACTTCAAAGAAAGAAAAACAGAGAGAGACATTAATTACCTATACCTGTCCTTATAAAGGAAGAGACACTTTCTAACACTACCTACATAAGAAAGTACCAAATTTGAAAATTGTACAAGGTCAGGTAGTTTCAAGGGAAAAATTGGATTTTGTGTTTTCCTTTGTGCTATTCATATTATGTGTACATGTACTGAGGGTGAGTGCATGAGTTACACTGACATAAGATCAAGTTTTTATGTCAGTGTAGGACAACCATTACTGTTGTCATTGTTTTTCTCTATTCCCTAAATTGCCAAACCCTTCCCTTTCTTGCTTTTTTGGATCTAAACGTGTAGTTTCTTAGGAAACCTGCATCCGATTGTGTTTCACATGGCTGAAGAACACAAAAACTATATAAATACATTTGTTTTGAAGGATCTGTTATATCCACAGAAAATACAACCCTTTGTTTACAAGGTGGTTACTCTTCCTTGATTGACAACATCAACTTTGCTGTGTTAAATTAAATGTGCATGTTCACCAGCCTGTATTACTGGTGTCTTTTTCAAAGGCACTATGAGTCAGAACCCATATTGCACCTTCCCTTCAATCTAAACTGTATAGTATAAAAGAGCAGTGCTATAAAATCTCTAACTATAACCTGTGGAGTAGTCAGAGAAGCACGGACTGTAATTAACACAGCAGCTATTGTCATAGAGATAAAGGACTGTTGTCTCTGCAATGATTACAGTGCACTGTCTTAACATATAAAAGCTACCATAAGTCCTAACCAGAAATGGTTTGTGTATATGTATGTACAGCATTACATGCTGGGAGTCATTTTTAACCTGTCATAGGGAAAACCCTCACTGTAGGCAATACATTTACACAAGTTTAACCCAATAGTTGAATCCTCAAAGCCAGCATTTTTGTCCATGTTCTGTGGAGCGTTGAGTGCTAAGTTACCTGGTTAGGAAGTGGTGTCCATTTATAAATGGACACCACTTTATAAATGGACTGGTTGTTCTGCGCTCACAGACGGGACAGACAGCGCGCAGCAATGTGCCTGATGACGTTTAAAAGATGCCAAAGCACTTCAAAGACCGAAAAAGATGGGGGGGATGGCTTTACCAAACTTTATGTTCTATTATTGGGCATGTAATATTCGTATTCTCAGGTATTGGCTACAGGGGGAAGACACGAATAATGCCCCGGCCTGGCTCAGTTTGGAGACTTCTTCCTGTGTCTCAGCCTCTTTACCAGCCCTGATTTATGCCCAAAAGCAGCCTTCGAGTACAGGCTCTTATAATAACTCTATTGTCAAAGTTACCTTGAAAATATGGTATCAATTTCGTCGTTATTTTAAGTTGACCTTTTTTCCCCTTCAATCACCCATCTTGAAAAATCCCTCTTTTCAGCCTTCGTTAGCTGATGGTGCTTTTTATTTGTGGGCCTCTTTGGGTATCAGGTCTTTTTCTGATCTGTACATTCAGAATACATTTGCCTCCTTTGAACAGCTCTCATTGAAATTTGGCCTTCCAAAAAGTCACTTTTTTCGCTATTTACAAATCCGGAGTTTTGTTAAGGAGAAATCCTCTCAGTTCCCATCTAGACCTTCTTATCATGACTTTGATAACCTTCTATTGCCTCCGCCCTCATTACAGGGCCTGATCTCCTGTTTGTATGGGAGAATATGTTCCTTTGACAACTCTTCAATCTCGGCTATTAAATTGGCATGGGAGCAGGATCTGGGGTGTGTGATTCAGGATGACTCTTGGGATAAAATTCTTTACCGGGTCCATGGCTCCTCATTCTGTGCCAAACATGGGCTGATTCAATGTAAGATTCTGCACCGTGTACATTGGACTAAGGCCAGACTAGCTCAAATATACCCCAATCTTAGCCCTGACTGCGACCGTTGTCATCAAACACCTGCCTCTTTAATGCATATGTTTTGGTCATGTTCATCCCTCAAACAATACTGGATTAATATTTTCTTGATTTTATCTAAGATCATCCAGCTAACCCTCCAACCTGTACCCTTAACTGCTTTGTTTGGGGTTCTTCCTGATTCAGTTGCCTTGCCGACGCCTCAAGCGGATCTGGTCGCATTTCTCACCTTATTGGCAAGACGCAGAATATTGCTATGTTGGAAGTCCCCTTCTGCCCCATCCTGGGAAATCTGGATCAGAGACGTTCTGCATTTTAGCAAACTCGAAAAGATTAAATTCACCCTGCGCGGGTCTACGGCCAAATTTTTTAAGACCTGGCAACCCTTTTTTGATCATGTTCAGACTTTGCGGTCTCGCAATGCTCCCAATTAGCCAGCTCAGACTCTATCATATTTTATTTTTTCTTATCTTATGTTCAAGTAAGAGGCCTAAGTTTAAGTATATGGATTCTATTGTGCCTGCGTTCTATGATGGTATTTATTTAACTACTTTATACATATTTCTTTTCTCTAACAGAATTGATTTATCCCTATAACTAAGTTGACCATTTATCATGTGTGGGGTTTTTTTTGTTTTTTGTTTTTTTGTTTGTTTTTTTTGTTTGTTTGTGTGTTTTGGTTTTTATGTGTCTGTGTGGAGGTGGGGGTTTTGGATACTCTCCACATCTCCCTTGTACACTCAGGAACTGTTGTCTTGTACCCTAGGGTTTGTTACTAGTATTATTAGATTGGATTTTTTCCTTTTTCTGTTTGTACACCCACTGGTACTGCTATAATTATGAGGTGGGAGTGTATGTCTTATATTGCTTTATGTTCTTTAAAAAGAAAACGGCATATTGTTCAATTTGTCTTTTGTAAAAGTCGATGCAAAAACTTTAATAAAAATATCGGGGGAAAAAAAAAAAAAAAAAAGATGCCAAAGCACAAGTGCAGCTTTTCACACAAACTGCAAAAGAAATTTCCCTCGAACCGTCCTGGTACTGGTAATTTTTTTATACAGATGAGCCCTTATTTCTGTACCATTATTTAATTCCAGAGGTTTTTAAGTTATTTTTTTGCACTTGTTGACTCATAAAAGCCTATATGACATTTTTTTATTTCACCATTCATTAACCGCACATAGAAGGCATCGTTTAAATATGTCTAAATTCTCTTTAAGCAAACAGTATTAAAGTTCTTTATGACTGGGCCAAGTGTCCTCTTTTTTGGAAATCAAAATATGGTCACCCCAGTATATTTCATCATGGCATCTAATGGGAATCTACTCACTGTTGGAGCCAACCTCAAGTGGGCAAAACAGCAGTTTTTGGTATTTTCGCATTGCCTTCATTTTTTATCCCTGTAGTTGTGGCTTGTGATGGAGACTAGGAGAGTTATTTAAACTTACTAAGAGTTGTGGCCGGTGTCTGTGCATTTTGGAGCATGTTTCAGCCATGTAAAATTCTGCCATGTATATGTTAGCACTAATTAGGAGATACCTGCATCTGTGCAATCCACCGTTAAAGTCTATGGATGCAACTTCCTAAAAATGCTGGTAGCTTAGCATTCAGTTATCTTAATACAAATATGGAAATTTTGTAGCTCCAGAAATGTTATGCGATCAAAACGTTAGTACACAGGCTAACTGGTAATATTACATGGGCTACACCTATCATAAAGTTCATTGGTTTTCTTTGCTTTCAGTATTTAAGCTGTGATAGAGTAATCACGTCATTGTTTCATACTTCATGCATAAAATTGGAAATCCTGGTGTATTTATGTCACTTTAAGTACCAAAGCTAATAATTGGATATGCCAAAAATAGCTCTATAAATTGCGTGTGCTAGAAATCCAGACAGACTGAACCTTTAAACTTCAATTTATGTGGCGCTCAAGTCATTATTCACATGCTGTAATGCTCCCTTGTGATAATATATGATGTGCAAGCTTCAGTATTAAGTGCCAAGTAATGACTGACAAGAAGGAAAAAAAGATCTCACTGAGTTCATATAAATATCGGTATAAGCCTGCTGTGATATACGTAGATGTTGAATGAAAAATCTGGTTCTGGGGCTGCACATTCTTCCCCACTGTCAAAATCTCCCAGAGTCCTTTGCGAGGTGTGCTAATTAAGCATGAAAGTACAAGCAGGCTCAGCAGCCAAGCCTCCGCCAGCACAGAGACGGATATAGGGCTCAGAGAACCATTCATAACTTTAGTTTGTTTGGGTTTTTTTACAAGATTAATAAAACTAGATAACAAGCATGTGAATTTAATCTGCAGCTCTTGTTTTTAATCCAATAAAGCTAATTATAAGCAGAGATTTTAAATGAGGCTGGGCTTCAGCTCATCATGTAAAGGTGCTGCAGCTTGCTGTCAGCTCCAAGCCCACCCACTGTGCAGCTTCCTGACAAAGTCCAGCCTTTGTTTTTTAAGCAGAAATGTTGCTTTCCTGCACCTCTTCACAAAGTATGACCGCACACGGGTTATTTGTGACTGAAACAGCTGCATGCACTGGAGATATGATCACAGTCATGGTACAGCTGAAAGAGTATTTATTGGCCGCGCTTCTGAGGCAAATTTCTGCATAAACAGGGCAGATGCTTTCCACACGAGAGTCCTGTCACAGCCAGCAAATACTCAATGTGATGTAAGGTGCATTGGCGCGCAAATATTTTTTCAGGTCTTAAAGATGTTTTCGTGCTTTCTCATGAACAGGATATCACTTGACTTCCTCTGAAACCTAAAAAGCTGCGTGCACACAAACAAACACAAAGGACTTGAATGAGGGTACTAAAATCCAAAACCATGCCTGGAAGAGGAAAAAGTCAGTGTGTACCTCTACAATATGGGGTTTAAAGAGACTGCATGAAGAATATGAGCCTGTTAACATCGAGCAGGTGATACTAATTGAGTGGTGCAGTCCATCTGGAGCCGATTAAGGAAAATGTATCACTCAGATACAATTCCTGTAACCGGACAGGCGCAGTCACAAGGATACAGACGCAGTGCCTAAGCCGGTGTATTGTATTTATGTGCTTATAACAAACAGATTTAAGGTTCAGGGGAATACATCATTTTTCCATTGTGCAGTGAAATGTTTCACTCCTGGTTACACAACCGGTTGATGATGTGCAGCTCTCCTTTGCAGTTAGTGTGGCTGCGAAATCTGTTTTCAAGCTGAGAAGGAGGCCTGTGTTTCAACAATGTCACCCAGCTACTTTCCACGACTATTAAATGTCAATCTACAACCAACAGCTCTTCATAAAGATGTTTGTGTTTATGGACAAGGATAACGGTTCTCCCAAAGCAAGTGGTTCTTATTAAGTGTTTTCCATCATTGTCAAGAAATATATCTCCTTACCGTTCACCGCAAATGAGTATTGTGTTCATACACACAGTGGTTTGCATCTCTGACCTCATGACAGCAAAGATGGTGCTTATAAGTATAACTTAAATGTTCTTTTAGTGCAATTTTTTTTTTTAAGCAGTTCACATGCTTCAAGATAGCTGAAAAGACTTGTGTATTGCTGTCTTATCGCAATTATCGCTTAAGTCACTTGCCTCGAGGCTGAGAAAAGTTTAACTTGGCACTTACCTCCTTCATGCCGCCAGCGGATGTTTGATCTGCGGTTACTTGAAGTTGTCAAATGCCTTTGGCTTTCTAAGTTCTCCTCATTGCTGAGAATCGCTTCCTGTGTAGATATCGCTTAAGGTGTTGTCTGTTGCTGTGTTAGCTCTGGTAAGTGACTGGCAGGATATGTTGTCACGAGTATTAGTCACAAATGCTCACAGGAACTTGTGCCATGTCAGGTCTTGTCATGTCAATCACACAGTACGAACTCTGTCAAGAATCCATCAACCTATTCATTTTCTCGATCCATTGCCTTCAGATCTTCCTACTTTATGCCAAAAATTCCCAAACTGACTGAGAGACATCAATTTCTTAAAACATACCCAATTCTATTATCTCTTTTTTATTTACTTATAGGATTATAATTTATATCATGGCCCTCAACAAAATGTTTTGCTGGAGGTAACAGATCAAGTTAGCAAAGGCAGTGTAATTTTCTCCTAGACTTCTGTGCAATTGGACTTCCTTTGTAACCAGAAGTGTTGCACCTTGCTAGGTATTCAACAAAAAAAATGCAGGTTTATGTACAGACTGCATAACAGATTGATATACTGGAGGTTCTGGTGTGAAAACTGGAGCCAATGTGGAATTTCCTTAAACCTACATTCTGTTTAATTGCCAGTGGAAGGTGACTCCTCTAGATGCAAGAACACTTATTATTGCATAGTTCTGCTTCCTTTCTCTGGTACCTTAATAAACACTTTCTTAAAGAATGAGTGGGCTCACTTACTAGTTTCAGGTTAGTTATGGTAGTTAGAGTCAGAAAGGAGGATTAGCCAAAGTTTGTTCCACCCTTCATTCATCACAGGATGGCGACAGCAAAAACACCTAGCGTAACAGGACTTTCATTAGCCGTGTGACAGACTGGTGCCCTGCCTAGGGTAGACCCTGCCTCAATCCCTGTGCAGGCTGAGGTAGCCACGCTACTCTGAACTGTATAAGCAGAAGACGATGGATGGATGGATGGATGGATGGATGGATGGATGGATGGATGGATGGGTAACAGTACTTCACTAACCAACTGATAGCCTCTTATCTATCTCCTTCTTTTATATACAGTCACTCTGGCGCTGGCTTAAATTTTCCGACCTGGAAGCTACATCCATCTTCTCTAAACATGTTTCTGTTATTGTTTTTTAAAAAAAACTGTCTCGAAAGTACTTCTGCAGTGTCTTTTGTTTGCTCTTTTTATCTTCTTTGGCAGTTTTATCGTCACATCAGTCTAAGGGTTTGATCTACAAAAGCTGGACCCGCAGGATCAACGTATAGCACAACGAGAGCACTAAAAAGAAAAGGAGTTGAGAGACGTAGATGAAACAAGCAACACCAACATGGGCACAGGCACTTGGAAGAGGATCTGAGGACTGCTCGGTTCCAAAACCCAATCTCTCTTTCTCCCTCAGTATTTTCTTATAATTAGTGCTGCGCCACAGATGTGCATTTCTCCCTTTTTCGCCAGCTTCATACTCTGAATGTGAATGCAGGTTATTAGGATTTAAAGTGAGCATCATATGCTTTCTATTTGATAGTCATTAAAACCGGGGACAAAGATTAAAGTTGAAGGGTCCATGTGAAGAAAAGTGTATTTCAGGGCCGTAAGTAGTTCGATGAATCCTACATAAAAGAAAAGAAAAATGTAAGTGACTTTGGAAGTTTGAAACTCGAATCAGCGGAGTTCATAAAGCCCCAGGGAAACAGGATAAATGAGTCAACAAGCAGTAAAAAATTTCAAAGGCGAGTGATAACTTTATTTAGTGAGATTATGAGGAAAAATTTGGGTTCATTAAGGCCAGAAATATCTGGAGTTGATTGGATATCCTGTTTCTCACCAGTGAATCCAATGAATCATTTCCCCCATAAACAAATATCAAACATCAGCTCCCCACCCAGATTGTTCAAACATGATGAGTGTCTCTGAGATCATATGAGATCAGGTATGAAGACAATGAATCAGCGCGCGCTTTCATCTCCGGGTTCCCACCTAAAGCACGGCCCTTTAATTTGCTTTATTTGAAAAGCAGAAATCAAATCCATCGCAAATGTAAACACACTCTTCCTGCAAGTCACTAAAGTGTCACCAAGCGCACAGGAACTCGTGTCTGCTTTGATTCCGGCGTCAGCTATAAACATTTCCATTCTGCGCAGACTGCCGCTGCACATAGCTGGAATAAATGGCACTTCATCACACAGAGCCCAGCGCCGTTATTGATGAGATTTCGGAAACAAGCATCCTGGATTCCTTCAAGTAAGCAGCAGAGAGGGACCTATAACCTGCTGCAACACATAATCCCTCCTTTTCTTGCTTGAGCTACTTCCTGACCCTCAGCTCTCCCCGGTGTGTGCTGTACCTGGCATATTTCTAAATCAGAAACACTGGATGTAGGCTAATAGGTCTGGGATCCATTTAGTACAATTACAAAAAAATTAACCTTTTCTGTGCTTCGGCAGCACTGGAATTGTGGTTTCTATTTGAAACCCTCAGCTTGCAGGGATAGTTTGAATTCAGCCGGAGCAGGGAGGAGGTCCCTGGGTTACTGGAGGCCCCAAAGGGACCACACAGCTGGCCCGCTGTAATTGCAGTGTAAGGGACCGTGGAAAGAGAAGAGCAGCGCAGAAGGCAGAGAATTGGTTTCTCAGTAACCCTGATGGATGTCATGCTGTGTTACTGGTCCATCCCAGGTGTGTCTGTGCAGTCTTGTGAAACATAAAATAGCATTTGCATCAACACTTGGAGACTCAGACCTGGAAGGCTTGCTCATTCTCTCTCTGTCATCGTATTCCCATTCTTGATGTAATTTCCCCCTGGACTTTCTTTCCTTCTCTCCCTCTGTATCTGTTACTCTATTTTTGTCATTAGTCCTCGTTGCTGGGTCAAATCAGGAAGTTTGAACAAAGGTTTGTCTCCACCCAGTGGTGAACCTGTGCAGCAGCTACAGAGATACAAATGCAAGGCACACCCATAGACCCAGATATTTATTTCTGCATGTTTTGATTTTTTTATTTTAATGGTAAATGGACTGGTTCGTATATACACAACTTGCCTCATTCACCCATTCACGTAATCACTTTTTTGTACATTTTTGTGCTTTTTTTCTGATTTTATTTGTGTTTGAAATATATACTTCACTCACACAAACCTGCTACCGGCAAATAATTCATCAGCAAAGCTAAGATTTGATTTATGAACACAGTCTGATGCATGCATACTGTTTCCTTCCCGGATAGCTGACTCATTTGGGTAGAATCCAGGATACCTGTGACCTGTGATCTGTTACAGTTACAGCACTGGGAAGTGATGTGTCAGTCAAATATGGCCCAAAATGCCACAACACACACTCAACATTTGTCCCATAAAAGGTGATCAGTGGCTGAGCCAAAGTCATTATGGTTTTTTTTTTTCACATATATATAGTTGGTTTTTATTTATTTATTTTTTTCATTTATTTCCAGCCATTGACGTTTAGTTTCAGTTACTTTCCAGAATGGATTTTTTGTTTCAGTGATACAATTTACATATTAAATATCAATTTGTTTATTTTTAGTTTAGTTTTCTGAATTCACAAAATCATTTCTGTCAGTTGTTTTTCTTTTCCCCGTCGAGTTTTTAAAAAGAACCAATACAGCAAATACCTGGATCTCAATGATCGTTACTTTCCTCCACTATTGCCCTCACAGATGTGACTCAAATTCCTTTTGCATATAAAGGATAATTACGGACGGTAAAAGAACTGCTGAACTTTGGTCTATGATTTTCCTCTCTTATGTTTTTCTCTATTGGCCCTGATGATCATGTGATTTATTGGCTGTATTTTTGTTGAAAAAAATTCAAAAGTAAAGTTAAAAAACTACTAATAAGTTAAAGTTAAAGGAATTAAGGTAGAGGCCCCATTGTTTTTGAAACCCTGTGTTGCCATTATACATTTAAATGACACTTAGTCTGGCCCATTTGCCCAATAAAAGACTCCAATAGGGTCAAACTGACCACTAGGACCACAGCTGCTGGGATCAGCTAGGCACACAAATCCCTCGACTGCAGTTCGGTGGTGATTCAGGGACGATGTTTCCATCAACCTCACAAACTAACCCGAAGGAAATGTAAATGTTAGAGTGGGATCACTGTAAAACACAATTTTGTTTCCAGTAGTCTATATTTTATATTTAAGTTTAATCCATTACCTTTAAATCTTTAATATTTAGAGGAAAAGTCGTTAAGCTTTAATCAGACTTTTTTTCTGATAGAATAGTAGGTGAACAAATACCTGACTAAGGACATTACTGAAGCTTCTGTTCCATTTAGGTGCAAAGCCTTAATTTATGTGATTGGTAACATCTGTGTTCACTATTTCATGTCAAAGTGGCTGCTGAGAAAAAGGTCTGTTGGCTGTTGTTCCTTTACTTCTCTTATGGCCTTACGTCTTAACTAAAACACTGTGAATTGCCTTGTTGAAAGACACAAATTTGCCGGCAAATGAGACGCACTTAATTTTTTTAAGGTTTCCACTTCAGTAGGAATGAGCTGGCTTGCAGTCGACAGCTACAGACTGACGGTAAGAAAAGTGCACAAAATCATCAGTCTCATATTTTAAAAGTGTAACCACTTAAATAGAAACCCAACTAGTCAGGATGTTGTGTAAAACAAATAAAAACAGAATGTAATGATTTGCACATCTCGTACACTCATATTTTATTCAAAAACAACATAAAACATATCAAAAATTTACACCAGGACATTTGATTTACGTAAAATATTATCTGTATAAATAAATCTGCAAATTGTGGAATCATTTCAGAATAATGTTCCTTAATGTTAAAATACAAAGACTTCTACAGTAAATATATCATCAAAAGATTCTATGAATCTGGAGCAATCGGTATGCAAAGGACAAAGCCGAAAATCAATATTGGATGGCCGTGATCTTCAGAGACTCAAACATGGTGCATTACAAACATGCTGCTGTGGAAATCACTGCATAGGCTCAGGAACACTCCCAGAAATCATGGCCTGTGAACACAGTTTGCTGTGTCATTCATTAATGCAGATTAAAGCTCTACCATGTGTACCACAAGGTGGTCCAGTGAGTCAACGTAACCTTTATTTAACCAGCCAATTCTTCAAGAAAATATTCTTTATTGCAGAAATCTGGCTAAGGTCAAACCCTCTCAAAGAACTTGAGGAAGCCTAAAGAACAGAAATAAACATCTAATCACATCTTCACAACCACTCTCAAAATGCCACTTCCTGGTGGTTTAGTTCCAATTGGCAAAGGGTTGTTTAAGAAGTGGCTTTAAAGTTTTTGCAGCTCTTCATCAAGCTAAGTTTAGTCTATTTTGTTATACTTTGTGTTTAACATTTTACCTGCTGTGACTAAAAGGATTTATTCATAGCTTTTGGAATAAATGAAGAAGAATAACTGAAAAAAAAAAACAAAGTAGTCCCAAAAAGAAAAGATTTGTGCTTAAAGTAAAATAAAAACTGAAATAAAAATATTTAATATTTATTGATAAATATTTCATCAGCTCAAAACTGACTCAACATATAAATATTTTGTACCCTTCCCCTGTGCTGATTTTGAAGTATGTGCAAATTATCTAGTCTTGGTAGCTGGGGATCAGTCCGCCGGGCCTCGGGGCGGCCTTTGCCATGGGAGACCCTACCCTCACCTATGGCTACGAGCTGTGGGTAGTGACCGAAAGAACGAGAGCGCAGATACAAGCAGCAGAAATGAGCTTCCTAGGAAAAGGTCCCTGTCTAAAGGCCTGTCCCTTAGAGGTAGGGTGAGAAGTTCAGCAATCCGGGAGGGGCTCAGAATAGAGCCGCTGCTCCACCACATCGAAAGGAGCCAGTTGAGGTGGTTCGGGCATCTGACAAGGATGCCCCTGGGCGCCTCCTGTGTTCTGGGCATGTGCCACCAGGAGGAGGCCCTGGGGCAGACTCAGGACACGCTGGAGAGATTTTATCTCTCGGCTGGCCTGGGAACGCCTTGGTGTTCCTCCGGACAAGCTAGAAGAGGTGGCTGGGGAGAGGGAGGTCTGGGCTTCTCTGCTTAGGCTGCTACCCCCGCGACCCAGCCCCAGATAAAGCGGAAGAAGATGGATGGATGGATGGACAAATTACCTAATTTGTGCTTTTGTCAGTTAAGCCTATTAATAAACTGCTTGTGTACAACACACAGAGCAATAAGGGCTCTGTTGTTAGCCAATGGCCATCCCTTAATCTTTAGTTTAATAATGCTCTTATTACAATACAACAAGACCTGAAGCTAGTGACCAAGCCCATAAAGTCATCAGGAAACTGGAATGTTTTCCTATAGACTTGTATACAATCACAGGAGTCGCCCCCTAGCTGGCAGTTAAGATAAATGCAGATTTAAGGCACTTCTGTGGCCTCACCTTTCAGGCCTAGAAGCTATGATCCAAGTACTGTTATTTTTTGGTGGGGTTGTTTTTTTTAGGCCACTGTTTACCAATGTTAGCTTATTTCATATTTTATATATAAATTATTAGCACTGTCTGGTTTTGATGCAACAGTCTCTTGATCCCAGATGATTTTTCTCTCGCGGGAGAGAACAAAGTCACTTTAAAATAATCGTGTTATGTTTGACAAAATAATAAACCACTCAAAGCCGTTAATACCTCAGCCATTTATTTCTTAAACATAAGAAAGAAGGGACTTCTCAAAGGTAAGAAAAATAACATTGCAATTTAAAATCAAGTGCACTTCAACGATGTCTCGCTCTATAATAAGGGAGCTGTCCCTTCCTACTGTGTGAAGTGAGATACACAAAAAACTCAAAAACATATCGTAAAGAATCGATCGTTTCCGTAAGGCTTTGGGTGCCGAGTGCCGTTACTGTTGTGATGCTTATGCTGAGATGACAGTGGTGGTGACAAATATATATGTACAGAAAGGTGACAGATTACAGGAAAAAATAAGAACATAAAGTGGCTTTTAAAGGTGTGGCAAGACTATGAGCTGCAAGAGTCGCTTCAATGCTCCTTGGCACTGGCATTTGGATGATGATGAGCCACAGTTTCCTCACATAATTTCCAAACCACTCTTTGTGCCCCGTTTATGGGGCTACTGTCATCCTGGAAGAGACGATATCATTAAGGGGACAAACTATGCCTGCAAAATGCCTCCAACAGCACAACAAAGCCACTGGATCCCCTCACTTTTCCTTTAATTTGCCACCGATCAGTATATATGTGCATATACCCATTAACAGCCAATACAACATCATCCCAACAACATCCTTTGCAACATCTGTACATATCTGTACAACAGAAATATGTGACGAGACTGTGTAATGGACTCCAGGAGGAGTCGGGCAGTGGGCTCATTTGTGCTAAAACTCTTGCTTTAAGCTGTTCATCAGGATGGGAGTGCAAAGTGGAAGAGAAATGATGACAGCTCTGCATGTCAGCGCCTTACCTGCGCCAGATGGTATTTGCAAGTCATTTCCGGTGTTTGTTTGAACGCCCTGAAGGGTAAGAGAAGGGAAGGAGTTTACTACATCAAGAAGCCAGATGAGTTTCCATGATGTAAGATATCGGCTGTCAGTCACAGAGGTCTTAAACATGGCAGCTTCTTGCCTTACAGTGACACGCCACACGGGACAGCGAGTTTGAGTGAAAATCGCAGGAAATTATTTGTAAGTCAATTTAAGGTACTTTTCTGCAATAATAAACACAACTACCTGGCTCCAGTCGAGTAATTTAACAACCCTCCATCCTCCTCTCCTCTCTGGTTTTAAAACGGGCGCTATGAATGAGCTGCAATTACAGTCTGGCCCTAGTCTGACTACCATTATACATGTGAGTGACTCATCCAAAAACAACACGGATAATAAACTCACTGGTTACACTGGAGAAGTGGGTCACACATTTCCTACCATAGAAAAAACCCTCTGAAATGAAAACAAACAAACAGCCTTCTTTAATGAAACTAAGAATAAACTTTAATCTAGATTAAAAAACTAAATGTTACTTTGAGGAGAAAATAAGTCAAACTTTTTTTTTTAATAACTCCCAAATATCAAACAATGTCCTATCTTTACACTGTAACACCCCAGTTACAGTAAAATGCAGCAATTCACAACGGTCTTAATGCCTTTTGTTACATACTCAGAATATAGAACCATATATATCAATATCAATGGCATTTCAACATTTTCGATAATACATAACACATACTCTATTACCCACAAAAAGATGCTGGTACTGTTTAAACAAACGGGTGCTTCAGATTGGCAATTCAGGGTTTCACATAAGGGGCAAAATAAATAAAAATGAAAAGAGACCTAGACAAACAACATGAGACTGGATTATAAATACTTACGATGTGTTAAAGTGGACCTATTATGCTCATTTCCAGATCCATATTGGCTTCTCTTCACTGGCTCCCTTCTCCTTAAAATCATTCAGTATCAGGGTTGGGATTCGCAATCAGATCCTACGGTATCTTATATCTGAATTATTATCTGAGTATTATCTGATTTAGACTTCTGCAGTGAGTCTTTTTAGAGGCCATGACATGAACTACTCCAGCGGCCGACATTGCTGGCAGCATTTATGGTTGTGTGTTAATTACCTTGTGGTTGTGTCCCAGTGTTTTAAATGCAGTGCCTGCCACAATAGGAACAAATAAAATATCCGGCATTTTTCCCTCCTGGCGTCACTACTCTTTGTTGTGGTCAGTATTTTTTCTCTTCAAAGGCAAACATATTTATCCCTCAAGTTTTTCCACTTCTCTGTACATTCCCTCGTGTCCATTCCAACAGGTTTGGCAGTACCCCTTCAGGAATTTGCTGATATTTGCCCTTATATTGATACTATGATTATTATTCCTTATATTGAGGCAATGGTTATTATTCTCTTAATGACAAATTTTAAAATACAGATGCACCTGTGGCATCAGTTTCAAAATACTTGGACGTCCTTTTTGAGTTATCGGATTTAGAAGATTTTCAGAAAACTTGACCTCTGACCTTGATCTTGGGGTTGAGATCACTGAGATTTAAATTTGTCTGACACTTTTAACAGATACATCTATGGTATCAATTTGAAACTCCTAGGTTGCCTTTTTCTCAACTTATTACATTCACAAACTTGGGTGTCCACACCGCCTGCCTGGCAGGGTGATGACAATATCCCATCGGCGTTTTACGGCTGAGTGGTAACAGTACTGGACAGGCCAATCGTGGTAGTTGTGGGCCATGTTTATGGGACTTGTAGCCTCATTTTTAGGGTTAGGGTGTAGGTTAGGTCATAGGGTTTCAGAATATTTGTAGATACGATGAAGCATAAATCCCCAGTTATTTGTGGTCCCTAAAGTTTCTAAAAGTTGAATGGGAGCCATTCAGCTAAGGAACCTGCACATTGGATTCAGGAGACAAAGGACCTCTCTTCAAAGTTTCCTTTTGGAGAAAGATAATTGGCATTGAATAAGGTGACCCTTAACGATGTCCTGTGTGTCTCCACGCCACAACTGCATGACTTTAATTTTGATTTTGTCTTTTGTGTTTTGTTCTGTTTTCTCTCTTCCCCCCCACGAGCCAGTTTCTTCCTATTAAAAGGGAGTTCTTTCTCCTCACCATTGCTGCTGCTCAATGTTGAGGCTCTCTCACTAATATTGCAGCCAATATTCATCTTAATATATAAAGTACCTCAAAAGAATTGTTGCTGTGAACTGTAGCTATATAAATACAGTCTAAATTTAGTAGATTAGCTTTGCATAATTCTCATTCAAAACAGTCCATATTTATTTCATACTGAGCCTCGATGCAGCCCCTCCATTTGTCTTCTGTTTGCACTGAGCCATTTTAGCTCTCTAACTGTAAGTTGTAAAATGAGCATGCATCATTGTTATAGTACTAAAAAAATTTAAAAATACATATGCATAATAGGTCCACTTTAAATAATTAAAATTGGTGTGCAAACCAGTAGATTTGTTGAACAAGCAGGTGGCAGTGTTTTTTTCTTTTACAGAACAGTGTTTAAGCCAGCAGTGTTGCCATGATAAAAACTCTCTGTTCACATCATTGCATCCAAAAAGTCATTTCAGTTGCATCAGAAAATCAGTTTGGGCAACCACAGAGTGCTTTGAAAACCCTCCATGAGTTACCCGATAAGCAGGTCGGTGTAGGCAGTTGATGCTTTAAAGTACGTACCCTCATCCTGGAATGAGCTGAGGACATTTATACCAATTCCCAAATTTAAAGAGGTACCAAACCGTGTCTTGTTGTTGCTTTTTGTGTATTCAGAAGGAGGGCAGTATTATAGAGCAGATCCAAACAGTTGCATGAGTGAAACCCCAGGCCATCTGAATGATGGCAAAGCCAATCATCTATAATATAAATTGTTTTTGTCGCGTATGTCGCTTGGAACTGACAATTTAAACACATAATATAGCCGTATATCTGTACTACCTTTTCATTGACAATAATGGTGGTGTGGGGTTCATGATGAGGTGATGGGAATGAGTGGTATGACGCATTTACTAAATTATACTTAAAGGTCGGGAATTTGAACTACTGCACCCGATTTATCTTGCCACAAGAGGAAGCAGCGTTTGCAAGATGTGAAATCAAATGCTTTGCTTAAAACATTTTCACATGTATAAAAATGGCCAAATGAGAGGGCTCAGAGTCAACTGGAACAACCTGCGCATGAACCGCAATCACAAGCGCACTTATGTTCTCGCTCTGCAGGGTTTGTCCTCGGTTTTAACTCCCTGTGAGAACATTACCTTCTCTGACTTTTCCTCCTGGCCAATAATGAGTCAGAGGCCAGAGCAGCACTGGACATTTCAGTGTATGTTTTGGAATCAGCACAAACACATGGCCTTTAAAATGTCTCTGCTGGCTGTATATTTGTAGACTCATGTACTCTTTACTTGCACTACATGGAGCAGGAAGGTGCTTTTTCCTCATTATTAATCAATCTGAGAATTGTTCTCCTGATTGATCAATAGGTTATTTGGTCAATAAAGCCTCTGAAAAAACAGTGAAAACCGAACTTTGTAATTTCCCAGAGCCAAATTATCATTAACAGTCCAACAGCAGAAGATATTTTACTTTAAGACATAAAAAATGTGCTGGAGCAGTCAAATACTTTCTTGAAAATTTCATTTTCAAACAAGTAAGTGATTAATTTGGGTAGACTTCCACTGCTTGCTTTGAAATATGAACATTTAATGTGAGACTTTAATCTTGATCTGCTTAATGTACCTAAAATTATAAAGAAAAATATAAATGTAAAAGCTGACTTATTAAATGGCGCACTTTGCTTGACTGCTTTGTGCTCGCTTTACGTAAGAGGAGAGAGCAACAAGACTACAGATCTGCAAGGTCTGAACGTCTGAAAAACTAGGACCATAAAATATCCAAGTCCAGCCACTCAAGGTGGATCTTTAGTTTTATATTAAATGCCTTTTGTCACTTTTCAAAACCTCCCTTTAGTTTCTGGACATGGATCTTTTATGCAATATTTTTGGTCATATTTTTTCCATTTTCTTTCTTTTTTCATTCCATAAGCACGAGTGGTTTGAGGGACACCAGACGTGATCCTGTTATTTCCTTTCACCTAAAAATATTCCTCTCACTAACACTCTCATCCAAACAAACCCATATATCGATCCTAAAGCATCAAAAGCGAGAGATGGAAATAATGCCAAATGAAATGGGTGATGGGATGAGTCCATCCTTGGATGTGATGGTCACTTGCGTCTAATGATGCCACCTGCATCTTGCTGTATTTAATGAATCCATTTGCACTGATATGAAGACGTTACGCTGTACAAAACGCTACTTAGATACAATGATTACATGCCCCAGTATCCTGGCTACACCAGGAAAAAAAAAAAAAACCCTGCCATCATAAGCACGTTTTGCACAATTGCGATATGAACTACCACAATTACACAGAACAATTTACATGCACATCATATCCAAATATTAATGTGCATGTAATTAACAGAAAGAATGAAAGCGCTACATACAAGTAGAACATGTTATATAAAGACGATACTGACATTACCTACACATTATAGACACATTGCTCATACATTCATATATGTCAACACTTAAATATGTATATACAGTATACATGTATATATTTAAATGTATACAGATATATCAAAGGAGGAATAAATAGTGCCATTAATGAGGTGAGAACCTAGTTTTCCTCTTCCTCTCTTGCATGACAACAATCCTGCCAACATGACATTTAGTTCACGAGTCTATGCGTGTCTGATCTCGCTCATGCGACTTCTCTAACTTGAGGACTCATGTGGTGCAAGAATTCACTCCATCGCCATCCTTCCTGGCACTAGGTCTAGTTTACAGTATTATGCCCAGTATTAAATACAAAATGTACTGCTGAACTAAAGTTGCCTATATGTAACAGCTACTGCCTTGTTAGTCATATAAATGTGATTACATTCTATATATCGGATGGGGTATTGACATATATTGCAATGCTTTAGTGCACACAAAACAAAACAAAAAACAACAAAAAAAGGCGTTGTGATCTAATTTGACCCTGTGTGTGTATTAGTTAGCGTATGACACACACATTTAGGGGTGAGATAAGTGACATGTTGTGTGGGGACCTCTGTGTGGATGAAACAGTGGTTTTGGGATTCTGAGTGAATGGTTGTGTCAGGGAATTGGCAGTGTGCAACTCTCTGGTGGCGTGATGGCTGGATCTTTCTGTTGAAAGCGGGTGGCATCCCATCTGGCTGATGCATTTGACAGTTAAAACAACAGGCCCCTAGTTTGAAGGTGGCAGAGTAAACAACAACATCTTAAACACCTCTGAGCAGAATATTCATAACCCACTTTCTCAAACCCAAAGTGCAACAGTAACTATTTTGCCATCTTTAACTGAAGAACCTACATTCACATGCAACAGCCTTGTGTGTTACCTTTATATTATCCAGAAAAATATTATCAAAAAAATAGAAGCTCCTGATACAGGTGCAGAAATGAGGTCATGCCTTGATGTGTAATGCAGAGAAACACCACCGGAGGGCAGTCTCTACAGGGGAAATTATCGTTTCAGCTCAGTAAGTTTAAAGGAGGCAAGTGCAACTATAACTAGTAGATTGTTTGGGAGTATTTTAGCCTTGTTGATAAAGATAAGCAAGTTACGATTTTCCTCTAAGAACAAGAGGTCGTGCTGCTGGGTTTCGGAAAAAATCATAATCCCAGTTAGTTATTTTCTCCATATTGAGATCATGATGATGACTTAACATGTAACAATACATGAAAATTATGCAACCTGCAGTGAATCACTTCTTAAAACACATTTTTATACTTTGGCTTTAGTGTGATTCCATAACTGGATTCCCTTCTGGTCATCGTTTTGCTTATCGCCCGTTTCTTTCTATGTGACTTTAATATGTATTGTGTCAAAGCACTTTGTAAACTATTTTTTAAAGGCAAGCAATGTGCTGAAAGACAAAGCAAGAGTTACTGACAAACAACATACCGATTATGGTATTTTAAGAACATTTAGCAACAGTGTATTAGGGCTACTGCGAGTGTGTAAGGGGCTTGGTAAGGATGTTTACAATCTGAGAAAAAGTCCAAAATCTTCAAGATTATAATCATATTCATAAATTCAGGAAAAAAGGACAATTTATTATTTTACAAAAACATACAAATTCATGAGAAACAAAGGCAGATACAAGTTTTTTTCTTGTAAATTTGTCACATTAGCCTCAATTTTATTTTTTGTTAACCTTTAGTGACCCTAACATGCTGTTGCAGTCTCACAAATTTGAAGATTATCAAACCTAAACTTATTTTTAATAAAAATGTTATTAAAAAAAAGAAAAGAAAAGCCGTCCTCTGGCTACAAACATACTTTAAAACCACTCACATGTGCCCATTACTGGGAATGACAATAAGCTCATTTCAAATTGAAGGCAAAGCATTTCGTGTTTTTAAGCAGATATTTGATCCAGCGTTCTCCTCAGATTTCTGCATCTACTGTACTGAGCTACTATCCAGCTGCAGTGAACACTCATCATATCAGAGGCTAAATATGGCTGCTACGTGAACGCCTCACGCAGCTCATTATTTTTAATTGGCTCGACCTTTTCCTGTTCTCAGCAGCGGCGGCTCTGTCGACAACCGTTTGCGCTGCAGATAAATTTCATGCTACCGCTGTCAAACAAGAGGCCTGAGTCTGTTAACTGAAATGCTACATTGTGTATTAGGGTGCATTAGAGTGTGAGTCATCTGTGTTTGTGCATTAAATCTTTCTCCCAAAGGGAAGAATTAAGGATTTTTAGGAATCGACTGGGCGTCATTGTTTTGTTTTTTTTAAGATTTAATGGAATGTGGGATTTTCCTTCATCCACTCTGTGTTGCATCATTTGTGGCCATCAACTTTCAATATTTAGGAGTTTATTTGGAATTATTTAGAGTACTCCTACTGGCGGAGACATCACTGACATTCCCGGCAGTGGTAAACTATGGAATGATTGTGCTATAATCTTCTATTTCCTACAAGTTTGTAAGTAAAATTTTAAAATCAGGGCAAAGATATCAAATTTCTAAGTTGTGGGAATTGAAGGAATGCTTTAAGTAGCTCAGAAATGAGAGGAATTCAGAGCTTTAGGGTATGAGCAGCAAAATCTGTGTGAAGTTATAAAAAGGGGGATGGGTTTTTTTTTGAGATCACACTCTTTGTAGAACAGCAGTGAGAGACATGGACTAAAGATTCAAACAGAACAGCATGTACATGTGCAAGTGTGTGTGAACACGAGGAATAATTCCACAGATAAATGCATGTATGCTTCAGAATACCCCTGATGTGTTAGATGAGTGCTGGTTTGGTCAGGGTGGGGTCAGTCTACCAGAGCAGCTGCAGCCAGTCAAAGGCAGGGCCGGAGGAGACGGGCAGCACCTCTCCAGCTTTCACTTGGCCTTTAATTTGCCCAGGTCCCCGTTCAGCTTGCCCTCCTTTGCCAGCTTCTCGTTGAGTTGGCACAGTTGGCGAAGGAAGCCGTCGTTAGGACCGATCTCTCTCTTGTGCCGCACAGTGGCCACCGCCAGCCGTGCATCCATTCTGTGGCGCAGCATGAGGTAAGCAACAACCATGGTGGGGGAGCGGCTGTAGCCTTCTCTGCAGTGTACATACACCTTCCCTGGAGGACACAGAGAACAATAAGATGAAAGCTGTTTATGGTGCGAGGCTGGTTTCACACACACACACACACCACAGAGAAATAGTTTTCATAGAAGAGTTTTCTCAGGCCTCATTGTGGCTCCTCTGCTATCTGTTATCCACTGCACAGGAAAAAGCATAAACTAGTACATCCTGTAATTGTCACTCTGTAAGAGCGTCAAAAATATCTGTTCCCGGTATGACACTGGAAGAAGCATATAAATGAAACTTGTCGGATTGCCCTGGCTATCTTTATTCATGAACAATGACCAGCTGTTACAGAAGGCTGCTTGACTGCCACAAAAACTATGATCACAATTATGACAATTATTCGTGAAGTCATGGACTTACTGATCTGTGTATATTGTCTTGATTGGGATTTCTTTGAACTTCCTCTAGATAGATCTTTTTGACTGAAAACTCTTTTAGCCATCTTTGCTTGAGCTAAACTAAACAGCAAGTGAGTTTGAGATTTAAGAGAAAGCTGTGCGCTTGAGTTATTAATTAATCCAAATATATTAGAGTGGCTATCCCTTATATGGCCACCGTAGGCACAGACTGTGACAAATTAAGCCCCTCCCATTAACTGTTTAAACATATAGTTTGTGAAGAACAGCCAATCAAAAAAAAAAAGCTGGCTTTTCAGAAAGGAGGCAAAATAGTTATTCAGGTAGAGAATGAAGTAAACGTCAGTACAAAGGGCCACCACAAGATAAGTAAGGATTAAAATAAACCATGAATCATGCAAAGCTACTCTAGTCGAGTCCAAGAATACACATTTGGAGTTTGAAATTAACACAAAAAGTCCCCTTTAATGCAAATCATTAATCAAATCAAATATATTGTGTCTATTTCTTTTTATTTCTCACATGTGGGGCATTAAATTAAGATAAGTGAACATTCAACACAGAAATAAAACATGATTTTTCAGGTTCGTATCAAGTATACAGTGTCCTTAAAGCACCAGAGCACAAACAGGAGTTTTCCCTCGTGGTAATTTTGAGACTGCAGGACAAAAAGTAGGAGGTGGAAGAAAATGAGGAAATGAAGCAGAAACAAATAAATAGAAAATAAGAGATTGTTAGAGTAGTTGGAAAACATATGCTGTGACCAAGATTGTCCAGCAAAGCAGCTTCTCTTCTAGAAGCTGCATATATAAGACATGACCTTTGCTGCAGACTCAGCAAAGTCAATCATCTTCCACCAGCTGAGGTGAACCCACATCCCGACCACAGCAAAGAATCAATGTCGTCTTTGTGTGTGCAAAATACATATGTGTTTACTGTTCTGTATTTTTATGTTCATGCCAGTTTGTGTGTTTGTGTTCATTTTTAAGGTGTACCTTTGTCTAACTTACACTTCCATTACAGACTGGCTAAAACGCCACAGGGGATTTAACTTGGCAACCTTCACAGAGCAGCTGATGTGCTCGGCTCAGGTCAGATCTGCAGATTCTGCACTTTATTTGAAACCCAACACCTCTCTCTGTCTCTACTATAGTTTTATCCCCAACATCTTTCTCTCCCTCTTCTCTCCTTTTTCTTTGACTGGCTCCTCTCTCACACTCGACCGGGAACACTTCCATGCCAATGACGTGACCTCTTCAATACCAAATCACCATGTCTGCCACAGATCAATTCTAATTCCACTGTATCCTCTTGTTAGACACACACGCTCTTTGGCTCTCAACTCACTTGCTCCATCACTGTCCAGCTCCAATATCCCTCAGTCTTTACTGTGTCTTGTATTTTATTGTTTTATTAGACTTAATAGTCTTATCTGCATTTGTTGGAAAAACATTAAATTCTATCCACTGTTGGGCACTCTTTTCCTCAACAGGAGTTGTCAGTGGGTGCAGTCAGCATCGTTCTCTCAATGCTGCGGTCCTCCTGTAGACCAAGCTAGCAGCATTAGCATCCAGTCCGAACTGCAGCACTGGCACAGCTATGTACACTTTACACCCCCTGACTGACCCTTTCTCCCATTCTTTGTCTATTTGTATACTATTCATCCACCATATTGACAGTTGGCACTGGATCTACAGAAACAACATACGATTTAATTACAAAATATTTAAACAGTTTTCTAATCATGTTCCCTTCACTACAACATTAAAAAAATATTTACGTTAATGCTCCTCATGGGGAACTGTGCATGTTCCCCACGAGGACATGCACAGTATATTAATCCACGCATGCCTCCACCACTTATGAGAGTAATTTTATGTTTGTAGTGACAATGCTCAGCTCTATGGAAAAATGTGCCTACCAATTTCTCAGGGCCCAAATAAGAAATGATCAACTCCTGGAGTTTATCTGAAATCATATCAGGAGCTAGGAATTTTGACGTGGGAAGAAACTTCCACATTTTGCATATCTTCAAAAATCTAACTAAAATGAGACAAACTCATCCCGATGCTCTTAGGAAAATATAAACGAATTCAGATTGAGCTAACCTTCTGGATCCAGGCACTTGATTCATGCATGGTGCAAAAGTATGGGCATGTATTCATTCCATCATTTTGACCTTAAAGGTTCAGCGTACTGTTTGATGGAGCTGCAGAGGACAGAACGATTAGGCAGAATTTTTAAAAGTTTTTCCAGCAGGATGCCTCCTTTTTATTGGCAACACACTCCAAATTTGTTGAACTATGGCGTTCAAAAAAAGCTCCTAAACTATGTCCTGCCACTTGCTCGGTGCAGCAACACATTTTCATTGCATTGCATGAGCCACTGAAAAAAAAAGCATCAGGCTCTTAAGGCTCCTCTCAGTGCTTCAAACGTGATCTGCAAGAAACTACCACACCCAAATTAAAAACAACCAATCAAAGCAAGGAGGCATGTCCGATACAGTCTCAATGGCTGCTTACGCAGACGGAGCAGCACCCTCCACCCCCTGCATGCCCTCAATTTGTCAAGCTAAATAACTATAAATAATAAATTAATAATTAATTTAAAAAATATAAATTTTGTCTGAAATATACATTCCAGCATAAATTATTATCTATCATACTTTAATTCTAGATCATGAATCCAACCATTTCTCCATATCACCACAGTTGATGCCGTTAAATTACTTTTTATCATTGCAGTTTTAATGTGTTGGTTTTCTGTTGATTGGAGGAAAATACACAGATCTGCACACTGTAACCTTGTGTCTTCATTATGGAAAACTCACAGGAGCAATGCATTAGTGCAGTTCCTCATTAAAATCCTGGACCTTGGACCTTTTCCAAGCTTACAGCTGAGGGTCACAAAATGTCACACTTAATGTGGCACAATGCACAAATGTCAAACTGCGGCAAAACCACCAAGCAGAGATGAGGCATGCTAAATCTCTTATGCGCTCTTCTCCACAGGAGCTCTTCATTCTTGATTTACCACAGCACTGTAGTGACAAAAAACATTCGGGGAATTAAGATGCTAGGTTTCAGATTTGAAACAGCTGCTTTTTGATTCGTACTATTCAAAATTCAAAGTTTGCACACCTGAAATGGTGTATAGTATGCCTGACCTAGAAGTTGTATGAAAGTCAAGACTCAGTTCCCTAGTGATTTCTGTATCTTCCCCTTTCTTACAACTTTTTACTGCAGTACTTGTTCTGTTCTTTTACACAGTCCCAAAGTATTACAGCACCCGTTTAACATCTTACAGGTGTGCTACACATCAAACATTGTGACGATGCTGATGTGCAGGGATGTGATCGGGTAATGGAATATGGAGCAGGACTCATGAGTGTGTCAGATTTAGCGAGAGGTGTTCAGGGCCACTGTGATTATCTCCTGTTGTTGCTTTAAGATCCACAACAATGAGGAGTACTAAGACTGGAACTAAGACTGGATCTTGTTAGACAAACAACAAGAGGAACTTGTTTTCATGTCTCAACTTTTGGAGCAAATTACTTTTAAGTGTGAGCTATTGAAGTAAGAAAGGCATAGTGCTCCCATTTGTTAAATAAATATAAATATCCAGCATAAGGGATACATTTCTTTGAAGTGCTGGATATATTTAGGTGCTAGTTTTACCCAAGTTGTGGGGTACTAACACATACTAATACTGATGTAATGTAATATAGTCAATCAATATATTCTCTACCTGTGCATATATAAGCATACAGACTTCCTAGCACCATATATAGTCAATAGAGGGAAAACAATGGGCTTTTTCAAACATCGAGTGGGTGTTATCTCTAGTTATGGCTCCTGAACAGCTTTTTAGGACCTCACTAAATAAAAATAGTCTGAAGAATGTAGAAATGATGTATTATTTTTGTGCTTTCTCAAGAAACCGACTACAAATTTGGCAAAC
Source organism: Mchenga conophoros (assembly GCF_057382185.1). Classification (NCBI taxonomy): domain Eukaryota; kingdom Metazoa; phylum Chordata; class Actinopteri; order Cichliformes; family Cichlidae; genus Mchenga; species Mchenga conophoros. Next base: position 25,385,767 of record NC_140533.1, on the reverse strand, counting down.
AGCTATTTAACAGAATTTGGTGCTTTTCTTTGCTACACAAGACTGTAACGGGAAGTTCTTTGGTCTCTGGACAGCTTGTAGTCCACAGTTTAATGCACATAAGCGTAAGTAAGAAAAACATCCCACAGTCTGTCCTTCTTTTTTTTCCCCCCCCATTTACAAATCAAGCAAAAAATGTCAACAACGTTATATGTGCAAAGTGTTAGGATGTCCTACCACTTTGTACACTTGTTGCTAAGTGGTAGATCACTTGCACACAAAAGTTTGGTGGCCATTATTTTAATATTCTACTAAAAATGAATACATGTATTTCAAGAGTTAACATTTACCTCCTTAGTCCAATAGATAAAACATAAACGACAAAATAACCCCACCTTTGCCATTATTGTGCGCTAGGGCCTTGTCGATAAAATCAGCCCCTTCCTCAAAGAAGGCACTGAGGTCGAACTGCTCTGTGTCATTGGCCTGGATGCCATGATAGGTGATGCCCGTGCCAGCGTAGAAATCCGCACTGGTGTTGACATGCATGAAGGAGGTGCCCTCTGCTACATTTAAGACGTGTGTCACACCAAGTTTCTGCAGACGCATTGTATTCTGAGCGACAAACCTGCAAAGGCGAGAAGAGGTTAATGATCAGAGATGAAAAAACTGATCAAATATGCTTACCAGTCTACAATTTAATTTCAATTTAGAGGCACTGGACTAAAATCACAGAGCCTCTGAAATTGAAATAAAATGATGAATGTGCAGACACAGAACAAGACATCTGAGACAAATAACAGTACTAACAGCACCTGACAGATACAGCAAAGCAGTGTGTCAGCACAATTTTTTTTTAAAGTGGTATTTTGACAAACAGGTCGCAATAACACCACATGCAGCACACAGTGTTTCGCTGCATCTGTTGATGAACAGCCAAATACTGAGTATCTGCTGGGAGACAAAAGCAGCTCCCTCGTACTGATTTTTCAAACAAAAGTCACATTAAAGTGCCTTTTGTCTCAACTTATTTCCAAAGTAGAGTTCTCATGACTCGAGGTCTAATTACAAATATCAATCAAACCTATAATCGCTCAGCAACTTTTTTTCCAGTTTAACCCTGAAAGACCCAACCCTTCAAAAAACTAGCCAGAAAATTCAGATTTTTTTGGAACTGAGATGTTTATTAACCCTTATAACAAAATCCACAATTTATTTTGCTATATCATGTTGTGTATGATATATTTTTATTGTATATTTATTATATATTTTCTGTATCGCATAGAATACATTGGGCATTTTTTGCAACTTTTTGTTAACAACAGTGTTAATTTTAGTTTTGTCTATAACATTTTGAAATTATGTCAAGTATTGATCATGTTGATGAGCTAGAGGTCTCAGAAACTCATATCAAATATGATACAATGGGCATTATAGGGTTAAAGTGCTTCAAAGGTTACAGATGGTAGAAGTGAGAAAAGAAAAACAAATATGCAGTGATAAATTTAAAATAAAATTAAAAAATTTAATTTAATAATGTAATACAATTCACTAACATGCCATCATTCATGTTAACGGTAGCACATGTGCTCATTAAACACTAAAGTAACACAGTTTCAGTTACCCTATATATTCATCTAGCTAACGTAAACTGTGTGGCCAGACTTGCACTACATTTTGAAGGTTTGGAATAATTGTTTTTGAAAAATAACCGCATTTATTTCAGGATTTCCTACAGAATCACAACAAGGACTCCTGTTACCGGCTGCAGTCCACACTACAGAATGAGACTCTCAGGTAATCACCACAACAGTGACCTGGTCAGTGTAATGTAAACCAGTGTTAGGCTTGGGCTAGCTACTGAGCAGTTTAAAACAAAGTGAAGTCAAGGTGATGGATAAAAACAAACAAACTGCTAAACATCCTTGGGTGTCTGTTAAAATACTGCCTACATCCTGTGGGGCGCATGAAGCACTCTAATACGATTAATATATCTGAAATGTTTTAATTGAATGAATATTGGAATCATTTAGATCATTTATTTTATTTATTTCTCTTGAATATCTAAGTAGAGGTTCATTGTCAGTAAGCATTACTCCTATGTCTGTAACACATAAGCACAGCTTGTTGTACTGTGCTGAAAATAAGAAAAATAAGAAAATTTGGCTATTTGAGTGTCTAAAGCATCAGCCATTGTGAGTTCGATTATAGTCCCCCCCAAAAAGTCTTTTTTCTCAGTAATGGTTGGTTTTCATACAGCAGTGTGTACTACCCTCTTCACCAACCAGTCCAATCCAGCTCTAATGGGCACCATTTGAAACTGCTGAGGACCTATAAAGGTGTCCATTTTTCAGTCTGCAGACTCTGATGTATTTGTCTTTTTTATTTTATTTTTTGTAGGACAACAGACAAAAAGAACAATCTCTCTATTCTCAGACAGCTCTGCTCCAGTATTTTCACCTCCATCATCATTCACCCTACTTCCAGGAAACAATGAATCTGTTTCTGCTTACCTCCTGCTCTAATACACATCCCCTTTTAGAGCTGCGTTATTGCACATTAGACCCATACAAAGCAAACAGTCCCACACAGCTAACAAACCATAACAAAGCAGTACAAGCTTCTGGCTGCTCCAGCCTGCCTGGCCCAATGCCTGCATCCACATCCAACCTGGCCAAAGGCACTGCCCATTGATTCTGAACAAAAAACCTCCTTGCGTATTTAGGTTATAAGTTGTATTCCAAGTTTATGGTACATTTAGTGCCACTAATTGCACATAATTTTTTAAAACAAAAGAAATTGCACATAATCGAAAACACAAAAAATAGAAGAAAGAAATAGAAATGGAGAAGAAAACTGGAAGTATATAAAAGCTGTTGTACAATGATATGGCAAAGTTATGATGCAAGCAAAATATATTTCATTAAAGATTACTATATTTATAAGATGACTGCTATTTCTATCTGCAGTCATTTGTATTTGGTGATTTAGTGATGAGTGGTTGGAGGTGGGTTTCAAAGTAGCTTGCAGAAGAACCAGCACCTATGGGCATAGCAAAGCAGTGCAAATAGCACATCTTATGTTAGATTTGTCAATGGGATGCAATGAAACCTATCAGCTGAGCCATGAGCGTATGTTAGCTGGCATTGAGAGCAGCTGATCTAACAAGATCACAGCTAGGCATGGGACATGAGGAGAACTGATAACACCAAAGCTTTGGTAAGCATCTGGACAAACACTGCAGCTACAGTATAAGTATTTATGCAATGTCACTGATTCTTAGAGAAATTTTTGTGTTAAGGAAGTTTTGATTTTGGACTCAAGTGCATGGCACGGGGTAGCGAAAAAAAACAAAAAGAGAAAAAAGTAGTTAATACAAGAATCTAAAAATACAGAAAGTCCAACAGCTAAAAAGAAGTCCAAAAAATAGGTACAGGAAGCCGGAAGAAAATGTGGCAAAGTTAAAGGGAAAGCCAGGTTTATAAAAGTACACAAGGGTGAATGATGTTAAGAGACAGGTGGGAACAGGACACAGGTGGATGCAATCAAACAGGTGAAAGTAATGACAATCACAAAAGAGGGAAAAGAACAAATGCATGAATTAAAACCAAAATAAGGCACATCTAAACAACTAAACTTCAAAGTAAAACAGGAAATTACCTGGAGGAACATGAAGACTACCACAAATAATATCAAATATACTTTGAAATTAGTGTGAGCTGTTTTGGAGGCCAGACATAATTTTTCATTGGTCATAAGTCTGCTAAAGATTACTTTGTTTGATATTATGGTGATAATTTGACATGAATAATCATTAACTTAATAAGCCTGATGCAGTTCTTGAATTTCATTTACCCTGACCTTATTTTTAAATGCAAATAAAATTAAAAACAAATAAAAGGAAAAAAAGAGGTGGTTCTTGACATTGTGGTGTTTTTATGGCTATAAACACAGTCTGCCAGCCTGCTGCCATCACTAAATGTCTGGAGTTACAGATGGGGGGCGAAGAAAGCCCCAGGTGGAAGCTCGCGTGCCTTAGGAAATCTGCACAGTGACAATGGAGTGAAAATGGGTGAGAGACTCTGAGAAATCCAGAAATAAAGGCACCAGTCAATTCTCCACAGATTAAACTTTGTGAGTAATAATTCTGCCTTGGTATGTGTTGTTTATAAAGTTTTTTGTTCATATATCTGCAGTTTTATTTGCATACACTTATGCTTAAGACATATTTCTACTACACTGCAATGGACAATAAAGTTTTCTCATTATGATTTTAGACATAGCTTGTTAATTGAATTCTCTCATTTAGTTATCTCATCTGGAGCTGAACTAAACAGCAAGCATGTTTTAGGTGCTTCTAGAAAGAGGTGAAATTGACACTGTAAAGGAAAGGGGTGTACTTTATGTATAACACATAGAAAAGTGAGGGATCCATAGCAAATAATAATGGATTGGATTTATATAGCGCTTTTCAAGGAACCCAAAGCGCTTTACAATGCCACTATTCATTCACTCTCACATTCACACACTGGTGGAGGCAAGCTACAGTTGTAGCCACAGCTGCCCTGGGGCAGACTGACAGAAGCGAGGCTGCCATATCGCGCCATCGGCCCCTCTGGCCAACACCAGTACACTGAAAAAAATATGTTGTTGGATTTACTTAATTCAATGGTGGACATTTGTTGCACACAGATGTTTTGCTTTGGCAGCAACTTAAACAATTGAGTTAAATTAACACAATTTATTCATGTTCAATAAACCTGTGCAATTTGTGTTGATAAAATGTGACTTAAACATGTTTTGATGAAGTAATTTGAGCTCTTGGAATATTTTAATCCTTCACAATTTTCTCACGTTATCCCAACACGATTCAATAACTTTTACCCAATACTACTTGGTCACTTAAATACTACATGTTATCTTCAAATTACATTTTGCTATTATATTCTAGTATCAAATACACAATTTTCAAATGGAGGCCTTATAACAGATTGTATTGTTCTCTTCCAAGATGGTTGCTGGCATCCACCAGTAACCTTTCAAAACAACATGTCTAATTTCACTGCAGTAGGTAAAGAATTAAACTGACATTACTCCTCTACTGAATCTATATAAATCAACAGTTAAATAATGTCAGTTCTTCCGTGTTCTCTGGAATCAATCGCAGCAAAGAAATTAGACTGTTTCTTTTGAAAAATGTTGGGAAAGAACAATACAAAACATTCTATTTAAGGCCTCTGACATCAAGATTCAGTTAAACAACAATTATAACTAAACAATTTGAGGTAATGTTAGTTTCCATTAACATTAAATTAGGTTACTGAATTGGCAAACACCTTCCTATTAACACTACCCATTTTACCCCAATAACTAAAGAAATTAGCACTTGCAGGTCAAAAACTTTATTCAAGAGACGCAAAAATAACATTGATACAGTGACTGTCAAAAATTACAGCACTGATCATACTGTGACATCTTGGTTCAAAACAGCACACTTAGAAATATTCAACGTTCTTTACTTCAACTGAATGAAACTGAAAATACCATTTCACACGACCCATATGGGATATTTAGACTGTATAACTGTTCACGCTACATCTCTTCACTAGTAAAAGAAAGAAAAAATACAAAGAGAAATTTAAAAATGCTGCCAAACAGACAAACAGAACTTGTACAGAGCAAAAGGAAAAACAAACAACAACAAAAAACAGCTCGTCCTCATGGCAGTTGCAGAGTATATAAAAATGAACCCTGCGATCCGTTCCTGGAATTGAGCTTCAAAAATGCAGCAGAACAAGTGTGAGATTTAAATGTCCTCTCACCTAGAGCTGGTCACCTCACATGCATAACAGTGAGCTTCGTTGCAGGAGCAGTTTTGTCTTAGTTGTGAGCTTTGCTTGAGAGCTGAGTTGCATCCAACTCCATTACCACCCATTGAATCACCTCAAAAGTGTAGCAGAGTTGTGATGGGTAACTCATGTTGAAGGAATAAAAAAGGTCCAAACAGCATGGCTACTGCAAAGGTCACGTTATCCAGATCTTGAAGAACAACATCAGAAAAGTCATTGCCTGGCGCATCTCTGGAGACAGATGTTCATTGTGGTTTTCTCAATCTGTGCAGTGGCCTCAGTCAAGTCCTGGTTAAACACAAAACATTTCTTTAATATTCCTTTTTAAACTCATCTCTTTTGAATCTACCAGTTCTAATGTTAGAGTAATTTAAACCAATGCAAGCAACATAGTAAATAGCTATAGCCAAAGAGTGGCCTGCCATGCTGCCATTCATGGTCTAACAGAGTTTCTAAGAGAGGGTGAAAAACATAATAATTTCAAATGCTTTACATTAGTTTTTGTTAGAAAGACACTGGCCCATCAGAAATCCAGGCTATGTCACTCAGAAGATGTTAGAATTTAGACTTTCAGCCCCACAATTTGGTTAGCTGTTGGTCAGTTGGTCTTTTTTTTTTTTTTTTTTTTCAAACAAAAGCTAATGTAAATACTGGTGGGATTTTCCTTTGTTCATTAGAATGACAAATTTAAAGTTTTTTCACACTGATGTGACCCCTAATACAGGGGTGGGGGTGGGGCCTCAAGGGCCGGCGGCCGAGTTCACTACCAGGCCTCATGTGAACTTCAAATTATTAAAGAGGACTACTGGTCCTAACCAGTCCAATGAGGATCAAGTGGATAACTAAATGCATTTTTAAAGGTTGCAAATCCACAATCTACTCATAAAACACTCACCATGAACTCCTGCACCAAGATGTTGCAATTGTCTTTCACACAGATGCGGAGCACTTTGATGAGGGACTCCGAGCATTAATGTCATCCTTGACTATTATAACAAAGAAAACAGAGATTTGTGAACTTTTCAGTAGCACAGAAGAAAATGATCCCAGACAAAAACTCTTGACTTTTTAAACCAGTCAACATGCAACACCAGCATCTACAAAGCAATATCAAAAGTTCCTGTTTGACATCAACTTTATGGATATATAGTTTCCAGAACATTTATTTTTTAAAAAAGATAAATTTTTCTCAGTGGGCCAGTAAATGCATGACGAAAATTATGGCATCCTTTTAGTGGAATCATTACTCACAGGTAATAGTTGACTGTTTCAATGGATGTAGCATAAAAATTTTACTGACCTAATGCAATACATATACACTTTGTAGTTAAAGAATTTTAAAGTTCTTACTGTCATAATGGCAGCTACATCCTTTAGCTTTGTGCCCTGTTCCCCCGATCACTTTGCAAACACTTTCAGCAGACTGTCAGAGAGAAACTCAGCTCCGTCAGAAACCTTGACTGTAAAGGCATGGTTGGGATGCACTGGAATGCTGCATTTTATCTGAAATGACATAAAATTATTTTGAAATAACAGCAGGCACTGTGCTTGGTTAATCAGTAATGTTTTGTTGAATAAAAACTGTGTTTCCAGATCTTATGGGATTAAAAAAAATCCAAAGATGTTTGTTTCTGATTTGCAACCCAACAACCCACAAGTTACAACCTCATTTCAGTTCAAGTGTGCATTAATGCGAGTCCAGTAATCACCTTTCTGGCAATACATACAGGTATAAGTTAAACCTATGGCAGATTTTGGATTTCTCAGTTGTATTAATAGGGTGAGTATGCATGCACCTAATAATTATAAAAAACCCATTATAATTAAGTTACAGAAACGAAAATAGAATATACTTTCTTACCATAACACCTTGAACCCACAATCCATCAGCTGACTCCTGGTGAAATGCAGAATAGAGGTCGTCTCTCAATGTGCAGCAAAAAAAACAAAAACAAAAACAAAAGGACAGCAGGTGAGGCCAGGAGGGGTAGGGATGTAAGCTAGCATAATGCCGCTGATGATATTAGCTAAAGCTGTTCAATGTCCAAAATCTCACTAACACCATGGTGCAGTAAATACACAATGTAACTGAAGAGTCAGTTGGCAAATCTATTCACACAGAAAACCAAATTATGTTATGAGTGCCTCGTAATTAGGTTTAATGTGATATTACGGCTCTTGTGCCAAAGACAAATTCAAATGAAAAAGCGCCAATTCTTTGACAACAGATAAAACAGCAAATAAGCTAACGGCTCTTTTTTAGCATGTTACATGGCGACACTCTAGACGTTTAACTACATTTGGCTGAAATATGGTAAATATTAATTCAAAAAATCAAGACATACCAAAAACGTAGAGTTGGCTGCTCGACTTGACTGAGATGGATGCCTTTTTTAAACCACGATCCAAAGCCCGCGAGATGAAATCACGCGTGGTTTCACGAGATTTAACGTTGCTATCTTATTGACTTACTTCACCTGAACATGATATGAACAATTTAATACACCCTTTCTGCATATCATGTAGTTTTTACACTATATAGTTACATTTAACTTTAAAACATGAGGCAATTGTGTTAAATACATGCAAGATGCTTACATAAATCCAAGAGATGGCCAGTCCCTTTTTTTCAGTGTAGGCGATAGGGTAAAGTGTCTTGCCCAAGGACACAACGACCAGGACAGAGAGCCCGGGGATCGAGCCGGCGACCTTCCGGTTACAGATACGCTTCCCAACCCCCCTGAGCCACGGTCACCCCAAAATAGGACAAGAGTGACAGTTTTATCAAGATCATTTAATTAAGATCAATAATGACCTCGTAGCCTGCCTTACAAATACTATTCATGATATAAGTTTATATATGTATTGTTTTTTATTTTAAAACCATTTTCACGAATCTGTAAATCGTTCACTCTGACAAAGCTTTACTATACAGGCTTAACGTCAACGTGAGCCTGGAGGCAAGGTGAGGTGACCCTGGGCAGCTCCCTAGAGGTGGAGGCTGCAAAACCCAATACCTAACAAGAAATTCTGCTACAATGTTACTTTGCAACCAAAGGAGGAGGGATGAAGCAGCCTGTCTGCTAGCATCGTAGCTACAGGGCAGAGATTCAGAAATCCAGGCTACACATTAATAATATCTTCATTTCATTCACAAAAAGTCTGTGTATATTTAGACTAAGCTAGTGCTCATAAATGATTCAATATGCATGCACACTATGAGCACTTCAATGCAAAAAAAAGTGAAGCAAGTAAAGCGTAGGCATGCGTATCTCTTTGTGTGTAAAGGGTAGTAGTGTGTAAAGGCCTATACTGTACTTCTACACAACACAATGCAGAGGCACAGTAGGTTCAACTGGGTTCACAGCCGATGGCTTCCTTCCTATTTGCCGGGCCTGTCCCGGCCTCCTTACCCTGGGATCTGCAGTCCCAACACATCCATTATTAAAGACCAGCTTCACAAAGAGCCAGAGCGTTTCTCAAAGCAAACAACCACACCTTAAGTCCCTAAGCTGCACACCGTGGTTTAAGAGTGCTGACTACAACTGAACTGAAAACATTGCAAGCTGGCAAAGTAGACTCATAATCCATTTATGGATGCAAACATTGACTAGTTCAATAAACACAAGTGCTGCTCTAGTCAACATCTTGTTTATTGAATTAGTGACTTTAAACTTTTACTGAGTGTCTGCTGTATACATTATTTTAAGTGAAAGAACTGAATAAATCAGCAGAAAGACTCAACAAATGCAGATGTGTGGTCAAAACACCAACGTAGGAAAGAACTGTCACTCCAGTTGAGTTCAAAGACTAAGAAAACTTGTATTAATGGGCAATTGGCAGGTAACTACAGGCAAAATAATTTCTTGTGATTGTGAAGTGGGCGGAATCTGAGAATTGAATGCAACTACCAATGAGAGTGAGGAATACTGTTAATTGACAAATGAACAGGTAATAAATAAGTTAGAGGGTTAAGTAGGAAACCAAGCGACTAGCTGTGAGCTTTAAAGTGATGCACAATGAGCGAATGTATGTATGTACAAAAAAAAAAATATGAACTTACAATTTAATGGTCTGTTGAAAATGTTAAATCCTTACAGAGTACGAAAATGGGATGTTTTTTGGCAGCTGTATAAGTATCCCTGATTTTTCTATTAAATGAAAATAAAGAAGGGAAAGCAATGCTGTACATTTTCCCAACAAATGTCAGCATGAGTGACTACTGTATATCTTAAATGAACAGTTATTATGTAAATGAAACTGTGTCTTGACCTAAAAAAATTAAAATCTGACAGGCAACTGTATATCAAAGCCTAAAAATGGTTAATGGGTCCAATTCCTGAGGGTACCTATGATAAGAAAGTTTAATGAACATTTTCAAGGACAGATCTCTTTCTAATTTAAGTCGAGCGCCGTAAAAAACGCGTATGCGAGATGCACCACATGCTAGTCTTGTGTTAATAGATGCACTGGTTTTCATCCAATGGATTTCTACCGGCCAGCTACATAATTTGATTTATAACGAGGTACAACTAATGAGATGAGCAGGGAGGATTACTGGGTCCCAGAGGTGGAAACTGTGGACAAGGCATAGCCTTTAATCAACAATCAATACCGGCTCTCCCTGCCTGAGATATGTGTAATATCACATTATGTTACACTGTCCTATCAAGCTTTTCTAAGCTCTAAGATATGCTTTAAAATAAAATAGCTCAGTAATTACCCCCCACCGAAAACTCAAACCTAGTTTGTTCATCAGACATCAAAATCTCTTCGACAAAAGAAGTCATAAAGCTGAGAGCACTTTAGAGTCGCTCTTTCATGCTGACAGTTTTCTCTGATCAGCTTCAGCAGAGCGCAGGTCTGCCAGCACTTTGTTTGGAGACTTGGCCGGACAGATTGGCACATCCAGATTGATTGTGTTGTAGCACTGAGCTACAGTAATGTGCTTGTATTCTGTCCGGCTCGGCTCCTCCACCACTCTACTGGCAGTGATTGAACCCACAAGTTTCTTTGAGGCATCCCTGAATCTGTTCTCTCTACCACAAATCCATAAAGGTGGCATTAAGAGCTGCTCTGTAAAAGCTGGTATACATTACCACACAGCAAAATATATGCAAAAGAAACTAAATTTGTTTCTTTAATAGCAACAAAATTACACTTTAAACACATAAAGAGGTTTTTTGCAAATTAGCCCACTTTTCCATGCAAACTACACAAAACTGTGGCAATCTGGTAATGACCAAAGGACAATTATTGTGACCAGTTTCACCTAGAGACTGCCAGCAACCACTCACCAACCAGTCGAGGAATAAGAGTAACAACAGTAAGGTGTTTAAGAGTAACTTTGCTAATAATGATGGCGCTAATAGAAGCAGTCAAACAGAAAAAAAATAGTAGCGCTGTTTTAACAGCACCCTCTTTTATCTTCAAGCAAATGCACCCTCCTCAGAGTGCACCCAAATGCTTGTTGATGGACCTGCAGAAGCTGGTGATAGCCTAGCATACTCAGGCGGATGGCGGACATGTACATGTCCATGCAAGTTAGTCGTGTTTAGAGTCCTTTGCTCACAGTGTACGTCTGCACAAGCGGCACTCCACTTTGGTTAGATCCTTAGGTTTACTTCTTTCATCTGGTTTAAAGCCAAAGAAATCCCAAATTGGCGACTTCATAATTTTTTTTAGTGCGGTCAGCGTTAACCCGCCGTCATCACGACTAATGCAATTAACAATTAACATCTGGAGCGCAGACTGAGTCAGAATCTCTGAAATGTCTCTGTCAACGTATTTCGGGCATTTTGTCCAAAGTTTGTTTGTTCTGCGCTCCAGATGGGTTGAGCACGTTAAAAAAATTGATTGCGTTAATCGTGATAGCCGCGTTAATGCTGCATTAACGCCTTAATGCTGACAGCCCTAATTTTTTGGGAAATTAGTTCGTCCATGTTTGGACTTCTTCTGTGTTGTAAACGCGCAAATCAGTCCCCCCATGATTACATTGCTCCGCCCATCAAGTCTGCGCATGCGCGAATATATTGCCCATTGTCGATTACTGGACTGACGATTGCCGGTTGGAAAATTTTTTACATATCGCCCAACCCTAATTCACGCCTACAGCCAATTTCAAATTACAGAGGTACTGGAGAAAATCCACACATGCAGAGGGAGAGCATGCAAACCTTACACAGAAAGGTTCCAGCTTTCTGTTCAGGTGGATTCAAACCCAGGACCTCCTTGTTGATGGTGCTAACCAATTAATTCATCCATCCATCCATTCATCCTCTTCCGCTTATCCTTGTCAGGGTCACAGGGGGCTGGAGCCTATCCCAGCTGTCTTAGGGCAAGAGGCGGGGTACACCCTGAACAGGTCACCACTATGTTGCAGGGCTAACACATAGCGAGACAACCATTCGCACTCACATTCACACCTATGGGCAATTTAGAGTTACCAATTAACCCAATCTCACTAACTACATGTCTTTGGACTGTGGGAGGAAGCCAGAGTATCCGGAGAGAACCCAAGCAAACATGGGGAGAACATGCAAACTCCACAGAGAAAGACCCAGGCCTGGTGGTGTAATTGAACTCAGGAACTTCTTGCTAGGTAACAATGCTTTATTGGTAAATAAATTAAAATTTTGCCACAGGAGATGTTATAGTATTAATAACTGCCTCACAGCATGCAAACAACCAAATCAGGTAAGAAAACATTGGGGAATCACAGATTTGTGCATAAAATATTCATAAACTATGCATATGCAACTGGCAAGAATCAGTTCAGGATATTATCTGATATTGCTTTTTCTCACATGCAGCACACAGTAGGAGACAGTCCACTTTATCACTACTGGAAATACTATGGTTTAGGCAAGGGAGCTCTTAGGATAGAGCATGTAAGATATAAAATAGATGATTTCTACGCATTCATTTTAAATTCACCAGACTATAACTTACATTTGTAGTAAAGAACTGGCAGATTAAAACACATTAATGTAAATTCAACAGCCCCACATGCAGCTGTGTCGAATAAGGTCTGGAAAAGTTCAGAGCTGCGATGCGTGTATTGTAAAAGAGCTATTACAGGCAAAGAAAAAGCCCAAAATAGCAATACCAGTAGTGAGACGAGGACCGTCTCTGTTTATCTCTAGGTTCAGTGGGAAGATTTTACAGTACATCTCATACACAATCTGAACTGGCTTTACTGGAACACTGGGTAGTAAATTCCTAAACAGTCAGCATGTTCATTACAAAGCCAATAGCACCAAGTCAACAAACAACCATGGATTTATGGTTCAGCTGCAGACCTGTTTAATAAACAAATATACATTATACTCCATATACGCTGCATGTGTGGGTCTGTGTGTGTGTGTGTGCACAGCATCTCTTACAGGAAGAAATAAATTTTAAAAAAAAAAACATACTGCTGCTATTAAGTTAATTCTATTACCTTTGTTCCATGATTTGATTATGCACAAAGAAAGCACTGGTCTGGTTTGTGCCTGTGTTCAGTCTTAGACGTTTTCCAATAGATGTTTACAATCAACTATTTAATGCACAGATTTGTATTTGCAAATAATTTTGTGTTGTGTTTTGTGAGAAAGACACATATATACGTCACATTTCTTTACAGAGATGGGAGATTACCTGATTAATTAGTTACCTGGCAGGAAAAATATTAAATATGAATTCATTTTCTGCAAGGAATGTGACACATGACCTCCTTTTAGTATCTTAGCTGCAGTCATTTGCAGTTTCCATTTGCCTTAGGTGAGTGTACTTGTTAACATTATAAGTAAACAAAGGAATTAATGCAATATAATTTTATTAACATAGCGCCAGCCTAAAGAGATATGCAGGAGTTTCCAAAAGATCACACAATGACATATGAGCAAACACTTGGTTATGGTGGGGAGCAAGAAATCCTTTTTAATAGGAAGAGATAAAATGTGTTTGACACTGCTGAATTAACTTATATATGACATGAATTGACTAGATTCCTGTTTATTCCTGTCTAAAGAGCATCTTCACAATTTAGACTAAGAATTCACATCTCTTTTTTTCCACAATTTGCTCTGAGAGAAAATGTTTTTCTTCTTTTCATATAATAAATGAAAGATGGGGGGTGGGGGAAGAGTGGTGACGGTTGCTGTGTTCCTGCAGCCCAGCGGGACTGAAAGGGGAGCGGCTTGATGAAGACATGGCAATGATACTAATGACAGAGAGGGGTTCATTGAGTAAAAACACCTCTTTAGTTTCGTCCTTCGTGTTCTGAATTCGTTGGTTTCCTCTGCTTTAAAGGTAAAGAGGATCACACGTAGATTTGTAATAATAATAACAATAATAACAATAATATTATATATTGACAGATAGTCGTGATATTGCAGTGTTATCTGTTAATCAACTGTCTGGCTAATGACTTCTCCCTGAAATCAGGCTAGTATTTCGGGGTTATCTGTTGTCAACAACCGCCTGTCGCTTCCTCCATGATGATGACAGCGGAGGACCACCGCTCGTGCGCGCGTGCTAACCGGCATGCGACACCGTTGTCATGGTCGCGTCTGGTCGGAGTATGTGTAGGGAGTGTCTCTCAGTGTCACAACGGCATCACGTGTTAGATTCAATGGTGAATGACTCACGCGTTACCGATGTATATCCTGGGAAAGACCTCGTTGAAGTGCTGTGTCGGTAGGCTGTAAAAGCCGTTGCCGTCGGACAGGAGCTCGTTGAGTTGCTGGACGGTCACCTCGCAGGCTGGAACTTCAGCCGGTGGTGGCGGCTGCGGCTGTTGATGCTGTTTCGTAGGACTCAGGTGTTTCTTCATGGCTCTTCTTCTGCTCGCAGAGTAATGTTAGAATTTAGCCAGAGCCCGACTCGTCAGACTGGTTTCGTTGTTCAACAGCATTTTATACGTCCGCGTGTGAGTCGTGCTCGCGCTGTCTTCTTGTCTCCAAGGTGTCTGAGTCTGAAGAGGCGCGAGCTCTACAGCTTCACACTTCGTCGGCGACAAGTGCGAAGCAGCTTTGAGACGGACTTCCGGTCACACTTTCAAAGTAAAAGATACATGTCTTTGAATGAAAAACCTAAAAACTGATTTGTTCTTTACTTTTTCAGTGCATTTTTTCAACATCAAATACCAGATTTAGAAAGTTATTGTTTAATTTTCTTGTGTTATTTTTTCAATTGCATATATTTTAGATTATAACCCCATACTGAATATCTTTTTTTTCTTCATTTTTTCTTATTTATAGATTTATTTCAGTTTGAGCGTTGCTTGTGTTTTTTTTTTTTTTTTTGCTTTTCTTTCTTCAGTTTTACACTTTCTTTTGTGGTCTTTTAGTTTTTATTGTTCTTTTTCAGGCGACTTAATATTTCTTATAAATGTAGTTGGGGGGGTGACAATATACCCCCCCCCCCTTATTTTTTTCAGTTTTGGGTCTCATTTCATTGTATTAAATGTTATTTTTATGTTTATTGTTTTTACTACTTTACTTTTCTTCATTTAAAATGTAATTTTTCTTGGGTGGGGAGATCAACAGATAGTTGCAGCCCATTATGGCCTTTACCTTTCAGAAACAAGGAACCCTGATTACTGAGACAGAACTATGTAGAAAAAAGGACATTTTGAATATTAGTGGGAGTTTTGGAAGATTCTATTTTTCTGAAAGAATCTGCAGTAGGGTTTCAGTTTCATTTTATTTTTTGTGCAACAGTATTAAATCCTGAAACGTACTTCTGCAAAGAATAAGATATGAGGATCTCTTAATAACCCTTGTTGTACTCCAAAGGAAGAGGTTGCAGTTGGCAGGGACAGTGATTCAAGCCGTATCTCCACTGTCTCGGCAGTAACAACTGACTGTCCTGCATAGAGCAATGGCCTCAAACACACCCTTCGAGTGAAAAGAACAATTAAATGTGAGTTCTTATTAAATAAGTACTGAACTCTAATGCACATGTAGCACAAAAATCTAAGTTTTTACAAGTTTAGTTTAAATTGTGATCTCACACTCTGCAGATTTGTCGATGTCTTTCAGTTCAAATTCATTTATTTAAAAGTTTAATTACAGTTAAAGGCAAGCCAGTACTTTTATTTTCATCAATACAGGTTCAAGTTCCGGTACAATATTGTCTGTTTGATGCTCACTTGACGCTGGTTCATTTCGCCACCGCTATCTCCAGGAGACACACCCCGCCAGCGGTCAGACGGGAGCTGGATATGAGAATGATGGTAGTTGCACGCGCAGACGATGCTGCCTTCAAGTACGGTTTGTGAGATGCTAAAACTAGATCAGTTTAGAACCTTTTTGAACAAGTTTCAAAGCACTACAAGTACCGCTTGTCCATACTTAACATGAGTTTATGATTGATTTCTGGACACAGTCTAAATGTGAATATAATTTAGGGTCCAAATATTTTTCTATTAACGTCCTAAAACAGGTAGTCAGTATCCACATAGAAGAGGCAGAGGGCAGTGAGGCTCATTTCATGGATCTTCTTGGGTAGGGTTGGGATTAGAAAAAGATTCTGAATTGGGTTAAACACAATGGTTGTGACTTTTTAAAGGTCCACTTTCCCGGTGACTGTGTAATTATTTTTAGTTATTATTTTTGTTTTTAATGACCATTTCTAGTCGTTGCCCACCTCTCGGTCGTTGCCCACCTCTCAGTCGTTGCCCACCTCTCAATTTTAAATACACGTAGACATTGAGGGCTAGCAGGAGGGACCATGCGCTTACCTGCTGCTCTCTGGCAGGTAGCTCCATGCCCTCCTGGGTTTTAAATGCACCTTAGAACACACATGCATCAACACTACAATGAGCGGGTGGAGGGAGGTTTGGAGTCTTCTCTCACCCCCATTCTCTGCGACCTCCTTCTTTTTTTTCTGCTCATTCTGTTGGTTTTTGTCTTTTGCCCTTCTCCCCCGTCCCTCTTCTCAGCTGTTTCTCTTTCCCTCTTTCTTTCTCCCCTTCTTTCCCCCAGTCAAGTCTGTCCCGTATTCAGTAAGTGAAAATAAAATGAACAATAAAAGGTGAATCAAATGGACCATTATGGCAAGGCTGGGATGGTCAATTTGGTAAAGTAAATCCGTTGGACACCTTTCTTTGCCTTTAGACAACAATTCTGATGGCAAAAGAGCCAAACGGGACAGGCAAAAAAAAAAAAAAAAAAAAAAAAAAGACCATTTCATGTGTTGCCATGAAACCAGGCTCTCCTATACTCTACAACAGGCCCTTACCATAACTCTAACACAAACCTAGTTTGCTAACTTTAACCCCAAAAGCAAGAATTAACCCTCAAACACACCTTTGAAATGAAAATGAAAGAAAGAAACCATGTCAAAAAGTCAAAGTCTTACTAATTATGAACACTCAAGTGGTCCAAACTCTCACAAAACTGGAAAAGTGTGGAAATAGTGTTTCTTATGCTCTACTTATTTATTTATTTTTTTGTTGTTTGTGAATATAATTTTGCTTATTCTCACTACTGAACTGATTTCTGTCTTCCTCAAAACACTTCCTGTATAGTGCTGCCCACCCCAACAATACCATAATCAAATGTGGTCAGGATACTACAGTGTTTGGACCCGAAATTGTCAGCTTAGAGTTGAGAAAACAGCCCACTGAACACACTCAAAACTAAAGAAATCACCTTCAACTTCAGAAATAATCCTTGCGTTCTGTTTAATGTTTGATAAGTGCAGACCTGGCTCCCTTCTACATCAGCATTAACTCTGCAGAGATGGTAAACATTAGTACTTTTTACCTTTAAAAACCATTTCTTCAGTGCATTTGAAGGCGTGGCTGCTCTGTGTTGTTATATGTGGGATAATAACAATTAGGACTAATTCTAACAGGATGATTCAGCTCCATTGCCACAAGAACAGACACAAGAAGTCTTTCATAACTGCAATAATCGTGTAGAATGAAACACCTGTTTAACAGAGAAACATCTACTATATATTCTGTTTTATTTAAACTCATTCATGTACTTCTAATCTGATGGAGATTTTTTTTCTGTTGTTTTGTGTTTGATTTTATCGTATTTTAAGTTTTTTATTGGCACAGGTTGTGTCCATCATTATAATATGATCAGAAAAGTTACTGTCTTGGTGTAATAACATCTTCAGCTATTTTGAACCATCCTCCAAATGAATATGTCTGACACATCTTAACAGAAGTATTAGCTCAGCACACCCCTAGATGTCAGCATGAGCTTTTAACAGCCTGTTTGTGCAGCCCTGGGGGGCTATCTGTGACTATATTTAGCTCCTATTAATGTATGTGTCCCTTCTAATTGAAGCAAAACCTGAAACAGCTCAACTGTATGTGATTTTAGGATCTGAATTTTAAGTTAATAAGAAAAAACATAAGCAAATCTATTTGGTTTGATAGACCAAGATATAATTTTTATTGCACTGTACTGAAGCACAGCGTTGATTCAAATGGTCACACAGAACCACAAGATGGAGCTACTTTGCTATTAATGCAGCACTCTTAAATACAAGAACCTGGGGTTTTCAGAGGCACAGAAAGGGGGCTGTTTATCCAAACAATAATTACACACAGTGCAGACCAGTGAAAAGTAAATTATCCATGGAAAATGATCTGTTGTGTTTCAGTAGGTTTGCAGCAGAGTTGGAGGGCTTAAATCCACAGCCTTGGCAGTCCGAGCTGTTCTTCTTCGTAACCTCTTGGTGGCGACGGTGAATGACTCATTTTTTTAAAGTGGGTTAATGAGTCATAACAATTCAGGTGCACTCAGTCGTGTTCAGCCAGTGGCCCACAAAAGATTGATCTCACTTAGTTAAAATTACTCGAGAGGAAATGTTTGCTGAGCACAGCTGATTACAAGCTTCTCAGTCAATTATTCATCTATGTTTTCTTTGATTTAACAAAATGCACATCACCCCAATTATTTCAGAGAATATGTCTGACTTGTTTACAATGCAGTTTCCTGTCACCGCTAAGTCACCTAGCAGAATTACATCTGAACATTAAAGTGAGTGCTTTAGTGGAGCAACACGGTAATGTGACACACATTTTATTTGTTAGTAGGTTAAGAGTTTTTCCCAGCTGTGACTCCAGAGCTCAGGCTAAGCCGGGTTTGCTGTGGTCGCCCCGTAAAGCCCGCTGACGGATTTTGTTTCACTGTTTGACTCGTCGCAGGTGCTCTTGACCCATTTCACTTACAGCCCCAATGCCAGTCATCACTTTTGCGTTTCCATGGCAATATAAGCAGATGCAGTAGAATGCCATGGCAACAACAGATCTCATTGAGCAAAAACTGAAGCTCCCTGTTGTGCATACACCTGTGTGTGCTTATAACAGTAAAGTCTGCCTATTGAGCTTTTCCTTATTTTCTGTCACATATAACCACCTTTACAATGGTGCAATGGTCAAAGTTTGATACAAAGAGGTCATCATATAAGTAATCCCAGACTATTCTCCGGACATTCGCAAGACATCACTCAAATCTTTCTGTCAGTGTTTCTGGTGTCGTTCATTTATGCACAAGTTGTCCTTTTGCAGAACAGAGTATTAGCATTACAGAGATTGTTTCATTACTCCCAATCCTTAATTTTTCAGTGTTCGGGATTGCTGTCGTGAAGTTCATCTTTTGCCCCAAACCCCAACTTTTTACTAACCCAAACTGAGTAGGATTTGATGCCTAAACTTAACTAGCAAGTGAACACAAAAGTGAAAATAGAGTGAAAAATCAAAGAACTCAACTCATTTAAAGGGGGAAAAAGCAAGCCTGTTTGACAAGCTGTCAGCCTTCAACCTGCTAAAATTGACTTCTTAGGTTTCTAAATTGGAACTGTTATGTCTTAGTGGCCAATACTGCCATAGAATCAAGGGGCTGACACCAAAGGACACCGTGTGTGCAACAGGAAAATCCAGGTAGCATCTGACAAAATGGAATTTTATAACTCCCCACGATGAGAACATGATGGTAATCCCAGTGAGCTAAATAGTTTGACTTCAGACTGCCCTGAACACTCTGCTTCAGACAGTTTATTTCCTAATCTTGGCCCCTGTATGATGTCATATAGAGGACCCCTAATATGGTCATCTAAAGTGTATCAATGTATATCAGATCTGTGTGACACAGAAGCTTTACATACTCCTGTTCAAGAAGAAGATTGTTTTTTTTAACCATTAATGAGCATATGAGCAAAATTGTAAATTGTTTGATCATAATCCTTCAGCGTGGTAATTTTTCATTACAAGTGTTGGTTTATTTTTATGACACTGAAACATTTTCTGCTCAATTTCCAGACTGAGTTTAAACACAGATAACAGCTGCATTGATGCTTTTAAATCCCTGTATGCCTACTTAAGTCAGCACAGATAATTGATTGGGAGTCAATAGGGATTCAATAAGTAATTAGACCTGTAAGAAGAACTGAATTCAAACATTGTTGGCATAAATAAAATTGTATTAACCTCTGTCCCAGTCATAACTGGCATGTTGCATTTCTCTACTCTGTGAAAGTAGGATGTGGATCGTCACAGGGAACAGATCAACCACATTAGATTTGTAAGAATATTGTTGCAAAGCAGACGTGACCATGCTTTAAACATCATGCTTTCATGTTCTTTTTTACACCAAATTCTGATCCTGCCATCCAGTGTTGCGCCAGAACTATTCACTATCAGGAGTGCCGTCTGATGTGATCTTCTATTACTGTAACCAATTTTCTCCAAAGTTTAAAGTGTTGTGCTTTCAGAGATGCTCTTCTGCATACCTTATTTGTAACAAGTGCTTATTTCTTTTTGCTATATAACCTTTGCACTGTCCACTTCCTGCTGTTACAAAACAAATTTCCCACGTGTGGGACTAATAAAGGTTATCTTATCTTATCTCATCTTATTTTAGCCCTTTTCCACATACTCGGCTTGGCTTGCCTCAGATTTAGGGCTTTCCGTGGTTTTCCGTGGTTTTCCATGGTTCCAAGTGAAATCCATCCAGAATTTGTGAGGTCAGCAGACTGCATGAAACTGATTGGCCAGTCAATGGCGTTACTCCAAGTCACTAGAGCAACTCCTTCATAAAAATCAAAAACACAGTTTTTGAAACCCAGTAACAAAGGAAATGGCCGCGCAAAAATCAACACTGTGGCTGTGAGTTAGACAAAAAGCCTCAGCATCCTCCTTTGTTGTGTCACCTACAAATGGCGATCCCATGTGGATTAGGTGGCACTTAATTGTAATGGAAAACAACCAAAAGTGAGTAGAGCTGAGTCGAGTTAAGTCAAGTCAATCCAAGTAGGTACAAGTGGCAAAGAGGCTTTTGAGTTTCTGTTGTCTGCCTATCTCGAAGCAGTCTGGCCATTTTCCTCTGTTACCAACAACCATCCTGATGCTCAGTTTGAACTTCAGCTGGTCGTTTTTACCATGTCTACATGAAATAGATTAAATAGACTGAAGAGCTATTTTTGTTAACAAGCAGTTGAGTAGGTGCACCTAAAGGGGCAAGCGAGTGTATATAAATGATGGGTTTGTCCTCTAGGTTTGACATGTGAAGAATACGCCGAGTGCCTTCTTCTTTTCCAAAGGTCAACAGGGAGAGACTAATGTCGAGGCAAAAAGAAATGTGATTGTATAGAAGTCTATAGGAAAATGTCTCCTGAACCATGGGAAAAATTAATTTTGCCCTAGATAAACACTTTCCTGAACATAAACGTTTTAGGCGTTCAGTGACTTTTTTAGAGTCTAATTGAAAACAACAGAGAAATGATAAAGTACATGACACTTTAGAGTAGGTGGACATTGCCAATGAAAAGTTACAACGCCTAAGACCCACCCTATGGTATTACATCTTGGTTCCATAAAACTAAAACCACTGGCTGATGTCATGATGGCGTTATCCATCTTTTATATACATTCTACCCTATTTATGTCATTTACTGAATAGTGGAGTGGTGCCTGGTGTGCTCTTCTGTTACTGTACTATTGAATTACATTTTAACACTTTTCTTATTATATATTGTGAGGTTTTACATCCAGACACATCTTTACTTTAGTCCCCATTTTAAAGTAGAAAGCAGCAGACACTGGAGAGATAATGTAACACAAAGATGTAGAATAGATCAATTATACGGGGTTTCTACAACAGAGGCCACCAGGAGCCCCATCTGGTTGAGACATGTTAAGGCTAAACATTGATTTATTAGCCTTTTTATTGACAGTTTCTGTCCTTATTTTACATCATGATGCTGCATGAGCAGTTTAATTGGATGACCACCACCTGAGTCCTTCTGCAGATCAGCTATCAGTGACAAGCAGTGCAGTTACAGGGCACACTCAAATCTGATTTGAAAGTGTCTCACAGTATCTGATATTAGCTGATCTGCTGCATCATTCATATTTTTATTTTTGAAAATCTGCTTAATGTATTAGTTGATTTGATGTTTGCAGTTGGCAGGTTATGTGATATTTTAGACCCTTTTATTTCCAAATTTTCTGATTTTAAGGACAACTCTGGTAGGTTCTACTTAAAGTAGATGGAGTGATTCTTTTTTCGGCATTATTTTTGCCCAATAATTGCCAAATTTTCCCTAAGGGCTCAAGCAGCTCTGGCTTGGAAGATGTTCTGCTCTTTCACCTGCAAGCAGAGCAGATTCAATTTGGGTGCTCTTTCAACATCCGAGTGGAATTTTTCTCATAGTATATGCTCTAAAAAACAATTATAGGATCGTAGATATATTACAAACATGTCAATCCTCATGGTAAAAGTGGCAGGTTTTCCTTAAAACACGTGTAGGTGGAACCTTCATGTGATCAAGAGAAGTTATTTGTGAGCCCATCAAGACATTTTTATGCTTGGAAATATCCATTCTTTCCTTTTTCTTCCACTCCTTTCACTCTTACATATCTTAGAGTGATTGGGGGACTGGAGCCGATCCCAGCTTTCATAGGGTAAAAGGCAGAACTGCTAATTTAGACTCACCAATTAACCTAATGTATGTACGTTTTTGGACTCCAGAGCACCTGGAGAGACTTGTTTCCTCATTGTTTCCTCACTGTGAGGAACAATGTTAACCTCCACGACCATCCTGCACAGCTTCGAAGTAACAAATGAGAAAAGGAGACTGGCTGTGAAGACTTCATTGTAATTTGTTGATGGTCAAAGTATTACGGAGTTACACATTCACCTATATTTTGGCGTTTAAGCGATACCAGCATACCTTATTTCACAGTTTACTCAAACATAACCTAAGTTTTGTATAAATAACTTTATAATTCTGGAAAAACATTATGGATTTGTTTTTTCATACAATTTGATTTTTTTTAGTTTTATTCTTGTTCTATAAAAAATGACTGTAAGGCATAATAAGAAAAACAACAGTACCCAAATGCAGTCAGCAGAAAAAAGAAATGAAAAATGAGCTTTTACTGGCTCATAAAGTTGAAATAAAAACTGAAAACTTAGAAACTGAATTATAAACTGAAATTAAAAAAACAAAAAAAACCTTTATTAGTCTTTTTAAAGTCATCCAACTGCATGGGGGAAAGAACTGTTCTTGTGCCACGAAGTACTGGTGTTGATGAACCACAGCCTCCTGCCAGAGGGGAGTGACACAAAAGGTTTATATCTGAGGTGGAAGGGGAGGGGTCAGCAACAGTCTTCCTTCCCTTTCTCAGTGTCCTCGAGGTTTAGAGGTTTCTGAGTGACAGCAAACTGCAAGTTAGTCAACGTCTGAGCAAAATGAATGACACTCTGCAGTCTGCCTTTGTCCATAGATGTGGCAGCAGTGTACTAGATAGTGATGGAAAAATTAAAGATATAGCAGAGTGCACAACCACTGCAGCAAGCTGAATTTCATCAGCTACTGCAAAAGTACTATCCTCTATTGTGCGATCTTGATGAGGAATCTGATGTTTCCACTTGGCAGGCCTGCAGGAAGAAAGAATCTGGCGGGACTGGTTTCATGCTGAAGCCTACAATCTCCTCCACTGTTCTGACAGCACTGAGCTCCAGGCTGTTGTCTGCACCGGGTCACCAGAATGTCAGTCTCACTCTTGAGAGAATCAATGAGCATAAAACTGAGCTGCACATGAGGCAACAACATGACAAAGAAAGGAGAAGACAAGACAATACACAAAAACAATAAGGATTGAAAACGTGTTGGGGAACGTGGCAAGGGTGCGCGTCATCAGTGCAGGTGAAGACAATCAGGACCCAAAACCCAAGACTAGAAAAGAGAAAACACTGAAGGTGAAACAAGAAAATGAACAAACAGCCAATACTGAAACAAAGTAGCCTGGTCTCACATCTGTTCATGTCAACACCTTTTATTTACTGATTTGTGTTTCTGGACACAAATTTACTAATTATTTTTGTGCACAAAAATAACAATATTTTA
This sequence comes from Mchenga conophoros, assembly GCF_057382185.1. NCBI lineage: Eukaryota > Metazoa > Chordata > Actinopteri > Cichliformes > Cichlidae > Mchenga > Mchenga conophoros. Next base: position 25,361,576 of record NC_140533.1, on the reverse strand, counting down.
TACATTTAAAAAGGTTAAAAAAGTCCATATGAGGAAGTTGGAAGGGTTGATAGTGCGGCGAATAAGTTTCCTGTTAACACAAGAAAAGTTTGAGTCATACTGGACATAGAGTTTAGCACATTTTTGTAGGCATTTTTAAAAATAATTACTAATTACAAATATGTTGCTTGGTTAAGTTTATGCACTAAAAATTTCCAGATCAGTTTTGCATGGGTTCTCTCCGGCAACTCCGGCTTTCTCCCACTGTCCAAAGACATGCAGTTAGTGGGAATAGGTTAATTCTGTCTGGTGACTTGTCCAGGGTGTACCCTGCCTCTCGCCCTAAGATAGCTGGGGTAAGATCCAGACCCCCCACCAACCCTGAAAAGGATAAGCGGAAGACAATGGATGGGTTACATGTTACAAAGACAAAATAAAGGGGAAGAAAAATGTGGAAAAAAAGGTGGCTAATTCAAAAATCCATTAAAATCCAGACAGAAACCAAAAACACAGTGAGACTGAAACTGAAAGAAATATTAATAAGGTTAAAGTGGAACCAAAAACGTGTGTGACAAATTCTAACATATCTGTCATACAAAAAGAAAGCAGGTATAATAAACATAAATAGGACCATTGAAAAGTATTCCCTTGTGGCCATAAATGACCCCATTCGGTCAGTTTCAGTTGCTAAAATAGCTTGTTCGCTTGAGGGTTAAACTAGTATTGGTGGAATGTGCAATAATGGGTTTCCTTTTGACTTTTTGAAGACTTTATGCATTTCAAAGACTACATAATATCACACGTAAATGCTTTTCTGAACCGAGCAGAAAGCAAAACTCTGAAGTATAAAGCAAGGATTTTTCTTCATTCCTGACATCCTTTCTGTATGAAAGATTTCTACCCATCACCGCTCTTTTGCTGAATTATCCAGATGGCCTCTGCATGTGCTGTACTCTATCATTTAGAGTTGCCTCTACATGCTCCCTCCATTGTAATGCATATCCGCATGTGGTGCTTTTTAGCCAGCAGCTCCTTTCACTCCAGAATCAGTGCATCTCAATCAATTTGAGCTCCTTTTATTCACACTGACCACTGCTTTGGCCAGAAGCTTTTGTAGCCAGACAGTAGAAGGTTATTTGTCTTATGTCTGAGAATATACAACAATAGTAGCTTCTATAGGCGGAGATGTGATTGAAATAACCATCTGCCTGACTGGCCACCTTGATTAAATTGGAGTGCTGAATGCTGATGCCTTGGGATAAGAGCAAAGATCACAGAAGAATTTCAACTATCAGCGAAAGCAACAACAACACCACAAACATGATGTGGAGGGTATAATTTGCAAAATTACTTTGATGGTTTCCTGGCTGCCTTCCAGAGTTTGATACATGTGTTTATTTGTACATGTATTTGTCCTTTTTTTAAAAAATAAAAAAATAAACTTGTGTAAATGTGCCTGTGGGTCTTCTGGGTGGTCAGTCTGTGCCCACATTAATCTCACAGATGAGAGAAGAGGTCCTGACCTCGGGTGTTTTTCCTTTCAGGGGAGGTCATTTTCAGTCAGCTAGTCTGCTCGTTCCTGGTGTGACTTGTAAATTCAGGGGTTTGCTCGGTCACCTTTTGTGAGAGCGTGTTTCTCCTCACGCCCTAATTTAAATGAACGCCTGGAGATCGCTGAGAAAAATATTGTTGGTCTAAATGTTACTTAAATTTTTGCTAAATCAGTATATATTGTACAAACTGTTAATTTAGATGCTAATCAATTTATATTGTCAAGCAATGACCTATTAGCCACCTTCAATAGTGATGACATGGTGCCATTTTTGCATGGAAACCTTCAAAAATCCCATATGGAAAAGAAATAGTAAAAACTTATATGTGATTACTCATGAAAGTGGCCACTTTCATGAGTAAATCATATAAGGCTTATATGATTTACTCATGAAAGTGGCCACTTTCTCATTACTTTCATACATTGTTTTAGTAATTATCCAAAACATACAAGTTTCATTATATAATTTTTCAAGGGATCTTATATCTGTTTTCACTCTTATATGCTTTTCATACAAGTTTCACACAAGACAGATACAAACTTTATAAGATTTATATATATCTTTTCTATATGGGATTGTAAAACAAAATAACCAGACAGCAAGCTGGGAGATGTGTGCTGAGTGCTGCCCCCAGAATCTGGACCCAAATAGAAGGGAGGGCATAAACTTTTAATTGTAACGTTAATAACAATATCTGTGATAGTGATTTATATGTACGTTTTTGTAAATGACAATATATTTTATTTACTGATTATCAAAATACATTTGCAGGAGGCCTCTGGCCTACACTAGCAGTTTAATATATTAACTGATGGGTGCATATGAGAAACAGCCCTCCACTGTGAAGTAACTCTAACTGAAGACATGATAACATTTGGGCAACCAGGTGAGTTCATCTGGGTGGTGAGTTGAGATGGTGAGTTAGGCAAGATTAAGATTCCCAGCACTTGGGAAACTGTCTGGCACGCAGAGGAATATCACGACTGGAGCTGTAAGTGTGGGTGACTGAGCCGGTCCTCGGATACACAGAGGAAAGATGAGCTGAAGCACGCTAGGCAGGAGCAACTGGAAACCAGGCATCACTCATCGCCTGACCAATGGCATCCCTGCTGAAGCATGGTGGTGGGAACATCATGCTGTGGGGATGTTTTTTGTCAGGAGGAACCGGGAGACTAGTCAGGGTCAGGGAAAAGATGCAGCAATCTACAGTGACATTCTTGATGACAACCTGCTCCAGAGCACTCTGGACCTCGGACTGGGGCTACGGTTCATCTTCCAACAGGAAAACAACCTTATGCACAGCCAACATAATAAGGAAGTGGCTTTGGGATCACTCTGTGAATGTCCTTGAGTGGCTCAGTCAAAACCTAGACTTGAACCTGATTAAACATTTCAGGAGAGATGTGAAAATGGATGTGCACCAACACTCCGCATCCAACCTGATGGCTCTTTGGAGGTTTCGCAAAGAAAAATGAGAAAAACTGCCCAAGGCATACCAAGCTTGTAGCATCACACTCAAAACACTTGTAAAGACTGTAATTGCAGCCAAAGGTGGTTCAGCAAAGCACAGAGCAAAGGCTGTTTCAAACAAACTTCTTTTTCACTTTGTCATTGTGGGCTATTGTGTAGAATTTTGAGGTGAAAAATGAATTGAATCCGTTTTGGAATAAGGCTGCAACGTGACAAAATGTGAAACACTGTGAATTCTTTCTGGATACACTCTACTCTCATAGCAAGAGATAAAAAGAAAATAGGAGTAAAAGCCAGCGGTACCTGGGCAGAGACCGCAGCACTGAAACTATGAAAATATCCTAATTTTACTGAAACTAATTTGCTAACAAGCTTGTGAGGTTATAATTTCAGGCGTGTTTTGCAAGTCCAAAGACACCAAATACTGACATGCTGACATTTGGAAGGTCACTATCTAGGGTCAGCACAATTACCATTGAACACACATTACTGATACTGATGGAAACAACAACAACCTTTATTTATTTACACCATTTTAGATTTATGTGTATTATTTTAAACATTCCTGGGTGAGCATGAACACCTGCGCTAGATTTGTTGTAGCACTAGGGGAAAAGTAACCTAAAGATCAGGAGGCTCATTCTCTAGGGGCTATGATGTATGCAAGTTTTGGAAGTTTTGTGCAAGTCTGTGTAGGAAATTTTGTAATATTTCTGAACGGACCACTCGGATAGTAATCTGCACCGTTTGTGGAGATATTTCAGTCTAGACTGAGTCACACTGACCTGACACCAATTATGTGGCTAAATCTGACCTGTAGCCATTTAATTCTCCATATAATTTGGAGTAGGTCACTGTTTACTGGGTAGTTATTTTTAACGAGACCACTGGATATTAAAAGAGTCGCTGGGATATTTACCTACCTGTCCTCTCCTCTCTGCTCAGTAGTCCATCCTTATATGGCGCTAGGTCGCTTTAGATTAAAGCTTTATATTTAAAGTTAGCATCTCTCTCTCAGTTCTCATTCTTGACCCTTCTACAGTTTATCAGTATTTTAAAATGATGTGATGGAAACACATGATTCCTCTTATTCTCCTTCAATGTAAATTATTAACATTTAAAATAGAGGAGTGAGCATGCATTATTTAGTAAAGTCCTTCATGCTACCCTTTTGAACAGGCTGGCCTTCTTGTTTAACGATATCTGGATTCTTTCCAGCATAACCTACTTTTCATTTTTTCATAATTCAGTAAAATAAGGAACACCAGGTTGTGCAAGCTTACAGCGATCAGACGGTTGTGCTTAGAGTTTAACCCAACGACGTCTGGGGAAACAGATAACATTCTTCTTCTACAACAAATACTTGTTCTCACTTTCCACAGCAAACAAACCTTAGTCTTGTGAACTGAGCAGCATGTTTGAGGAGAGGATCTCTCCCGTTGTCTGAAATTAGATTTACAGCCTGCATATTTGCATTTCACTTAGAGCGCCCTGTTTGTTAAATCCTGATTAGGCCTAATGTCATTTCAACCGCAGAGTGATAATGTGATGATAACCATGGACACTAGTGTTGTCTTAAGTAATCAGAGCCAGGATTTTAAAAAATCCAAAGGGCACAAGGCTTTTGTCTCAAGCAGCTGCAAAATGAAGACTCAGTATAAAGGGAATATTTTAGTTTTTTGCATTTAATTATCGTCATATCGTTATTGTTAGTCACAATGTTACAGTTTATGGCTATACAGTCCTACGTAGTTCTCATTTGTCAGTAGTAAAAGTTTGTCCACATAAACTTCTCAGCTAGTCAGTAGTTTTAGTTATCATACCATTAAGTCAAGAAAAAATAAATTAAGATATATATAGAGAGAGATTTTAACACATACTTAAAGTTATGTATTCAGATCCCCTCAGTTTGATTGTTAGCGGTATGGCCTTGGCCTTAAGTGACCACTTTTATACCAGAGGGAAAGGCTAACAAGTAACACTAGCAAGCTTGTTTAGTAAGCTTGTTTAAAAAAATGCATCTATAAAGAGTTTCAAAGCGCAGACACGTGTATATGCTAATTAGTAGTAAGTAAACAAATAAAATATTAGAATTTAACATGAAAACTGAGGTCGAGATTTCTCAGACAGTGTGTTACACAGCAAGTCATAATTTAAGTCAGATAATTCTATAAAGATGCTCAAAAATGCATTAACAGTGCAAACACAGTGGACAAATTCAGTTCATTGACTAGCGGGACTGAGGCCCTGCAAGACCAGCACTTCAGAAACAGGTGAGCTCACTGCAGCTGCATGTACTTGTTCTACTGTCTATTGTTGGGACTCCTGTCAGTCAAAGCAACTTATGTGAGGTCCATGTATCTCAAAGAGCTTGGTTTGTAAGCACACATTGCACTGCTTCTTGGTTGTGGAGTGAATCATTTTGTTTGTGTTGTTCTCCATGATTAAAAGTAGTTGCACTCACATTCTTATCCGGTGGTGATGGGCATGAAGGTAGGGTGAGCTCACGGGTGAAACTTGATGTTGTAGTAGGATTTGATGCTGTTTTTGTTTGCTTAACACTTCTTTCTTCCATTGAGCTTTTGTACTGATAGTGTATTAAGGTGATTGAAGAAAGGGGAACAAATAATTAAGAAGTGAGTTTAATTATTTTTGTGTATAGCCTGCCACAGCATTGTTGGTCACTGGTTAGCTGTTTCAGCAACTGTGCCCTAAACTCCAGCGTCCAGATGGATTAATTTCAAGTTATAAAATTCACTCTTCAGGATTACAAAGGAAAAAACTATCTACAGAGGTCAAAACACTTTTTTTTGTACCAGAATGTAAACACATTTCTTTATAACCCAGTTTTGCATGTGATTCTATAGGGATTTACTTACTTTTGGAGACATGAAATGCTCTGGAGGTTGCCAAATGATCTTACAACAGATGTAGGATGTAGACACTAGCTCTCTGGAAAGCTTCACCTCAACTAATTTGCTTGCTAGTTCCTTGTTAGCTTGTTAGCCAAATGCTTGTTAGCCATTAACTTTGCATTCACACATTTTCTCCAAGTCACTGATTTACTGATGGTCTTAAGAACTAGAGACTGGAACCCAATAGGTAATGATATGATAGTTTATAGAATTTGTCTAAGATACAGTTTTTAGCATGTGTCTATGGGTGAAGTGCTGTAAATCTCGGTATGCATTATCAAGACTTTACCAGTAAATAACCTGTCCTCATGAGATGTTTTGTCACTCATTTGCTGACCTTGTGCACACTCCTCTTTTTTTTTTCTTTCTTTCTTTTTTTTTTTTACATAACATTAGATTAGAGGGTTGTCCTCTCATATTATATAAGCACTCAGGGTCATGTTATATCTAAGCCAGTGAATTCCTTTTATGTATAATAGTAGCCCTCTGGGAACATGTAAATCCATGAATACAAGGCCTGGTGGCTTTTGTGGCAGCTGGTATAAAGAACACTCACTTGTTCGTCTGGATTTGATTTGCAAAATACTCAGGGTTTTTTTCTTCTTTATATCATTTCTATTTTCTTCATACAACAGATGGGGGCTGCTTGTTGTCTTGTTTTTAATGTCATATTTCAATGTCTAAATTAGTTATGTCACAGTTTGGTGAACAGCTTTATGTACTGTATTTAAGCAGGTATTTTGGTGTTTTGACACCTCGCTTGTATACAGTGTATAATGCCAGCAATATTTAATGCTGTTTTTCCATCGGAGATACTAGTAATGATTGTAGGTAATCCTGTAGCCCAGGGAATTCAAACTCATTTTACATCATGGGCCACATACAGCCCACTTTGATTTTAAGTGGGCCGGGCAAGCGAAGGTCAATAGTTTCTTCCCTTTTGGCTTCTAGAGGCTCGATTACAAAATGAATCTTGTTTTTTATTCCAGTTATCTGACCTATAGTACGCAGGTGTGGCACTCCTAATACTGTTTCCTAACTGGCTGATTTGATGTCTTGAACTCCAGAGAATAATGATGGATGTTTGTGGCTGCTAATAATTGTTCATTTTAATTGCCGGTTACAGTTAGGGAATAATGCATGTCTCTCAAGTTTAGTCAGTTACATGATAAACACACAGAAAATGAAACAACAACCAACCAAAACAAATAAACTAACCGAATTCAGGCCCTCTGTGAGACCAGAGCGCACCAGAGATTGTAATTCATTTTGTTCTTCACTGGAGCAAATTTCCAGCAATTTCAGGATTAATCAAATTCTGTTGACAAAAATAGAGTCAACTCGAGGCTTATGGGGCCCATTGGCGGTTTCCATTTTGCACAGCTGGTAATCTAGCTCTGCCAAAGACAGATTATACACAATAAACATGTCTTTTAAGATTGTCACTGTGTCAGATTAGAGTCATGGGTTATACCCATTTCTGAGCCAAAATACATAAGAGACTATATTTTGGAGCAAACAAAGCTTGCCGTCTTTTCAGATCGTGTTACACAAAAGAGATCCTGGGATCAAGTTCACAGCATATGTTTTTTAGATGTGTAATTATAACTAAGACAGTTGGTCTCTCTCCCAGCAGCATCAACCCACAAACTGTGGGTTTGACTTAAAGTTTGTTATTTCCTCAGATAAAAATGCCAAAATTTCTGCATCGTGATTGCTGTAAAACGTCTCTTTTCTGCTGTGCAGTTAAGAAAAGACTGTTTGTCTCATTCTTGATGTGATAAATGCAAATTTTCCAGTTTGAAACACACATAAAGTCCTTATATGGAGGAAGAAGAGGTGAAGGTGGTATAAATCACTGTTTTTTTGCACTTGCTTAGTGTTTGGTGGTGACTAAACCTAACATTTTTGGGGTTATATGTCACACTTTCACAGTGTATCAGTACAATAAAGCACTTAAGATGGCCTTACCCAACCATGATAAGTCAGGAGTGAGACCAGGATTTGAGTCGCTGTAATTATTAGAGATTAGACACCTATTATGCTTGTTTTCACCTTCTTATTTTTATCGCCGGACTTGATGACTCATAGTTAACTTAATCCTCCATGTGAAAAAGTGTTTGCCCCCTTCCTGATTTCCTTTTTTTCCCCATGTTTGTCACACTTTTCAGAGCACTCTGAAATCTGTATAAGAAAAATTACCAGTACCGGGACGGTACGAGGGTTGCAGTTCGTCTGAAAAGCTGCAGTTGCACTTTGGCATCTTTTATACATCACCAGGCGCGCTGTCTGTCCCGTCTGTGAGCGCAGAACAACAACTCACAAAGCCGCAGCTCGGGGATGACGTCACACATGACTTCTGTAGGAAAACCTGGACATTTTCAATCTCGAAAATCCCCACGGACACCTCGGACAGAATGTGAAAAGTGGACATGTCCGGGGAAAAGAGGACAGTTGGTCAGCCTAAGGCGCACCGGATTATAAGGCGCATTAAGCAAAACAAAACAGTCTGATAAGTCAAACTTTACTTAACTCATTCTTCTTGCTTCCTCCACTTCCATACCATTGATTCATTTATTTTGAATTCTCTCGCAGCTGCTCTATTCCCATGTTGCTGCAGTATATTAATAACTAACCTCGTATTGTGGATGGATTATCTCAGTTGTTCTGTTGACTGAAGTTTGGTCCGTTTACAGCATCCTGTCATGCGGTTCCATCAGGAACCCTGCGTTAACTTCTATCAAGTGGAAAAAGTTAGCATTCATCCTCCAGCTTCACTGTGTTTATGTTATGCTAACATAGGTGTGTTGCTAGCGATCACGTAGCACATCATTATATACCAGCTAGCCCAACTTCAGTAACCCTACAAAAGTCACTGCTGTTTAGTTTTCTGTCTTCATTTATGTTGGAAGCGATGGCAGAGCTGTACGTTTTATTTTATTCAGAAATCTCTCCGTCAGAACATGGTATATCATGTTTAGGTGGAAACTAGCTAGCTAACTTCCTGCTAACTTCTAACTCAGTTAAATTAAATAAATTCTGTTTTCATGGATGCCTGGAAGTTAAACTTAGTTGTTACACCTGGTAAAGAAGCAACGCTGATCATTTTATCAAAGATGAAAGAATTTAGACAGATTTTAACTCTCAGTGATGTCGCAGTGTTCGTTTTGGGACCTGAAGCAGACTCCGCGAGGCTCATGACTATGGTAGCCGTAATGCTCCGACAATCCATCAAGTCGTACTAAAATATTTTTTGACAGATTTTTGAGGGCTGTGTACCACATAAAATTGGTTCGAGGTCAGAACCGGTAAGAACCATAATTCATACATAAGGCGTGCTAGATTATAAGGCGCACTGATAATTAAAGGACTTTAAGTGCGCCTTATAGCCCAAAAAATACGGTAGATTAAGCCGGTGTGATGTGATGTTTCTGGTCCTTGTATAGCATCAGGCTCACTGGAAACAGTATTTGTCTTTCATTTTCCTATGTTTGCAGATGTTTACTGGATCAGACTCAAAGCATTTTTAGAAATAGATGAAAGAGACAAAAAGATCTAACACACCTGTCTTATTCTGATCAATTCATGTGCTGACTGATGTTTAGATGCCATGAGGCAACAGTGTGCTGGAGGTGAGATAAGATTAAATACCTCATAGAGGAGTGTTTTATCCCATTTGGAATGAAAGCTGGTTTGTTATGATTGTGAGGATCACAGAGAAATCAGCTGAGTAGAGCTCCACAGAGGGTTTAACTAGCACTTGGACTGACCCCGTGGCTGTGATTAGCAGCCTTTTGGACAGTGTCCATTAGTTCAGTTTTATCTTTAGACCCACGCTATTAGTGATCTGGATAGCACCGTCTAGACAAATTGATGTGTGGCCGAAGGGAAGTAGACCAATGGGTTGCCTGCACTGATGATGTAATTTGTGGTTAATTTGCTGCTTAATCCTCACATTTACTACTAAGGGTGTATGACCAGAATTTACTCTACAGAAACTAAAGATGAATGAGAGAAAAAAAAAATCATAATAAATGAGTGATTACAAACTCTGTGGTACAAAAATGTTATTTCAAAAAATTTATTTAGATGGCAGGTGGAAAATATCTGTTTCAGTAGAAACTGAGAGTGCATTTAGTCCATAAGACATACAAAATAGTGTCAGAACTTCCTTTAAGATGTCCATGAGTATGGAAAGGGTATGGATCATATATCGTGGCGATCGTGGCTTAAGAGTTGGGAGTTCGCCTTGTAATCAGAAGGTTGCTGGTTCGAGCCCTGGCTTGGTCGTTGTGTCCTTGGGCAAGACACTTCACCCGTTGCCTACTGGTGGTGGTCAGAGGGCCTGGTGGCGCCAGTGTCCGGCAGCCTCGCCTCTGTCAGTGCGCCCCAGGGTGGTTGTGGCTACAATGTAGCTTGCCATCACCAGTGTGTGAATGTGTGTGTGAATGGGTGGATGACTGGTTGTGTAAAGCGCTTTGGGGTCCTTAGGGACTAGAAAAGTGCTATACAAATACAGGCCATTTACCATTATGGTCTTCAGAATTACCACATATTGACTGATTGGTCAACCTCAAGGGAGAAAGTGTTACACAGTGCTCTCTACTACCTTTGTCACCACACCAAATGAGGGAATATCTTTTAGAATATAGCCTTTGATCTTTCCAGTTTCCAGTTTTGAGGAGCACTGGAAACTTTTCTGCTTGCATATTATGGCCAACATCTTACTAAGAAACCATACATTAGTCTTCACCTTGCTTTTATAAAGCTGGGCTGAGGCATACAGGAGAACCAAATGTTGCATTCGACTAGCTGATGGATTCACACACTTGACTGTGATTGGTAAAGTTGTGTCTAAATAGAATACTGGCCAAACGCATTCTACTAGAACAAATGAAACACGACTTCTTAGATTTGTCTGGTTTCCAGGCTGCTGAACATCCTGAAAAATCTCAGACAAAGCAAACATTAATTACAGAGGATCTCGTGTCAGGTTTACCATGAACTTGAAATGTTTTGGTATCATTACAGGCGCGGTGACAGCTGCAGACACTGTTGTTCATTGTTTGCAGGATATAGAGGGGAAAATATTATGCAGTCAAGGTGATTTCATGTTCAATGACACAAGGTTGGATAGTGTATGTAGACAATTAAAAACTAATTAAAGAGAAGAGGGAAGGAGGGGGCACTGAATGGTGACCTTGTGTAGCAGTAGTATTTTGACATCTTATCCTCATCTCAGGCACAGAGCTCCAGCTTCTGTCTGCGAGGGGCAGCCAAAAAGAAAGTTGGCTTAGCTTGTTTCTTATGAGCTGAGGTCCTGCAGTAAGGCCCAGTAAGATAAATAAGGATTATTCTGAAACTATGAGTCATGCAAAGCTACTGTAGTGTAAAAATATCAAGCTTGAAATGAGTATAATTGGTCCAGTTTAAATCGTCAGGCATTTGCTGCATGAAATGTGACAATTGCAGTGTTTTAGGAAGATAAGAGAACAATTTAATGAACTTTGACAAAAGAAGTTCATGCTATTTGTTCCATATAATCTGTGTCCTGTTATAGATGTTTTTGATCTGTCATAGCTTGTGTAATTTCCATACTGCAAAATATTAAAGATTTTTCTCTGTCCTATATTAATTTAGGACATCAGATAGACCTTGATGAGGCCATCGCTGTAATGTGTTATGGACGATAGTGTAAATGATCCCATACATACTCAGTTACCAGTGAGGTGGTTTTACTCAGAAAAGGCTTCTCCTGCACTCACGGGCCCTTGCTGCTGTCCGTGTGTGTGTGTGTGTGTGTGTGTGTGTGTGTGTGTGTGTGTGTGTGTGTGTGTGTGCGTGTGTGTGTGTGTGTGTGAGTAACCTTGACAGAGTAAGCTAAGCTTCACTGAGTGCCTGCAAGCACTGAGCTATCTTTAGCTTTTTGTTGAGGCTTTTACCACTGGCCTCCTCTTCCCACTCTTCATCCTCCTCCTCCACTCCCTTCAGCCCACTCACTGTTGGCTGCACATGCAAAACATGCACACTAATACATGCTTGCACACAACCAACAGACCCACGCACTCACGCTACCATGCATATGCACGCGGCCAAACTGTTACTGGGCAGATTAGAGGAAGCAACCTACTTCTGGGTTGAAAACATGAAACTGATGTTTGTTTTTAGTGCACACTGGAAGGCTCAGTTTTGTTCCCAGAGCAGCACTGATTTCTGCCTGAAGGCAAGTTATAAGCCGCAGGCCTCTCAGGATTCACAGTTGTGTTCCTGCTGGTACAAAATCTATTAAATTCAGTCAGAAGTTCACTCAGAGACTGTAAACTATTAATAAATGAGTTTTGTGCTTGCAACAATTATCAGTTTCTTACAGCATATTGCATATTATGCCCATGAGTGCTGAATTGCTTCTGATAGTTAATGCAAATTTCACATTTCATTTGCTGCACATAGAATTTGAAGCAGATCTTGTAGATCAATAATTTTTATTGCAAAAGTATCTCCTTGTGGGGGGGAAAAGATAACAGAGTCAAATTTCTCTATGCAAAGTTCACAAATAGGTTGATCGATCACTAAGCATTAATAATGCTAATTTCTGTCATATTAAGGCTGAAGAACAGGCAATTAAGCATCAGCTTCGGGAGATGGGGATAAACTAATCCAATCAGAGATGATTGCACTTTGAGACCAGTCCCTTAAGCTTTGGGGTTTGTAATAATGCATATTTGCTTTCTCATGGTATATTTCATAAACTGAAAGTTGTATATCACTGTCCAATAACAGTAACATAACAGTAACGTGTCCCTATAATAGATACAAATACACAAATGTGTCGTTTTTATCTCATGGACCCCTCTTTTAAGTGAGTTCTCAATATTTTGGGGTGTTTAAAAAGATTAGTGAAGCTTTTTTGGCCAAAAGCAGGCTCTATAGAAGTCTATGAGAGAACAACCCTTCAAACCCTTTGGTTTCTTTGAACTGGTCTGAGTCTTAATGAATAAAACATGATATTCATTTTTTAAATTATGGTTCCCATCAGAATGAAAAAGGACAATAAATCAAGGTAAGCTTTAAGATGGGCCTACTTTGCTACCATATCAGCCTTTAGTGTCCCCTGGTTTCTCAGTCACATCTGCCCCTCATTCATCACATCCGATTTCAAAACAATGACAGCAATGACAAAAACGCTTAGGATCAAGATTTCACAACTGGACTTTACTGACTAGTGTGTGATGTAACTGCACCTGTTCATCTTTTATTTACAGTGTATGGGTGGCCACTTCCATCTGGCATATCACTTTTATCCCCTCTCTGGAGGGCACAGTGGACTTTGAAGGTGGTAACTGTGAAAGGTTAAACATCAGAATGGGGATGAACTAGCCTGCTGTGACACATGTGCTCATCCTTCATGTCCTGTTAGGGGGGTGGCTCATTTCGACTAATGTTTGAAACAAGCATGGGTGCCAAGGATATTTTATCTTATCCCTCATCATTTGCTGGAAAAAACTTTAAAAAGTGCATTTTAGATGATTTTTCAAGGTTGTCTGTTGAGAATGGCCACAGATAAAAAGTAAGTATGTCATATAAAAGGCTTAATTTTTACTTAACTTTTTATAGCAGGCTCTTCCTTGAAAAGTATTAGTTATATACTCACATATCTATATTATTGCTAATATATATTGTAATATATCTATATCACTAAAGCACTTCTGGATGGATGCAAACTGCATTTCGTTGCCCTGTACCTGTGCATGTGCAATGACAATAAAGTTGAATTCTATTCTATTCTATTCTATTATATGAGGGCTTATGTTGAATACTTACCTGATTCTGAGCATGTCAGGTAGCAGGCTCTATTTTTCCAGGAGTTAACCACATGATTACATGCAACGAACCCCATGACCTTACATTTAACACATTCAGCATTCAGGATATAAGCATAACTTTTCCTACATGCAAGGTCTTTTCCTAAACCTAACCAAGCAATTTTCAGTGCATCAACCTAATCCGCATGTAAAAATGAAAAGAAAAACAAATCAGCAAATCAAGCAAAGCAAAGTTTAAAGCCCAAAGCTCCAAACAGGTTTCTTGCCTGACAAATGATCCTTCTACTATAGATTGTGTAGATGTGCAGTAATGTTGTGTCAAAGTACAGTTGGCAAAGGACACAGACTGACAGAACAGCAGTATTGGATGCCCTTGGAGGCGTATTTCCATAAAATATAAAAAAAGACAATGTGTAGGATGACTTTTTTGACCTTTTTTCTAAGTATATATAAAATGAACTTAAATATTCATACCTTTCTGTGTTAGTATCATCAGAACACGTGCTTGTCATCAGCTGAACAAATACGCCTCTCTTTCAGGTCGTAAAAAACTACCTCGGAGCTACTCATGCATTTTTCAAGTCCATTTAATGCTGTTAGTGTGGGATTGGCTAATAATAGTCACTGTACACTGCAGAAAGCAAGTTATTGGTGTCCGTGTGCACCTGTTATTATATCCTTCCCTCCTCTCTCTCTTTCTGCATTGCAGAGTCTGTAACATATGCACTGTGTGTCATCTTGGGCCTGTGCACAGACCACCGGGCAACACATCGGGTAATGTGATACTCTGTTGTCCTGCTTCACCTTCTGAGCTGTTGTCCCATGACGCACACTGAGCAGTAAGCTTTTACACTGCAGCTGACACCAATGAGAAAGTATTGCTTTTGCCCTTTATGTCTTCTTCTGGGAAGAGAATACTAGATTTTTTATTTTTACAAGCCATCAATTTTTTCTGTTCTCTTGGTGAAATAACTACATTTATTCTCTCATTCTTAACAAACATGAAGATACCAAGTGTATTCTTCTGCAGATTTCCTGCTGTGGAGTCCCAGCATGTGTGCTTTAAAACACAGCTGGTGAATAATGAATGGAGTTGCAAATTGTGGCTTCTACTGCCTTAACATAACTGCTATATTCAAGTAAAGGCAAGTGGCATGCTGTAGTCCCAAATCCTCTGCATTTCCCTAAAATTGGAGTGTGCCCTTGACAGAATGACAGGGTATTTAGCCACATTCAGCTGGAGCCCAAGGCTTCCCCCCCCCTCCTTACTGTTGCGCTCTCAAAGTTTCCATTCAGGTTTAATAAGTTGCTAATGAAAGAGAGCCAGCGGAAGCTGTTTAAGTCAATCTCCTCCGCACAGTTACAGATCATTGGATGCTCCATTTAGGGTGATTTAGATGTATGCCATGGGACATATTCCAAAAAGCATTCACACAATGCCTTTCCATTTCCTTCTCCTTTTCTATTATAGTGATGGAAGCGGGGGTGTCTCAGGCAACAGACAAAGGGAAGCACAATGGTTATGTCCCCTTCCCCTCCTTGGGAAAATGGCATGATGGTTTCAAGAGTGCACCATACTCTCACTGGAAAATAAAGAAAAAAAGCTGCTGCTCAATTAAGTAAGAAAAAATGGTTGCACCACTATGTATTTAATCACATTGCACCATGTGAGGGAAAAAAACAACAACTGGGGGAAAGGGATAATGAAGGAAAGTGTGCAACCTCTCGGTTATTTCTCTCCTTTAATCAACAATGCATGGCTCAAAGAGATAAGGAAAGGTAGAATTGTGCCCGTTGTCTGATGCTAATGAGTTCCCAGGATGCACAACACATCGTGTCCTTTGCTTATTTACTGTCAGAGAAAGAGTTGGTGGACACACTATCCAGACTAAGATGGAATTATATGTGTCAGTCTAATATGTAAGCTCAGGTTAAGTAAAGTTGAAGTATGCTTTTCCTGCTTGGATTTCTCACACATAATTATTTGATCATTTGGCAGTACATGATGGTCTGCATATGCAGGGTGTTAACATCCATTAGCTCTCCTGTCTAGACAGGAATTAAGGCTATTTATGACCTGATGGTCTCCTTCCACTGTGAGTCCTGGCAACCCTCCCAGTTTTAGGCTTTTCTAAAATGATTTAAGTATCAGTGCGTGGTACCTGTGAACACAGGAGGGTCAGTGGACATTTTACTAAAACAACAGCTGTAACACCCAGGATATTGGATGTACAGCAACATTAAAGACTAGAGGCAGCTGAATTTTAGTAATGATTTAGAGGCAAAACAGTAAAAAGTTAGCAAAAATGTCCAGAGGTTTAGTCTCTCAACAGAAGCTTTTATTCATGATATGTATGAATCACATGGCAGAGAAAGTAGGCTACATTACAGTTACAGTCTACATCTTAGGAACAACGATAATGTTGCAAAGGATTAGCAACCTATCATATGATAAAAAACAAAACTGAGACCACAGCTAGCTACATTTGTCACGAGGTAAAAGTAATTTAGTATTTTTACTCATTGTGTTTTAATCAATCGATTTGTTGTTTTATACCTTACATGTTTTTAGTCCTACCTATGTCTCCCAGATGAACAAAATGAGTTACACCTGTGCAGTCACTGGGTTTCAAAGGGTAGACACAGTTCATGAAAAAGGAGAGATGGCAGAAAATAACTGAGCAGAGCGAGTTACAGCAAGGGATTGGATAGAAATTAATTTTATTCTGGACTAATGCTGGGAGGCCATGCAGTGCCTGGTTTAAGACCTTTGAGTGGATTGATGAAAGGGCACAGGCAGACATGGGGAGTATCTCAGGCACATATAGGGTTGCCATCTCTCCTGTTTTAGCCAGGACATAATGAGCAAAACTGGTTCATCCCTCATTCTACCTTAAATGTACTGTATAGTGACCGTTGCATGCGATGTCACATACATTGCATATTTCCACTATGCCCAGCTGGTTGTGCGTTGTGCTTCTATGTTGGACTTCCACCCAGCGTTTGAATACTTACCCTCCATTGTAACTAAAGCAAGATTGGTGCTTCTGCACAGGTCAATGTACAGTGGAGGTTCCCATACATTTTTTTTTTTTTAAGTCTAAATGAAGCATTAGCATTGTGTTGGAGGCAGGAGAAGCACTTGAGTCCCACAACAGTGCACCTTTTCTAAATATACATTTAAAGCTCTTTGTTCTTAAATACAAGTCCCTAGCCCAGGCTATCTTTTTTGATTTATTTTAAATAAGTGCACAATAGTGTCTGTGAACCATCTATGGCTAAGAAAACACCAGCAACAAGAAAAACGCTGCAAAAGAACACAAAAAACAACGGAAATACGAAAAAGCACAAGGGAAGTGTTTCTGGGGAGACAATAACCCAACGGACCAGTTGCAGGTATATACTGATGACGGATTTTTATGCTAATAGTTAGGCTAACACACTTACCTGTAATCTTTTCTTTCCTCACAAAACCAATAGATCCCCCACTTCTTTTAAGTGTCTCCCAGTGCAATTCTTAGCATATTTTGGTTCCTGCAACTGGTCCGTCGGGTTGTCTCCCCAGAAACACTTCCCTTGTGCTTTTGAAAATCAGTTTTTTCCTATTTCTGTCACAGGCTGGGTCTCCGACCCAGCACTCTGAGTTTTCTTTGTATTTTTTGGTATGTTATTAGTTTGTGTTATTTCCTATTTGCCTTTAGTTTAGGCAGTTATTGTTCCTGGGTTTTCTATGTTTTGGGGTTTTCTATTTATTTCATCACGTATTAGGTCTGTTAAGTTGTGTTGTCATTTCCTGTTTTATTCTGACAATGTCATGTGTTCTTTGTTCATTGTATTTAGCTTTCCTCTCCTGGTCCTGTCATTAGGTTTATGTCTGTCAGCTGTTTTCCCCCATGTGTCGCCACTTCCCCTGATCACCTCATGTCTGTATTTAAGCCTTTTGTTTTCTTCATGCCATTGTCAGTTCGTCTGTTTATCTCACCAGAGTTACAGTCATAGTCATAGTCTTAGCCTGTTTATTTTCCACCTCAGTCATAGTTATAGTTTTTGGTCTTAGTACCTTTAGTGTTTTGTTTCTTAGTGTTTTGCCAGCTTAGTGTTTTGTTTCTTAGTGTTTTGCCTGTTTGCTTTGGTCTCTTGGTTCATTTCCTGCCGTCATCGCAATAAAGGTTCACTTTTCTGTTAATCATTACTATTCCTCGTCATCATCTGCTTTTGGGTCCTGTTTCCGCACACATCGGCGCACCCCGCCGTGACAATTTCTGTTTTGTTTTTTCCTATTTCCGTTGTCGTTTTTTCTATTTTCGTTGTGTTTTGTGTGCTTTTGCAGCGTTTTTCTTATTGCTGGTGTTTTCTTAAGTTGCAGTCTGTTTGGCCTCTCAGGGCCACCATACAAAAAGTAGAAAATGTTTAACCCATTAGTTGGCACAAGAACTCACAGGCAGGAGGCTCGACTAGAAGATCAACAGGTTGGAAGTTTTACAAGTCAAGGATTCTCAATGAAGCATTATAAGAACTTAGTAAACCACTTTTCTTCCGTAAGAGTTCTACTTCAATTTTTCCCAAGTCCAAAGCAGGCAAGTTATTATCTAAACAGCTCATCATGTTTCTCATTTCAGTGGCACAGGTTATATATTTGTTATGCAGGGTTGCTTGTTTCAGTAGGTGGATAAAAAAAATCACAGACAAGGTAGGACAAAGGTGGACACAGCAGGTAGGGTGTAAATTCAAAGCTTGGCAAAAGGTAAACTTGCTCAGGTAAAGCCTCCAGAGCAAGTTTACAATGACTAGATCAACAATAGGGAAGGTGCACATAAATATAGCAGGTGAGTGATAATGAGACACAGGTGCACCAGCCGGAGCCTGGGGAAGTACTCTGGGAGGTCAGGAGGGCCAGAATAAATTGCCTTTTTATTGAACTTAAAATAGAAACAGGTCTGGCTTTGTCTGTAAAATCTTTAAATTTAAACCAAAAACTCTGTAACATAAAACTTTAGAGGGGTCTTTGTATAATGTGGTTATTACCTTTTTATCTTTATTATTGATATTAACAAAATAGAAGCCATTTTTCCTACCAACCTCAAGTCTTTGGTGCTAAGTCAGTTGCTTTTTCCAGTATTAAATGTGCCAGTTGTACCAATTTTCAGACTTTTAGTAAGAAAGTCAATTACCTTGATTTTTTTCTCTCTTGTCTTTTAACAGTACTATTAATAGAACCTCAATATGAGCAATAAATAAATATGAGCTAAAGAGTTAAATCAATCTTGTATTTTAGAGTCTTTGAAGCCATTATTTTCCCACTCTTCCAGTACATATCTAATACAAACTAGGGCCCCTCGGCTGAGGGGGAAAAATTGCAGGTCTGACCAGAAGATGAGCAAATGTGCCCCATCATTTTATGGCCAGCTGCTTTTTGTGCATTAGAAACAAATTTCATTCCCGTTTTATGCGTTGTGATTCAGTGACCACATCTTTGGTTGGCATATCAGCACTGATAGCTGGTTTATCCCATGTAGTTATGGCTAGTGGAAGACTGGGATTTTATTGCTGACCTCGACTGCATAGCCTTTACCCAACCATGAAGCAATGACCTGAGAGTCTGGCCAACTTGAGACCCTCAAATGGGGAAATCTTTGAAAGAATAACACACAAAAAAGTGACAAAAGGAAAGCTGTGATAGCTTGTGGAAGACCACAGCATGGTTGGGATGAACAAAAGGCCATGATGGGCGCCTCAAGCCCCAAATACCCGATCTGATGTGCATGGATTCACCCTCACAACTTTGGTCAAGATTCCTGGGTTCTTCTCATCACAATGCCTTTTTTCGCCCACTCTACACATAACTAGAATGTGTGATAGTATTAGTAGATTCTTACAAGTTTACACAATATAAACACATATATTTACACTTAATTTGGTTTGAAGATAGTCCTTTAATTGCAAAAACTGATTATGAAACAGGTAGGTGGTGGGGATAAGGACAAGGAGAGGAGGTGATAACAACAAGGACTAAAGGAAAGATGATTATCCTCCCGTCTCGCTTTCATTTCCTCCCTGTACATCTTCGTGTTTTTCTCCAGAGATGCGAGGAAGAGAAATGCTGCAAGGACAGAGGCTTGAGAAACAAACATGAAGGGCAGAAATCCTGACCAAACTATAAAACTTACAGTTTATGAAGAGTCCTCTTCCCACCATAGTTTGTATATTCCAGCTGTGTGCCACGCCTCTTTTATATGGTGAAGGTAAAAACACCACAGTAAAGTACACATGCTGCATTAAAAAAAAAAAAAACCAAAAGAGATTCAGCCCTTTCATTCCCACCAGTTAATGGCTGTGTACAGGCAGCAAAGACAACATTTACATGTGCCAGAAATTGCTGTATCCTCAAGTGTAGCCACTATAGCAAGCCTCCTCTCTCATCCAAGTGTATTTTAGGTTTTGAAACATCCTTCATGGATTTGCAGGTCAAGAGCAGGATGATAGAGGAGACAAGGAGGCAGAAATTTCATCCTAAAATAAGTTCTAGAAAAAGTGAATTTTGACCTGTTGATGATGTTTTGGCATTAAAGGAAAAATTAAGAGTTATTACAATTAAGGACATGAATTTCTCAGCCAGTTTTTGTACCAATCAATCAGATGGTTAAGTATTAAGGCTTTTTATTTTAAACCACAAATGCCAAACTCGTGTTTACGAGGTGGTCAGAGATTTGGGGCATCAAAGTCCCAAAACTAAATATTGCAAACAACGAAATAAAGCAAGCGGAGTCTGCAGTAGTGGACCCCACAGAAGAGCTGAACCCTGCAGAACAAGTACATAAGTGGACCCTGAGTTTAGACTGAGCAGTGCAGTCTCCTGATGGGAGATTACATTTTCTCCATATCTGAAATGCAGATAGATTTTGTTTGGGAGCAGGCATTTATAAAATTTTAAATATTATTAAATATTTTACTTGAAAAAGGAACAGGAGAAACAGACATACATAACCTACCAGTCCTTGGATTATAATCATGGTTTTTCATCACAAGCAGAGAGAGAGAGGAAGAAAAAAAGGTTTTATCAACCCAGTAGGTTCATTTTTGCTTTGCCATGAGTCCCACAGTTCACGTGTAGCTTCACTCCCACGTGCTCTGAACAAAAGCCCAAGCTGCTCCTGCATCACCGGGAGAGCCAACGTGGCATCGGGGTCCCCACACTTGATGGAGCTCTGATTTTGATCTCCCAGAGAGGACACACAGTCAACAAAGCCCACATGGGGAGAGATAGCACGACCTCAAAGATACAGTTTGTGTTTGTAGTGGAGTGAGTCATCCTTTCTGACACAGCTGTGGTTTTACAAAGTACAAGCTCCCTTTAATATGAGTTAGATGAGGTAAATTTCTTCCCTTGGTTGTTGTTTTTCAGATAAAAAATATAAAAGAGTTAACACTGTGGCAATATAATGTTTTATTTTTAAAACAGAAAGTCTGTCTGCTAGCTAAAGGTACCGAGTCATATATTTACCTGTTTGATAAATATGTCATAACTTTGTTTTCAGAGACAGCGAAACAAAGGACAAGTGAGGAGATTTTAAAAGGTAACAAATGCTCAGAAAGAGCTAAACATTAAGAAATTCAAACATTACATGTATTGGGTTCTCTGACAAGACCTGTACAGTGGGGCAAAAAAGTATTTAGTCAGCCACCGATTGTGCAAGTTCCCCCACTTAAAATGATGACAGAGGTCAGTAATTTGCACCAGAGGTACACTTCAACTGTGAGAGACAGAATGTGAAAAAAAAAATCCATGAATCCACATGGTAGGATTTGTAAAGAATTTATTCGTAAATCAGGGTGGAAAATAAGTATTTGGCCAATAACAAAAATACAACTCAATACTTTGTAACATAACCTTTGTTGGCAATAACAGAGGTCAAACGTTTACTATCGGTCTTTACCAGGTTTGCACACACAGTAGCTGGTATTTTGGCCTATTCCTCCATGCAGATCTTCTCGAGAGCAGTGATGTTTTGGGGCTGTCGCCGAGCAACACGGACTTTCAACTCCCGCCACAGATTTTCTATGGGGTTGAGGTCTGGAGACTGGCTAGGCCACTCCAGGACTTTCAAATGCTTCTTACGGAGCCACTCCTTTGTTGCCCGGGCGGTGTGTTTTGGATCATTGTCATGTTGGAAGACCCAGCCTCGTTTCATCTTCAAAGTTCTCACTGATGGAAGGAGGTTTTGGCTCAAAATCTCACGATACATGGCCCCATTCATTCTGTCCTTAACACGGATCAGTCGTCCTGTCCCCTTGGCAGAAAAACAGCCCCATAGCATGATGTTTCCACCCCCATGCTTCACAGTAGGTATGGTGTTCTTGGGATGCAACTCAGTATTCTTCTTCCTCCAAACACGACGAGTTGAGTTTATACCAAAAAGTTCTACTTTGGTTTCATCTGACCACATGACATTCTCCCAATCCTCTGCTGTATCATCCATGTGCTCTCTGGCAAACTTCAGACGGGCCTGGACATGCACTGGCTTCAGCAGCGGAACACATCTGGCACTGCGGGATTTGATTCCCTGCCGTTGTAGTGTGTTACTGATGGGGACCTTTGTTACTTTGGTCCCAGCTCTCTGCAGGTCATTCACCAGGTCCCCCCGTGTGGTTCTGGGATCTTTGCTCACCGTTCTCATGATCATTTTGACCCCACGGGATGAGATCTTGCGTGGAGCCCCAGATCGAGGGAGATTATCAGTGGTCTTGTATGTCTTCCATTTTCTGATGATTGCTCCCACAGTTGATTTTTTCACACCAAGCTGCTTGCCTATTGTAGATTCACTCTTCCCAGTCTGGTGCAGGTCTACAATACTTTTCCTGGTGTCCTTCGAAAGCTCTTTGGTCTTGGCCATGGCGGAGTTTGGAGTCTGACTGTTTGAGGCTGTGGACAGGTGTCTTTTATACAGATGATGAGTTCAAACAGGTGCCATTCATACAGGTAACGAGTGGGGGACAGAAAAGCTTCTTACAGAAGACATTACAGGTCTGTGAGAGCCAGAGATTTTCCTTGTTTGAGGTGACCAAATACTTATTTTCCACCCTGATTTACGAATAAATTCTTTACAAATCCTACCATGTGAATTCATGGATTTTTTTTTCACATTCTGTCTCTCACAGTTGAAGTGTACCTCTGGTGCAAATTACTGACCTCTGTCATCATTTTAAGTGGGGGAACTTGCACAATCGGTGGCTGACTAAATACTTTTTTGCCCCACTGTATATACTCACAGTACTGAGCAAGGAGACGCAGTTGAAGACAATTAGCGTGGGACACGCAATCACAAATGAGGGAAGATACAACACAGGCAGAAACAATCAAGGAATCAACTGAAAAACAACAGGAAGTACAGGGAACACACTAAGAAAGCAATAGCCAAAGTAAAACAGGAAGTGGAAG
Source organism: Mchenga conophoros (assembly GCF_057382185.1). Classification (NCBI taxonomy): domain Eukaryota; kingdom Metazoa; phylum Chordata; class Actinopteri; order Cichliformes; family Cichlidae; genus Mchenga; species Mchenga conophoros. The sequence goes on along the minus strand of NC_140533.1, from coordinate 25,338,400 downwards.
GTTTAACAAAGCCAGGCTTTCTTTGAATCAGCTGTTTTGATGAAATGTAAAGCCCCCAACCACAAAGGTATCACAACAGCAGTTATCGGATTTCTAAGCAGTCTGCTTCAGCCTCTGTGTGTGGTCATATAACTCTTCTTCTGCCTAAAATATGTAATTTAATGTGATTGTATGTAGTTTTCTATGATCCCTGAGTGACCCTTACTCCAAACATCAATGGTGCTGATGATAAAATTGCAATAAAAATCTATAAAGAACTTTAAAGAAAAAACGGTGGACAAAAGATTAATTATTAATTTTAGGATTTAACCCACCAAGTAGTAAAACTGTCTATATTTAAATGTTAGAGGTTACCAAACTGAGTAGCTAACATTGTCGTAAAAAAACATATTTATATATAGTTTTATTCTGGCTAGAAGCTGGAAAATAGTAACATCTGCTTATATATTGTAGACTGAGGTTGGTTAAATCCACAAAGGGCAGCAGCAGCACAGATCAGCTGCAGTAAATGCTGTTTGTTTGCACATCAAGCAGCTATAATCCAACACAATGATTCATGTGGAGTCGTGTTTCCATTGACCGGAGTGCTCTGTTTAACTTCTTTTAGCTCTGATGGAAATATCAGCTGTGCTATATTTACCAGCAGGTCTAAATGTGTTTATTTTCTGTCTGGTGTTGAGCCTTTAATACCTTTTTTCTGATACAGCCAAACTATGGGATCAATAATAGCTCTTATTATTATTCTAATTATTATTATTATTGTTGTTGTTATTACTATTAAGGGACAGTTAGGTTAATTCTGCCTTTCTGTATCCAGGACACTCGGGTAAAAGATTTTTTTTAAATCGAGAATCGGAGGTGGTAACCTTATAGAGGATCAAAACTCACTTTTTTCATGTGAATAGTTTTGATCTATTCCAGTTAGTATGATTATTCATAGAACAAAGTTATAAAAGGTGGAATTGCACTTTGATCACCCAGTCACTACTTGTTAGATCCAATGTACACCAGCTTCTTTGTACTATTTTTCCCCAAAAGCATCCACATGGCACAAGCAACTGTATTCACAAAAAACTGGTACATTACTGGCAAATTTCTTGTATTTTTGCAGCAGTTTTTCACAGCTCTCACTGCTCATCAGTCAGCTGCACTGAGTCACCACTTGGATCCCTGAGTACATATTTAATAGTGACAATTTTATATCCCTCTTCTCTCATATTAGATCATTCTATCACCCTAAATCAAGCCACAGAAATCCCATGTCAGCACATTCCCAGATCCACCCACTGCCAGCGCGACACAAACAGCCAGCTTTGAGCATCGCAGCAAGTTTGTTCCACAAGAGTCTGGGTTACAGCTCAGAGGTCTGTCTGCTCTTAAAAAGCAGGAACAGTCAGGATTAGCTAACTTTGTGTTTGGTGGCTGCTGGGTACTGTTCATGTACACCCCGCTAGCCGGCATGTGCCAGATGGGTCTTTGGATAATCCTAGTGTGGGATCAGGGGTAGACCCAGGGTGGCAGAGTGAGGAATCTAGACGGGATTAACTGCGGCCACATTAAGATAAAAGAAAATATATCTTAAAAGCTGCATTACTGAGCTGTAATCAAGTATGTGTAAAAACAATCAAAAACACAACAGCAGTGTGATTTGCCACATCTTCTTTTAATGAAACACTTCATGAGCCTGGAGAGCCTGTTCTTGAAAAGCAATTGACCTTGTGAGACTCTGTGTGGAGGCATGAAATCATCCATGAAGTCATTCTTATATCAGTCCTGCAGCTGAACAAGTTATAGAAAAGTTTGGCCATGAAGTTTAACTCGCAGTGAATACGAGGCCCATTATTTCCTCACGGCTCCCTTGAGCAATAAATCATCCTTTGCTCTGAGCCTGCTGGGAAACAAGAGCACATATAAGCATGAATAAATGCTCCCTGACCCCTGGTGTGATACTGCTTATTCACAATAAATTGATTTCTGTCCTTTTAGCTGATAGCAATGGAGGAATAAAAGCGATGATTTGAACCACATGTTTTCGTAGAGGCTCAGCTCGGAGATAAAAGTGATGCAGCACAAACACAGAACCCCCTCCCGTGGTCACATTGTCTTATTCACTACCAAGAAATATAGCCTTGATGTTAATTATTTCTTCATTTATAGCCCCAAGCGCAGAAGATTTCAGGCTTTACTTTCCTTTGCAATCCCATCGCGTCCATTCAGCCTACAGCCTTGACTCTAAAGGAGGCCAATGGCAGCTTTACGACCTTTCAGGAATAAAAGCTGAAGCAGCTAATCCAGCCCTCCCACAAACACTGTCTCATTTGAACCCTCAAAAGACCTTCACTCTGCACCGTGTCCCGTACAAACAACCAGCTCTCCCCTTCACCAGCCTCCCCCTGCAGCCCCAGCAATGTCATCAAGGTCGATCTCCTGGAAAGGCCTCTGTTGCAGTGAAATTTGAGATATTTTCAATAGTGATTGATATCAATACAGGCAAATACAGAGCAGAGGAGCGTGAAGAGGAAACAACACTGAGATTATTGAGAAATTTAAAACTGATGCTGAGTAAATTCAGATATATACAGAGAGAGAAAAGTTAGAAAAAAGGACCAGAGAAGAAAGCAACAGAGAAATAGACAGTACGAGGCGATGAGCTCAGGATTCCTCTATTGATCCGAGCTTCTTTTTCTAATCTCCCTGCCCCCTCGATAACCCCAGCTGGATTGGACATCCAGCCACAAAAAGCAATTTGACCCCCACCGCTGCCCTCTCGGGTCACCCTTTAGTGACTGCTGACTTTGGGTTGCCATGGTGAGAGAAAATTACGTCTATAGGGCCTGGTTGGACATGTTAAGAGCGTTGGATTTGTGCCCAGCACCCTGCTGCTTTTCATCAAAGGGGCTATAAAGAGACTGTAGCAGAGCATTACGTGTCTGTTGTTATTTATGGGGATGATTGTATTTTTTTTGCAAGTTTTATGACTGATGCTGTTGGCTGTTTACGTACATCCGCCAGTTTATATTTAGATGCTACGTATATTGACGTAAGACATAAAGCAAATAGTCTCCACCTAAAGGGTGTACTATGAAACAAAATGAATGGGTTAGCATGCTCAGCTTGAAGTCAGAGCTTTTGGTGTCGTGTTCTCTGTGCTCTGTCGATCACTGCGCTAACTCGTGCCGAACGAATAACTAGACTTTCTTCGCATTAGCTGGCTTGACAAAACCTAAAAGAGACAACAGCTATCACTTTGTTAACTCAGGCTTTCTTCTTCAAACTCTGAGGGTGCGTGCATGAAAAGGTAACATTTGAAACATTATTTGATTCTTCTTCTGTACAAAATGGATAAACTGAGCACCGCCTACTGATAAAGACTGATAAAGAACAAAAATATAACATTAAAATGCAACACTGTGGCTGCACAAATGGGTAATATTGCAGAAAATTGCTAATCTCGTGATTCAATCATCACAAGTGCGCTGAGCAGGAAAATAAATATATCAATTCAAATTCATATATTTCCCACTAAGTGTAATCTCAGTGCTGTTTTCTATTTCTAACATGACAGCTGCACATTAGAGCTCTGAAACTTTAAACTGCATACATTTAAACGTTAAATGTTACTCAGTATGTTAACGTCTTGTTATTAGCCTGATAAAGGAGACAAGGAAATCATTTTAGTTTGTTTTCAGAACAAAGTGAAATTAATTTTACCTTCCTACTGTAAAGATAGATGTTGCTGGTAAAAAAAAGAAAGGCTTTCAAATACATCTGATTATCTGCTCTGTGTTTTAGTGGCTGTAATTCCAGGAGTGCAAAAGAGTTTTTCTGCATCACCAACTAAATGCATGCAAATGCCAGTGAGTACGCCATGCAGTTTGTGCTGCTGTAACTTTAGAGCAGGTGTTCGTGCTGTTAGTAAGGCAAAGCTTAACAAGTTGCATATATGAAAAGATGTCTTCAGCAGATAATCTACTTAAAGCAAATAAAGGAAACTGTGAAAACTGGTGCTTCCACAATATTGTCATGTGGGTAACCATATGAGGGCCAATAAAAATATCGGGGTGGCACACGGTGTGCCACCAAGCTTCTGTTTCTGTCTATGTGTGTTTGAGGGCACCTGTGGGTACAGGGACACAGTGGACAGCAGGGGACAATAGGAAATCATGAGGGACATACAAAGTGACTTAGTTAATGTTTCAGCTGGATGTTTTCCTCTCTCTTCTGTTCACATTTATTAAAATTATTACCAACACAGTCTTGCCAGGGGGGCCACTGGGAGAGCCAGCACTGAAAGACACCTCCCCCTGACTGAGTTAGCAGGCCTTAATAATGCACCCCTCTGTTCCTCAGCTTTTTGATACACAGGAAAGATGAGCCAAATGCAGACGCCACAGACAGGTTAACTAAGAGAAGTCGAGTTTTATTAAAACCTGTTAAGAGCTTATGTAAAAAGAAATTGCTAGAAAAACCAGTATCTAAAAAAGCACAAGGTCAAACTGAAGTCAAAATGAACTGATAACTGACAAGAGAAGACTAAAAGGACTGATTGGACACAAGTGAGATTAATGAGGGCAGAGAAGCAAAGGATGTAAAAAGACTGAAGATGGAAAACTCCCAAAACAATGAACTCTTCAAAAGAGCTGATGAAAGAAAAACAAAGGGCACGTAAAGATAATAATACCATATATAAATAACTAAAAAAGGACATGTTCACTGATGCTCTTAGCAGCTCCCATGGATTGAATCCACATGATTACTATCAAGCCTCTAATTTTAGTTTTACTAGTTAGTGGGACATGAGCATAAGACAAATTCAGCTAAATCTGCTGTATAGTTTTGGAGACTTTCCCCTCAATAAGATTTAAAAAGCCTGTATGTCCATATGCCTGTAGTTTTTAACAAGTTTTACAACATTGTCTAAACAATCTGAGACCCAGCAACAGCTTTGTTTGATATAATTTCATTTTAATTTAGCAGAAATTCATTCAAACTTCTGTAGACCATTACATCAATCCACAGTTGTAATAACTGAGGATATTCATCAAATATGTCAGCATAGTCATCTATCTGTTCACTGCGCTGCTGTGCCAGTCCTCACTCATAGACCCAATATATTCTGGCTTATATTTTTAAGACTGTGCCTCCTTGCAGTCATTGCATTGTGAATTTTAAGGAGAACAGGAAAAAAAATTTATTTGTAGCTTTGCTTATTGTTTTCAAAGCCCAGTGGTGTGCCTGTCTCTGATTTATGTCACACCGTTCCAGGGATACACCTGCCTATGTGAGATTAAGCCCTGACACATAATCCCCAGGCTTCCCTCTCTTGTGTGTTTCTTGTCAGCCACCAGGATGCCCTAGAAAGGAGGAGGCAAGGCAGAGAGTAACAAGGAGTCTGCACAGCATGTGACAGAAACATGCAAGAGAAAACCACTGTGCAACAAAGACAATGCACATGCAGCTCCCTTGGGTTTTTCCACCGCTGGATGGAAGTCATTAGGTGTGCGGGAGACTGAGGGCACGACAGCATTGTGCCTTACTGGCGTCATAGTTGTCTTCTGTTTTTCCTCTTCTTTGTTCAGCTGGTCCCTTTAGCAATCGCCACAGTGGACTGTCATCCTTCACCTCACGTTACCCCTAGCGTCCTCTGTCACACCAGTCCTCTGCATGTCCTCCTTCACTACATTTCCAAACCATCTCCAAACCACACATCACAGCAGGTGTCATTGCGATCTTGTAAACCTTCTATTTCACTGCTATCCTTCTGTCACAAATCACCACTGACACTTATCTCCGCCCACTTCTCCCTGACTGAGCTCCCTTCTTCACTTCTTTTGTGCACTGTCCGGTATTTAAGCTCATCTCCCTTCACCAGCTCTACTCACATAAATCACTGTTACGCTCGTCTCCCTTTCATTCACACACATTATGTATTCTGTCTTGTTTCTACTCACTTTCATTTCTCTTCTCTCCCATGTATACCTCCACCTCTCCAGGCTCTCTTCCACCTGCTCCCTACTCTCACTACAGATGTCATCTGAAAACATCATAGTCCATGGAGACTCCTGCCTGACATAATCTGTCAACCTGTCTAACACCACAGCAAACAAGAAGGGGCTCAGAGACCATCCCTGATGTAATCTTACCCCGACCTTGAATCCATCTGTCACTCCCACTGCACACCTTACCACTGTCTTGCAATCCTACATGACCCTCACATACTGCTCTGCCAATCCTGATTTTCTCGTGCAGTACCACAGGTCCACATATGCTTTCTCTAGATCCGCAAAAACAGCAACTCCGTACGACCTTCTCTATACTTCTCCATCTGCTCTTTTATGGCATGAAGCCATACTGCTGCCTACTGATTGTCACCTGTCTTCTTAACCTAGCTTCAACAACAGTTTCCCATCGCCTCATTGTATGGCTTATCTGAGGAGATAAGCTCAGCCACATACTGTTTGTTTTTCATTGGCTGACTGATGTCTCCAAATGCCCAGAATGTGTCTCAGCTGTTGAAAACACCGCATTATGATGCAAATTTATTCAGCGACCAGCTGCTGTATCAGGATGATGCTGCAACACATCCTTGAAACTTTTAATGAGCTCACCGTTTTGAATAATAGGGACGGTGAGGTCACACAAGTCAAGATGCGCACGGGTGCTCGTGTGGGTGCGCGGGTTTCTTGTCATAATGGACATGCACGTGCTTAAGTGCACGCAAGTGCAGCTTGACATTGAGCGTTTAAGAACACTCAGCGGGTCGGCACGCGAATAGGTAACAAGTCATTATCTCATCATGTCAGGCAAGACAAATACAGGCCAGGAGCACACCCACGCGTAGCTGAATGGCAACTTAAGAGAGGATTAACACCAAGTGGGAAAATGAAGCCGACTCTGAAGTGCCAAAAACTTTTTTCCACTACTGGCCACCAAAGGCTAGCTGCAAATGTGAGTCAAACCCTGTAGACTCACTAGCTAAAGAGGCCTGCAATAGAACATTATAAAGTATGTTAACAGCTTGTATAAGGTATGTTTTTGGATAATGACTGATAGCTTTTTTCTAACTCATCCACCTGAACACTAGAGTTATTAGCACGACTGCTTTAATTGGCAGGTGTCCTGACACAGGCAGATGGAGCCAATCAGGGTCTGTTAGGCCTTCCTTCCACTACTTTGAGATATTAAACTGAACGTCTTCACTGCATTTTTGCTGTTGGTGCCTTATGGGGCATTTTTAATAGATTATCTGACAAATAATATGGAATACTGTGTGATTAAAAATCATCCACATTAGCTGGAAACTTAGCACTCCACCCTCTCATATAAATCTTTCGGATCGGTGACAGTGGCCAAAATGGTGATGCTGAGGTTTCAGCATACGGAGTCTAGAAAGCAGCGGGTGACATCATAATGGTAACACCTATCTTTTATATACAGTGTGTGATCAGAGCTAGTATTAAGTACAATGGAACATTTCTGATATTTGCTACAGTAACGATGAACTGTTAGATGACACATCAGAAACAGAGTGCAAAAACTCTTAAAATGCCAGTATAGTGAAATTTAAATAAAAGAAAAGGTCTCTGTGTTTTTCTTATTTATCTCCTGGATTTATGAAAACAGGTTTCTCATATTTTTGACAGCAAGAGACAAGAAGCTCACGTATCCTTTGACTCGATTCAAGATGCCAGATATTTTTTGCCATTCTTTGAAATGCATTTTTATCAGTGGTATTATTTATTTTATTTCATCCCAGGGTCACTAAACACATAAATGTGAGACTAACATTAAAATAAGTAGTAAGACGAGATGGCTACAGTCCAGTTGACTTCCAGCAAGAGTGCAACAGAGCATCTGCTGTACAGATGGCCTCAGGTGATCCAGCCCCACATGACCACAAAATCAACAGCACAACTCAACCAGCTCACCTCTGAGCCGTCTCACCACTAATTGATGCAATTAAACTGTCAGCAGTAGGTGGAAATCCAACTAAACGGATTGTTTGGTCTTGTGTGGGGGAGGGGAAGAGGAGGAGATCCTCCCCCCTATTTTGGTAAGAGCACTAAAATGGTATCATCTGTTAAGGTAGCAAATATTTGATGTAAAGAAATACTAACTAAAGCTTGTTTGATACTAGATTTCGGGGGACTAATGCAGATTTTTGGCAAATTAATTATTCTGGCATCAATATGCATTGGTTGATGTATTTTCTCTTTTGTGTGTGTCAACAAAGGAAATTTAATATTCACTGTCTTTCAGCTCCGTCTGCCAAGTCCTGGGGGAAATATGTTTCTTTAGGTGCTTAGTGCTGTTTGGTGCTCAGCAGGTAGCAGAGGCATATTAAGATATCACAGGCCCCGGGGCCACAACTTTATCAAGGCTTCCCAGCCTCTTTCCCAAACACTTCTCAAGTGTTTCCCAAGTTGCGCAAACATCAGCAGGACTTATTTTTCATACATACAAATCCATCAACAGTCAGTCATGGCTGCAGTTTAATTATAGTTAACAAAGCATGCTTGTCTGTCCAGTCACGCCAAATAGTGATTAATGATGGATAACTATGCCAAATCTGCTGTCTGTATTGCTGTCCATGAATAATATTAGTTTATCTAATTATCAGTTACAATAAAATGTGTTTTCACCGAGTGTTTTTCAAGGTTACCTGCAATATTTTGATTTGATCACTGAATCCACTTGGACATTAAAGTCACGGCTACAGATGATGTTCAAATATCACTGTAGAAGTGGCCAGAAAATCTCAATATTGAGGTGAATTTAGAGCTGAGAGATTATGCGTGCCATGTAATCCAAAAGGTTTAACTCATTCCTATCAACTACCTTCAAAATACAAAGATAGCAATGTATGTTCTGTACAGTGCTAGGTTTATTAAGTCTTCAGTTTACAAAAAAATTACAATTTGTAAAAACAGTATAATTATACAGTGGTAGCTAAATTTGTATATATATGTGTCTATGAAGGGAATGCACTTAGGATCTGTTAGGAATTAAACTAAATATCATTGGTGCTAAGTGAGCGCTGGACGCTGTTCATTTACAAAAAAGAAAAAGGAGCCTCTGTCCAGTACGAATACATATACACTGAATAAATATTTTGAAAAAAGATCAGTACATTGTGGAAGAAAAACAGCAATTTAGTGGTACAGAATCTGTGCAAGCCTTTCGAGGAATATAAGAACGTCATTTTAAGTAAATCTTCTTCATCAAATGGGAATGTGGCCCTCTGTGAGTCCTAAAGTGAGCAGGCAAGTGTCTTCTCAGAAATCTTCTTTAAAACAAGTGTAGAAAAGCACTTAGTGAGGACTAACTGCTTCAAGGTTTCCTTAAATCTATAAGCTGTCTAAGGACAGCTGCAAAACAAAAACAATGTCAATACCGTTTCAGTTATTATGAGCAAATCCATTTCTCCGGACCCTCAGGCCGTGTGTAATTGTTGTTTTGTTGGCACAAATTGCTTTCCCATTAAAGAGGACCATTAAGCCTGGAAGCATCTGAGCAGTGTATAAATCTCTGGTGTATAAAGGCCACAGTGTGAACCGGTAGTTCATCTCTTCCTGTTCCTGTTGTGCTTCACCATCTTCTTCCTCTTCAGGATCATCTCATAGAGTTTCTCCAAGCCCAGCTGGAGCCCCTGACCGTCCACAGCGCTGCAGCTCTGCACGTGATACAGCGTGTACATGCTCAGTTCATGAACAGAGAGCAGCTTCTCCACCTCGCTCACAGACAAGGCCGAGTCCAGGTCCTGTTTGTTGGCGAGAATTAGCACCGGGACTCCCTGATTCTCTGACGTGCGGGTGATCTTATGGAGCTCCACTTTGGCCTCCTCCGTTCGCTCCACCTCGGTGGAGTCCACCACAAACACCATCCCGTCTGTCCTGCGAGTGTAGGACTTCCAGAGCGGACGCAGCTTGTCCTGCCCACCCACATCCCAAATCTGGAAGTTTATTCCACGAGATGCCCCAACTGCCACTTTGATCTTCTCTGTGTTGAAGCCCTTGGTTGGGATTGTTTTGACAAACTCCTTGAGTTTGAGCCTGTAGAGCAGAGAGGTTTTTCCGGCCGAATCGAGGCCAATGACGACCACGTGTAGGCACTGGAAGCTTGGCAGGAACGGCGTGCTGGGAGCGATATCAGTCAGCTGGTTCCCCATGACTCCAGCCAGCAATTCACACCTACTTAGGTGAGGTGAAAGATTCCTGTTTTAATCCGTTCTCAGTGGATTGGCATTTGGTCCCTGTCCAAGATCAGATGGTGCTTGAGGCCTTATCAAAACACACACACACAGGCTGGGTTAACATTTAATTAAAAGACAATGGGTGTTTAAGGAATGTTTGCAAACCAAGCTGCACTTAAAATGTTTCGCTACTACCGAGATGCTTACTTTACAATAGCAGTGTGTGTGTCTTCGAAATTTTAGATTTCAAACTATAAATGTGCCACATTACAGAGCTAAACATCAGTTAACTGGTGTCTGAGGTAATGTAGTTTCTTATTTGCTAAGGGTTAATCCTCTTAAGATTGTTAAACCTGAAGGGCTTTTCCTGGGCCAGATTGATTTGAATGCAGCCGATGGATAACATGTATTCAGGGGGTCTCTCTGCTGACTGCCTATAAGGACTGCTTCAGCTGCACTAATCCGGTTGTTGTTGACATCCTGATACCCATCAAACAGCTGCTGTTTGGACTAAATAAAACCATTACATGTTTACAAGGGCAGGTTTTATCTTGTTTTTTTGTTTTTATTTTTTACTTTGACCTCCCCCCCCAAAAAAAATAATAATAATAATACAGTGTGCAAAGACTTTCTGTACTCAGCTTGCACAAGCATTGCCCTGTCATGTTTATTGACAGATGTTTTTATAACCTCGTTGTATGACTGTGTGTATATATGTGTGTCTGTGTGTGTGTATGAGGAATAATCCACCTTTTTCTCCAGTTTTCTCCCTCTCCTGCATGAAATCTCACTATCTACCTCATGTGACGACGTGTTTATCCTGATCGATATACCGCAAATAAATTTAAGAACTTCAACATCGTCTACCTATTGAGCTTGTAGGAATCCTGATATATTGGATTGATTGGATAGGATAGGAAAATAAAACATGCATGCAGTTTGCAGAGCCTGCACGAATCCCAGCATTGAAAACCGAGCCTGACCTCTCCTCTGCATATTTAAAAACCTTCCTACCTTTTTAGATGTTCGGTGAAATCATCATCCACAAGCGATAAACACGGCCATAGTTCACAACAAGCGATCTTCGTGTTCTCCTCCAGCAGCACTGAGAAGCTCCGGAGAGACTCGAGCGCACGGCACCTTAAGCCCGGTGACGTCACGGCCACCTGGAGGGTTGCTGCTCCGCGCCCCCTGCTGGTGCAGCAGTGAATTGCGTGCATTCGGGGTGTCATGACCAGCAAACACTGATGCATAATAACGTGCATATAAAAATTATTACAGTAAAACACCCCCCAGTGTTACTCTTTCTTCAAGTGTGAGCAAGTGAAAATGCATTCATAAAACATCTACACAAGAAGAACAAGTGTAATTTCAAATATAGTGAGTTTGACCACGTTCCTTTAGTCTTAAGAGGTTGTGAACATAGAGTGAATAAAATTCAATTCCTGGGTGTTATAACAGATGACAAAGTTTGCTGTAAATCTCACATTAAACATAACCAAAACATTTGAAATGGTCATTTGTGTGTCTGCAAAAAGTCTTGCATATGCTTTTCAGAATTTGTGGGCATGCATTTTACATGTATTATATGTTTTTTAATCTACCTGCCTCTTGTTAATGGGTCTCATTTGACAAAAAGAGGTCAGTGGAACAACCTGGTTAAATTAATGATTTCAAACAACTTGCTAGTTAACTAGCTCGAGAAATATCTTCACATGTATTGGTCTGATCCCCACCCCAGTAACAGCAGTACTGTTACAAAATACAATTGAGTATTTATTGGTTTTACTGGAATTTTCACACTTGCAGTGGTTCAGGTTAGACCATTAACTTACAGAGACTCCAGAGTGCCATAATATTTGCATGTCATACTACTGCGTGAAGTGTGTGCCCATAGAGTATCACTCTGCAATGATACTTTGGGTCCACCTTGTGTAGAGTCAATGACAGAGCAGGAGAAAAATATTGGTGACTTACTGTAGGTAGGGCGGACACTGGGTTTGGAAAGTGAAAAAAACATATATTTTTATTGTACATATTTAGACAATTTATACTTTTTAATTAACTCTAGTTAAAAACATGACAAAAAGCATACTCACTAAAACCAAAAGGATTCGGAGAACAGCAGATGAAATAACAATGATGGGTAAATAACTAAGTACGCCCTGTGATACAGTAGCTTGGACACATGACCCCGCATTTGACTCTAGAATATGTTGGTATACAGAGAAGTTCATGGTGGACTCACTGATGGTGCTCAGGTCCAATGGCTCCAAAACAAACCCAAGACATAACCCCTCCACCACCGTGCTGACAGTGGGTATGAGATCTTTGTGCCGATGTGCTGTGTTTGGTTTTGGTTCAACTCTGCACTCTGAATTGTAACCAAACATCTCCACTTCGGTCTCGTCTGTAAAAAGCACATTGTTCCTGAAGTCTTGTGGTTTTCTTCAAATGTAACTTTGCAAACCTAAGCTGTGCTGCAGTGTTGTTTTTTAAATCGATTTCTTCTAGAAACCCTTCCAGACCGGTCATACTTAATAAGTATGTCTCTAATTTTACTATCATACTTTTAACATGTTAACTGAGCCCTGCTGAGTCTGGGATGTAGCTCTTGGCACTTTTGCAGTTTCTCTGAATGCTGCGCGGTCTGAGCTTGGGATTAATTTGCTGGGATGTCCAGTCCTAGAAATATTGTCAGTTGTCCACAGTGTTTTCCACTTATGAATAATCTTTCTCACTATAGAATGATGGACTGACCTTATAATTCTCTCCAGGTTTGTAGGCAGCAACAATTGTCTTTCCTTAGTGCCATTGTGATAACACACACCTGATTGCTTCAGACCAGAAAACAGCCAAAACGTCTTCTTTTATAAAGCTGGTCACACTTGCTGATGATCAGTTAATCAAATGCATTTGATTAGCAGCACCCAGCTGCTACTGCTTCCCTCTCAGTTCCTATCAAAGCAGTAAAGGTTTCACAGGACTGCACAGATCCATGTGACTGTCACATGACTGTCCAAGGACTATCACACAAGACCTTAAAACGAGATTGTAACTTTGGTTTATGCTTCTAAGTTTAGAAATTAAACATTATACCTGCATATTTTTCTGTATTAAAATTTTTAAGTTAGCGATATAAATATGCACTATAGTGTGACAATGGAAAGCTGACCTCAAGACAACCTGCTCACACCCTAGTGTTTAAAATATCATGAAGAAGCAATGAATGAGGGAAAAATGAAAACATATAATATGTAACATTAACCTTTACAGTTTAATAAAGTGCAAATGACCAACAATAAGGAGATCTATGGTCAACACAGTAGTACACACGTGGTCGCGTGCACACACACAAATTTAAAGACAATTTAAAATTGGTATGACTTCAAAATCATTTTTACATTTCACAAATTGTGCATTTTACACATATGCATGTTTGAAGCGTCAATATTTTTACATTATAACACTGTAGTGATTAATTTAAAGTCTTATTATGTGTTAAAACAACAGAGAGCAGTTATCGTGTATAAACTGCAGATTCAGTACACTGAAGTCATATTCTCACAGGATGTGGAATTGTTGAATTGGTGCCACAGTCAATATACTCAAAGGTCTCCACGGACAGCTGCTCCGTGTGCGAGAGATACGAAATATTCATTGTCATTCTGAAAAAAGAAAAAAACATCTTTGTTACATTTTCATATTTCACGTCTGTGCTAATTTTTTTTGACTTCGTTATAATTCTGGGTTTATTGATGGGCGTTCCCTTCAACTCTAGGAGCATTTTAGTGTCTTTTAGCTGTTACATCCAAACTGATTCTCTCATTGGCTTTGTTTTCAGCCACATCAGCCAAAAGAGCTGCAATAAACCCGCTGTGCTCTGCGTAGCCAGCAATAAACAGCTGACAGACAAAGCTAGTAACCAGCTCGTGAGTCTTTCCAAACAAATCAAACAGATCTAAGATGAAATAAAACCCCACATGACCATCCTTTTTTTTTTTTTTTTTTTTTTTTTAAGTTAACATGTTCTTTATTTCTTTTTTTTCTTTTTTTTTAAATCCCACCTGACCATCCTAAGAATCAGCTGATTCTTTTTCTAGGGCACAAACTTTGGCATGCCTTCATTAAAATACCAAAATCCAGAGTGTCAAAATAGGACTATATAAGAAATTATTTTTGCACAGAAGGATCCAAAATGAAGATAAAAGGAAGAGTTTTCATTTTCTGCAGCTTGTTTTGAACAGCCACCCATCCCGTACAGTGACATGATCCTTTGCATTCACTTTTCAAAGGTTTCTGCAGTGAATTATCAGAAAACAGATAAATCACCCAGATTACCAATGCTTTTTGTCTGTTTCTGTACATCACAGACATTAAGTTGGTGCAGTTTTGCTGTTGAAACTGCGATATATCGCACGTTACTGATGCTCAAATGCTGAGCAAAAATGTGATTCCTGTGGATAGCTCTCGTTCTTATGAAGTGGTGAGGACTGAAAAATGCTCGAAAATACACTCATCAGCCACTTTTTAAGTACAAATGTTCAACTGCTCTTTGACCCAATATCACAGCAGCATTTAAGCATGTGAACATGGTTAAGATGACCTGCTGAAGTACACACTGAGCATCAGAATATAGAAGAAAGCTGCTTTAAGATGCTCCCTTATTCACAAGGCTTCTCACAGCAGGTAGCTCCATATGTTTTAAGTTGGCAGATTTCTTTTTTATGCCAAATCTCCCCAAAGGGATTTCTGTCTGGATCCATCCTGACTTATATCAACACAGTGGTGTAGAGGATGGTTTCTTGTTATACTTTGGGCCCCTTGGTAACAATCGAGCACCATTTAAATGCCTACATGAATATTGTTGCTGACCATGACCATGACTGTGACGAATGCTGTTTGGTTCCTTTTTTTAAGCAACTTAAAAACAACATGTACATGTAGTCAGTACAATCTATTTGAACTTTATTCTGTCCATCTATTTATGAAACTCAGGGTAGTACGCGAGGGGGCTGGAGCCCACCCCAGAATATCATAAGGTACACATCTGGACAATTCACCATTTTCTCACACAGCTAACAGACAAGCGCACAACCATTCACACCCACCGCCAGTTTCAAATCATAAATTAACCTAAACCCACGAATCTCCCCACACAGAAAGGTCCTGGTTAGCCGGTAGATTCAAACATAGGACATTCTTGCCACCACACCACTGTGCTACCTGTCTCTTAATTAGTCCAGTTAGCATCAAAGTTCTGAGCCACTGAAATCACTGAATGAGCACATTTCTCTCGAACGCATTTAAGGTAAAAAGCAGCTCCTCAATAGCAGCACTGTGACTGTCCTGTGGTTTAATTCCAAGTTCACTGAATTTCAAAGGAAAAACTGGACTTCCAGGAAGACCTTTCATGTCCTTCAGATTAAAAGATTCGACTTTGGCTTTGTGAAGAAAAATAATTTTGTGGTTGTGGTTTTTGTGCACAGCGGAAAAGTGAAGCTTTTAACATTGTGGGTTTAAAAAACTCAAAAGTGTCTCTGCCTCTTCCGCTGACAGAGGTTGACACTTACTGAAGCTCCAGAAATAAGGTGTGAATCTTGATGCTGCTTGACTTGCAGTAAGAGCTGAAAGACATGAACAAGTTGTGCTGAAGTCAGACATTTAAACAACAACAATGGACTCTAATAGTTTTTATCTTGAGATGTTTTTTGATGTTATGTGCTGAGAACAAAGATTTCTTTCTTACGCTATGCCTTCATCTTTAATATCCAGGCCAACTGAAATTACATTCTGTAAATTATATCAGAGGACACAGAGATAAGATGTTAAACACATGATAAATGCTGGATATCAACAGGACCTGTTATCCAGTCTGAAGCTTACAGATTTCAGTGATCTGGGCTCGATTGCGGTCATATTAGTGATCTTGTTCTTTCCCATGACTGTTTGACCAACCACAGCCTGAATGCTGAAGTCGACAATCTGAACTGAATAGTAGTTAGTGTTGGTGATGTTGATGAGATTCTGCAAAAGGAAAAAAATCCACAAGTCAAGTGCAACCGACACACCTGTGCATTATTAAAAAGTGTCTGGGAATTTTAAGTGCCCCACCATCTAAGTGGGGCAGTGACCTACTGTACCATCTGTCATGTGAATGCAACGCAAGTGCTTCTTTGTGGATAGTGTTTTGATAGAGGCAATAAAAAATGTGGTTGTAAAAATATGGCTTAACTCGTTTACAACTATGTATGAGGGACCTCCACTTGTTAACACACACTAGTTATGTTATGCTGCTTGTTTCCAACTAATTCTACATATTTTTATATAGAATCGGTCACCAAGAATTCAGAAATATTAATCCCAACTTCAAAACTGTCAGTCCCATTTTCTAATGTCCATTTTCAGAGATTAAAAAAAAGCATGCTTAGAGCCAATCAGGTTTTAGCATAGCTCCTGTAGCCATAGTCTAATGCAACCGATGGTGCAACAGCTATAATGGGAAGCAACGTCTGCAGGACATACATGAGTCATCAGTTAGAACTTGACGTTCATGTTATTTTAAAACATGTTACAAAGGTGAGTCATTTTCAGATATTTATTGACTCTCAAAATCCAGTTGCCTAATGTTTATCATGGCAGAAGGTTCAGAGGTCACCTCCTTCCTTTGTCCACAGATTTGCAGAGATGTGGGTAAAAGAGGGCAGAGACACTGCATGACAAATCCACAGTAATAGGAGGAAGTCTGTCATCAAAGCAGACAAGCATATATATACTGTAGTTTACTAGTTACACTTAATTAAGCTGGGCAGATATTCACAAACCCCAACTTACATTTTCTATTCAGTTCATTGAGGTTTGAAGGCATTTGTTTATGCTCAGCTCTCTTAAGCTCCTCCCACAACATTTCAGTCAGGTTGAGGACTTTGACTAGGCCACTGCGACACCTAAATGTTTTCTTTTTCATCTATTCTGCTGTAGATCTGCTGGTGTGTTTGGGATCATTGTCTTGTTGTGCGACTGAATTTGGCCCAAGTTGTGCATCTAGCAAAAGGACATTGTTCTAGGAGTCTTAAATCTTAACTCAAGACATGTTGCCATGTTCTGGTCACAGAGAATAGGTTTTCTCCTGGGAACAACTCATATTTTTCTAATTTACTGTCATGAACTTTAATATTTAACATGCTAACTGCAGTCTATAGAGTCTGAGATTTAGCTCTTGGATTTTTTTGGCAATTCCTGTTAGCATTGCATAGTCAAATGTGATGAATTTGCTGGGAAATAAACTTCTGGAATGATTGTAGATTGTAGCACTGCTCCAGGGCTGCAAACTGCCAAAACTGCACAGTGTCCTGTGAAAACATTGTTTTTTCACATGCCCATATTTAAAATTTAACTAAACTGACTTTGTGGTATCTCAAAAACAGTGATCAAGCCAGTCATCATTTGAATTATCGGACTATCTCTGATTAGCCTCACAACTGGGATGCTAATGCCCACCTAGAAACATTAAGTGCTGCCCAGATGTTTGGCTGCATACAGTGTTTTTTGGTTACTGTAACACCAAAACTACTGATGAGCAGAGTGATTTTCAAATTACTTACTGTGACGTCCATTTTAACTTCATCTGGGATGAAGTATACTGTGACTGATTGTACAGACACTGGGGTGAGGGTGACACTCCGTGGGAAGAGGAAAAAGAGGATCAGACAGCAAATAAGGAGACACAGGCCCATGGAGATGCAGACATGCAGCTTCCTGAAACAGGGATATGCAAAATTACATTTTAAATAGAGCAACAGTGCAAACCATAAACACAAAAATATTTCTAACTCGCTTGTTCAAAACTGTAAAAGCACCCCTCACACACACACATTCATGTACTGCTATACTCCTTACGTGCGTCTGGGTTTCAGCCTTACATCATTACACGGTATGACGGCAACGAGCTGGTCTTCTTGTCCTGCCAGTACAAGATGGAAATAAAGGTTTTGTTCTTACCACAGAAATGATGTGAAAGTATCTTAGCTGACACCAGCACATAGCCATGTTTTTAAGACTCCTTCAGTCAACTTGCTATTAAATGTGAAATGAAAGTAATTTGGAGAAGAAGAAGTAAACACTGTGTCAGTTTTTCACGACTGGTTCCTCTAGTTTTTATCATGCATGGGAAGCATTCAGCAGACAATGATGTCAAAGCCTTAAAACTCCAGTTAAAACAGTGGAAAATTGACAATAAAGACAGATAAAAGCAGATTTTTCTTCACAAAAAAAGGCCAACCTCTGGGGATTCGGCCAGTGCCACGGCATGTGGGGCAGTTGTCCCCTGTTGTGTTTTCATCCATGCTACCATATGGAGGAAAGTGCTTCATTCCTTTCACCTTCTCCATCTTTTTTGTTACATCAGGATCTCCTTTATTTTGCTGCTGTGCCACCATAGCACTCCTGAAAGAAAACATCCAGTAAAGAGCATGTTAAAAGGGCAAAAACCACAGTTTATAACTCGCAGTAAACAGCAGTGACTGTTGCCCAGTCAGCTGTTACTCACCTCCCTCACAAACCTTGAAATGACCAATAAATGATGCTTATTACTGCAATACATGTTAGGATGTGAGCAGAATCTACAGTGTGGGAGTGATCAGAACCTCCCTGAATTACTTTTATGTTTCCTGTCTCCGTTTTAAACAATGCTTTTTATGCTTATTTGTACTAGAGTAGCTTTTGAAGTTCAAAATCATTATACCAGGCCTTCCTGAAGACCCTCAATTCACATGATAAAACCAACTTTCAACTAACCTTTCTCTGATTGGTTGCCTCTAGTAAACAGATGGTGGTCAAGACTGACACTACACAGTCATAACATATAGATAGATAGATAGATAGATAGATAGATAGATAGATAGATAGATAGATAGATAGATAGATAGATAGATAGATAGATAGATAGATAGATAGATAGATAGATAGGAAGAAGTCAAGACATTTGAACTCAGATGACAGATGTTAAACTGGTTTGTTGTGTTTGGTTTGTGCTGTCCTGCGGAGGCACAAGTATGCAGGAAGTCTCCATAAAGCCACACTAAAACAACAGTGTGCTCTGTGTTTTAGAAACAGTTTGTACTCAGTCATAAGCTGAATATGAATTACAATTTTTGCCTTTAAATTACATATTTTAAACTTTAAATGCAAATAGCTTGTTCTATTACTCAGTATCCTGTGACTCTATAAACTTTAGATATAATCAACTAGATAAGTGAAGAAAATTATTTGAAATACAATAAAATGGTTTATTCAGTTTTCTGTGAGTGAAGATTACAAATTGTATCTGCTGTATATGAAAGACTGATCGTTACTGTGCAAGGCTTGAGTGTAAACAAGTATTTAAACACTAATTAAGAAATAAACGACTGAAAGTATTACTCCTAAACGTAATGGATGATTCTGAAGTCTAAAATTATTAAATGTATTATTAATTTAACAAAATCACAATTTTATATGCAATACAAATTAAGTTAAAAACCTCATCCTCTGCAAACTCACCTCACAGCTCACAATAAGTCCAAATATCATTCAGGATGAGCACATTAACGCTGCTAGCTCCTTTATGACTCAGCTTTTTCAGAAGCTACATTAAGACCGTGGTGCAGCTGCTTCATATACACACAATGTACTGAGTGCAACACTTCCTTGTCTTTTTATGTGTCACTCATTTCCTGATCACATGTGCTATTATCCAGCCCTACTATCATACCACAATAATTTGCATATCAGCTAACGTGAACTATCTTTAACGTTGTGTCGTGCCATGGTCGTTACTCACGACCGAATTTGTTTCCCCTGCGTCGGGAGCGCGCACTGGGCACGGAGACCGGATCCAGCTCCAAACAACTAGACGTGGAATAGTGACGTTTTACTTTTGTGAAACACATTACCGTTCAGTTTGTGGGTTACAACAGGAAATGATTTACATTTCTTGTTCTCACGTGGTTTCGGATTATCTCAAACCGAGGATAAGCCCAATAAGAGGATAATCACGTGTAAACTCGATTCATATAAACTTTAATACTCAATATAACACTTCTTCAACAAGCAAACTGACGTCCTGTAAAAATGTCATTTGCCCTGATTGTTGTACATCTCCAAAAGTTGTCTGCTGGAAACAAAAATACACCTTTCTGAGTACAAACAACTCCCTATTTTCGTCTAGTAAAACACATTTCTGTAGCTAGACAGACCGCAGGAATTCATAATAAAAACATAGCCTAAATGTAATAAAATGAGCCCCAAATTATTGTGAAAGATCTAGATTCTAGTAGAGATTTAAATTTAAACAAGAAACAGGTAGGAAACAAGGCAGGTATCTCTCAAAATACAACAGAACAATGTAAAAGGAGTAAAAATGGCAATTAGAAAATTATTTATACTCTTCTCAATAATCAGTGGAAAAGTTTTATTGGTGTTCAAGCATTGAAACCAATTTTAAAACTGCTGACCAGCTTTTTGCAGGTTTCTTCTGGGATTTGGCTGGAAGGCGTCTTTGTCAACACCATAATCTCCAACTCCCTGCAGATTCTCTATCAGAGTAAGGCGGGACACTCCAAAATGTCACAAGATGACTTTAAACCTAAATACGGCAGGCGGGTGAATCATTTGGGGCTTAACAGTATGTTTGTGTTGTGTATTTACACCTTTAAGCACCCACGCTAGACACACAACCTATTTATGCTATATTCTCTTCAATAAACACAGTGTTCTGACATCAGGTTCCTTATTTCATTCCACTCTGCCAGATGCCCTGCTTTGTTAGCAAACGTTTTAAACAGTCAAATCCTGTACAAGTGGCCACAACCTTTAAACACAACTCCATATTTGACAGAGACGTTACCCTTCTCCTACCATATTTGCCGTTTCATAATTGACCCACAGATTTCAGTTCAGTTTACTATAACTGTCCCGGCTGGCACAGCTTTTGGATGCAGTTGCTAGTTTCAATAGAGAAGAGGTTTTGAGTGGGCGGCATGTGAGCGTTTGATATGAAATATTAGTCTTTGAAAATGTATTAAAACAGGAAATGAGTCAGTTAGAGTGGCAGATGTGTGCGGGCCTGTGCTGGACCTCTAGCAGTATCTTCATTATATGAAAACCGACTCTATGAGATCCTAAAGAAATTGATTTTAAAAGTGAAACTACTGATTTACTGGGGTTTTCCCAAATAACCATCTCTAAGGTTTACAGAAAATGCCCTGAATTCACAACATGTTGAACCTTGTAGTAAATGGCCTGCATTTGTATAGCGCTTTTCTAGTCCATAGGACCCCAAAGCGCTTTACACTACATTCAGTCATTCACCCATTCACACACACATTCACACACTGGCAATGGCAAGCTACATTGTAGCCACAGCTGCCCTGGGGCGCACTGACAGAGGCGAGGCTGCCGGACACAGGCGCCACCAGGCGTAGTGAAGGCTGCAGAAGGCTAGAGAAGGAAACACAACATGGAAGGCCACTCCTGTTGGCTAAGAACAGGAACATGAGGCTGGAAATTGGACAACAGAAGGTTAGAAAAATGTTGTCCATTCTGATGAGTTTGAATATTTGCTGTGGGATTTAGACGGAAAGCTCAGAAATGGGTATAAACAAACAGATCCATCTTATTTTATATTAACTGATGGCTGCTTCCAGCTGACTCTACCTCACCACGACACAAAGCTCAGATATTCTCAAACTGGTTTCTTAAACATGACGGTGAGGTCAATGTACTCAAATGGCCTCTGCAGTTATCATATCTTCAGTAGAGCACGCTGAGCTGTGGTGGAACAGTCATGGATGATGTGAAGGCATCAAATCTGCAGCAACTTATATGATGCTGTCATGTCAACGTCGACCAAAATCTCCAAGATATGTTTCCAGCTGAATCTATCCCACAGTGTACCTAATAAAGCGTTAGTGAGTGTACATCTAATTTAACTGATCATCTGTTTCCCTTTGCTTACAATCTCTATGCAAAAATTGGCAGTTTACTGTGTAAATATTACAGCTGTATAAAACTTGTAGTTGCATCTGAAACACAAAGGAAGTTTACAAAAATATTTTTTAGTAATATGCATTTTAACATAGTTTTAACACTGAGTCATTAAACTGTAAAAGTCACTAAGTACTGTTACTTCTAAAGAAATCGGGGTTTATAGAGCTCCTGGTGGTTTATGGGGCGATCGTGGCTCAAGAGTTGGATGTTCGCCTTGTAATCGGAAGGTTGCTGGTTCGAGCCCCGGCTTGGACAGTCTCGGTCGTTGTGTCCTTGGGCGAGACACTTCACCCGTTGCCTACTGGTGGTGGTCAGAGGGCCTGGTGGCGCCAGTGTCCGGCAGCCTCGCCTCTGTCAGTGCGCCCTGGGACTAGTTCTTAGGGACTAGTAAAGCGCTATATAAATACAGGCCATTTACCATTTAGTGTCCCCAGGGAATGCAAAGCTGTATGACCTGAGTCAAACACATACTATAAGACAAGCAGTGTGTCATTAACTGGACAGGCAACAGGGATGTGCAAATAGTTTATTGGCAGATTGACAGAGCATTGTTTAATGTATATATTCTGTGACAGAATAACTTGAGATTGTAGATATAGTCAGAATTATTTTCTAGAGCATGGATTTGAAACATGGACAGTGATATTCATAAGAAAATACTGATTAAGAAAAACCCCAAACACACAAAAAGGCGAAATCATTCAAAGAGATGCACAGTAACTTAAAACCTGACAGACGCTCATCACAGTCAACATGTCAACCAACATGTGTCCTTCAGTAAACTAAGGAAAAAACAGGAAATGTAGCGAAATAAAAACATACTTGGTTCTGTTTCCGTTATGAGCTTGAGGAATGTGTCGTTAGAGACGTTTCTGCTTGAGTTAGTGTTTAAAGACATTTTTTAAGTTAGTGTTGGTGTTTAAATGAGAACGAGCAGAGATGCAGGCAGGCAGGGATGACGACAGATGACGCAAAGCGGACGTTTTCCATTCTAACTGTGCTAAAAATCACGAAAAACACGACTCGTCTCTAAAAGCCTCTACCTGTCATGCAGGTGTCTCCTAAACAGCAGTATAAAAAACAAAACAGAAACATCTGCATCTGAGCAGTGATCCGTTCGGACAGTTTTGTGTACATTCCACATGTCAACGTCTAAAATAACAGTACTCTGATACAGAAAAAGATTGCATTGTTAGGCAGATTTCACTACAATAATCAAGAAATGTCTTAAATATGTGTTTCTTGTTCTTATTACTGCACTTTTACCCCTAACCCCCAGAGGATTCACAAAGCTTCATAGCATCATCGTACACGAGCGCTGGCTTTTCAGAACATGTTTGGACATTCAGCAGTTTTCATTCTCACAGCTTTGTGCTCCATGAGACTCCAGGCAAGCCCTGCCTATACACTTATTTCTCAGCACTGAGGAAGCAGCTGCTACGGCCATACGAACACTAAGATGATGAGTTGGAATACACACTTTAGTCCTGTCCAGATGTTACTTCCTGCTCCTTTTGACCAGCACCATAGAGCTCTAAGGCCCAGGTAGGCATGGCAAAGATTAACCGCCATCATCATAACTTCTGAGTGTGTATTGGTGGTTAACTGTATCAAAATGTTAAAGCTAAATTAAAGGCAAAGGCAGGAGCAGCCACAAATGAATGTTCATTTATCTCTTATAATTAAGAAATAAAGGCTACGGTATTTCATATTGATCCCAATTATCTTTCAACCTTCAACCAATAGATTGAATCCAATTATTTTTATTATCCTTACACTGTGTTTTAAAGTCAAACTAATTCACAACCTTAACGCTGACTTTTCACATCTTTGCCACCTTCACTCCTAAGTAACGTTATATCTGTTGCGGCGGTTTTCGGCCAACTGCACCAGCTCGTCGACGGTGTGCTCCAGGCTGTAGAAGTGCTTCTTCAGCAGTCGCCGGTTCATCCGTTGGTCTCTGAAACCCATCTCCAAAAGCTGGTCCATCTTGGAAGGGCCTTGTGTGGTGGCTGGGTCGATGCCTCGCTGGAAAAGAGAAGAGAAACGTGGGTGAATTTTTACCAAAGCAGGGTGGTAAGAGGAATATAATCAGGGATGTGTATCTTATGATTATGAGGTTGTTGTGACTAAAACTGCACTTTCTGTGGTTTCACTCATGTGGCTTCAGAAGGACTTCCAGAAATCCCTGGGAAAGCAGCCCTAAGCGCCCTTGTTCTGTCAGTAAACACTTTACCCTCTCATCCAAGAGATTCTAAAGAATTAAGGGGCTCCACCAAGGCCCAGTACAAAATAAATAATAATTAGTGTGAGCTGTGAATTACGCGAAGCTACTCTAGCGGAGTAAAAGAAGAAAAATCTGGAGTTTAAAATGGATCACTGTTTGAGGATGGATCACTGATTTAATATAGAAATAATCACATGATCCATTATATTGTTGATTATAGCGACTGTAAGAATTAATTAACCCAAAAATAATAAATAACACAAAACTTAGATGCATTTTTAGTGCAGTACCTTATGGGATTCAATCATAGCAAAAAAGAACATACAGAGTATAACAGAGATGTTAAATTTTCTTTCAATCCTCATTAAATCCTTGAAGAGATGATACATTCTGGCATGTTTGCTTGTGTGTGAGTGTTTCTAAACAGCAGGATGTGTTATATACCTCTACTGAACAGCTTGGTCCAGTGAAGAGAGCCTTATAAGCAGATGCTGCCACAGAAAGAGCTCCCTTAACAAGTCCCTCTGTGATTCCTCCTTGGCCCCTGCAACGAATACAGCGCTGTCGTTACACAACCTTACACAGAACAGTGTTACAGGAAGCAATGTGGCACAGTTAGCCACGCTGTCACGAAACGCAGACAGCATGCCACATATCTAAGAAATTTTACCGATCCTGCAGGATATTAATAGATCAAACAATAACATGAAACATGAACGTGTTAAAGACAGACGCACATTCAACAGAAATAAGTCGTTGTTGTTTTTTTGTACCTTGGCTGCAGAGCATTGCTGGGCCTGGGATTATATGTCTCAAAGGCACTGGCTGCTGAGCCTGCTGATCTTGACAGACCAGATGATACTGCAGAACAGATAAAAAAGGGAAATTACACGAAAGCAAAGGTTAAATGAGGAACAAAACCCTTCGCTGAAGCAACAGATCCTTAAAGGTGGTGTGCAGTCTAACTTCCTTTCTTGGCTTAGTGGGCAAATTGTGTTTCCTAAGTAATGTGAGCTGTGCTGTTATTTATATCTAATGTAGTTACACCTAGCTGTGGCAGTGATACTCACCATTGAGGTGGACTCTTGGTTGATGCGGCTCATTTGGGTCACAGGCTGGAGAACTGGGATCGTCAGCCAGGTAAAGTGCCTCAGACCTGAAATAATACAGAAACTTTTATTTAAAAAAAAAATGAGGCTAGTCTGGGCATTGGGAAAAATCCTGGCAGGGAAAAAATAATAACATTTTGCTTTCATATCATCTATCATCCAAATGTGTCCCCCATCTAACCTGGGTGAGTAGAGGGTCGGCGGGGGAAGCAGGGGGTCAGGGAATGGCACCACTTCAGGGGTTAAGGTCACCTCATCCACAGTTTGGGAGGCACAGGGCATCTGGTTCACACTGCTGTTGATTTGAGTGACTAGTGGAGGCCCAGCGTTTCCCAGTAAATCCTCAGCAGAGGCCACCTCTGTCAGCTCCTGCCTCTCTCCCAGTAGTGCATCCCTGCCCGGCTCCATGATGGACTCTTCCTCTTCCTCCTGCTCTACATCCGATTTGTCCGAGGCCAGAGCAGCAGCACCAGTGCCAGGCTGCGACATGGCGGAGCTGTACATGGACTCCCCCAGAGGCCGGCTGGTGTCAAAGCAGTCTGGGAGGATGACGCTGTAATCGTCAGAGGAGACTGAGGAGATCTGGCTGCTGATCTGAGGCACAAGAGAAGAATATGAGGATATTATTACATGAGAATTTCTATACAAACTCTCTTACAATAATTTAGATCTAATCAAGTCACCTCATCCCAGTCTTCCCCTTTGTTTCCATCCTCCTCTTTCTCTTCTCGATCATCCGTCACGTTCTGGGTACCATCACAGGCCTCAAAGTCTTTGTCCTCGTTATTATGATGTGAACTCATACGCAGGTTTTTATTCTCTGGTTCAGGTGGAGAAACTTGCAAGAAGGAAAGAAATGACTAAAATCAACATCTGGATATTGAGGTCACACCATAACATACAAATAGAAACAGACATTTTGGTAGAAAAAAGCAGAAACAAAAAAAACCCCAGACGTTGTGCACTAACTTGGCCTGGTTTCCTCTTTTTGGGCGATCCAGTTGAGTCCTATGTTTGTAGGCAGAGCTGAAGTTTCAGGTTTAACGGCGCCGATCTCATTTCCTTCTTGAAACTCATCGGTCTCCTCCGACTCATCTGTTTTCTCAAAGTTCAGAACCGGGGAAACTACTGGAAACGTGTGAGAGTAGCACAAAAACAACAGCTTAGCACATTAAACAAGATGATGTTGACAACTGATAAACTGGTAGGCTCCTCACCCTTTGGTTCGTGGCCGCAGCGCTGGAGCCTGCGAGGGGGTCTGTGGTCGGGGGCTTCTTCCAAAGCGAGGGATCGCATGACGGTCTCACACAGGAACTGTGCTCCACTGATCTCATCGTCCCTCTCCTCCTCCTGGGCTACAGGCGTAAACACCTCCTTCAGATTCCTCAGTTTCCGTCCTTAGGAAAGTCCAACGAACAATTAGATAAATAATTTTGCACTTCACTTACAGCCTACGGGACAGTAAGAATTTATTTAAATATACGTAAGCCAAACTATATGAGAATGACTTTTGAAGACATTCTCACCAAACCTCAGTCACATATCTTGGAACAACTATGTCTTTAAAACTTTAAAACAAGACACCATGGGCAAAAATAATTACAACTTTGGCTACCACGGTTTATAACTGAGATAATACAAGTGTTTTGACTCCCTGCCATGATGGTGCTGTAGGATTAGTTTAAATCAGTTGTTAGTTTATGCATCCTAGTTCTAATTAAACCGCATGGGAGTGCACTTAATTAAAAAAAACTGACATTTTTTAAATGTAATAATTATTTGATTTGATTTAAAAATCACACTTTAAATCAAATCATGTGATATTGTTTGGCTATTTAACTGCAAACACCATAAACTTGCATTAAGTCCAGAAATTAAATCACGAAAGGTTCGAGTGGGCTGATCAGTGAGCCACCAGACAGTTACAGCAATTAGCTGGCTTGATTTTTAATCGACAGCTCGTGCGCTTTGTTTCGATGGCTGGAATTTCTTCCTTTCTGATAAAGTTTAACAGCGTTGATCCAGCAGCCATCACTCAGATGAATACTATCTTTGATGACAAAGACACTTTTATTTTAAATGTTAAGTATGACTAATGCTTGTGTTAAATCTACACATTTGTAGAAACCTTCACTAAAGTTTGAAGTGCACTTCCACAGAAAACCGCCACCATTTTTTTTTAAATGACTGGAAGATAATGATTGAACTCAAAGAGAGAAACTCCACCAGCAGCTAGTGTCTTGGTGGCAAAACTGTTGAGCTATCCAAGAATACGGCCGTCAGGCACTTGTGTTGACTACACTGTAGGCTCAAAGCAGATTCAACACATATAGTATAAGTCATGCGTAAGTAATTAAGACTCATTGTGCAAACCAAATCAAATTAGAGGTACAAAGAGCTTAACCTGAACTGAAATCTAATGTGTAAAATGACTGAAGCTGCCCTCTAAACAGCTGATTTAAGGCAAGAATACTTTTAATTCAAAAGTTTAAATTTTATTCCTTTTTTTTGCCTGTCCCGTTTTGCTCTTTTGCCATCAGAATTGTTGTCTAAAGGCGAAGAAAGATGCCCAACGGATTTACTTTACCAAATGGACCATCCCAGCCTTGTGGCAATGGTCTATTTGATTCACCTTTTATTGTTTATTTTATTTTATTTTCACTTGCTAAATACGGGACAGACTTGACTGGGGTTAAATGTTAAATTTTATTCCTAACATCCCATGGCTTAGTTTTCCAGTAATTGTAAGAATTCATACTGAATACACATTACTCTGTGTGTCTTCTATTACTCTATTCGCCTCACCAAAAAGTTTTCGGACTCCTGAGATCTCCGTTTCCTCTTTTTTGGGAGATGGGCTGGACTTGTCCAACACAACAGTGCAATAGGGAAGAGGGGATATACACGGTGTCAAATCTAGAAATGAATGAAGAGAAAACACGACACAGTTTATGTTTCTAAATCCTGATGCGTTCACTTGGTTAAACTGTTAAACCTGGAAAGAACAAATTTCATCCAAAACCTTTATTCAAAAAACAGATAATGAATAATAACAGTTATTCTTCTTGTATTAAAGCATTAAACTTGACTCACCTGCAGGGGTGTTATGAGGAACCTTTTCCAGGTCGTCCGCAAAATTTAAATCCAGCAACTCAAAAGATAGAAGATCCTTAATAACAAAACAAATTAGGGAAAATATAAAATAAGTGCCAGTGTACTTCTGCCAAGCTCTGTGTATAATTAAGAGCCAAGTACTGTTTGTTATTCAACAGATTTCACATATTTTCCTTATTAAAAATTGCCCTTGCTGCTAGCTTTCAGGAGTATTGACTGAAGCTACTTTAAAGCATGTTTTAGGTTTCTGAGCTTTTCGAGTGCACACCTGTGCAGTCATGAAGTCCACTGGTGGGAAGTAGTAGTCTTCAGAGAAGAGGCCTGCCAAGAAGCCAGTGTGGCCCTTCTTGGCCCGCGCCTCCTTCTCCTCTGGCTTCATCTCTTCCTTCGGTGGTCTTAGATCTTTCTTCTGAAGGACAAACAAGTGTGCCATCGTTAGTGTCACTAAAGTGTACTGAAACTTTTCAATTCATAATATGATTTTTTTTCAATTTTACTTCTGGTGTTTATAGTATATGATCTTTTGTCATGCATTAAGCTTTTTAATTCTGTGTTATTCTTAATTTTCAATTTTTATCGTAAGTACACAGAGTCACATGCTCACATACTGCAGTAGAGAACATTAAATATGTACAATGATTTACAAATTAGTTCCTATTTATTGTAAAATACCTCAACGACATTATGTCAAATGTTGAAACAGATTTTTTTTTTTTTTTTTGCTGTGAGCACAATTCAAAAAGCTTTAAAAGCAAAAGTGATCCTATTCTTGCCTAATAAAGGAATCCACTAGCTCAGCAGTCCAGAGCCTCCTACGTCATTATGCTTCAAATGTTTGCAATGGCTCACGGGTCTGGAAAGCAGGCAGGCCGGTTTAGTGGGGAGATTCTTTTACTATGAAGACGAGCAGCTGTAATGAAGAATGTGATCTGAGATGTTCCTTTGTTGCACAGGACAGAACTTCCTACAAAGTCATGTCACATCAGCACATGTCTTGAAAGCCTGTACACAGTAGCATTACAACCCAAGTCATGTGTACTAAGGCCTGTCTTTACCATCAAGTATACTGGGTTTTCAAACTTTGATTGGTAAGACCACAGGACTGTTTTCCACTTTACTTCAGGGCATTTTAAAGAAGCTCAAAGAGCCTATACAGTGATTTTCAATCTACTCCCGCTGTGCACATACCTGCTTACATACCTGCACAGCAGGTATGTTCTTACAGGTGGATTGTAAAACGTAGCCCCATTTTTACTTCTAAAGACCTCAGCCTGCCTGTGATGCTATGTTTTTGTGCTTGGTTGCACTTTGCTTCACTTTTTTTAATGTGTTTCTGGCGACATCACAGTGGTTCTCTGCATGTTTGATTTGTTTTTTTACACTGGAAAACCTTCCTGATCATAAAGGGATCTGTATGCGCTCCTGGGATCGAACCAGAACTTTTATACTTGTTAGGCAAAGGTGTAAACCACTACGCTATGAAACCACACATACACTAAATTAAAAAAATGTTTCAACATTTGATATAATATTACTGGACTGTTTTCGATTAAAAAATATAGCTTAATGTTATAATATATATTGCATTATAATATTACTGATATTTTGCACAGCTGCCCAGCTTTTTTGAGAAACGGTAATTAATTTGGTAACTGATCTATCAATTATTTTTAGAATTTATTCAAAAGGTCACAGTCACACAGGCCTGGAAACTAGTTGGTGGACAACCTACACGGAAGAAAAAATAATTATTCACAAACCGGTTGCGAGTGATTGTTGTGAAATCGATTTCTAAAGTTCCTTTCACAAGGCCTACAAACAAACTGGTGACCACGTAGATGGTTGGCAGTGGTTTGCTGCAAACCTCCTTGTGATTCCTTCGGTCGCCAACGCGTTGTCGTGTGCATGGAAGATGCAAAGCAAACACTCACAAACTACTCACCAAGCAGCAGTGAAACCGCGCAAACCGGAAACGGAGAACATGAAGTAAAAGTTGCGCCCTTTAAAATGTCATGGCTGAAGCAGTAAGGCACAGCTTTTACTTTGAAGACAGTTGTTCTCTCTTTTAAATTTCTCTGCAGCTCAGAGAGTAAAAGGCTAATCTTTGCACAGATGTTAGCATCTTCCAGGCTACAAGCCTGTGCAACAATGGCAATCTGCTAGCAACCAAAGAAATCACAAGGAGTAGTAACCACCCAACAACCAGTAGGGAAAAATGCACTTTTCCCTCAGGTCGCCTGTGGGTCATCCACTGGTCCCCAAGCCCGTGTGACTGAGGTCTAACTTGCTATATTTGCTGTGTTATGAAAAGCAAATCCACACATTTAGCAAACAGGAAACATTTAAAATGCATTTTAACAGTTTAACTGATTGTAGAAAATATTTTAATGCTTCTGTTACGGTGTTACAGCCCTATAATTATCCTGTTTGTTTCAGAGAAATATGTAGAGTGCGTCATCCATGTCCACGACTAACAGCCTGAATTAAGTCAATAATCTAGATGTGCACATGTTGCAGCTGTGCAGGGTGTTACTGAATAGCAGACTTGCCAGTCGTTTTCTCTGATGCCTGAGTCCGGTGCGTTTGTCTCTTTGCTTGACCACGATGCTGCACCAGACACGCGGGCCAAACTGAGACCCACAGTGCGCCAGGCGCCAGTGGGAGGTGTACGTCCCGTCTGTCACAGGAGCAACTAAGGCCACACTGACCATTCCCACATGTCCGGGTGGCAGCAAGGGCACCGGCACCTCCCTCTTCTCCTCTGATGCCAAGCTGAGGTTTCCCCACATGAACACTAGCTGGGTGCACGTACACACATACACAAAACACAAAATAGGAATACACATGCGAAAAAGCACAAAGACGAGAGCATGCAAAAAAGTCACATAACTAAAAGAATACATACAATCAAGTCAGGGGCACACACACACCCACACCCACCCATACACACACACACACACACACACACACATCCATTCAAACAATGACAAAGACTTCAAACTTAAACTACAACACAGATTAACTG
Organism: Mchenga conophoros; assembly: GCF_057382185.1. Taxonomy (NCBI): domain Eukaryota; kingdom Metazoa; phylum Chordata; class Actinopteri; order Cichliformes; family Cichlidae; genus Mchenga; species Mchenga conophoros. The sequence goes on along the minus strand of NC_140533.1, from coordinate 25,306,706 downwards.
AATTAAAATAATAAATATCTTAGACAGAGAGGGCGTTAGTGGTATTACGCTGGGTAAAAAATTTTAACAGGTGTTAGTGGATAAGACGAGGCTATGAGTACAGTGGGGGCTCAAAGTGGAAGTAAAGCAGGAGGGAAAGATAGAGTGCAGCCTGTCCTCTTGACGAGTGGGAGGGGTACCTTAGTCTCTGAGGTCCAGCAGATAGAGCCCGTGTTCTTCATCTTCCAGTATTTGATGAACTTGGTACCAGGCTCCAGATTGGTGCCGTCAGGCAGATTTTCATCCAGAAACAAGGCAGCCATAGTGGGCACCAAGGACGTGTGCGAGACCCCGGGACCCCTAGTTTCAAGTGTACAGAGCATTGTTGAAAAAAGCCCTGGTTTCTTATAATACCCATCTTTTGTTCTCTACGAATCAAAAAAGCAGGACCGCAGATTTTTTTTTTTTTTTTTTTGCAGCTCAAAAGCAATTTTCTTAGAAAATCTATGAAGCAGCAGCAGCAGTTTTCACATTGAGGTAGTTCCAACAATTTCCACCACCCCAGAGCAGCCAGCGATACACTCATACAGACTAGATTACAAAGATGGCATATTTTCATTTCTTTTCTTGGAAAAAAAGACTTTTTTGCATCCATGCTGGGTTCAAGGTACCCAGCACTGTCGGACGCTCTTCCGAGGTGGCTCTTACTCTGGACTGGAGGCCTGGGGTTCAGGGACCAGGGCAGGGATGGGACCTTGGGCTGGGGCTGGACCTGAGGCTGTGTCTGAGGCAGTAGGAGGGGACAGGGCAGGGACCTGGGTGGATGTGGAGGCCATGTTTGTCAGAGTGGCTCTTCCTGAGGTAGAGGGCCCACTCCACTGCAGCCCCCTCTTCTCCAGTCTCAGTTTCTTCTTGATTTCCTTCACTTCGGCTCTTAGCTGCCTTCTTTCTGCTTTGAGGCGCTGTCGTTCTGCCTTGCGCACTGTCCTGTCTCCTCGCCTTGGGAACCTGGTTTAAAATGTCATCAGGAACACCTATTTGTGGACTATCAAATGTTTATTTTCCAAAAACAAAATCATAAAAATTCCCATTGATAAGTCATTAATTACAGTAATCTAGCTGCAAGAATAATTTACAATCCCACTTTGTGTGTGTTTCTATTCATATTTTCCTTCATTAATGCAGAGTTATCCTCAGATTAGGTTGTTTACCTTAACTCTCCTGACATTCCATGTTCTGGGATGGAGAGAGGTGTCTTGGTTCTCACGAGGTTGTGGCTAGGGTCATGGCTATGTCTGCACATCTCACACAGGATGCAGGATGGGCACACGCTGGCGGGGAAAATAACAAAGACATTAATGTAAACATTTACACAGCTACTTAAAAAACACCAAACATGTAAAAATGGTTAAAAACAATGTTGTGATGACTAGAGTTAATTTCATGCATACCTGCACTTGTAGGCTCCTTCAGAGGTGAGTTTGTTGCAGCTGCTACAGTTTGGGGTGTAGCCAAGAGATCCATTCGAGGTGGAGGGGCCTGGTTTGGGTCCCATAATACCGCCAATAGCCCCAATTGCCTCAGGGGGACCTTCAGGGGATTTGTGGGTACAACACTGGACAGAAAAGTCGCTGCACATTCTTTCTACTACCTCCTTTACCACCTCATCCTTAAACTATGAAAAACAGAAGCAGAGCACAGTATTTTATTTAATCGCAAATCAAAAATAAAATGTTCAATGTAAAAATACTGCTTCAAAGCAGCGGTTAAATTTTACCTTCTCCATGTATGATCTAAACCACATAGGAGGGGGCTCATCATCTGGTTTGTTCCCCTTGTTATCTTTTACTGCTACCTGCATGAAAATACACCATTCTTCAGTTAAGTGACAAAATCAGAGATTTTAGCTTTTAATAAAGAAGCACAAACTTTTCCCCCAACAGGCACAAAAACTTAACTGACTTGAGGCATCGATTTTATTAAAATGATTTCAAAGACACTGCACATGTGAGAATCTAAAGGGAGAAGAAAGTTGGGGGGAAGACTAGAATTACTTACAGCTTCTCGCTCAGGGGTGACCTGCGTGCCTTTGTCCACTGTTTTAACCCTTGAGGGGTAAGGAGGAGCGGGTCGAAGGTCTCCTTTCAGCTCCTTCACCTCGGTCTTCAGTGGGCCCCCACAGGCCTGTCCTTTCATCTTGTACACATTCATGTGTAACTGGTTTCCCTGCTTCTCTGCACTCTGCATGGAGAATTAGCATAGAATGCAAACCGCAGTCAAGTGACACAGTAGCAACGTGATGTGTATACAGATGCATAGTACATATACTGCACATATATTCTGTTATTTTCACCATTTGTTCTTCTATAACTTTAGTAGTCTAATTAAGGACACCGTTGTGTTGTTTATGTCTTAAGTGTAGTTTTACGGTGCAAGTTCTCTATGTAAGGATATATACTATAGCAGTGGTTCTCAAACTGTGGTACGCATACCACCCGTGGTACGTGGGCTCCCTCTAGTGGTACACGTGAAGTCTCCAAATATTTTTAAAGATTGAATAATATACCATGTTCTGATTGAAAGATTTCTGAAAAATTAAAATAGTTCTGCTATCACTTCCAACATAAATGAAGACAGAAAACTAAACAGCAGTGACATTTTTAGGGTTACTGAAGTTGGGCTAGCTGGTATATAACGTTATCCGGCGACACAGCTATGTTAGCATAATATAAACACAGTGAAGCTGGAGGATGAACGCTAACTTTTTTTCCACTCAATAAAAGTTAACGTGAGGGTTCCCGATGGGTTGGGACAAATGCAATCATATGGCAGGATGCTGCAAATGGACCAAACTTCAGTCAGGAGAACGACTGAGATAATCCATCCACAATACGAGGTTAGTCATTAATATACTGCTGCATGGGCTGGGCTGTAGTTACACGGTAAGGTTTTAAAAACTGAGCTTTAAAATGAACTGGGGTGATAATAACAGAGAGAGGCTGACAGTGATCAATGCTATTTTTAGGGGCTTGTTCAGATTAAATAGAACAAGATACACAACAAAAACACAAGAGCCTTAATAAATGCAGAGTAGTTTAGACCCAGAAGCAGGTTTCATCACATCATCACTTAAAGATTGGATATCCCGCCTGCTGTTAATGTTTTAATGCAGTACAGTTGTTATTATTATTATCACTTGTCACATCCTGTTCCGGCTGCTGTTACAACCAAATTTCCCCTTGTGGGACAATTAAAGGATTTTTCTATTCTATTCTATTCATGACAGTTGAAATAAATAACATTCATATAATAAATAAAATTGTCTCGTGTAAACTGTATATGCTGTTAAGTAACCCTATACTACTGCACTTTAATGTCAGTCATAAGGCTGGTACTTTAAGAGCCATATATTTTATGAGGTGGTACTCTTTTTGAAAAGTTTGAGAATCACTCTACAGTAACAAAAGCTATTACTCTGTCATTTCTGTTTAAACCTAGCACTGGTACAGTACCTTGATGGCTTCTTCATATTCATCTGTGGGGGGGAAAAAAAACAAACAAACAATAAATAACTTCACATTTTGTGACTCAAATTTGTATTTTTCCCCGGTATTTTGATATTTCCATGTAGGGGTACACCAGGAGTAAGGGTCAAAAAGTTTAGGTTCCAAATGTATTAACTTTCCAGTTAACAACTTAAAAGACACAGCTTGACTCCACACATCATTGTTTACTGTTATGCATATTATGCTACATGTCCTGCAGGCAGAGCTGTGAGTATTCAACACAATGCATACAAAACCAGTTTGCGTGACACACATATTTTATAACTAATGCAGAAAAGGATGTTGATCACAATCCCTGTAACCAAAAGGCAGTTGCCTACACCATGGAGTGTTTGAGCCTACAATTGAATTACCCATTTGTTTTACTGTGTTACCTTTTGACTCTGTTTAACACCTTTGTGTGGACCACATGTATTGCATGGCCTTTCAATGGTTCAGCATCAGTTTAGCTGTTGCTAAGTCCACTGTATTTAGGTAAATGTACCACCAAAGTAAATTCTGAAGACAGGACTTGACATAATTTCTACAATACATATTATGAATGCCAATATTATCTATCATAGATCCATATCAGGTTAGGAATCTATCAGTTGGACAGCTTTCCTGGATCAAACAGGTCATTAGGGGGTGACTATGCATGTAAGCACAATGGGTTAAGATGTAGTTAGGGAAAGGAGTCTTTGTTATCTTAGTTAACAGAGGTTTGTGCCTTTTCATGCTATTTTTCAGCCATCTGATAATCAAACATGTATTTGAATTTTGAGTACATTAAACCAAGCTTTAAACAAATGCTGGCTACATATATTTTTAACAAAGTCCTGGTGATTTACCTTTGAAGGAAGACCTAAGCCTAAACATATTCAACATAAAATATATAGAAAACAAGCAATTAAATATTGTCCTCACCTTGACTGTTTATGCAAATCTGAAATATAAGGTAAATGAGATCAAAATTAAAAACTGAACTTGGACTCTGCCAAAACATTAGCACTGAAAATCTGCAATGTACACAATCCCTTACCTCTTCATTGTCTTCATCAAAGTATTTCACTTGAAAGTGGTTGATCCCAAATGATGCTTTGATCTGAAAAGTAACGCAGAACAATTGAGAGCAGTTCAGTTTTTCTCCTCACACGTGTTAGGAAAAACATGACCCATGTCTGAGTCAGTGAGAAAGACCTCCACAGCTGGATACTGTATTATACATATGTAGTAACCTTAAATCAAACTGAGCACGTCCTCACTTGTGTGCCTATATTTTGTAAAGCTCCGGTTGGCTTAAAAAAATATTATTTACAAATACATTATTGTTATTGTCGTAACAACATCGATTATCCTTTGGGAGCTCTGTTTATATGTCTAGGCCAAAACGTCTAGGCCTACTTTTTCACTAAACTGCGCCAGCGTTTAGCCAAGACTCTGCTAGCTGCTTACCCAGACTTCAACAGCTTCCCACTCCAATTTATCCATATCCTGAGCCAGAAACCTCTTCACGTTCCCCCGGAAATTGACTTTAATAGTAACAGGGAGCCCCATGTCCGCCGTCTATGGGTGCTTAATGGCTATCATTTGCGTGAAACCCGGCCTGTGTGAGCCCCGCTGCCCTCGGATGTTTTCTCTTGTTTACATCGTCAGCTGCGTCTAGAAAAAGACGGTGACGTTGCGCGCAAGCGCGGTCGCAACACCGCCTCCGTCGCATGTTTATTGTCGTCATCTTTAAGCTCACGAAGTGTGGCAGACAAGTGATAAGCCACACGTTTACAGGTGAATTTAATGCTGTTGGGACAATCGTTCTGCTCATATTCGACTACATAAGATGTCTTCACTCCTCAAGGTGGATAGTGAAATTAAAACCAAGGTGAGGTTTGGCCTTTTGTGAATTCCAGTTGAGTTTATACTGCGTGTTGTTGTTGCCATGTTCTTTGCTAGCATGTTAGCCACATTTAGTAGCATGATGTGGGAGCTCGGATAAGGCCAGGCTAAGAGCAGCTACCGGCTAACCGGTTTCTTGTTTCCCGCCTACTGCAGTACACCTGTCAAACCTTTCCCCAGGTGTGGTGTCAGGGTGGTGCTAAGCGTAACGGGGATCTAGATAAAGTTTGATTTACAGCCCCCTGTGCTGGGAAAATGGTTGCTGCTACTACGACCACATGCACTGAAGAAGGCCTGAGCTACCAAGTTAGCTAACTCAGCCAGCTGCCGTTCACACCGGCGTTGAGTTACCAATGCTAGAGGTTGTCTCTCACACTGAGGAACCGGTCATGTGTTTAAAACTGGACCAAAATAAAGTTTACTGACGTAAAATGAGTATTTTTTGTTAACTTGGTATTCAAACTCTCGTATATCTGTTTGTGTTTACAGGTCGCTGCTTTCAAGGAACGTATCACCGCAGAAGTAAGTCTCTGTCTTACGTTGTAAATTAAAACATATACATGCAGGAGTTAATCCTGGCTCAAAGCGAGCCTTTAGGGGCCTGTAGTTAAGGCATAAAGTGTGCTTCTTTATTTAATGGAAGCCTGCGTCCAGCTATGAGTAAATTAAATCGAACTTACTGAAGGGGGGAAACACCAGTCTGGTACTGGTATAACACCTTTTGTTCTATTTGAGCACTCAAAGTACTTTCTATTAAGCCCCATTCACCCAATTGCACGCTTTCTCACACACACACACCCCAGTTGATGGATTGGGGACAACTGGGGTTAGTATCTTGGCAAAGGATACATTAACACATGTAGTGGAGGAACAAGGGATAAATCTACCAACCTTCTGATGTGTAACTAGTGTGCAAACTCACAGATATCAGAATCAGAATCAGAAACTTTATTGTCATTGTCATGAGAACAACGAAATTAAGAATGGTCCCCGATCATTGCATATAGATGTTTCTATATATGTATAGCTAAATGTGTATATTTGATGAGCACTTTCATACACACCTATTATGACTGTGATGTCCAAGACTCCACTAACACTGCACATTTCTTCCAGGCAGAGGATCTAGTCGCCAATTTTTTCCCAAAGAAGTTACTGGAACTTGACCATTTCCTCAAGGTCAGTTAATTGTACATTCAGCTAAATAAAGTTGGCATAATTTTAAATCTTTGTGAATAGTTGAAACTCATTCCTTCCGATGTATTATTTGGCGTTAAAGTTCATTATTTATTAGTCAGTCTTTATCAGTTGTCCAGAGTTAAAATAGTAACACCCAGGTGCTGTTAAACAAATTCACTTTACGAACTGGTCATCAGCAAACATAAACATCTCTATAAAAGCAAACCATTTGAAGTCCATCATTTTCCAGTGAGGGGGGTTGCTCACTAGGGCTGCCACAAACGATTATTTTGATAGTCGACTAGTCAGCGATTACTTTTGCGATTAGTCGACTAATCAGATCATCATCCATTGAACATACAGCATACAGCTTATTGCACCAGCAGCATCTGCTCTTATATAACTATCATTAGCTTTCAGCTTTAAGTGTTTAAGGTATGTGCTAACTAAAAATAAAGACAAGATGATAGTTTATTAAATTTTAATGACATTTGCAGAGTGTTTCGGTGGAGTTTAATAAACTCCTTGCTATCTAAAATATAACAGGACACCGGAGTAAATTCTCCAGCATCTCACACTTCTGATGATCAGCTGTCTGCTTGACGTTTATTCAGCTGTGTAAAAACTATAACTTTAATCTCATCCAAACCGATTTACTCAGGAACAAATAAAACACTGAAAAAAGCCAAACAACATTTTGAAGTTATCTAAGTGACTTATATATCATGTTTAACCTGAGTAGTGAAAGACGGCGGTGGGTTTGAAAACGATCTGCCGGGAGTCCGTGTTCTCACGGCTCTAGTTAGCCTAGCCCCCGGCTAGCTATCGAGCTAGTGGGTAACAGATGCCTCCGAAAACGTCGGAGCGCTTTTGAAAATATGTGGTGTCTTGATAAACTGAGCAGATATTTGAGGTTTACACAGCTACATTCTCGCCTGAAAATATGTTAAACGTTTATTTTGTGACCCAGAAAGAATAATAAGAATAATATTAAAACTAACCAGCTGCCGCCATTGTTGGAAACTAAGCAGGGCCGCGATGGGCCGCGCTATGAATTCTGGGACACAGTTTTTTCTTCTTCGGGGTTTAATGGCAGCTGGCATCCTTGGACATGCAGTGCTGCCATCTTCTGTTTCAGTCCATTATTACACTCTTAAATCCTACTACTGATTCCTGCGTCTTTTGTGATCTTACAAAGCTTCAAACGACGCGTCGACTATTAAATTAGTCGTCGACGATTTTGATAGTCGACGTAATCGTGACTAGTCGACTAATCGTGGCAGCCCTATTGCTCACAAGAGGAAAACATTGAAATGGCTGGTAATAATCGCAGTTAACTCACCCCCAAGGTCACACTATACAATGTTCAGATGTAATTTTTGTAAGAGTTATATCTCTGACTTTACAGGCCTCAGTTAGAATGTGAAATGTTAAAGTGCATGACAGCACAATTAAAGACCGGACTAGTATGGCTTGTTTGTAAGATTTGCTGGGAGAAGGCTCTTCAGCCACAGGACCTGGCCACCTTCCAGTCACAGAGTCGACCATGAACTCCTCTCTGTCCTAAAATAGATTCAAATGTGAGGCCATCTGTTTAACAGCTAAAGTTGGGTCACAAAAGACAATGATCTTCAACAGAATGAGCGAAAAAGAGAGAATAAGGTGTTTTGTGTGGCAGGGATTTATGAGACTGTGTATTAGTAAATAGCTGCAAACCTTAATGAAGTGAAGCAGCATATAAAGAGTGGGCAAAAATTCCTCCTGTGAGAGACTGATATCATACAGAAAACCATTCAGGTTGTTGCTGCTAAAGGTGGTTCTACAAGCTATTGAATCATGGTGTGGTCTTAGTTTTTTCTCACACTGCTTCTGTCCTATCGCTTGGTTATTGTTGACTACATAATGACATAATCATTTGAAGTCTTGGACATTACTATATATGTCACTACATAAGTCATATGTAGTTCTTCTGTGTTTGTATTCATCTGTTTTTTCAAACCTTCTAGATCATCTTTTTTGATGTCCTGACATGTGAAATAGATTAGATTTGGCAGCAGATGTGCTTTCTTCTTACCATGTCTGTATATTTATATTTGTACCATGTCTGACAACTAATATTCTCATTTTTTTTCAGGATCCAAGCATAAACATCACTGAACTGAAGGAAATTCACTCAGACATAAATCTGCCAGTGCCAGATCCCATCTTGTTCTCAAATCTCCACGACGGACTAGATGCGGTGAGGATCCATTTTAGAGTTCGATTTCGTATGGTTACGGTAACTGTTGGTAAGGCAAGGATGAGAAGTTGTTGCTAACTGTTGCATCTCTCTCACAGCAAAATGCCAAAAAGAGGAAGCTGGAGGATGGAAGTGGGGATGACATGGGTAAGTACAGCTTTGCTAGCTGAATATTTAGTCTGTATTTTATGTATTTTTAACTTTTAACTTTTTACTCCTTTATCAGTGACTGGCACCAAGGTCTTTGTCATGCCTGATGGGATGATGAAGAGTAATGCAAACCTTGTTGATCTTATTGAAAAGGTCAAGCCCGAGATCAGGACACTCATAGAAAAATGTAACACAGTAAGTAAGAGCTCTAAAGTCCTTCATCTAAGTAAGTTATTTTGGCCATTTGGTATCCCCAGCAAGGAGCCATGAACTTACAACAAAGCTAGGAATGTGTGACAAATGAAGGCTTACTAATGAAACAGGAGAAGCAAGGCACAGATTTAAGAGTTGGGACTGAAAACAAGCAAAGGGTATTGAATTTGTTCTTTATATAAGATGACTATCACATGCTCGGCATCAGCTAAAATGCTGTTGGCGTAAGTGTTTACTTGTCAGATGTTGCATCCTCTTTTCTTAGCTATATTTGTCTCTTTCTGCAGGTTAAAATGTGGGTTCAGCTCCTCATCCCCAGGATAGAGGATGGGAACAACTTTGGGGTGTCAATCCAGGAGGAGACAGTAGCTGAACTCAGAACAGTTGAAGGGGAGGCTGCATCTTACCTCGACCAGATATCAAGGTTTGCAGAACCTTGCAGAAATCCCAATCTCATATGAACATCCCGGCTTTGGGATTTGTCTTTAAAATGTGAAGTCGCTTTCATGTTAAGAGACCATTTTTGTCTTTCTTCCGTACTTCCAGATACTACATCACAAGGGCAAAGCTGGTTTCTAAAATAGCAAAATATCCACATGTGGTAAGTGAATAGCTTTAGTATTAGAAAGTAAAAAGCTATATAAGTTATACTATAGAAGTCTATCAAATGCTAAGAAATTAACTATTTTTTTTAAACATTTTCTTTCATTTAAGAGTTTTTCCTTTATACATATAAACAAAAGGAGAAGAGAAGGATTACAGATGATTTGTACATTTGGGATAATTAACCTATACACTTAGGGCTGTAAAATAACTATTTGCATTTTTTATAAGAAATATTGAAAGAGAAAGCCTTTAAAAATATGTGGTCTTTGGTTTTAGGCTGTAAACGGTGACATCTAGTGGTTTACAACATATATAGCAGCCAGTTGCAGCTGGCCCTCATGCCACCCTCATGGAGTCAGTTTCTGACTGTTAGATCATTAACATCCAAACCAGTGGCCCACTCAAGGTCTTTTTGTAAAGGCTGTGGCAGTGTTCTTCCTCACAGAAAGGAGCAGATGTAAGTGTTGCTGAGTTTAAAGCAGAGTGTGTTTGTATATCTGGAAGAATTTAAAGCATGTGTATGAAACAATTTTTGTATCGGTCACCCTTGAAAAAGATTTTAATCTCAAGGTGCATTGTGGTTAAATAAAAGTTGATTGAAATGTCTTGTTGCAAAATTGAAAGTTCTTATTATCAATTATCCTTTAGTGAAATGACAAACTCTGATATCAGCCTATCTGCTAAAATTTCCACTGACTTCGGCAGTTCTGTTTTATATTTAAAAGAAGATGTACAATTAAAAATAAACATAGAATCAACTTTTTTAAACAGGAGGACTATCGGCGCACAGTAACCGAGATTGACGAGAAGGAATACATCAGTCTGAAAATCATAGTTTCGGAGCTCAGAAATCAATACGTATGTTGTGGCCTTCATTATTTATCAGCATCTATTTATACTTTCCTGTGTTCAGAAAGCAGAATAACCGATATGTTTGCTTGTTTCCAGGTAACGTTACACGACATGATCCTGAAGAACATCGAGAAGATCAAGAGGCCTCGAAGCAGTAATGCTGACGCTTTGTACTGATGTTCATCCAGCTGTCTCTGCATCCACCCACCCCACGCCGTCTGCCCCCTCGTCTCTTCACCATGCCTGTTGAGCAACAGTAGCCGGGCCCCGGTCCGCAGGACTACAGCTAGACATTCACCTTCTCCAATACAATCAAGACAGCCCAATACAAAGACATAGCTTCTATAGATGGACACATGTTTTGTTTGTTTTAATTGTAAAATATTGTTTTTAAACCGTTTGAAGAGTATTCACTCAGAAAATGGGGAGACAGATCATAAGCCCTTTTCAGACGTGCGCCAGATATCATTGCTATTAAACTGATGGCAGTCTGTCATGCACTCATCAATTTTGTGTTAATGTTCCTCATGTTTGTTCGTAATTTACAGAGAAGTTCTTGTATGCATGCGATATGTGGCAGCTAGTATTATCAGTATAAGCGGTGAAGTGTCACCACACTTGCAGCTCTTTCTGAGTGCAGGGCCTCTGTGTATGTGCAAGGAGCTGTACCCCGTCATTCCCGCTCGGAAAGGATAAAACTCCTGGGTTAGTAATCCCAGATGAATGATTTAATTGGTGCTGATGAGATAAAATACTATTAAAATGGTCTTATTGCCGTTCAGGACCTGCGCATGCCTGTCTGCTACCGCATGAATTCAGGATTTTGCAGAGTGAATAAAAGTGTTAAGCAGTCTGGTTCGGTAAAGTTAAGATGGCTGTTTATTTGAAAAGTGCATGTCTGAAAGGGGCTTCTGATATCAAAAAGCGCTTTGTATTTTTTAATTTTAATTAAACATTTTGTCCTCAGATCCTCGTGAACGGCCTCATTTGTAGCTCTTAAATATTCAGAGCAAAGTGGTTTGTCATTATTGCTGCCCATTATTTGTTACTGTTTTAATTATTTTGTCTTATATTGGACTCCTGCTGCATCATCAGTACAGTAGTTCATAGGAAATGCAAAACATGCTGTTAAGTTGTTCTGCAAATGTTAGATATTGCGACGTGTAGATATCACAAAATATGAAAACGATGCAAGTTTTAAGTCGTGGGCTTAAATGATTTCAGTGAAAATTCACGAGTCAAAAGCTTCTTTTATGTTGGAGCATTCATTGTATTGAATAAAAGACTGTTTTTTGATAAGACTTTTGGAGGCATGTTGTAGGGTTTTGTTTTGTTTTTTTATTTTTCTTTTGAAGTTTGAAGCAAAACATCAGATAGTGGTGTGACATGGATACAATGTTTCCTCTTGACCTGCAGATGTCGCTGTGGCTTGTAAGTGCTTGCTAGTTTAAGCCAAGGTGTAAAGGTCCCGACTTTTGTGTGTTTAAATATCAAATCCTTTGTCCCATGTGCATTTATTTCACACAGAAGTCAGCATCCCAAATATATATAAACGCAAATCCACAGTTTAAAAATTAAAGATCAAGTGGTGCTTAATGGGATCACACTGAATGGGTGTCAGATAGGAAGGTTTTGAGGCAGCTTTACTCACATGTTAAGCAACTCAAAACTTGAGATTCCTAAAATTTAACTAACCAGCAGATTATGATATAGATTAATTGGCTACTTTATTAGGCGCACTTTTTCAACTTCTCATTAAGAGAAATATCTAATCAGACAACTGCATTGCAGCAACTCGACACTTTCAAGTATGCAGACATGGTCAAGAGAGCCAATTGAAGTTCAACCTGATTATCAGAATTGGGGGCGGGATCATTTAAGCAGCTTTGAATGTGAATGTTGATGCTACACAGGCTGGTCTGAGTATTTCAGAAAGTGCTGACTGCTAGGCGGTTCCTACACAACCACCTCATGTTTACAGATGATGACTGAAAAATAGAAAATATCCAGTGACCGGCAGTTCTGTTGGAGAAAATGCCAAAGGTCAGAAGAGAATTGAAAAGAAACTGAAATAACTCCTTGTAATAACCAGGTAGAAGAACATATTGAACCTTGAAGCTGCAGCAACAGCAGGAGATCACATTGGTCAACACTCCTGTCAGCCAAGATTGGGAAAGTGAGACTACAGTTCACAGACTGGAAAAACATTGCTGCATTTCTGCTGCACATAGTAAGGTCAGAATTTGGTGCAAACATCATAAAAGCACGGATCCAGCCTACCTTATGGTTCAGGTTGACGGTGGTGATGTAATCAATACCTGAGCATTGTTTCTGACCATGTCCATCTTTTTATAACCACAGTGACCCATCCTCTGATTGTTGCTTCTAGCAGGAGAACGCCCCGTGACACAAAGCATATGTTTCGTTTTTTAAATTATTTATTATGGCATTTTTTTAGCCTTTATTGATAGAGAGACTCTGAAGTTAGACGGGGAAGCAGGCAGAGATAGAGGGGAAGAGATGTAGTTACAGTTTTGTGTTTGTCATTAGCTTTTTTAACATTTGGTATTGTTGTGGTATTGTTTTTACTTCTGTTTAGTTTTGATTAATTAGTTCAGTTTGTATTAATTTGGTGCTAGTTTTAGGTTTAAGGCATAATATGGGAATTGTATATGTCAGAGGTAAGTCTTACACACTTGCACTCTTTGCAGTTAGACTAACACCCAAAGTTTAATGCTTTTCTTAACTTTGAAAAGCTGACAAGGGGCATGAAGGACTTCACTGATCAGACTAGACTGTGCATATTTGTGAAGCGTGTTTTTTGAAGCACCTTTTATGCCGACACTTCTTTTTATTTATTTATTTGGTCCAGAGCTGCATCTTTAAGTAAATATAGAAAAGGTTATGTGAGGATGAGAAGATATTGAGGAGAACAACCAAGGCGAGCTGACTATTGTGACTGTAAACTAATGTAAACAGTTACTCAACGTCCCTGACGTAGTTGTGAGGTCTATACCCTCTGTCCCCCTGCCTCCTAGTCACACAAACGCAATGCAGCGTACCTGTACAAAGAACTCCCATATAGCTTCTTGAGATAAGAACCGGAAATAACTAGAACAGCGTAAGAAGACAATGAGATAAAATGATCAAAAAAGGAGCACTTGGCATTTGCTGGTGGGATGTGTCGTGATAATCACTGAGTCCTGTTAAGATTAAGTATGATTTATTTTGTAAAACAGTGCAATGCTGATCAAACCTTTGAGGCATGATAACGTGGGGCTGTTCTCAAAAACAATGCCATATAATGACAGTCTCTATCTGCTTTATTAAGCTATGTTACAGTTTGGTTGTTCCAAGCTCTTCCAAGAATGCTTCTTTGGTAGATTAAGTCTCTTTATGTAATCCCAGACTGGCTCCATGATGTTTAGATCTACGAGATCTAAGTTATCTGATGCAGGACTTCATGTCCAGCAAAGTTACCACAGCGACTACCTTCAGTTTCCTACTTTTTCTCATTACCACAGCAACTTTAGGTGACCTATGATTGCATTCAGTTGGACTTTACGTTGCAGTTTCACAATGTAATTAGCGGTTTTATAGAGGTGTGTCTGTGATAATATGATAGTGACCTTTGTTTGCAATCCTGCTGATCTCAGTACCATACATTCAAAGCTGCTTCGATGGTTCGTCACCTGAGCAAGGTTCTATTTTTAAAGCCTTATGAGGCCCACGTGTTGTCGGCAACGCTTTCTGCCCCTTGACCCTTCATGTACCTTTGAAAGCGCATGGCTGTGGTGCGAGGCAGTGTCACTATGTGGGACTGCCGAGTGAGTGGAGCATGCTCTGGTTAATATTTAATGGTTGTTCTGGCCAGAGAATTAATCAGTATCAGTCTGAGACATACTGAGAAAACTGCCAGGGCTGCACCGCACTTCTCAAATAAGCACGAAAACATGATTACAAGAAACAGTTTTTATTTGTTTAAAAAATACTTTTTTTGCTGAGGTGGTGGCTGCGTGTATGTGTAAAAATCTTTATCTCATATATACTGTGGGTGTTAAAGAAGCTTACAATATTACAGACACTGAAAAGACAGTTATTCTAAACATGAAAACATGACTAAATGTAATTTGATGGACAAAAATAAACCATTGTTCAATTTCAAGGAGGTTAATTGTAATAATTGTAGCAGAAGTCCCAATAAGACCATTTAGAAAACAATTATTAGAAAACATTTGTAGAAAATGTTCATATTTTACTTAAACCCAGCTAAATTAGAAGGCTGCTAGCACTTTGTAGGTCCAGGAAAGATTGAGCTTAGCTTAGCATATCCAAAAAAACAAGACCACTTTTTGTGTTTTACTTTTACCCTTTATTGCTCATACCGTGAAGGGGACGCTTCTTATTTCTTCAAATTGAACAAATGTGGTCTATCAGTGAGCTTTACAGCAATTATCTGAAAGTGCTAGTTGGGTGTCTACGTCCTTTTTCTGTCCCTAAGTAGTCTAGATTCTGGGAATGGTAACATCCAATTAAATGTTATTGTTCCAATCAGTAAAGTAGCCTTTTCCCTCTGCTCCTAAATGGTAACAAGGCCAGCACAATATCTTCAGGCATTCCAAAAACTCTATAGCAAGTTTCCTAGATATGGAGTTAACCTAGACCCAGATTAAAACAGAAAAAAAACAGTGAACAGTACAGATGAGGCTTAATCCATGTCTATTAAAAATGAGAAGTAAGAATCCTTGTAAATATAGAACATTAACCCTCCAGTTGCCTTAAAGCTACAAGTTTTTGCCTTCTGTCTTTACAGGGTAAATCTTGCTGAGAGCCCAAGGTACCAAAGTAGTTGGGATTAAAAGTGCAACGGCACTTTTACCAAAGGAAAGGGCATAGAAAGTCATATGGTTTTCAGGGGAAAATGTCCATCCATCTAACAGGTGAAGCAGGGATACAGAGATGACAATACATCCAATCCTCAAAGGGGCGCTCATAATCCTCATCTTGGTTGTCTTGTAGAACGGTGAGTGCAGACCGAGGCCCAGACCAAACAGGCTGCCCATGTTCCGCAGGAGGCTAGCAAAGGGGGCAGAGTCTAGGTGAACCCACTCTGGCCTGATGCACCACTTCTGGGCTTTCTCCATGGTCCACAGCAGGTCCACATCCAGAGCTTTAAGGAGCACATAAAAGCCAACAGCAAAGGAGGTGAGGAAGAGGGTAATTAAGAAGTACTTCTTCAGGCTTGCGCTGTAGATCCATTTCTCCTTGGAAACAACTTCAGCTACCAGTGTGCCTAAGACGAAAACAGACAAGGTGGTTTATTAAACAGGGACAATGCGTAACATGTACACTCAATAAAACAATATTTGAAGTTAAAATGGTCTAAATATATCATATTTTTGTAATTTTGAGATTGCATTTACACCTGAGCCATATTTTAATTCTTCTTCTACAATATTTCTTTGTTTGATCTTTGGCATTTGCTCCTAAAAATATGATATTGGTAGTTGTAGGCTACATAATCACTCAGTAAACTTAATTTCCAACCCTCGCAAAATGTTTTTATGAAAATTCTGCACATCAAAGTCTTTGTAAAAGTCAACACTTTATCGACTAGAGTTCTTTAGATGGACTGACCTGTAATGATTCCTGCAATAACCTGGTGTGGGAAGTGAGCAGCCATGTAGACCCTGGAAATGCATACCACCAGCTCGACCAGGCCCATTAGCATCCACAGGCCTATATACAAAAATCTGACAGGGACAACACTGATTGTAGGTGCACAGAACCTAAAGACTCCAGAGAGCCAGAAAAGGTGATTGTATTAACACAGACTCACCTGTATAGCAATGGGGGGCACTGTTTTTCTCTTGCAATAGAGAGCAGTGCTGTTACCATGACATACCAGACACCAGCTGCGCCCATGGCATGACCTGAAGGACTTCCTGCAAAGAAAGAAATTGGGCTTAGTATTTTCTAATTTAGAGTGAAAACCGATCAGTCGGTTCTTCATCTATCGTGACGACCAATCCTCGTCAGACTGGTGACCAGAGTAAGCGCAACACCAAGTCTGAGGTGGTTTGAATATGTCATATTTTGCTGAAAGTTGTTGGTATCTTTTATCTTTTTCTTTCAGTTTCCAGAACGTTTAATATGTTCTGGAAACTGAAGACTGAAGAAAAACACTTGCACCTTGTTACCTTCCCTTCTACTATTAGTATAAGGACAGAGATCTCTCAAAGAAACTGGAGCAAGATAAAAGGCACTACAAGTTTATTACCTATTTATCACCATTAAAGTCATGCCCATTCACAGAAAGTCGTGTACAGTTGCCAATTGTTACAGCTATCACCTGGCAATGATATACTGGAGTATTTATCAGACTAATTGTGTACTGTGCCAAATAAATCTTATCATTCTATTATGACAGACTAGTTCTGTTCAGTTTTCATGCGGTCCGCATGCCTGTCATGAGCTCTACCTGGTCCAGTTTCACATGTGATGGGGAACTGCTGGAGTGAAGGGGCCGGTCCTGCTCCATAAAACTTGGTCTCGTGAACCCACCAATAAGGTCTTTCCCCAAATAGAACCCTGCCACAGTGAAACAAAAAAACAGGAAGCAAATCATGCAACCGTTCCTTTTTTTAATGTTTAAGTTTTAAGTTTAATTCAAGTTGGACCCTTTCACCCAGTTACCATTTTAGGACCAAGTTGAGCCAGTCTCCGATGACAGCCACCCAGATGAGCCTGAGTGCCGTGTCCCTCCGCAGGTGGAACCAGATCGGGAACAACCAGAAGAACGTGGTGTGCAGATCGGCCACTGTGGATGCCAGGTCGAACAAACCTTCATATTTGCCATATCTGGTCTGCAGATAGACAGCCAGCTCAACACCCCAGCTGTGTAGAAGATCCATTATATCACAACCCAGACCTCTTTCTGAGGACGATGCTGTGAAAATATTGTCTCTTTATTGGGTTTTTTCTTGGTTAGGTTTCAGCAAAGCTCTTTGAGGCCGTCCTGTCCGTTCTTCCACTGAATGATTCCCACTGGACTTTACTCAAGGCTAGCAAGTTTGTTTAACTTTGCAACGGTGCAGACAGGTCACTTAACCTTTACACCTCAGGGGGCCCCCTTGCTCAAAGCTATCGTAACAGAAAGCAACAGCTGCCCATGGACAGATTGCAGACTTCTAGCAAAGACCCGTTATCTCTACTTGTGCCTGAACCCCAATGTGAGAAACAACAAAATGGTTTTGAACTTTTCGTAAACATATCTCTGGAAACAGAACAAAATATGAGCTCATCTGTGCAGATGTCCCCACCAGACCTTTCTTTCATAAGAGTGCAGTACCTTATGTTCTACCTGCTATCTATTTTTTTCTTTTTCTGTTTTGTCACCAACTATCTCATCAGCTTTGTTTCATCCCAAACTCACTCATTTAATCATTGATCTTCTTATGTAATATAGAAATAGCTTACTCCATCATTCTGAACGGCGGCATGTTTTCACTAAAAAAATCAATGACATTACTGATAAATTATTAGTGAGAATGTGCAGAATGTGAGAATGTAAGAAGGGAAAATATGAAAAACACGGCTATCCTTTATTAATGCCAAAGTCAAAGCCATGTGGACAAAAATGAAGAAGACGAAGATCACATTTAAAAATAGTCTGTGGGGCAGCAGAAAAAAAATCTCTCTGCAAAGTGTTTAATTTGGTTCACACTTGAGGAGGACAGCCACTGATCGATTGACTTCCTCTCTCCTGTGACTCTCTCTGTACAGTGATTCTAAGATACTGATTGACGTTTTGTTTTCCTGTTATCTTCCCAACTTGTTTGTGTGACATGCCTCCCAAACTCTAGTGACTGCCAGTGTTTTATTACACATGCGTAAGGTCCAAAGATCAGCGTGTGCATGCGTTTGGGTAGTGGGTCCGTCCACTATAAAAACAGCCAGCTGTCTCGCTGATAACAGCACTCTCTGTTCTTCCACTCACACATCACTAGACTGAGATTTCTTCCTCTTAACGCTAAGATGCTTAATGCCGTGATGGACGCTGTGCAGGGTTTCGGGGTGAGCAGCACCCACTACCTGCAGACCAACTACAAAGATGCCCAGGGCTTGTTTCTCTGGGTCTCCTGGGCGGCTGATCTGAGGAACACCTTCTTCATCTTCTTCCCCCTTTGGTTTCACCTGCGGGCTTCAGTGGGCATCAAGCTGATCTGGGTGGCTGTGATCGGAGACTGGCTTAATTTAGTGTTCAAATGGTGAGCGTATTTTTTTAACTGATATATAATCGTGTGAAATAAGCTTTCTTTAGACCGTAACTCAATGCATGTTTCTGCTGTCCTCTTCAGGATTCTGTTTGGAGAGAGGCCGTACTGGTGGGTCCACGAGACAGCCTACTATGCAAACTCCGTGCCCCCTCACATTGAGCAGTACCCAATGACCTGTGAGACTGGACCAGGTGAGAGACACCACTGTTCATGCACGGCTGCATTAACTTGCGTGAGGGTAAAAATAAACCGACTCCCATTAGCCCACAGCTCCTCTCACTCTGCATGTGTTCCTGCCTGAAGTTTACTTTGAAGTAAATTGGCCGAATCAAATAAATTATCATTCTAAAGATCTAGATCTTGGCACTCATCCTCAAGATAAAGCCCTAATGCTGTCAGGTGATATTGTGCTTAATTCGTACATATCACAGAAAGAACGTTTCTTTTGTAACCTCTGGTTTCTGTCTGCCTTTCTGTGTGGAGTTTACATGTTTCCCCTGTGACACAGTCCATAAACATGCATGTTATGTTATTTGCAGTTAGGTTATTTGGACAGCAGCCAAATATATGAGCTTATTGAGTTGTTTAAAATCAAGTTAAAATAAAATAGTGGCGATCTTTTTCATTCATCTATTACTTAGGTTAAAACAAACAACAAAACAAAAGAATCTAATGAATGAGCAGTGCAGGTTGCTCTGGCCCACGTGTTAATAACTGCCTTCCTCCGTCTGTCTGTGTTACCTAGGCAGCCCCTCTGGCCATGCTATGGGAGCTGCAGGAGTCTACTACACCCTGGTGACCTCGATCCTCGCCATCATGACCAGCAACAAATCCACAAACAGTCAGTGGTGAGTCTATAACTTTATTTTTCCTTTCTTGGCCCTGCCGATTTTGGTGTTGTTTACCATTTTTCTCCATTCAGAGCTTATCGCTCTGGACACGCTGTCTGTTCGGTGCTGGGGTTGATCATTGACTTCTGAGAAGTATTGACTGAAAACAGGGTGTTAAACACGGGTTGTTTTGACATGTGGGCAGCTGAAGTTCTCATGAGAAGAGAAGAATAAATTTGTTTATTGTTACAGTGCTTCAAAAGATTTTCTTTCATGTAATCTTGAGCTGCTGGAAATCAATGAATCTAAGCTGTGTAAATTTGTACTTCAACAGGTATCTGAAGGCTCTTCTGTGGACGCTTTTTTGTGGGGTCCAGGTGTGTGTCTGCCTCTCTAGAGTCTTTATTGCTGCCCACTTCCCCCACCAGGTCATCGCCGGTCTTATCACAGGTGAGTATTTTTACAGTTTCAGTGAACAGCTGGCTATGCCTCAGTCATTCAGTAAAATATCTAGTCAGAAATATAGTCAGTTATTAAGCCTGCAGCGGTATAATAAGTAACGCAAAATATCCGCCTCTGCTTTCCTAATGTGGATCATTGTTTTCTAGGTATGATTGTGGCTGAGGCCTTTAACAGAACTCAGTGGATCTACAGCGCCAGCATGAAGAAGTATTTCTACACGACTCTGTTCCTCACCTCCTTCGCTGTTGGCTTCTATGTGCTGCTCAAAGCTCTGGGTGTGGACCTGCTGTGGACCATGGAGAAAGCCCAGAAGTGGTGCATCAGACCAGAGTGGGTCCACCTGGACACCACGCCCTTTGCCAGCCTCCTACGCAACATGGGCACGCTGTTTGGCCTGGGTCTGGGCCTGCACTCTCCCCTCTACACCGAAACCAAAAAGAGCAGCAGCCTGTTGGTCAAAGCAGGATGCATCATCAGCTCTCTGCTCCTGCTGCACCTGTTTGACTCCTTCAAGCCTCCTACACATACCGCGGCCCTCTTCTACCTGCTGTCCTTCTGCAAGAGTGCCATTGTGCCACTGGTCACTGTCAGTATCATCCCATACTGTGTGAACCGATCTCTGAGCCAGCACAACAAAAAGGCAGTGTGATCACCAACTTCATATCACAAAGACTAATGAAAAGGAAATCTCTTCCTATTGAAACACATTCCTTTGGTGCTTGTTTTATCCACACTGCCACGTAATCCTCAGGAAAAGCTTTGAGATCAACAGGAAAATGCATTTTGTGTTATTTGGACACTGAACCTTGAACATTGTGTGACACTAAGTGAAAGCACTATCCAGGCTGCCCAGTGACACTCACAAAGAACTATTTTGAATATGCGACAACACGATAATGACGCTTGTCCTGGACGGTCATTCACGACTTCAGTATAGTATTTTAACTGTATTAGTAATGTATTTTTTCAATGTCATAGAAAGTATTTTTGGGACTGTTGAAATATTTTTAAATAAAAATTTTGTAAATGTTAAAAAAAACGATTTGGTTCATTTTTTAAAATGTGCAATTACTGGAATGTTCCTTTAATACTTGACTAATGACCATTTTCTTCCACTTAGACTAAGACTTAGATTTATTCTGTTTTTCTCACCAGCGCTGGAATATCTGTTAGCGTATTTTTTTAATATGTGCACCACAATTTAAAAAAGTCACCGATTCCAAATTTTACTCAGATACTCAGCTTTCTTAAAAAAAATCACACAATAAGTATAATATTCAGAATAATCTCAATTAAAAGAAAATAAGCAGAAAACAAACACTTTTAACTCATTATTTACAATTTATTATCATTGCACAGTCATGCACTGTACAACAGTACAATGAAATTGGAGTACTGTCCCACATCAGTGCTAAAAGAAAAGAAAGCAGTAACCACCAATAAATAACACATATGCAGAATAAAATATACTATATGTGCAGAAATTAAAGGTACAGTAGGTGCAGAGATAAAAAAAAAAATACATACACAAATATTAAAAGGGGCTCATCAGTTTAATCCAGGGGTGTCAAACATAAGGCCCCAGGGCCATAATTGGCCTGGTGAAGACTCAAATCCAGCCAAGTGGACAGTTTTTAGATCATGTGAAGCAATGTATAGATTTTAAACGTAATACTAAAAAGTATGTTCAGTATTTTCAGTGTTTTCACGTTTTACAGCTTTTCCTATTGATAAAGACGTCCTACCCTCATTGTCATTCATCCTACACCAAAATAATAAACAATTAAATGATAGGAAAGTTACTGTTAGTCACAGTAAACTAACAAAAAACTTTATATTTTATAATTACAGGGCAGTGCAATGAACTATCCATACGTCTTTCTGTCATCATACACATTTATCAAGAGAAGAGAAGAGAATAAAGTTTAGACAATAAAACAACAAAACGATAAAAGTTGAAATGACATAAAAGTAAATTGAATGAATTACTAATTACATACAACTTTAAAATGCTTACTTACTTTTTTGTTAGAAAAAAACAACAGAAAATTGTTATATTCACACACACACACACACACACACACACACACACAAACATTTTTTAAATGGGTTACATTTTATTCATTCTTATTTTTACATTAACTACAATTCTAATACTCCAATATATAATGTTGTTTAAAATGCAATATTTTTCTCTGAATCATAGCATCTACTTTAAGTAAATTCTTAAAGTAGATGAAAATGAAAGTACTAAGTACTTAAATGTACTTACATGTACTTATTCTATCCTGCCTCCATTTGGATATGCAAATCAAACAATATAGTTTGATAAATTAGCCTGCTTAGGCTGCTGCCCCCGCGACCCGGTCCCAGACAAAGCGGATGAAAATGGATGGATGGATGGAAATTAGCCTATAGTGGAGAAAAATGCATGCACTGGCATACAATTGGACAGTTTTTTAATATGTTTTTACATCGACACATATTAGATCCATAGGAATTTAATACAGTTAAGAAGAAGCTGATCCTTCATTATCTTTGTTGTTGTTTTTTCCCCTCTTTTGCCAGAGACACAAATAAAAGCTCACTGTTTAAAGACATTTCCAGCTTTGCTCTATTATTGGATTCCTATGGGATCAGATAAGCAGTAAATCTTGAACACTGAAGAACAGACCTGATGTTGAATAGATCAAGAATATACTCGCTCGTCCTCACGTCCCCTCCAGAGACCCCGTGTCCCATTTGGCTGTTGTATAACCTCATATGATAAAGATAACATTTCGGGATGATATCAATAATTAACTCAGATCCGTTATCTCGACTTGCAGTGATGACAGCGATTTCCCACGTCATACCCGTGTCTGTGGGCCCGTCAGGCACACGGGGCCGAAAGTGCACACTGAACATTCAATATTTGCCATTCTGTGTTTTGCATAATACACACGTGACATGCCTGATGAACAGTTAAGTGGGACACAAGAGGAAAAACACCAAGTAAAGTGAGATTTGCTGCAGTTGCATAAAAATGCATAAAGTTTGATAGAAAATTTAATTTAATAAGAATTTGTCCGATATCACAAAGCGGTAGAGTTTTGCTAAACATCCGCGCAGACATAAAGAGACAAAGACGGTGGCTGGATTGTCATTGGCAAATTTGTGCATTAAAAAATCAGGAATGAGAATAACAAGCTCTCAAAATCGATGCAATCACTGAGTCTGTCACATTCTTCATTTGGCGCGGGTGTGTACCTCAATGACGCACATGGATGCGCTCACGCAGTTCCTAATACCCACTAACTGCATCTCTCTCAGACACGGGAGGTCTGGACGCTCAAAAGAAAGGTGTGTGTGACGGAGAGATGCAGGTAAATATTAAAGTCCCAGCTAAAACGGAAAAATATCGGGAAGAATGTTCAGTTGGTCCTCTTGGTGCATCTGCTGTACCGTTATATGCAGGATGTCTCACTTCCCTTTACTCTCATCAGTCACTTTATTAGGTAACTTGTTCAACTGTTAGAGGGTATTGCAGCACCCTCTGTCGCACAAGTAAGACATCGCAGCACCTCCTGCCAATTAAAAAAACAAACAAAAAAACAAACAAACCCCGCCCCCAACACACAACATTCCTGTTGTTCTAATTTGTGATAAACAATAAGGTTTAGATTCTTTAAATAATGATCAAGCATTATAATCTACAGTGGCCAGAAATAGTTATCAGCTTCTACCCATCATTAGTTTATATAATTACATCACAGTATTTTTAATAACTACTATATTGTAAAATTATTAAGTTTAAGGAGCAACTTCATAATCCTAAAATCTCTAAGAAAAAAATGTTTTCCACCTGTACCTCATCCATGTGACCATTCTCCAACTTCAATTAAAAACATGGTTAAAAACCTTCCTCATATATTATCATTAATTAATTTCACTCTACTCCTTTTGCTGCGAAAGAGTGCTTGACTATGTTTAATACTATGCAATTTCGGGCTTTGGGGCCTGGTAAAATATTATGCATATTTGGATAATTCTTGTCAGTCTTGACTGCTGTGTGGGTCCCGTTGCATTTTTGTGGTTTTATAATGAATTTGCCTACCTGTTTGCACACCTGATGTGTTAGCCCTGTCACAGGGCAGAGGTTCAGTTATTGCCATGTCTGTGTTAAATTTTTGGCTGTTTAGTCTTGTCTGCTGTGTAGTGGAGCATGGCAGTTGAAAGACTGACATGCTTTTATAGAATTATATTAGAATGTGACAGAATGAATACAACTAAAACCTGACAAATCTGCAGCAACTTGTGTGACACTTTCATGTTATTATGGTCAAAAACCTCTGAGAAATGTTTCCAGCACCTTGTTGAATGTGTGCCAAGAAATATGCTAAATAAAGCTCTGAATTAAATCTAGTCATAGTAAAATGTACAACGATTTCCTTGTACTTTTAGATACAATGAAGTATAGCAGTAATACTGTATTACCTGCTCAGTGCAGTGACCACATATTAAAAGGTGGCAGTGTTGCACCATTGACCAAAAGTATTTCTTCAATTTGAAAATGAAGAAAACACCAGAAGCAACATGGCTCCTTTTCAGTTTGTTCAGACTTTCAAGTTGTTAGTTTGTTGCATGTGTGATAAAGTGTTTATGCAGCTGTAGAAGTTATAAAAATATTCAGAAATGGAAATAAATGCCTCTGTGCTCCATTATGAGTGAAATGGAGGCCGGTCACGGAGAGACTGACAGAAGTTGTGGAGGACGTAACGGAGAAAATGCTGCACACTCCAGGTTTGGAAACACAAGACACCTTTTAAAAGAAATGACTGCTTCAGTAGTGACATTTATCAGGGTGACCTGCCTTCAGCTAGTTTGTTTTTATATGGTTCATACTGAGCAAAAAGTGGAGACATTTTTATTATTGAAACTTCTGTAAGTAAGAGTGACCTTCAGTGAACAGCAGGTGCCTCAACTGAAAGGCCAGATGCATCTTTCAGGTCCTGCATCAAGTCCTTTGATGGATTTTTGTCCTGTTTCTTAAGGACATGACTTTCAGATACTGTTTACCTGCTGGAGATGGTATTTTTAGGCCTTCCATTTCTTCTTTTGTCCTAATTTTTGTGATTCTGTATTTTTTAAAACTTAATTAGTCCTTCCAGATTGAGTTTGGGTGCAAACACTTTTAAGAGCTTTATAGGCTTCGGATCAGTTCTGTATTTGGTTGAATTTTTGGTCTCTGGAGGCTTCATTCACTACTTTTTGACTGTGCTCTTTTGTGTCATACCTTTGCCTACACACAGGTTACACAGCAAAGTGCGAACTGATCTTGAAAAGTAAAATTACTTCATGTCATCCGGTTTCTTTATTTTTAATGAAACTTTTACCTGGATAAATTAAGGATAATGAATGAAAAATAACTCTGTGTAGCTTTTAGTGTCTAAATCGTAAGTAGTAGTAAGTAGTTTTGGGGAAAATAAATAATGCAGTCACATTAACACATTTGGAGAGTTTTTAACTGCACTGTGTGACATTATTTACACCACCCCCATCCCATCCAGCTTTTAAATGGGGGACCTTTTTGCCTTTTAAAAGTAGGACTATTTAATTTACATCCAGAAACACAAATTAATACATGTCAGAAATATAATCGCTTCCTACTTCTTCTTTTTTTTTGTGATTTCCTCTTTGATATTCCTTTTAGATAAAGTATCACTGTTTGGGTCCAAGTCATTTCATCTGAGTAGCAGATGCATGATGAGACAAGGCCTGACCTATGACAGATTAAAGACAAGTATACAGAGATAGACTCTGAGTTTATCAACAGCAAGCCTTCACAGTTTTACTAAACCCAACAAGCAGAAAAGGGGACCTCAACAACAGTGGAAATGGAGAAGGAAGGAGAGCACCTAGGTGTGCCACCTGCCAACCTAAAGGTACTGTCAACAAAAATACAAAAGGTGGGAGTCAAGATAAAGATATAAACGATGAGCTACTTAAATCAAAGCCAAGAACACCTCGGACAGGAACTCCAGGTATGGATGTTTACAAAGTGAATGGAAAATCTTTCCAAAAAAGATGAAAAATCGTTCTCAGAGAACAGCTACAACAAACAAAAACCAAATACTGAATGCAGTTGTTGCAGAGTTTTTCCAGTACAGATGCATTTTTCTGAAATGTGCACTGACGCATGAAAAAAAAGTGCAGATGTTTGTGAAGTCTGTGGAAAACATCTGAGGCAGACCTTTCTGATGCTGAGAGTACAGAGGGTGAGAGTGATGAGGACTGGAAGAAAAGTGAACAGAGTGATAAAACGGACAGAAAAAACAAAGTCTGAGGGACACAGGAAGAGGGATTTCTCTAGCAAGTCTTTCTTTCTTGAAGCATGCGCAGGAAGGCAAGAAGGATGCAGATATGTGTGGCGTGTGTGGGAAACATTTTGAGACCAAGGAAACCTTGAAGCTTCGCTTGTAAGCTTACCCCAAATAAATGACTGTGAAGTTTGCGGCAAACATTTTGAAGGCCACAAACACACGGAGCTGTACATGAGAACACACACAGGAGAGAAACCATTTGTCTGCACTGTCTGCGGGAAAGCGTTTACTCAAAATGGAAATCTGATGGGGCATATGAGAGGTCCCACTGGGGAGAGACCATGTGTTTGCAGGTTACATCAGTCAGGTCTTACTGTTAGATTTCATTTGAGCATCAAGGCAAACATGCGCAGTTTCAGAGATTAAATGATGTTAACTCTGAAATCCAGTCTTTTTTTTAATTTGGGCTTAAAGTCCTTTTTGTTATAAGATTTCATTTTGAATATTCCAATCAGGTGAAAAATTCACATACATTTAAAAGAGATTAAAATCTCTTTTTCAAGATAGACCTGTCCAAGAGGGCAGCAGAAGTTACAACAACATGTAACAATATAACAAAGAGAAAACCAAAACGCACGCCCCGTTAGCCAAAAATCTCAGACTTGGGATTTTACAAAGTTTTTCTACTGAGATTGGACGATGTCATGGAGCAGATCCACATACCTGCAGTCCAAACCTTTTATAATCAGAATAAAGTTGACAGAAAGACAGCTAAAATGTCTTGTTTCAGATAAGAAGTTAACAGAAGAGCTGCACCAATTCCCAGTATAAGATATGGGTTATTTTGAACTTATTATATTTTGAGAGCTTTGCAGCGCTCTGATGGTTCAGTCCAAATTTTACTGTTTTCATGAACCAATTGTTTGAATCCTAGCTAGATTGTGGGGCAATTACTGGAAATATTAAGAAGTCATATGCAAAATTTGTGTAAAATATTAAGATATTTCTTTTATCCAGCATCATTGTATGTCTTTTAATTATAAAAACAGCTCTGTATGATTTCACAATTAATACCTTCTTATATAGAGCTTCATATCTTATCTTTTCAGAGTCACTATAAATGAAAATTACAGATATAAATGTATATTTCATTTATAGATAGATCGATCAGTAGTTTTTTATTGTTGAAACATTATTAAAAAAACAAATCTCCAATAATTTTGATAAAAAAGTATAGTTGGTCTAGTTTTTCCAAAAAGAAATGCTGTATTTACATATTTGGAATTCTTGGATGTTCTTTGGTTTTCACTGTACCAAGCGGTTGAAACATGGTAGTCTGCGAAACACAGAATGATATTTTTCAGCGATTTTATTGGTCAAATTCCTCTTTTTCTTCTTCTCTACTCAGTTTTGGGGTCACCACAACAGATCACCTTCAACTCACCCCATCATTAGCGTCCTCCTCTGTTACACCAACCCTCTGCATGTCCCATCAGCTCTTTCTCTTTACCAATGATGGTTCTATCATGCCTTCCCCTTCTCCTCTTCATTTGTCTTTAGCTAACAGTAGCACAGTTTCCACCGGCACCCTGTTAACCCTGACCAATCCAGTATGGAAATCACATTCTTGATGATCTGCATGTTTAATTTATGCCAGATGTTGACATATAACTGAAAAAGTTGCAAAGGTCTTTTTTTATACGTACAATAATTTTTTAAATATATATTTTTATGTAAAATTTGTTAGATGCAGAATGTACGGGGTCACATAACCAGTGTTTAGTTAAGATCATGACTGGGCCATTGTAGGTCACAAGTGGCATGGAAGCATGGACATATAGCCCCCTAAATACCCTTATTCTGCATTTGGTTTAAGACGTGTATACAATTATTATTTTTAACTATTTATATTGTGTAATGTAATGTAGTGTGTAATACTGCCTTTACAAGGAGAATGGGCCACATGTTTAGTGACTGTATTTCATTTATTTGGCATTATTTACTGGTGGACACTAGCATGTGAGGCAAGTATGTTGTGATACACAAAGCTCTTCAGCCTACATCTTCAGGTCTTTTATTGTCTTTTAGTTTCCATGAGGTTTCTTGACGTCTTAAAGACATCGGTATGATTCATGCCAGTATTTCATTGGGCCTGTGCAACCAGAAAGAGAAATCAGACTGACTAGCAGAGGTTCAGTTTAAACACAATTTATTTTTCTGCTTAAATAATTACTTGGATCATCCAGTGTAGGCTATGTTGGTTTGTCATACATGTCGGTACCAGATTTATTATCAACAATGGATGCTTAGGGTGGATTCATATGAAAAAAACAAACAAACAGAAATTCAATTTACACATGAACAGAAAGTCACATTTTTAATAACTGACAGTGATTTGTATGTGATTACAAAGATTTCGATTTGAGTGATGGAGCTAAAAATGAGATTCTCTGTTCTCATGTAAATAGAAGCAAATAAACAGGATAAAAATCATCAACGTAAAAGTCCCCTTTTAAAAACCACAGTAGAACTAAAGGTTTAAATATACACTTCTAGTATGCATGGATTTTTTTTCTTAATGTTAAACACACACACGCGCACACACAGACAAACGCACACACACACAGCGTTGCTAGCGGTCTAGAGCTAACAATGTGCTAGTCTGAAAGATGCATTGGACAGTGTCAGTACTTTCCTGTTGCATAAGAAGGATGCTGTACTATCTCGCCACTAGGATGTGGAGTGTCATTTCATTTGTAAAAAAAAAGAAAAGAAAAGGAAATTAAATAAAAAACAAAACAGTTATAGATGACAGATGTTTGGGTTACTATGAGTGCTCACACAGACAGAAGTACCATCACACCGTCTCTAAGTTGTATTACAGTGCTTTGAATTAAGAGAAAGAAAGGAAAGCGTTAAAAATAAAGTGACATAACATGCAGCAAAATATCATTTCTCTGAAGAATGTCCCTCGGACAGAGCAGAGTAGCTGTTGTCTTTAAAGAAAATGTCCTCTGTTGAAAATCAAGCATCATTTTTTTCTCTCCATTCGTTTCATTCACATACAGCTTTTTTTGTTCCTTTTTATATTTGGGAAGAGCACGTCAGAAGACACACTCCAGGCTGCACGAAAAGTGTCGACCTCTCAATACAAATGCACTGGCTCTGCAAAGCTTCATCAACTCAAATCAGTGCATAAACAATCTGTGAAGCTACCAATTCTTTTTTTTTTAAAGATTTTATACAGTGTCATTTATGTACAACAAAAACACCCAGGTACTATTATATCTCCTTTGTTTTATAAAAGAACCACATGGTGCACCCCAATACCGTGAGTGCAGGAGGAAAAAATAAAGCCATACAAGGCGAGTGTCTGAGAGAGTGAAGTCTTTTCCCTCGCTGTTTGTGCCGTCTTTGGTCACAGACGCCTTTCATTTGCCAAAGATTAAAGAAGTTTCCAGCTCACGTCCATGCGTGTCCTTCGGTGTTGTTTTCCAACAGTGAGTGAGTTTGGTGACATGCTCATGCGAAATCAAAGAAAAGTAACGTGTTGTCTTGCTGAAAACCATGCGTTGTAAAGCGAAAGCTTCAGACACGTGTTGGCTCCCGGTTTCATTGGCTCCGGTCTGTTTTTCCTCCCAGGGTCATGTGTGGGGGTCACAGGTGGATGTCCATGGACCTGAGTGTAAAGGAAAGTTTATACTTCAGATTGGTTGTTGTATAAAAAAAGTACTTTTCTGCTTTAGGATTGCAGTTTTAAATATCTTTTTTTGTCTTTCTTGGCCTCGATTGTAATTGTGTTTTTAATTAATTCTCCTGTTTATATGTTTTATTTATTCACTGCACCACCTTGTGGTACAAATTGGAATTACATGAAAGTACCACCTGACACTAGTTCATCTCCAGTATCTGTTCAACACAGTACAAAGAGATTTTGGACATGAAGTCATAAACAATTGTTTGTTCATATCATTTTGATAGCTTTAGTTAACTCTGGAACGTAACAGAAAGTGTCCTACAAAACCTCGCAAGTGATTCGTTTTCATCTTTGTTTACATACAACATAAGGTGATATTTTTTTAAATACTAACTAGAACATAAAACTCACATTTAGATGTCAACTAGCAACTTAAATTATTGCTAGCTTTTAAATCCTTGCAAATATTCTTGTTAATAAGGATCTGCATGGTGCGCTTGACTGTAATGCCTGGGAGTACAACAGCACTGACAATTTTATTCCAGTTGAAAAACTCAGTTGTCTTCCTGATTACATCAGAGTTAAAAGGTAGATGGCTTCATACTCAGCATACAGACATCTGAGTGGTCTTAACTCTAAATTTCAGAATTAAAGTCTTCAGCTAAACATGTCTTTATATACCATACTTTATATTAAGCAAAAAATAGTATATTCTTATTGTATTTACAGAAAACACACATAATTAATCTTTATGGTCTATAGGTGAATATTTGGTAACTTATGGGAGTTTTTAGTGTCTTTATGAGTGGCCTCTTACCAGTTGTAGTTGAGAGCTCTACTGTTAAGAATGACTCTTCCTCCCTGGTTTCTTGTTGGCACCGTCTCCAGGCTTGGCAGAAGGAGATTAAGAAAAGCAGCGAGATTCAGCACAAGACAGGAACAAAAAAAAAAGCAAAACAAAAAGAGAGAGAGAAAGGAAATATCAGTACTAAACTCGGGCAAGGCATTATCGGTGAGTGTTAATGAAGCACAGTTTGGTTCATCTTCTACATCAGGCAGCATGCTGGAGGAAAGATGAGTTTAAGGAGTGAAAAAATGTTAAAATTACTACATCTGTACATTTGCAAATGAAAGCACACATGCTTAATAGAGAGAATAACGACATTCTATATTAGTTGAATCACTTGATATTAGTAGTTCTCAGACTCGGTCTAGTCTCAACCTAGAGGCTGTAGCTGCTACTGAGGAAACACACACTGCAACCACTGCAAACTGTATTCAGACAGTAAGGTTGCTGTTATGAAATTGTTCTAAACTGCACAGCATTTCATAAACTCACACTCAATTTTTCAAACAGGAAACAGCAAACAAAACCTGAATGTCAAAATAAAGTTTAAGTTGCATGAACATCACAATTTAGTCATTACATTTGACACTTCTGTCATTTTACCATTTTGTATGGATAAACCAATCTTAGCCAAGATCTTCATCTTCTGTTTTTACATGCGTAAACTGATGTGTATTTATAAATCTACTTGAGGTCCCCAGTGACGATGTGGCCATGGCATTTTATCTTTGCTCACCTGCCTCTTGCTTCTCCTGACCAACCTGCTTTGCCCAAATTTTAGCTGGACTTTTAAGTGCTGTTTTTTTTTTTTTTTTTTAAATCACAAACGCTTTTCTGGTCTTAATCGCAGATCAACTGTGCTTCAGGTTCAACTCATAGGACACTTGGGGCAAGAAGGGCCTTGAACCTGAACTAAAACTTATGCTGATGCTTCTAGACAATTTTACAACAAAACCCTGAACATTAACCACTCTGGACCATGTTATCTGTTCAGCAGAAGTTGCCATGGTGATCTAGCCAGGCTAAACATACCTCACTAACCCATTAATCGCGCTTTGTAGTAGACCTCCCCTCACTGGAATGCAGTTTACTTTGGTTTATGGCTGCCTTAATGCTGTCAGAATGTGTGTCCTCTGCTCATCTAAAAGGTGATTAAGAGTTTACATTGATTGATTAAGAGTTTACACAAAGCTACAGCTTCATGCAGACACCTCAGCTCACTAAGTCAGGCAGTTTGTTTCGACAGCAACCTCAGCTTTCACTCTATGAGGCTCCTCCTTGTGGCCGTGTCGGGATCGCTTCCCCTTCTTCTTGCCCTTCCCCCCCGTGGCTCTTGCTGCCGCTCCTGATGAAGAAGCAGTGTCAGCTCCACCTGAGGCTACACCACCACCAACACCTCCCCCACCAGCAGCAGCAGCAGGTTCTTCTGCTGCAATAAATTCGCCTTCACTTTGCCTCCTTTCCTCTGAGCTGAACACTCTGCGTACAACCTTTCTGATCACCTGCAGGGGAAGAAGCATGTTAGCAGGAGGAGGGTGGGGGAGTTGAGAGAAGTGATGCAAAAAAGGATGAGGGAGATATGTAGAGGTGTCGTGTAAAAGTCAATGGGATGGTATGTGATAGGTTTGGTTCATGCATCTAAGAGGTTGTCGGCATCATTGTGACAATGAGGTCCAATCTGAATTCCCCTCCTTGGCCCAAACCCTCAGTTTTGAAGGGTACTGGTCATCTAATCCCTCTAGTCTGTACATGGACAGCAAACTGGAGGGTGAGATAACCAATCAATCACAAACCAAGGGCGTATGGCCAAAGGGGAAACAAATCGAGCTCACATAACAGATTTGTGCCTTCCATGGTTCATCGTTTTCCCTATTAAATTTTACTGTGGCTGTACATGGCATATACATGTGGTGTAAGACAAGAAAAGCAATGGAGGAGAAAGACTGGTTACTTTTCTGGTGACCAGATTCCCATCTTCATCTATGAACTGCTCCTCTGTCACAGAGTCTCCAGGAATGTTTCTGGCCTCCTCTCCCTGGGGTGAAAGTTTTTATTTGGATGGAAAAGTGAGAAAGAAATGAGGAAGGTAAAGGTGCAGGTAGGGTTAGCTCCAAGACTGTTATTCATCAAATAAATAAAGAAGCATTTCCAAACAGCCCACAAATCACAATGGATGCAAAACCAGGGTATTTGCCCTAGAACATATTTATCATATAAAGTGGAAAGGTGAGTATTTAGATCGGCAGGTTTATTAAATAATGTAATGTAATACTGCATCCTGCTGTCGCAACACGTCCAAACTTCAAAACCGCAGCAAAAGCACTGGAAACACCAAATGCTGTTTAAAAGACATTTATAATATAGAAATACGGAAAGAATACAATAAAAGTGTTTCTTTTAAACAAAGCTTCAGAAGGATGTGTCCATAGATGGAAAAATAAAAGTTCAGGCGAAACCCCGTTCAAAAACCATACAAATGCATCTTATTATCACCTCAAAATGAACCTTGATAGAGCCAGAGATTGTAACAAAACAATAAAGAATATAGAATATAACTGGTATCTACTGGTGTCGAGCCAGTTCGGCCTTTTGTGGAGGGTGTGAAGAGGTTGTGTTGAATGCTGAATGATGGCTGGAGTACTTTCAGTGGAAACAGGATGCACCAGAGCTCAATTTTCATTGTCACAGCAAAGTCTGTGAATACTGTACATGTTATATTCTTGCTTTAGTTTAGTTTTTTTATTCCTATTAAATTTATAAGATCTTCAAGCACTTTTTCCACTTTGGAAATGTGTTCCAACATGGGCAGCGTTTCAATTAGGCAAAAATCGCCACAGTTTATTTAATTTCAGCTATCCTAAGTAAATATATGCTGCTTTAATCTTGTTAATTTGTATCAAAGCTTCACTTAGGGCTTTATGAATCTATTTTCTGATTTTTATTTTATTTTTTTACACTAAGCAATTAACTGATGACTCCCTGGAAACACTTAGCACTTAGCATCAATAATTAAAATATATCTATTAGTTGCTTCTAGCTGAAAAGAAGCTTAAATCAAAGGCCACCTTTTCTTCCCCCCTCAGAAGAAGTTTGGCACATTCCTTTTATTCGGTAAATTAAATATATATGGTAAAGCACAACCAACAATCCACCAGCCAGGTAGAAGAGCACAAGCAAGGCAAGCAAGCAATTAGAACTTAATACTATAGCAAAGCTAAACGTATAAACAGCTGTAGTCAAGTTTCTATTTCAATTTAGAGAAAATTTAGAACTCCTCTTTGGGTCATATGTTAATCTAAAAAAATGTCTCTTTGTTTCCTCGCACATATCCCGTCTCCAGTTATCTTTTAAAGTTACTATAGCTGCACACACATTCCACTCCATGTTAACAAACTTGCACAAAAACACTGCTACTGTCATGCTCAGCACACATAGCAAATAGCTTCTGTTCAGTCTCTCTGGTATCACTCTTCTTCACACGCTATCGGTCCACTGCACTCTGCTTCAACATGTCTCTGCACACCAGGCCTAACAGACCTTGAGTACAACCCGTCTGCGTATCACCCTGGTAGTGACAGTGGTCTCCTCATCAGAGTCGGACTCCTTCTCTCTAACACTCTCCTGATGAAGGCAGCCCAGCAGCAGAGTAATGTCAACGAGGCCAGAGTGTGTGGGATTCATATGGAAAGTTAACATATGACAGAAGAATTGGGCTAATCTCAGAGGTTAAATATTTTAAGCCCACATAACAACAGAAGGAGAATAATATAATATACAGTTAAAGACTTTTTCAAGGCTTCAAGACAAGATTCTCTGTGAAGGACCGATTCCCACCTGGACTTTGTGCTGGGACCTGTTGCCTCCGTCCTTGTCTCCTCTGCTTGGTCCCGCTGTGCTGCTGTCCTCCTGGGATTCCTTCCTCCTGGGCACCTTTTCCATCCCTTCCCTGGCTGCTTCAGTCTGACCTCCATTCTGTTTGTTGGTCTGAACCTGGGGCTCCTCTAGCGAATCAGCTAGACTGTCGGGGCTGGACGAGTTAAAGAGATTTAGGACAATACACCTGGGAGCAGAAAGACGTGACAATGAATATCAAATAAAATCAAGTCCTACCTGCCCTTCTCAGAGCCCGGGCTGGGGCCAGGGGCTGCTGACTCCCCGATTGCGCCAGACGTCTCACTGCTCCTGCCTGGAACTGAATAAATGTCTTTTTCTGCTTTCCGTACTTGCTCAAGGATGGCATTCACAAGCTCCTCTGACACCTCCTCTTCCTCCATGCCCTCTTCCAGCTTTAAATCCTCCAGCAGACTCTGCAACCTCTCCTGCGTCATTTCCTCCTCCTCTTCTTCCTCCACTCCATTTCCAAGACCAGTGTCTGCGGTAGCCTTCTCTTTTACGGCCCCTCCCTGACTCTCCAAAACAAGATGGTCTCCTGCTTTTACTTCTTCTGTCTCCTTTCCTGATTGCTCTACCAACCGTCTGTCATTATCTGGCCTCTCTACACACACCAATCCTGTTTTTTCTTCAGTAAACATCTCAGTTTCTGTATCTTCAGGCCCAGCAATAGGTAGCTCTGTGGCAGTGGAGCCTGGACCCGGGGCCACTGTGAGGGGGTCGCTGCTGGAGGTGCTGGTGGTCTGAGTGAGAGAGAGGTCGCTAGGTCTAGTAAGCATGGACTTGTTATGGGACTCTACTAAAGGATCGCCCTCGCTAAAGAAGTCGTCTGAGCGCAGTGGGGTTGGGGGCACGTAGTTGAGGTCTGAGGGGGTTTGGAGCTCCAGATCTATATTGTCGTAGCCTGGGTGGATTGTAGGAGTACAGGATTAGAGGATACGAGGATTGAAGAGGGGGTAAAGATAAAAAAAAAAGGGGTTGGAAGAGGGAGGGAAGGAGAAGTAAAGTGATGGAGGTGATGAAATGAGAAACATTTGAAACATTTAAGGGTAGCATCTGTTCAAAAGTCACAAGTGTAAGTGATTAAGGAGCAGAATAAGATGTAAACACAACTTTACATATTATAAAGTTATTTGTCGGTTTACACCCAGTGGTAACTTCCTGGGAACTGCACCTCTAGATTCTGCTTGTGGTATTTGTGCATTTGGTGGGTGAATTTTAGTATTCAGAAATATATTAAATTGAAATAAGAAAAAAAAATACGTAATGCCATTACCTTTAAAGACTATGGAGGCAAAGTATTACATCCGTATTTAATCTCAAATCACATACACATAGAGCAGACATGGAGCAATATTTACAGTGGAATTTGCCGGCTGAATGGGAGCCGCTGCTCCTTTAAGCTATAATTTAATCTTTGTGAACTGCTCAGAAACACATCTGGCTCTTTAGATGCTACACACACCTATACACATCTACAAAGGTCACAGTGTGCTTTCAGCTGATTTCTTGCGACATAATTTTACAACTACGAATTTAATTAGGACATACAGTTTGGAAATAAAAAGGATAAACACCCACATTGTTGTTAAGAGAGGCCTGCCCTTCATGTCTCTTCTGAAAAAAAAACAGGCCATTCATCAGGTGTTCAGCTACTTTAAATGCACGATGTGTTGAGGATAGTTTGCACAATCGGTGCCCAGAGTGAGTTCATTAATCTACTTCTTCACTTAGAGGAAACATCTCTCCTGCTTTGTACATCATGCCATCTAAGACAGATATTTCTACACTTTTGTGGCTCTGGCTGCATTTCTCTCCGAATGTGTTGTGCCAGTACTGGATTGCTTCTTGCAGAACAAACCAGAGTTCAAACCAGACTCTGGAATTTATTCCTGTGGATAAATGATAACGCTATTCCAGTTGTACTCGATCTGTAATATATACGAACATCAGAATTGTTGTGTTTAAATTTTGTTCTGCCGCCTCTAGAAGTAGAAAAATAATCAATAATTTCAAGTACTTTTAAATGACTTTTGAACCAGCCCTACCGAGTAGACATGACCACATCAAAAAGTGGTGGAAACAGAAATACACAAAATATAAAAATAAAACCAAAAACCTGGCATATACTGTTTATGTAGCCTAAAATTGGCACTTGAGTTTTCTTTTTAAACCTACGTAGCCTTAGACCCAGCCTCACTCAAATAAATGCAACATTAGTGAAGTTAGTGAGGCAGGAGACTTTAAAACAAGCTGGACTTCATTTTCAGTAATTAGGTCAGTTTATGAGCAAAAGCTTGAGAAGAGTTCAGGTAGCTTAGTTGTGCTGGTTCAAACAAAAGGCAGTGAGAAGCACACAGGCCTCTAAATGTAAACCTCAGGAACTGAACGATCTTGCCTGAAGTAAGGAGGAACACCAGGAGGGAGGGGAGAGGATGGGGGAGATGGGGGAGGTGGAGATAGAGGATGGCGATTTTGAGGTGGAGAAGAGGATGAAGAGCAAGGACAGAGAGGAGGTGTAGAAGAGGGAGGAAGTAAAGGTGGAGAGGAAGCACATATTAAAGATGGGGAAGGAGAAGAAGGGACAGTAGTAGCTGATAAGGTGCGAGGAGAGGCACAAGGGAGAGAAGACTCAGCAGATGTAGGAGAGGCAGAATGAGGAGGCGGTAAAAGGTGAAGAGTTGGGAGTGAGGAAGAAAGAGGAGGAAGGGGCTTGGAGAGGGCCGAGGGCAGAAAGTGAGGAGAGAAGAAAGAAGGGCAGCTAAAAGGACTTTGAGGGGAGGAGGGAAGAGGAGGGGAATAAGGCAGAGTGAAGAAGTGAGGGAGAACAGGGGCCACAGGCAGGAGGTAAACAGGAGGTGTGGAAGGGGGAGATGGGAAGAAAAAGACAGAGGAGGAAGAGAAAGTGTTGATATGTGTGGTTTGAACGGGTGGAGCGGAAGAAGAAAGGGAGGTGGTGTGCAGAGGGGAAGGCTGAGGCATTTGAGGACTTCTAAGACGTTTTGGAGCTGTTGCAATTAGCAAGGTTCACAAGACAGAACAAAAGGCACAGAACAAATGTTAGACAAAAACTGGTTAGAAGACAGAACAAGGCATGTAAAAATAAAACAGGTCAAACACACTGACAATGAAGTGAAAATGTGACTGATGAAGGCTTAAAATCTACGAAGCTGCAGAAGCGAAGAGATTGAGCGTAGGACTCATCGGGTTGCTCATCTCAGCTGATAAGCAAGAAGAGGCACCATAGTCAGCAGGAGTATCATCTCTTTGGACCCTTCACCCCAGGGTAGTCAAATAATTTCAATAATTTTATCATTTTTTTGCTGGAAAACTGAGATTTTACAGTCTAGGTTTAAAGAGGAGGAGATGTTTATGAAAAGAGAAAGGGCAAATGCTTGGAAATACTAAAAGTCTAGACTCTATAATTTCCAAGTTCTAATACTAAAGTATGCGGTTTTGTGACCCTGTCCATAAAACCTGCATGTGCTGTTCTGTAGATCGCTCCATGAAAGTCCCATCCTTACCATGTGCACTTGTGCCTCTGTGATGCGCACTGAATCTCCTCCAGTCTATCATAAAAATGAGTCTATCTCAAATCATTTAGGCAAAATGACTAAAGTTGCATCTCTCCTCACCAAATCAGATGAGGAGAGATGGTGATTTTGTTATTTCTTCCTTTTTAATCCACTATTTGCTGGTGAAACATGGCTTCCTCGAAGTTCCCCCATCAGAACTCGTCATCCTTCTAAGACATCTAAAGGATGCCTGATCCTGTTCCCCAGGATCAATCTCACATCTGTGGTGAATCTTTTAATGTGAGCGGCCGACGCATTGCCAGCATTTATGCGTGTGCGTGGTGCAGTATGTCTTAATTACCTTGTGGTTGTGTCATATTTTTGGGGGGAGGCAAATACATTAGCTACTCAAGTTTCTCCTGTTCTTTGTACATTCATACCTGCTCTTTTGTCTCTAGATTGTTGGTGAAAAACTCTCATCACCAATGATGTTAAACTCAAAAGGTCATGTAGGCTCAATCTGCAAGTTTGAGGTTCATGCTGAAATCACAGTCAGCGGTCAGAACGACTTTCATGGAGCGATCTAAAAATGGCAGCCAGTTGAAAGCGGTCTGGTGGTGCACAAGGACGGGATGTCGAAATCTGATTAAATTCAGATCAAGTATGGTTTCTGGACAAAGTTGCAGAACCTGATAACACCTCACATCAGATTTCTTACTAAAAGGAAATTACACAGTATGTCACAATGTTTAGACTGTTTCATGGAAAAAGATCCTGAATGTTTCACATCGAAAAGTTCAGAAGAAAGGCCATGATTCACATTTGCCAAACCAAACAATAACTTCTCCACCTTACAGTGATTTTTTAAGACTTGATAGTCTTTAAGGTTTGGTTTGGCAAATGTACACTGGGTTAAATGAGCTTTACTGTTAAGAGACTCCCCTGGAGCACTTCTATGCCATGGATAAGAGCGTCTGAAATGGGCCTTGACAGCAATTAGCTCTCAGTGTCATCCAGCTTGCGCAGAGGCTGACAAGAGCGATCTTAAACTCTCACCAAAGAGCTGTAAGATTGCTATGTTCCTCCACAACCTGTAGAAAGCTGTTAGTAATGACAGACTGTGCTGTTCTAGTCTTATTCTACTCAACTGCAAGGGTGGGAGCAGAAGCTATGACTGGATCCTGAAGCTGCTGAGGTTAGCAAAAGGTAGCCATTGGTGGGAAGTAGCTGATTAGTGCTGCTCAGTAGACAAGGGCATTTGCTGTGGAAATTAGTCACTCAGAAGCAAGAGGAAGAGGAGGATGAAGAGGCAGGGAGTCTGCTGGTCTCAAAGCAGAGGAAGCTACAGTGGAGCGTAGAGGCTGGAGGCTCGGAGGAACCAGGAGATGACAGGTATCACACATAGCTAACAGCAGTGACACAGAAGCATTAGTATACACTGTACACTTTGAAAAAAGGCGTTTCATTTTCAACTCATCTGTGAGTGCCGTGTGGAACAGAGCACATCCAGATCAAAATGTGCAAGTCATCAAAAAAAAAACAAAACCCACTTCTGGATGTGTTGAAAAGGCTTCGCCCATTTAAAGAGTGTTAGAAGTGTATTAATGTGAGTCAACAACAACACAGCAGGCAGCCCTTCACACAAAGCCATAGCCATGCATTTTGTTAATCTACTTAAGTCGGTTCCCCAAGAAATCATCTTTGCAAAAAGATCACCTCAGCTCTGTTGTTATTCAAGGTAACAGCCGATCCTTGTGTTAAGATGACTTCAAGAAAACCTAATTAGACAGACTGGAAATGAGACCATTTCAGAATTTTGTTTTAAAGTGACAAAGCAGACTCTAAACTCGTCTACTGAATCCAGAGAAGAGCTTATTTGGCTTTACTTAGTGCGTGTTATCTGCTTTTTTTCTTGAAGAAGTAAAGAACAGTAGTGGAAAGATTAATTTTATTCCATTCATAGCAATGGTTCTGTAAAATCCATGGTAAAAAGTTGGCATTGGATTTGGCGGCAGAAGTTAATAATTAGTCATCATTACTCATGTTCCCTAAATAAAAACTGGCAGTCGGTTAATAGAGCTGCAGTAATAGCCAGGGACAAAAGACAGGCTAGAGAAATAAAAAAGCATTATTACTGCTGAATATAATTGTGCTGTTTAATATTGTTATTGACTTTTACATGCTTCTCTTTTCAGTCCTTTGATACTATGTGGCGGTTGTTGAGTTGTCAAACGGATTGGGTGTCTTGAGCCTGCAGTGCTGCTCCCCGTATCCATCCCTTGACTCTACCCCTGTTTTATGAAGCTTATGCTTAGGTTCAATAAGGAAGATCTGTAATCACTCATCTGCATTCCTGGGTGTTCAGCTTTTTTTCTGTTTACATGTTTATGCTTTCCCACACTGTCAATCTCAGTACTGACATCATTTCTCTAGTACGATCATTTTCTTGTCATCCTACCTTTTAGACTCTCTTTCATGCAACCCACCACCTCCCCATCTCCACCGCAGTCAGAGCTCTATTTAAGCCTTAGTCTTCATCTTCACTACCATCAGTGTCTAGACTCCAGGGGGTCCTGTCCTAAATCCATCACCGCTGGGATTTTCTTCTGCTATGATGGGTCATCAGAGTCTAATCACCAAATACATGAATTTCTCCATCTCAATAAATCATGTTAAATTCTTCCAAGTAATCTCTCCTTATTGAAATTTAGTTATCTAAAGATATATTAACAGTGTGTTTTAACTGTGGAAAACAGTCAAATTTATATAAAAAATAAAGCATTTTCATTTGAAATGTATTTGAGAACATATCTGCAATGTGAGGAGGGAAACAGCACATTGTGGTAAAAGTTCTGAAATGGCCTTCAATGTGTCTGTCAGAGTCACAAACTGCTGCCATACTTCATTTTCATACAAGAGGAAAGAGAGAAATACAGAAGAGGGAGAGAAAAGGGTCTGCCATAGTGCTTAAAGCAAGCATGCCATTGTTAAAAATTGGTTGTTATGATTATGTTTTCATGTTTTCTCATGTCATGGCTGTGTTTAATTAATAAAAACACACATAAACATAACTATTGTTAAACCAAATTACAAAGCAGTGCCCTGCCCCATCTGAAAAAATCATTTCAAGATTTCAAGAAAATGCATTTATCAGCGGGGACAGAGGCGGCATTCATTTCCTTCATCATGCTTTTGTACATCTGACAAAAACAATGAAACATACTAAAAGTTTCATGCACCCAAAAATGGTACAGAGTTTCCTGCGCTTAATTAAAATCAATAATATGGGAACGAATTTCTATCAATCTGTCACTTGTCATTACAGTTCCAAAGACTGAGTGCTATGAACGAATTGCACTGGCCTGTGTTGGTGAACGAACAAGCTGACTGCTCAATAAACACGGCTCCAGTGCGTTTACTACCTGACGGTCCATTATCTGACATGAACTCAATGAACCTGCTGGAGCGTTCATTCACTTTGGTCATTAACTTCCACAGTTTAGTCAAGCCTGATTGGTTCAATATTTATTTACGCAGTCATGTCCGACTGCCTCTGGCTGAGAGAGGTGGTGAAGAAGGGTGAAGGGATAGACTGAGAGATAGACTGAGTTCAGCTAGGGTGGGCTACACTTTACCATCGGACTGATCCGGGAATACTGCGTTATCATCGGCAAAGCAGCGTGTGCCTGAAATGTTACCGTAGTCAAATATGGGCCCTTCCAGCAAAGTCACAATATCCAACCGATTGATCTTAGTCAGCACCGCGGTTAAAGCATCCGCTGGGGAGGAGAGAGACAGGAATTGATTCATAAGGTGATGTTGTGGCATCGCAAACATTGATAATGTCCTTTTATTGATTCGTTTTATCATAAACCAGCAACTGAAATATATATGAGTATGAAATACAGCAGCCATATCTACTTCTGTACTTACTTGTGGCATTTTTACCGTCCCTGTGCACCCATTTCTTTAGGAGCATGAAGCTCTGTGCCGTCAGGGAATTGGGGTTTTCCACTCTGATCAAGTTGATCTCATCCACAGAGAAATCCAGCTCCCTGGCCAGCTCTGTAACAGCAGCATATAGATAGCTGAATTGCAGGGCTGGAGTTCCACAACAGGACATTTCTGCAGCACCATTATTGACCACCAAAGTTACATGTTTTGTTTTATCTGATCTTTCAGCCATCCATTCCCATGAGAGAAATTCAAACATGTTGAGGATGTTGAGTGCCATTAATTATATATATATTTTTTAAAATTGAGCTATTGCTCTCTTTCTTGTTCTCTCTTGTTCCCTCTTTTTAACCAGTCAGCATTCAAGCTATGCACAACATCATCCATGTCAAGCTGACACAACGTGTTGTTGGCTTTCTGGAGAACTGCCTGCAAGCATGATGCCACTGCCATTCCCAGCATTTACACCTGTGGTATGAATGTGGGTGGTGTGCTTCTGTTGCTCTGCAGTTTTGCTGCACCTGATGCCATCAGTGCCATGCATCGCTTCCTTCTTTTTTGTAAAGTTAAATCATTGTGAGACAATAGCTGATCATTTAACTTTATCACTATTTACTGGCATGCATGCCAAAGCCTGCTCAAACGTGACTGGAACTCATACTACAAACAGAAAGCAGACAGAAAACGTGTCCCTAGCTTCCAGATCTGGCATGTTCATATGAAGATATCTGTTTATAGAGATTGCTCTCCAGTTGATAAATCTGACAGTATCATGCCTAACAAAGGGAAATGTGTAGAAATGCAAAAACAAATGCAGCAACAGTATTTAGCTAGAAAATGCGTGTGGCGAAAGTGGCATTTTGAATTAGTTTTCATGTTTGCACCACTTACATCTGATCTGGGCCCATGTTACAGGTTACACTTGATTGCCTACAAAGCAGGAGGTGAGGGATGTGCTGATGCACTGATTAAACTGCAGCACCGAAATGAATTACTGCCAAACAATGTGTCAGACACAGTCTGCAGCTAATGAAGGACTAGAATCACGACTCTAAATCTAAACCCACGAGAAACTAATGTTCAGCAGGTCTGATGGTTCACTGCAGCTCTGCAATTGGAACACACATTAAATATGGATTAGATTCCTTCTCTCAGCTGGGCACTCATTCAGCGGACATACGTTTGCAGTGCATTCACAGCCAGTCGTACAAATGCTGGTAGGCGTGGGGAAAGTGCTGCAGTGCAGGCGGCCGCAGGGGCCACGCCCTAATCGCTGCTCAAGTAAAATATACACCTGCTATTCCTCTAAAGATACACTCAAATATAAAGATGTATCAAAGCTTTATGCTCCTTAAAATCAATGAAGCTTTTATTGCTTTATATATTTTCTTCACCGTTTCAAATCCTAGTATCTCCTACATGTATTCAGCAGTTAAGTATCTTCAAAATTTGAAAAACATCCAAACATGAGAAGTTTTTTAGTTATTTTTTGTTATATGCTATGTACCGATGATGCTGTAGTATTATGTGGCTATAAATATCACTGCAGTACTGCTCAGTTGAGACATTTTTACAGTATACGTCCACCAGGTGGCAACAAACCCTTAAAAACTGACACATAAGAGTCCGTTTCAGTCCAGATCATTCCTTCAGCCTTAAAAATTCTCACATTTTATGATAATCATTTTTCTTACATCACTTTGTGGTTCTGTTTGGCTTAATTTTTACACAATGTGAAAGTAAACAAACAAACAAAAAACGGAGATGTGTTCAAACTCACCAGTCCAACTGAGTCCAAGGTGGTCAGCTACTATCGCCATGCGGAGGTCTGTTCTCTCACAGGGACTGTGAGGGCCTGTGCGAGGAAGCAAGGAAGGGTAGGGTACAAACAGTTAGTGTTATGTAATGACAGAAATTTCCAAATGAATCACATGTGGTTCTCAGTGAGAGACACACACAGAGACTCAGAGAATGTAATGAAAGAAACAGATTGGGATTGTGAACTTTAAGTTTGTCTGTTTTGGACCTTTCACCTTGATGTAACCTGCTAAATAACTACTTAATGAACATTTGTTTTTAATGCAGTGTTTATATTAAACCAAACAAAGAAAGACCAACTTTAGCTCACTGTCCCATGTCCCACTTATAAGAAAAAAATAGATTTTCTGGCCTGACAAACCTCAACGTTCTGTTAAGAAGCTAAATGCTTATTTAGGATTTTTTCTGCTCTTTTGATGAAAACTGGATGAGAAGGAATCCAATACTATCTGTCTGTTTGGTATTAATTTACTCAAAGTCCATGGTTTACTTAGCTTAACACAAAACCTACCACAATTGCTGAAGCTCTCCAATGAGATGTTTTAAGGGCTATATTCTACAGCTTTTTCATTTCATTTCCAGACCTTGTGTGGGCCTCCACATCATCTGTACCCAGGGATGGGAAACAT
Organism: Mchenga conophoros; assembly: GCF_057382185.1. Lineage (NCBI taxonomy): Eukaryota > Metazoa > Chordata > Actinopteri > Cichliformes > Cichlidae > Mchenga > Mchenga conophoros. The sequence continues at coordinate 25,261,826 of NC_140533.1, read as the reverse complement.
TTGCACAGTTTTGATTATGCAACCATTAAAAGAAGTAACTCTAATGATATCTACATTTAAAAAGAAGTATTAAAACGTACAACTATAATGAAGCATTAATTGATTACATTTTGATCAGTTCTTTAAAATATGACAACTGACCAATTAGATGCACCCTTCATTCCAACCCGTCGTGGCAGATGGCTCCTCCTCACTGAGCCTGCTTCTACTCTGAGGTTTCTTTCTGGCAAAAGGGAGTTTTACCTTCCCACTGTTGCCAAATGCTTTTTCATAGGGGGTCGGCTGATTGTTGGGATTTTCTCTGTATTGCTGTAGAGTCTTTACCTTACTATGCAAAGTGCATTGAGGCAAATTCAACTTTGAACCAATCAAATTTCTTTTTGCGAGGACAGAAGACGCTCCTTGCTGGCCATTAGAAGGAATGCAGGTGTCAAGCCCTTCCACACTGACAATACTTTGCAGACCTGTTCTTTTATATTAAATCTATTTTCTTTAGTTCAGTGTGCTAAATATTAGGTCTTAATGTAACGGAATCATTATATTAACTACTTTTAGGCTTACGGGTGGCTGATAACATCAAGGGGAATCAAAGATTTGAGAATCTGTGAGGCCAGAAAAATCGTCAATGACATTTTTACACTAATAAGTTTGATATTTAGTAGTATTAGTTTCTGTAATTAGAGTTCAGAGTATCACATAACTAACCACAAACAATCTACCATCAAGCAACATTCCCACTCACTGATAAAAACAATTCATAGCTTAAACTTGAAATCAAAAGCAATCTAGCTACGACAAAGTGCCAGTGGCTGACTACACTGACATGCCCTTGTGTAGCTGTCATTCAAGTGATTGTCAAGTTCAGCCGATGTATTGTTTTCACAGTGATTTCACAGAGCAAAAGTACCACCAAACATATCTACAAACCAGGCAAGCAGATCAAAACAAACACACCTTCATATTTCCCCAAAACATTCTCGATCTCAGACACATCTAGAGTGGAGGTGAGTGCTGTGGTGTTGTGTCATGTGGGTAGGTGGAAAGCTAACTTTGTCTTATTGTGAAAGAAATGTACACTCACAAACTTAGCCTCCCAGAAGTGCTTTTGCAACCATTTATGACAACTAAAAGGTGCTTCCTGATACTGAAATTTAATCGCTTGTACCGGTTTCTATCCAAAGACCTTGCTTTTATAAAGCTCTGTCCACCAGAACAGTACTTCTATGATGTTATTAAGTGATATCCTGTTTCCTAAAATAACTAAAACCTTAAATTATGTGAAAGTCTTCTGCTCTACCGACAGATTCTCCATGTTGTAGCCTCTATCTGAACAAATCAGACAGCACAGGACACATAAAAAGACAGGAAGAAGAAATGACGGCTACATTACAAAGTCACATCACAAGCACCCACAACAGCTGCATGCATCTCATAGAGAGAAGGGTAAAGTATAACAAGTTTTTAGAAAGAGTTTACAAACTAGTCTCGTTCTCCGTGACAGGAGCGGGGATTGGTTGATCAACCTGACTCCCTTCCTCCTTCTGCTCTTGCTCCTTCCCTCCAAGTGTCCGCCTACTTTTCCTCATGCTCCTCCTCATCCTCTCACTGCTGGCCTGCTCAACCTCAGCTCTCACATCTATAGGAGATGATGTTGATGTAGTGGTGCTGGTGGAGGTGGAGGTAGAGGTGCGTGAAGGGCAGGAACTTCTAGAAGCTCTAGATGGTTGTGACAAGGAAGTGTTCCTGGTAATGCTGAGGCTGCAGCTCTCTTCGTCCTCAGTGGGCAGTGTTTTCCCCTCTAACTTTGCTTCAGCCTCCTTGGAAATGGTTTTGACCAAAGACTTGACTATCTGGCTACTGACAGACTTTGCTTTAAAACATTTTGACACTGAGCTGTTCTTTTTCCCCATCTCTTTTGTTGTACTTCTACTGGCGGTTTTTATCAAAATGGGTTTGCTTTTAGTTAGCTGCTTACCATCCCTGGCAGAGTTATTGCTCCTACCCCTAACTGTAGATTTAGTACTGACCTGCTTCTGCTCTTGCAAATAAGAAGGGTATTTAATGGCTTTTAATACTGGAATTTTCGACCTTGGTAATAAAGTCTTAAAAGGATCTAATCGTTCCCTGATTTTAAGTAGTCCATGTTTCCTAAGTAGGACTTTATCATTTTTTTGTGACTTGTCTTTCGTCACTGGCTGACTATGACTGCATAGTTTTTGGCAGGGTACCCTCAGCGGTAACCTGGACTTGAATATCTGGCTTTTGACCTTTTTGGCTTCAGTGTTTATTATTGCTACATTAGAAAAACCCCTGCCTTCACTTCTGCTTTCATCTAACTGGCTGAAGGAAGCTTCGATCCTGCTGACCTCTTGCAGAGTGGATCTTAAAGACGACAACACATTGTACATGACACTGCCAGTCTGAAAGACATCTGAATGGTACTCGGGGATATTGCTACTGATATTGTCGCTCGATGTTTGCAAACTTCTAATCTGTTGCGAAGGTGCAGAAGAATAATCTGTGCTTTGGTAAACTGTGTTTTGAAACTCCGAGGTACATGCCAAATTATCCGTCTGTTTCGACTTATCTGGAGTAATGTTTGATGCACAAAAATTAAAATAATCTGTGTAATTTGATGTTACATGGTAAAAACTATCTACATTTGCCCCTGAGGTTTTGTCTTTACAATGATCAAAGGTGCTTGGTGTTCCACTTTTAGCAGTGCTATTTGAGGCACTGGATGTTTTATCAGATGACAGGTTGAATTCAGTTCTAAAAGTGGAGAATTTAGGCTTGGTGTTACAGGATGAGTTTGTGCATGTGCTATAACTGCTAGCCTGATTTGATATTTCTAGTTGGACAGTAGTAGTCTGAATGGGTACATGGGGGACTGAGAAGGTATTTGTGGGTTCCTGAATATAAAACTGCTCCCTCCCATCTACTTCAGTGTCCCTGACCCTGTACCTGCCCGCTGCGTAATAATGCTCACCAATCTGAAAAAACTGGAGCCTCTCCTCCACCATGTCCCTCTTGCTCATGTCAATCGCCCCACTGCGTGTCATCTCAAACATCTTCCCTTCATGGAAGGGGAATGGATTTGGCTCGCTCGTCGGCGTGCTATCATCCGTTGGAGTTCGGGCTGGGGTAGTGTCTGGTGTTGTGGCCTGGGACTGGTCGTCAACTGCCAGTCCAAAAGGCTTAGGCTCACCATTGTTTCCCCGTGTCCCTCCCATATCAACGACTTCTTCTCCACCTTTACTGGGCCAAGGGTCAAAGTCCAGCCCTTTGGTGGCAACAGTCTTAAAAGGAGAATTAAACTCCTCTTCTATCTTATAACTAAAGTAAGTGTCTGAAAACCCCTCTTTATCTGAATGTTTTTGTTCCTGACTTGTAGCTCCATCTTTACTAACACCATCAGTCTTTCCACCATTTGAGGGTATCTCTTTGCCAATAATATCCTTTTGACATTCCTCTGGGGTTTTTTCCTCTTCAATAACCTCCAGTTTAGTCTGGGGAAAAGAGCGATCAGAGGACCTAAATGTATCTGTTGCCCAGACATCTCTCCGGCTGTCTGGAAGACCAAACAGCCGTAAGTCTGCCTGCTCACACAGGCCATCATCCTCATCTTGGAGTTCATATCCATCGAGGGAGTCTATTTCTGTCGCATCAGTGTCATGAGAAAATTCAGCCGTGGTAGCAATTGAACAGTCTGTAATTGACTGGTCATTTCCATTTTGTTCACATTCATAGTCCTCTCCTTTGCCATTTGAAACTTTTGAACCATTACTAGAACCATTAGTGCCATTGGTGCCACCATTGGGCCCATTTCCATTTTTGTCATGTTTTTTGGATTTAGATGCCTTTTCCTTCTCTTTCTTTTTGTCCTCCTCCTCAGAAACTTTAGAAGTGAATTTCTTGCAAGGAATGGGTTGGAAGATTGATTCATCATCCTCTTCATCAGCATTTGACTGACTGTCATCTGCCCCAGGGGGCACTGGGGATGGGGGCTGTATTCGTATAATTGGCTCGATCAGGAAATGCTTGTCATGTTCTTCCTGCAAATTCACCTCCATCATTTCCGTCTCGGTCTCGGAAGAAGCACAGGAACCTTTTCTCTCTGGGTCTGACATTTCTGAACTTGAGTCCAGAGGAGGAGGGGGAGGGAACTCAATATATGCAATACCTTTGTCTTTTGATGCTTGTTGCTTCTCCTGTCCTGTTATTTCGTCATGCATGCCAGTGACTCTTTCATGTTGGTTTAAATTGCTGACGCTCAACTCGTGTTGATTATCAGTTTTTATTTCTTCCTTATTGGCATTAGCTATGTCTGCTTGGGTAGAGTAAATACTGGTTTTACTTTCTGGTAGGGCCTCTTTAAAAGAGAAAACCTTGCCCTGGTCATCTCCCTCTGATTCCTCAGATACCTCCATGATGGGGCTTGGTTTCCCTGGCAAGAATCCCATAAAGCCATCAGGGGTCCTGCATGTGAGATCATAGCTGACCTCCTCCGAGCTGGGAGTCTCTGGTGTAATGGGACTTTTTCCCGAGCTGTCAATGAAAGAAACCTGCTCTAGTGTGTCATCATCTGGGCTTATGGGGCTTAGGGCTAAGTTTGATTTTTGTTTGACATTGTACAGTGCTCCTTTAGCTTCCCTCTCTGCCTGTCTACCCACCTGAACGCCAACATAAACAGGTAATGTTTTTATGCCTTTGAAGTTCTCTCTGGTTGTTGTAGCAGCTGGAGGTGTAATGGCTTTCTCCAACATTTCTATGGGGCTAGGAAGGTTATTGGAATTTGAATCTTTGGGTGCATTATCAAGAATTTCAAAGGTTAGATCTGTTTTGGCTGGGACTGTCTCATGACTTTGTACTTTGGTTTTAGGTAGTGTTGGTATCTGTGAGGGTCTAGTTATTGTTGGTTTCTTAGTGAGGTCATTATCTAAAGAGAGGGATGTATTTCTAACAGGAATTTGAGATTCTGTCTTTTTTCTAAGATTTTTATTTAGTGTTTCCTCTGCATCCTTTTTGAATAGCTCAGTTATAATTTCTTTGGAAGCACTTTCACTTTTTGTAACTTGTTGGTATTTTTTACTGTCAGTGGCTTTTTCTGGAATTTTAGCACTGTCAGGAATTATAGCTGATTGAGCTTTCTGACTTTTATTGCTTTCTTTAATTGCCTGAGTTGCACTGGATGGACTAGCCTTCCCTTTAGTGCCTACTTTGTCTGTCTTTGTTTCAATGATTTGTACAGAGGCATCTGGGATGTTTTTGTTAGGTGGCTTGTCTAGTTTGGGGACTTTTGGGCATGCTGATATCAAACCAGGTTTACTTCCATTTGTGTCCTTCTCAGCATCCTTTTTTGGGCTTACTTCTTCTGAAGTTTCAGATGCTTTAGACACTTTTCCTCCTGCAAAAAACTGATAAACGGGAAGTTTGCTCTCCTGCAATTTCTTTATTGACGGTTTTGGCTGTACTGGAGGAGGAATTTTGGCTGGACTAGACTGACTTTGACTAACTTTTTGAGCCTCCGATTCAAACTTCTTTCTCACTTCACTCACTTTGGATGTTGATTTTACATGAGCAGGAGAGGAGGGTTCAGACACACAGGACTTTGTCTGTTGTTTGATTTTATCCTCACTAGTATGAGAGAGAACAGTTTTCTGTGGGCTGCTTGGTAGACTAGAGCTTTTCTTTTCAGCTGCTGTGGTGCTGCCAAACATTTTACCAACTGAAGGCTCCCTGAGTTTGCTTTTACTGAACACCTCTTCTGCTTTGGGTTTCTGCTGGGTTTTCTCTGGACTGCTGCTGGGTGAGCTAGGCCAGGACCTGGGATCCTTGAGCTCTCGCTTTATAGGCTTTTTCTCAGGAGACTGAAGCTCATCATTGAGCTTTTCCGTTTTATCACGGAAGAACTGTGAGACCTCACTGAGTTTTTCTTCAGCTTCCTTTACAGTTTGGTCCACCCTATCCTCATAAAGTAACTTATCCCTGCTCCTGTCATGTTTATCCTCTGTAAAACGCATCCAAACTGCATGTTTAGGGCTGCCCTGTTCTGTGGAGTAATGGAGCACTGTTACCTTATCAAACTGAGATGGATCATCCCTGTGCAGGAATTTAGCAGATTTAGGAGACCCATCTTTTGATGACTTTGAGACAAACTCTCTTTTGGGGCTTCCTTGCTGTTGACTTGCACCCTCAGTGCTACGGCTACTACTTTCTTCAGTACCCAGGTGGCGGATTTTGTCACAAACCAGTGCTGAATCCTCTGTGTCAGAGTGGCTCAGTGATGCCGCATCAAGTTTTTCAGAGAGAAGCATTTTCTCAGCAAACCTGTACGACTCGCCTCGGATCTCTGATAGCTCATCATCACAGTATTCTATGGACTGCTGGCTCAACAATTTAAGTGCTTTATATGAATCATCTGCTATGAGTTGAGCAGAACTCGGACGACTGTCTTCTTCCTGTGACACCGGCGTATTAACACGAGATGTTTCCAGAAAGGTGGGCAGGGATTCTTCAACAGCAAGCTCCTCTTCTTCTTGTTGGGCTTCATCATAATCAGTCAGTTCCTTTATCCCCCGATCACCTTTGTAAACATAAAGCTCGGGGTGTTTCTTGGTTTCCCTGATAATGACCTCAGTCGGTTCTGCAGTGCTGTGGCCCTTCTCAATATGAACCTCAATTATCCTTTCAACTTTGGGTTTGGATTTAACATCTCTGTCAAGAAATCTAGGAGTGAGCTCATCACCTTTGACAGAATCCTGGCTAGCTTTGTGTTCAAAAAGACCTGCGAAATCTTTAGATGGATCCCTACCTGACTGGAAAGCTTTCATGATATCTCTAACTGACATTGCCTCCTCTATCATCTCTGCACCATCAGTCAGTTGGGGCTTATGATAAACCATTCTGGTAGTAGTAGTAATGTGGGTTTCCTCTTTAAGACACATGCTTTTCATTGAGTCATCTTCGGGCATTTTCATCTGTAGGGCTTTGCTGGAGCTTGCTGAAATTGCTTCAGGTGGTTCTATGGCAGGGAGAGCAGTTGCAGCCTCTTCCATTAGTCCAGGCTCACAAAGCTCATCAGGCTGCTCATAGCTCCTAATATGGACTACTTCAGTCCTGGTCTCTGTTACGCAGGGGGGGATAGGGGAATCTGTGAATAAAGGCTTAGGTCCTGTGCTCTCTGCACTTTGGGGAGCAGAGGGTGTCTTTTCACTCCTGGTCTCAAACCCACTGTCTGACAGAGGACTCTTATCCTGCTCATGAGACAGATCCTCTGGCGATTCCAATATAGTGTCCGACCCTTGATATGACTCAGCAAGTTTGCTTAGGTCCTTCTCTGAGGGAGATCTGAGCATGCCTGAAACTGGTGGAGGCATTTTGAGTTTGTGCTCCTGTATTGACATGGATGGCTTGAGAACACGTTTCTGTTTCTCTTCCCCATCTCTTTTTGCCTCTTCCTCATACTTACATTTCAGCTCTGCCATTTTTGAGAGAGAGCTAGCACCGATATCATTTGTTAAAAAGTCTACTACTTTAGCCAAGTCTAACTCTTTGCTTGACTGGTGCTTAAGTAAAAGTGTGTGTTCATCAAAAGGAGGGTAATAGTCTGAGATGGCACTTCTTTGTGCCTCTTCAATCTCATCTTTGGAAAATTCTTCCCATTCGTCCTCTGAGGCTCTTTCTTTAGCTTCACTAATGATATCTTTCTGTAATATCTCACTGACTTTGACTAAATCTTCTTTTACTTTCTCCACCAGAGTATATGGCTCCTCTTCCTCTAACTTAGTCTCTTTGGGAGTGCCAGTATGTGAAGTTTGGACAGTTTTAGCTGCAGTCTGTGTGTCTGTCTGCAGAATAGCTGTCATCCTAATCAGATCTTGTTTCATGTCTGCTACATCTTTCAATATCTCCTGGTTAGAAGCTGCAGTCGGGTGGATGATGGGTGGTGTGATAAATGGAGGGGATTTTAACTGGGAATTTATTTTTGTTGTAGTAACACAGGAAGACAAAGAGGAAGATAGAGATGATGAGGTGCGAGAGGAGTCGGGAAGAGCCATCTTAAGAGACCCAGGTCCTGGTTTGGCAGGGGTCTCTGGGATGACATTAACCAGTGAATAGACAGGCACAGTCATTGTATTAGACGAAACTGCCGTGTTTGGGGAGGCAGCTACAGATCTCAGAGAACCATAAGCAGAGCTTGCTGTTGCAGATCTACGCGAGGACGACAGTGACTTAAGAGTACCGTAGCCTGAGACAGAGTACGAGTCTATAGCCTCATTTATGGCTGCGCTGACACCAGAGGTTGCTGCCTGGGTGGTGGCCTGGATCCTCTCTTGAAGGCTGCTACTTCTCTCTGAAATAAGGCGTGAAGAAGGGGAGGATGGAGTGGACGAAGAGGATGGATATTTTACAGGTGAGACAGATCCATTCATCATGGACAATTCTGAAGAAGCAATGGTTGTTTGGCCAGTGGAAGAGAGAGATGAGATGGATGTCCTCCCTCCACGGGATGAGAGTGTTGAGTCTACAGAGGTTTTCAAAGAGGACAGACTGGAGATGCTTTTAACAGAAGACAGGGTATGCGCCCCTGCATCTGTCACAACTGTGGACCCAAGGGCAGTTTTAAAAGGTAGATTAGAACTGTACATGCTGTACGATGTCTTTGGTGATGCTGTAGAAGGAACAGGAGCTGGAGACCTTTCTGGTATATAACCATTGGGCATTGAGTGAAGTGGAGAAGTCCTTGATGTATATGCTGAAGCAAGACTTTTGATAGAAGCTGGATCAGTGGCAGGTTTGCATGGACTTCCAGAGGACACAAGGCTGGTAGATCCCTGGACAGGGTACTGACCCTGCTGGACTACAGTTTTAATGGGTGAGGGCATAGTCCTGTAAGAACGGATGGGGGATGAGGACGCTATGTCACTGGCAGATTTGACTGGGGATGACAGGGTAAGCGCTGGTGGAACTTTTATAGTTGTGGGACATGCAGCTGATGGGGCTGAGAGGGGCCAAGTAGATTTCAGTGGAGAAGCAGCTGGTGAGGCTGCCGGTGAATCGGTAGAGATGAGGGCACCCCCCATTCCGACGGGCCTTGTTTGGCCAGGGACGGTAATAGGAGCAGTCGACCATGGTGGGCAAGGTCTGGTTGGAAAGATAGGTTTGTGAGGGTAACCAGCAGGCAATGCTCTTGTTGCTGCGCTTCGTTCAACTGCTGTTTCTTCAGGTGAATTCATAGAAACAATGATGAAGAAGGAATGGCAAAAAAATAACAACAAAAATGCAGAACAGTAAAGATAAACAGAAAATCATGTTGGGGAAGGTAAAGGAGAAAAAAATGTGAAAGAAGAGGAGATCAGAGGAGGAAGAGTTGGTCAGTAAAACAGTCCTAGTATTAAATAAGGAACAATAACAGTTACATGAGGTAAGAAATTTAATTACAGACTAAAGATGGCGTAAAAAAAAAAACAAACAGTTGTGTTCCTGTGTGATTTCTGTTTGGCAGATGAATCAAAAAACAGCAAAAACAACAGAAGAAATAAACAGAAGAGAGCACACACAGCAGCAAAGTAAATTTCCAAAGACAATGGCGTAGACCAACAACTGACAACAGAAAAAATGGCAAGACAAATGCACCAGGATAAGCACAAAAACAACTTCTCTCTTTGGACTTTAGAAACTCTAATATCAACATTTGGGTACTGGCTCTAATTTCAATCCGCTTTTTTAAGTGCCTTTTATCTGTTTGGTCCAAAAAGTACATGATGACAGATTCCTCAGACAATTTAGAAACTGTGATCCAACAGAGCCAATGGCTGTTGAAGGTTCCATTTTCATTTTCTCTTAAAACAAATATGACAAAATGTGTTTTCCAAGACTAAAGTTTTGGCCCATTTTGTCATGCAGCATCAAATTGGTGACAAGCAAAGACTGTGGTAAAACTTAAAATAAACACCTGAAAGAAAGCCAAACTCAAGACCTCTGACATGCATTTTTGTCCCACACAAAACTGCTACTTCATCACAAAGCCAAAAAGAGCTTTAAACTCAGAGGGGACAAAAGAAATACAGAAAATTTTTTACTTTGACCTCCATCCAAAATGCCTATTACCATGGTGCTGGTAAGTCAAAGAAAAAATTTGACTTGTATAACACAGCAGTGGAAATCAACCCAGAAGAACAACAACTCACAATGTGGGCAAGCATGGCACAGAAACTCAAAACCACTTACTGAGCCATGCAAAAATATATACCACTTTGTAAACAAGCATGTGGACAGTGCGTGTCATGTAGGATGAGAAATAATGCATTTGCACATTAAATAAGTCACACCGATCTACATATCGATTACGTATTTTACAGGTTAATTAAAGCTGTTAATTAACTAACTTATCCACGAAACTTGGCATAATTAAATTCATTACAGGGTTTGTTAGTGAAGATGTCAAACTCACTCAGTGCAGGCTCGGCCAGATAGCTGTAGCGCTTACGTAAGGCTAGGGATGCAAAGGTATGACGTTGTCGATCTGGCTTTTCAGTCTGCAACAATAGCAAACAACACAAAAACCTATCAGTTCTAGGTCACCCTACATTGACTATTGCTGCCAAATGAGCAACAACTGGACCTTGCAATGTCAAATTAAAGCAAACCCTTCAGTCTGCACTGACATTAAATACAAAGCCCATATATGACTGCAAAATATGGCACCACCAACAACTCCTTAAAGAGTATTCAAGAGGTTTTAATCTTCTATTTAGGAAGTGCTAATACTATTTAGATTAAATGTGCCAAGCTAGTCTTTTAGCTTGAGTTTGTCAAGCTAAGCCTACAAACTATCTACTGCATGTACTTAAAAATGAAAATAATGAGTTTGGAGCTAGTGTTAATACATGCTAAATCTTAAGAACAAGTAAACTCTAGAGCCATTTGTATCACATACTATAGAACGCAAGGGATAAGGAGTGGACACAAGACAAGTAGTTTTTCATTTCTACCATATATCATGCAAAACTGAGCAGCTAAAAGTTGCTTTGAAGAAGCCTGTAATGCCCTTATAGAAGTGGAAAAAATAAGGCTATGAGAGCAGAGCAGGGCCACTATAGGTCTAGCGCAGAGGACAACACAGGGTGGGGAGGGTGTGGTTTACCTCATCCTCGGCATCTGACTCCGTTTCCTGGTTCCCAAGATGCATTGCAGGAACAGGGGGAGTAACATAATGGAAAGCAGGGGGAAAAGAAACAGGGGGTGAAAAAGGAGTGATTGACAGAAGCTCCAACTCAGAAGAGAGCCACTTAAGCAAAGGAAAAAGCAAAAAGCAAAAAAATAAAAACAGACCAAGCAAAAAAAAAAAAAGAGCATAAAGCGCCAACATTCAGCAGCAAAATGAAGCCACGAAAAGCCAGCCTGATAACTAAAAACCATTGCACACAAGCCCTCAGCCAAAAAGCATCCAAATCAAAAGGCGAGTAGGAACAAAATGAAACAGCCAATGACAAGAATCCACTGTAGATGTAACCGATATACACAGAGAGAAGCTTTAAACAGATAAAAGACACAGTGGCGGCAATTTGGCCAAAGTCTTTCTGTCTTTCATCTATCTGGGGCTGAAACTACCCTAACCATGAATATGGTTATGGATGTGACAACAGAGAATGGTGGGTGTATGCTACCTTACCTTTTTCACTGCGGGAAGCGTGATGTTCAGGTTGCACACGGCAGTTTGTGGAAGGCCTTTCATGATCTTACATTCTTTCAGGAAAGTGAGACGACCACACGGCTCTTGACTGGGATCTCTGACCTACAGTGAGAAAATGGTTCTTTTTGAACTCCTTACTTTTACAATGTGGTAGTTACTGCAGATTTACTTTAATATAAATATATATACATTTTTTTTTATCAGCACTAGGGTATTAGTGGTATATACTTTATTTGCCTTTATGCCTAGAAACTATCTACAAACAGGCCAAAATTGCCCATTTTTACCTTGTATGCACCTAGAACACCTTATAAAGGAATCTTATCATTTTATTTTCACAAAAACACGTAATTAAATACACAAAATGTTCACATCCAATGGGAGGAGGAGTAGAAATGGGGATCGGGATGGTCCATGGTCTGTGGGGGAATCTCTTTTTGTGTCAACTGGTGCAAATTCATGTGAATTTTCCTTGATTTGCATCTTTCCATAGACTTTATATGTAATCAACATTTGGTCAATATACTTCCACCTGACCAAATTCTCATCTGTTATGGTGCTTTTATAAGAGGAAAAAAGGTTCACCAGTAGCCTTCCAGGATTGACCCCTAGAAGTCTAATGGATATGCCAACACAAGAAATTTTAACCAAACTCATGAAAGCTTATTCATAAATTCAGTAAAAAAATATTTGTATTCACTATTCCTGGGTGTTTGGGCTTCGCTTCAACTTTCCAACAATTTTGTTTCTCAATTTTTATTTTTACATCTGCTTTTTGGCCTGTGGTAAATGGCCTGTATTTATATAGCGCTTTACTAGTCCCTAAGGACCCCAAAGCGCTTTACATATCCAGTCATCCACCCATTCACACACACATTCACACACTGGTGATGGCAGCTACATTGTAGCCACAGCCACCCTGGGGCGCACTGACAGAGGCGAGGCTGCCGGACACTGGCGCCACCGGGCCCTCTGACCACCACCAGTAGGCAACAGGTGAAGTGTCTTGCCCAAGGACACAACGACGAGACTGTCCAAGCCGGGGCTCGAACCGGCAACCTTCCGATTACAAGGCGAACTCCCAACTCTTGAGCCACGATCGCCCCTTTTTATGAGCCAATCCGCCTCAGTTTGTGCCCTTTAAATCTCAGTGCTCATCTGTCATTCTGCTTTCAACTCATTCATTCATGTGACCTTTATCTCCACCTTATCATGGTCGCATCACCTTTGTTCACCTGTCCACCTGCTTCATCTACACCACCGATTGAAACCATGTTACATCAGATGGAGGAAAGATGCTAAGAAATTGAGTGTAACATAAAAAATAGTCACACTTTTCTGCTTTAGTACTGTTCATTTTTGTTACAGTGATGTGGTAAAATAATTAACACAGAAGTGTAGTTTTAACATTAATGATGTGCAAAATGACACAAGAAGAATGATTAATTTAACGACTTTAGCCAGAGAATAGGAACTGGGTTTTGAATATGAATAAGAGCAGTAAAGGCAGTAAACAACAATAGAACTAACTTAACCATTACTGCAGCTTTTACCCTGTATTTGGACTGCACTAAGCCAACATTGTATTCTAGCCTAGCCAAAAGGTGCTGGTGGTGCTGGAGCACATGTTAAGGTACCTTGACGCAGAAAGGCAGACGGTTCTCCTTGAAGGCGTAGAAGTTAAGAACTAACTGCTGACCAGCTTTGGTCAGGGGAGCCAAGTTCCCATAACAATCCACATATATAGGCCGGCCCTCCAGAACCTGAATAAAACAAACAGCATTCATAGTTAACATAAAAATATAAAACAAATTTACAAGAATAGAGATAAAGAAATGTTTCTGTGATAAAGTGTTAAGCACTGAAACTGATTGCACGCTGTCAGACGTTTCAAAAACCTAATGCAGCAATAAATATACATTTATTTTAGTTAACTAAGGAGTGCAAAATTAAATCTTATTTTCTTCCAGTTGATCAAACTATTAAATTCCTTCATTTCTTAACTTTATTCATTTTCTTTTATTCGATTATGTTGTCCTTATCACCACCCTCAGCAGCATTTTCCATTTTCTTTCTAATTTTCCTAATGCTCTAGACATGTGTGTAGATCCAGAGCATTATAATAACCTCACAGAATAATTATAATGCTTTCATCATAATCATTGATACGTTCCAAAAAGTATAAATTTACAGATGACAAAATATTCCATAATAGATTAAACTGTACTACGAGTTATACTTGATAGGACTTGGGGAATAATGAAAGTAAAAGTAACATCAGTTGTATTTACTTCACTTAACCCTCATACCTCTATGTCTTTGCTTCTGGCCACCTCCTCAAAGTTCTCCTGCTGCTCCAGGGTTTTATCCACCTTGTCATCCGTCATACAGAAGCACCTCAGGCTGGACTCCACTGAGTCATTCATCTTAGCAAACACCACAAACTTGGCCATGTAGGGCACACAGATCAGCTCCCTGTAGAGCTGTGTGGCCAGGCCCACCGTCTCTGGTATCTGGTGGCAGTCTGCTAACCAGAACCTGCACAAGAAGCAAGTAAAGTGATCAGTGTTTAAGACAGAGATTAATATATGCATAAATATAAACGTATGACTTGAAAAATTGATCTCACCTGGCAGAAACATTAGTGGTGAAGGAGACACAGTCATTCACAAAGGTGAGAGGAGTTGTGCCTGTGATGTCTTCCCACTGTGCTGGTGATGTACCACCTGGCAGATAATTATCCAGATAAAGTTTAGGAAAAATCAGGCTCTTCTTTATGTCTATTCCACTTTCAACTTGACATGCTTTAAGACATGTAAGATGCAAATGTTATTAAAGTATTGGATAATTACCTAAATGCTATTCATTCACTTTTTGTTAGAAAAATGTGAAATATGATGTTGATCTCAAAAGTTTAACATTTCACAGAAATGTTCATTCTCACTGTGAGTTTTACATTGCACTTATATTACAAATATACATTTACATATCTAATATTACAAATATCAGATCGGAGCGTCTTGTTTGCTCTAGCAGCCACCGACTAAACATCTACCACGGGTTGTTCATGGCTGAGATATTTCAGAGTTACAGTTAGCACAAGTGGCTTTGCTAGTTAGGTCAGAATTTAAAAGGGCGGTTGTCACCAAGTTTAAGCATTGTGTAGCATTTTCATGTTAAAAGTAGTAAGGAAGGAAGGAATGGGCCTTACTTACTTAAAACAGGTCACAGACCAGAATTATTACACTAATTTTAATCGACAAGAATGTAAAGTAATGAAGCAATGTCCTGTTCTACAATGTTTCTAAATGGAAATATCTAATTCAAACAACAAAGACACGATTTTGTGTAATAATTCTCATTAACAATAAAGAAACATTATTTCAGGAGAAATGCTGACTGGCCCAAATGTTGTTACTTTCAAATATTTCTTCTCTTGGCATCTAAAAAACACATATACCTGTGATGCTACAGAGAAGGCGCAGGGAGGGAGTATAGTCTCCTTTGTAGCCATTTGTAAGCCCCTCCCCTGAGAGGGGCGGGACTGGGATTGTCATGGTGATTGGTTTATGGAACTTCCTTCTTCTTGGCTCCACAGTAACAATGGGGCTGAAGGTTGCTCGATTACCAAGGATTTTCTTCACGGCCTCATCAGGTACTGGCTGAGCCTGGGATAGCAGAGCCAACAGGGAAGGAGGATTTTGTTGTTTTATTTTTGTAGCCTTACTGTACATATATAGTACTGTGTGTGATTTTGTCTATACATCATAAACTCTTGCAGTTAAACTGAAAAAGCAAATGTTTACATCTCTCAAACTCACCTGCAATCCAACCTTGATTTTCTTGGTTAGTGCTCCCTCTGGAAAGGAAGCCTGAACCAATGGGACGCTGCGACTGCACAGAGTCCCGCCCTCTGGTCCCATCTGGTGCGTCTCTTGTCTGATACGAGACACTACTGCAAAGTATTGCGGGAAATCCTTGGTGATAATGCGGCAGATTCTCTTCCTCTCCAGCTCGTTGGGACTGTCCAGTTCTACAGGGAATGAAAAGAAATCAAATAAATGAAATGGGGGAAAAAAGGGAAAAAACGACCTCATGGAGTAAACTTTAAAATCTTTAGTTATTTCACTGACTACAAACACAAGCGCAGTCCCTCAGTATCACATTCTGTAATCACAAAAATGTGCACTTACAGACTTACAAACACTTACAGGCATTTTTCAGATTAAATCCCAGAATGATCTTAAAATCTTGAAATATTTGCCAATGTATGTTCGCTGTACTAGAAGTAGTCTGTGATCAAGCTCGTTTGATGTTTTATCTGATTTCTATGCAATTTAATCAGGTCATTTACTCCATGTGAATTATTTTTGGGTTTCCTCCAAATTAAGCCAAGTATCTCATTATTCGGCACAGAAATCAACCTGTTTGTCATACATATTTTACACGCGCTCCAATCAGCTTGAGCCAGTTATCATCAGGGTGTTGCTTCAGTTTATTTCAGTGTTTGCTCATTAATGCGCTAACTTTTACCACAGCTTGCTCTAAAACAGAAACTGAAGTACTTGTGGTTTAGGTGTTTAGTGCTGCAGATGCTAGCATAGCGAAACAAAGTTAGAACACTTTTTTCACCTTCGTCCATGCCATTGAGGAGCTGATTGAGGTCGTCAGTCTTGCAGTCGTACAGATGCTCCTTCCAGGTTTCTCCGTTCTCACTGCGCAGCAGGATCAGCTCTCTCTCCTGGCCCCGCATCGAGCCAAAATGAGGGATCTCCACTATCACAGGCCTGGTAAGGTATATGTCGAGGAAATATCATTGTTTGACTTTGACTTTGACTGATTGGCATGACAAGTAAGTATGTAAGCCAAAACGAAAGATACCACTCTACCATTTGTTTTTAGGAGCTGGGGCCTCTTTTCTAAAATGGACTGATAGTAAAGTCATAGTAAAAATCTAAAGTAAACACAAAAACCACACATTTCAGTAGTAACTTGAAATGTAAGGCTGATGAGCAAATTTTCTCTAACTTGATGTAAAGGGGTTTCTTAAAATTCATGTTGGGCTATTGCAGTTCAAGGCACATAAGTGTTCTGAACTTTATACATCTCTGCTTCTGTCCAAACTCTTTCATGTTTGTTTTTTGTCAATTCACGATTTGATCCATAAAATAACACAAGATGCCTGGCTTCAGTCTGCTTTTCCATTCCTTAACCAACACCTGTTTGTGGAGAAATTGCACATTCATTTAGATTGCTGATTATAATCACTGATTTCAGATGCTTATGTTACAAATGTGATTCTTAGAACCCACTTAGGCAAAGTTATTTTTTATGCTCAAAGTCATTCATGAATCAAATGACAAGCCCTCAGGAAAGACGTTCCACATTTTTTTTTAAATGAGGGCCTTTATCGGAGCAGCTGGGAGAGCAGACAGTGTAGTCCTCTCTTATAAGAATGGTGAGGGAAGTTTGTGCTAGATTAATTTAAATCTAAACCTGAACGACAAACGATGACAGAGTTTTCAAATGACAACTCTTTAAGAAGATACTACGGTATTCATGGTATTCAAATAAAAAGTATTACCAAATTTACACAAAGTACAAAGTGTGGAGACACTGATTTTAATAACATACAGTCGTGAATGAAATGTGGTTCTGCTGATGAGAGTGAAGCGTCATAATCACTGCGGCGGCCATGCTGCAGGGTCGATGGGACGTTCAGAGTGAATTTGCACGACTTGACGAGACAGATGATGTCATGATGTAATGAGGGGAGGGAGGAGAAAGCTGCACAGCCCTTACTTAAACAAGGCATGATAGCAACACAAGAGAGACACATGAATATGCACTACTCTCAGAGTAGGCAGTAGAACTGAAGAGTAAGTTTAAAGTGAAGCTGTCTGAGTAAGTATATACATTAAAAATGAAATAGAAAAGGTTTTTGTTTTTTTTTGAATGTCCTGTTTTCTCAATCAAAGAAGAAAGAATTCACTTTCATAAATTTGAGCCAGCATTAGAGACAAACTGAGCTAGTTGAAAGACACAAGGAGCAATTATTGCAGTCGCACCTCAGCGCACTGTAGGTACGATAAGTCACCTGTCCCAGAAAACTAACAGGAC